>NC_045429.1:170030674-170666567 GCF_902635505.1 Sarcophilus harrisii | reverse complement strand
TACTACTGGGATTATATCCCAAAGAGATTATAAAGAAGGGAAAAGGACCTGTATGTGCACGAATGTTTGTGGCAGCCCTTTTTGTAGTGGCTAGAAACTGGAAACTGAATGGATGTCCATTAGTTGGAGAATGGCTGAATAAATTGTGGTATATGAAAATTATGGAATATTACTGTTCTGTAAGAAATGACCAACAGGATGATTTCAGAAAGGCCTGGAGAGACTTACACGAACTGATGCTGAGTGAAATGAGCAGGACCAGGAGATCATTATATACTTCAACAACAATACTAGATGATGACCAGTTCTGATGGATCAGGCCATCCTCAGCAACGAGATCAACCAAATCATTTCTAATGGAGCAGTAATGAACTGAACTAGCTATGCCCAGAAAAAGAACTCTGGGAGATGACTAAAAACCATTACATTGAATTTAATCCTTATATTTATGCACACCTGCATTTTTGATTTCCTTCACAAGCTAATTGTACAATAATTCAGAGTCTGATTTTTTTTGTACAGCAAAATAATGTTTTGGTCATGTATACTTATTATGTATCTAAGTTATATTTTAATATATTTAACATCTACTGGTCATCCTGCCATTTAGGGAGGGGTGGGGGGTAAGAGGTGAAAATTGGAACAAGAGGTTTGGCAATTGTTAATGCTGTAAAGTTACCCATGTATATATCCTGTAAATAAAAGGCTATTAAATAAAAAAAAAAAAGAAAAAAAAAAAAAAAAAAAAGAGAAATAGTGACCATTATACATTTTTATATATTTGACATTTTTATCAAGAAGGGAAAAGGGAAAAAATAATTGTGTAATTTTCAAGCCCTAAGGAACAAATTCAGAGTTCTGGGTTAACTATATACATATTTAACTCCCCTAGCTTCAGTGACTCATGTTGTCAGGAGTGAAATTTCTACCATGGGGCATGCCTTTAATTATATTTGAAATTATGGGTATTCTAGGAATGTCTCTGGATACAACTTGACCCATTACTTTTGAACAACTGCTACTGTAATCATGTAAAACAATGACAAATATAGTCACTATGAAAGCCAAGAATAATATGTCTAGAAATATTTAATCAAGCAATAATAGCAAGTGAGGCAAAAAACATAGAAAGACATCTCTTAATCATCTCTGTCATGTAGGGAACATCAGAATAATTGGCATAATCATTTGTCATAAGCAATCATCTGAAATATCACTGATGGCACAGCATTCTAACACAGCTCTTGTCCAAGTAGCATTTTTAAAGAAAATGTTTTCTGTAAATGTAACCTCAGCAGTATAAATCGTCTAGCCTCTATACATTCTGAGTGTCTCATAAAATCTCTTTTCATAGTTTTTATTGTATTACTAAAGATCTGAATAAATTGGTAGGAAAAAGTAGTAAAAATTATTTTTCTTTTCTTCTACTATACAAATTTATAGATCACAAAATATTTAAGGTAAAATAAATCATAGATATCATCTAATTGAAAGTCCTTATTGTATATGTGATTATGATGGAATAGGCAATGCTTGAAGAATATGGAGATATTCTTTCATCAGTTTCAGCCACATATGTAACTACATGTAAGTTTGGGGAAATGCTGC
Organism: Sarcophilus harrisii; assembly: GCF_902635505.1. Taxonomy (NCBI): domain Eukaryota; kingdom Metazoa; phylum Chordata; class Mammalia; order Dasyuromorphia; family Dasyuridae; genus Sarcophilus; species Sarcophilus harrisii. The sequence continues at coordinate 170,664,959 of NC_045429.1, read as the reverse complement.
TTCTGGTCATGATGACTCAGGGTTTGATACTATATTGATAACAAAAGTCTTCCAAATGTGAGGGTAGCCTGAAGAATTGAAGACCTGCTAAGCTGGAATGGAGTGTATATGTGAAAGGGCTGATTTGCCCATCTCTTATCCTATATCTGAGCTTTGAAGAAAGCTGCATTGTGTTGTTCCCTAAGAATGTTTTCTCTAGGATAAATATGATTGGAATAGATCCACTTTTTTTGTGTTTCCTTTTCTGAATAAGCAATCAGCAGTTTTAGAATAAGTGTATCCAGGTAATAACTATGTTAGTTCATAAGAAACAGAGATCCTAATTGTGATCAAATATCATATCAAAGTAGTAATAGCTAATAACAGTAGAAGCATCAATAAATAGATATGGTTATTACTTTGCAGATCATGACAAAGAGAAGTAATAAATAAATACTTAATAGTTAGGCAATAAACATTTGTTAAATGCTTTGTGCCAGTATGATATAAAGAAAGATATAGAGTCCATAAACTATTAGAACTTACATTGTAATCATAGAGACAATATTCAAAATCTATGTTCATACAAGATATATACTGGGTAAATAGGAGGTAATCTCACAGAGAAGGCACTGAGTTGTAGGGAAAGGGAGGAAAAGACTGGGAAAGACCTCTTGCAGAAGATGAAATTTGAGGTGAAACATGAAGAAAGCTAGTGAAACCCAGAAATCCAGGAAACAGAAAGAAAGTATTCTAAGAATAGGGAACTGCCAATAAAAAAACCCCACAAATTTAGGATTATCCTGTGCAAAGACAAATAAAATGTGTCACTGGCTCATATAGTATGGATAAAGGAGTAAAATATAAGAAGACTGGAAAAGTAGGAATAAGTGAGCTTGTGAAAAGCTTTAAAAGCCAAAAAAATAATAATTTTATATTTGATCCCAATAATACAGTTGTAGAGTTTATTGAGTAGAGGGGTGACAAGGTCGTACCTTTACTTTAGGAAAATCATTTTGGCAACTATATAGAGAATGAAATGAAGCAAGGAAAAACTTGAAATGCAAAAATAAACCAGAAGACTAGTGCAATAATCCAGGTGTGAAGTGATGAATATTTGTGACAGGGATAGTGGAGAGTGAGTGGAGTGAAAGGGACAAATACAAGAGATGCTACAAAAATAGAAACAAAAGATTTGGAAGATATTCCCAGAAAGGTTACATCTAAGTAGAAATTCATGAATATTCTACAAAGGAAAAGAACTTCCAGCACCAGGGATCAAGAGGTTCCCTTTTCCTGTATATGTGTGTGTATGTATGTATACATATGTGTGGGGTGTGTGTGTGTGTGTGTGTGTGTGTGTGTATGTGTATGTCTCATACCACTGTATTTAACTACCCACTTTCCCTAAGAACAACAGGGAGAGAGAATGGTCCCCTTTTGGTGTAGGAATGTTTAGTAACAACTATTCTTGGTACATCAATTCAGCAAATATACTTTTTTCTTAATTTTTTTTCCTTAACAGCATATGGTACCTTTACAAAAATTGAATGTATATTAGGGCATAAAAAATACACTACCTAGCTGAAGTCTGGCTAACTCATTATCAAAGGGAAACACATCAGTTTGGGCTTATGAATGACAATACCAGAAACCCAGCTACTTATGGTGACCACTAAAACCCTTAGTGCAGTAGTAGAAGCTTTCTTTGGAGTCTGACTTGTGGGTTTGAGTGCATAGTAGGGGAAAGGAGGGAGGGGAGTGAGTTGTTACTAACTATAGATAAAGGCACAGAGTGTCAATAAATGCTTAATGTAGAGAAAGAGGAGTTGGGTTGCCTGGATCTTAATTTTTTCAAAAAAATTTTAAAATAAGATAATTGAGTGGGATGATCTCTAAGGTCATTTCCAGTTCTAAATCTATTATCTAAGTGTCTTCTCTAAAGTGCCTGCTCCAAGGAATTAGATAGCAAATGTCTCAATTCCTAATACTATGTTCTTACCCTACTATGAGGTAGCAAGTCAAGCTATTATAAATAGAAAACTTCACATGAAATCAACTGGGATACTCAGATAAAGAAAAGGGCAACAATTCAATAAATATCTTTAATGTTTCTGTGTCCCCATACAAATAAAAAAGAATCCAAGTGATCTTTCTCATAATTTTAAAAAGTAAATAACCTTAGAGTCCATCAGATACCTAAAAATATCTGAAGCTGGTTTTGAATTTAGGCTTTCTTGACTCCATTCTCTGTACCACTTAGCTATCTTGAGAAATATCTAGTTTTCATTAAAGCTCAGCTTAAGTACTAATTTGTACAAGAACTAATTTGTTCCCCTAAGTTAATAGTCCATCCCTACTTCTCACTAAATTAGTTTTTATGTGTGCTGTATGTGTTGTATTTATTTATCTGTATTCCTGTTCTGCTTCCTCAATAAAGTACAAACTTCTTTGAGGAAATGGGATTTTTCATTGACAGTTTTGTAAGTGCCACATCTAGAGAGAGTTTAAATGAGTCATGTTGCTAGTAAGTGACTGAGGCAGGATTTGGGTTCATGTTCTTTAGTTTCCAAGAATAGTATTCTATCTACCTAGCTTCCAAATCAAATATTCTTTCCCCATTAGGTTTAAATCATGAGATTATCCTGAAAAGCTGTTTTGAAAAGACTAAAATGGTCTGAATACCAGGGTTCCAGTTTCAGTTCTGCTAAGAAATAGCTGTGTGACTTCGGACAGGATATTTTATTGCTTTGAACTTCTGATTTCTAATTAGTTAAATGAAGTATTTAATTAGATGATTTCCCAGGTCTTATTCAGCGCAGACATTTTTGAGCCTGTTTTTACTTTCTATTTGCCCTATTTCATTTTTCTAAAAAAGTAGAAACACCAGATATTTGGATGATATTCCCAGAAAAGTTACATCTAAGTAGAACTTCATGAATGTTCTACAAAGGAAAAGAACTTCCAGTACCAGGGGTCTTGTATGCATGTGCAGATTATGTTTGAGTATGTCTCACTACCATTATACTTAACTAACCACTTTCCCTCGAAAATTGGATGTATAGGGAGAGAGAGTGGTCCCTTTGGTGTAGGAATGTTCTTGGTAAGTAGCAGAGTCAGGTTTTGACCTTATGCTTCCTGTCACTAAATCCAGTGTTCTTCTCATATATTACCTACTCCTAGGAGCAAAGAAAGGGACTCACATTATCCATTTTCCCAGAAATTTGTAGCTTAGAGATTTGATTTGTACTAAGAACATAAAATAAATTCCTTAAGATCTTATTGTAAGAAAGTGGCAAACTATACAATGCAATCCAAAACAGCATTTCATTCCAAGAATATTCCAAGAATACCTAAAAATGATAGATGTCTATAGATTTTCTTAGTGTTAATAACAGCAATACTTCCTCTATCCAACTTCCATCTATGTGAGCTATAAGCATTTCAGAATTCATTTTTAACCTTCCCCATATCCCCAAGAAGTTGCCAAGCATTATTGATTTTTATTTCCAAAAATCTCTGACATTTCTTTCCTCTCCCATCTCATAGCTCCTAGTTCCATTCCTCATTAACTTTCACTTGGACTATTATAATAGTATGCTAATTAGTTTCACAGCCTCCATTCTCTCTCCTTTTTAAGCCATCTACTACACAACCACCAAAATGATATTCTTAAAATAGAGATCTGACCAAATCACTTGCCTATACAAGAAGCACAAGCACTTAAATGATAAAACACAAATTCTCCCTTCATAAAAGACCTATTTGAAATGATAAACTTACTGGTGTGTATTGACAAGTATAAAACATGATCCAATAGCTCTTAGCAACTCCAATTGTAGTGTGTGTCTATTGAGGGGTGAGGGACGAGAATAAGGAGAAAATCTAAAAACTCCTCAGAGACTTGTGAAACTATTGAAGAGATATTTCCCTTTCACCTCTGACCCACAGTGTCTGTGAAGTTCACACAGAGCTTGGCTTAGGTTTTCTTAGTTCTTTTATCTCTTCTGTGAAATAGTTGCAGAGATCACCTGCTAAGAACCAGCACCCAGGAGCTCCTGACCTTTTGAACTCACTAAGTGAAAGCCAAGGCTCAAACAACCATATCAGAATTGCTCTTTGGTCACCTGTGCCCAGAGAAAGAAAGACAATAAAGAGTCAGACAAGGTCTAGATGTCTAGGCCCAGATACCTCAAGGCAAATATTTCTTACTGACATTTTTTGTGTAACCCTAGGATCTGGCTAGGCAAAGAGGAGAGAAGATAGCTCCTCATCTCTCACTCAGAGTCCCAACATACTCAGAAGAGATGAAGAGAGAGCTTCTGTTTGGCTTTAAAGGCTATCATAATCTGACTCTAGCCTAGCTTTTTTTCCTGTACTTTATTCTACATATGCTGTATATGTTATAATCAAACCAGTCAGCTATGACTTTATAGCTTGTTATAACTTGTATTGGACTCAGTGCTCTATCTTTGCATATGCTATTCCGTCATACTTGGAATGTACTCCTTTCTCATCTTTGACTTGAGAAATATCTTGTTGAATTGTGACTTCATTTTGGGTTTTCTTGAAAAAGATGCTGAAGTGGTTTGTCATTTCTTTCTCCAGCTCATTTTACAGATAAGAAACTGAGTCAAACATGGCTAAGTGACTTGCTTAAGGTAATACCTAAAAATGTCTGAATCTGGATTTAAACTTAGATCTTGAGTCCACACACTGCACCACTTAGCTGCCCTGAGGAATATCTAGTTTTTATTAAAACTCAACTTTAAAATAAAGTATCATTTGTACAGGAAGACAATCCTGATCTCCTGAGCTGTGAATCCGTCCCTACTTCTCACTAAATTATTGTTTATGCATGCTGTTATGTGTTATATTTATTTATCTGTTGGGCTCTGAATTTCAAGCTTTTTTGAGGAAAAGGGCTTTTTCATTGATATTCTTGTAAGTGCCTCATCTACCACAGATTCTTGGCACATAGTAGATACATATTAAATGCCTGTTACATGAAATAGTGAGCGAAAACTTGAAAAAAGTGAAAAAAAAATTGGCATATACATTTCTTACATAAAATTTGAAATATGGATTACCTTCTATAAACTAATTAGAATAAAAATGTCGGTCATAGATTATTTTTTCTATTTTCACCAAAATTTGTAAAGACTAGATTTTAAAAGTCTGTCTTAGTAAGATTTGGACTGAGAAAAATACAGCAGGGTTTAATGGATAGAACACGAGTTTAGATTCAGAAAAACCTAGTTACAGTAAAAAAAAAAAATTAAAAATTAAAAAAAAACCTGCAATAGATACTTACTAGGTATGTGTTTCTAAGCAAGTTACTTAACCTTTATCTGTTAATAAAGTCATGGATCCTTCCTGTACTCTGATATAGCCCAAAGGATATTATATGGTCCTTATTTTGACTTTTTTGTTCTTGTCAGGTTTTTTTTTAAACCTTTCTGTTTTCTCTCATCAAGTCGTTTGTTACTTGAGAGTTTTGGTCCTGCTTTTTTTTCTTTAAATTGTTTGGCACATCATGCTTCATTTGGTTATCTCAGAATGATGACTTCCTGGAAACTTATTGTCTAAAACAGTGATTCAATTTCTTTTAAATTAAAAACTTTCTATCTCACACAGGATGTTTTTAAGATACTTCAGAGAATATAATTATTGAACAACAAAAAAATTTTCTTTAAAAAGTAAAGTTCACTGACGAGGATTAAAAAATACTTTTCTTCTTGAAAAAAGATGCAATCAATCATTTAATTTGTTAAATAGCCACAGGATTAATATAGGACACATCTCCAGCTTTGAATATGAACAGGACACATATATTTTGAATGTAGTGTGCTTGGCACTTTATATCAAACATCTACTCTGTGGAAATCAGAATAGCTGACAATTTAGAAATTAATGCTAAATTAGCTAATGCTAAAAAAAAAAAAACTAACTAGCAATATCTTGAAAATCATTAATAATATTTACTTGTCCTTGAAATAACTACTTTGGTTTTCATCTTCCCTTTTATTTAGATTCAACAGTCTTTATAGATGTCTCTCTTAATGCCTTAGCCTTAACTTTTCATTAGAATTATTTTTGAAGTCATTTTAACATAACTATTATCTTATATTTAAAGGCAAAAATATTCCAATAGTTAATATACTTCAGTCTGTTTCTGACTGATAAACTGATAAACACATTTATTTCTTAAAACATTTATTAAACACCTACTATGTACAAAGACTTGTGTTGATACTAAAGATAAAGGCAAGACAAGAATTTGCTAAGTGCTTACTGTATGCCAGAGGCCACTGTGCTAACTGCTGGATTCAAATACAAGCAAAGGAAAGACGATCCCTTTTCCCAAGCACCTCAAATTCTAATAAGTAAATACAGACACAAATGAAAGTTAAGTCAGGGGAAGGAGCCAGGTAAAGGTATCAGTGCACGGGAATATCAAAGAGGATATTGTGTCAAAGTACAAAAATTCTAAAGTAGAGTAGGGAGATTAATTAAAGTAGATCAGTCTGGCCAATTCCCCAAAATGAAGGCCACAAGAAGAACTCACTGATAGCATAAAGAAAGGACAGGTCAACATGGTAGAGGGAAGTTCGAGGTTAAGAGGGCAGTTGAGGTATGGTGTTAATGTTCAGAAAGTTATGGGCAGAGTTGGCAGGGGAACATAAAGATAAACAAATCATTATCTCTGCCTTCAAGAATCTTCTAATCCTTTTAGAGAGTTCTATTTAAAAAATAAATAATGGCAGTAATAATAAAAAGTTTGCTCTTACATCCTAATTTATTTATTCAATTATAAGAAAATGGTCATTTTCCCTACATGAATGGTTGTTGAGTGAAGTGAGCAGAACCAGTAGAACACTGTACACACTAATAGCAAAATTACGTGATAATAAATTATGATAGACTTGGCTCTCTTCAGCAATACATTGATCCAAACGAATTCTAAGAGAGTTGGGATGGAAAAAGCCATCTGCATGCTGAGAGAGAACTATGGAGATTAAATGCAGATCAAAGCACACTGTTTTCACCTTTTTTATTTGTTTGTTTGTTTTTGCTTTTTCTTTCTAATGATTTTCCCCCTTTGCTCTGATTTTTCTTATACAAAATGACTCAAATGGAAATATATTTAAAATTATTATACCTGGAAAACCTATGTCAAATTACTTGCTGTCGGGGAGGGGGGGAGAAAAAGGAGAGAGGGAGAAAAAATATTGGAACTCAAATTCTTCCAGAAATGAATGTTGAAAACTATCTTCACATATAATTGGAAATATTAAATACTATTGAATTTAAAACAAGAAAAAAGTAATTTTCTCTCTCATCATAAGAATCAACACAATATTTAACAAAAGAATGATAGGATGGAAACTTGGTACAGAATCATTTATTCTTTGAACTAATATAAAGAGAATGAAAAGATAATGATGACAATAACAAAAGTAGCAGAAGAAACAAATGACATAAACAACAGGGATACAATCAAGGATCTATTGAAGCCCAGAAAAGTAAGATCTCATTTTCTTTTTTTTTTTTCTTTTTTTTTTCTTTTTATTTAATAGCCTTTTATTTACAGGTTATATGCATGGGTAACTTTACAGCGTTAACAATTGCCAAACCTCTTGTTCCAATTTTTCACCTCTTACCCACCCCCTCCCCTAGATGGCAGGATGACCAGTAGATGTTAAATACATTAAAATATAAATTAGATACACAATAAGTATACATGACCAAAACATTATTGTGCTGTATAAAAAGAATCAGACTCTGAAATATTGTACAATTAGCTTGTGAAGGAAATCAAAAATGCAAGTGGGCATAAATATAGGGATTGGGAATTCAATGTAATGGTTTTTAGTCATCTCCCAGAGTTCTTTCTCTGGGCATTGCTGGTTCAGTTCATTACTGCTCCGTTGGAAATGATTTGGTTGATCTCATTGCTGAAGATAGCCAGGTCCATCAGAACTGGTCATCATATAGTATTGTTGTTGAAGTATATAATGATCTCCTGGTCCTGCTCATTTCACTCAGCATCAGTTCGTGTAAGTCTCTCCAGGCCTTTCTGAAATCATCCTGTTGGTCATTTCTTACAGAACAGTAATATTCCATAATATTCATATACTACAATTTATTCAGCCATTCTCCAACTGATGGACATCCATTCAGTTTCCAGTTTCTAGCCACTACAAAAAGGGCTGCCACAAACATTCGTGCACATACAGGTCCCTTTCCCTTCTTTATAATCTCTTTGGGATATAAGCCCAGTAGTAACACTGCTGGATCAAAGGGTATGCACAGTTTGATAACTTTTTGAGCATAATTCCAAACTACTCTCCAAAATGGTTGGATTCGTTCACAACTCCACCAACAATGCATCAATGTCCCAGTTTTCCCACATCCCCTCCAACAATCATCATTATTTTTTCCTGTCATCTTAGCCAATCTGACAGGTATGTAGTGGTATCTCAGAGTTGTCTTAATTTGCATTTCTCTGATTAATAATGACTTGGAGCATCTTTTCATATGACTAGAAATAGTTTCAATTTCTTCATCTGAGAATTGTCTGTTCATATCCTTTGACCATTTTTCAATTGGCAAATGGCTTGATTTTTTATAAATTAGAGTTAATTCTCTATATAGGAAATGAGGCCTTTATCAGAACCTTTGACTGTAAAAATATTTTCCCAGTTTATTGCTTCCCTTCCAATCTTGTCTGCATTAGTTTTGTTTGTACAAAAACTTTTCAGTTTGAAGACCTCATTTTCAATCTGGTAAGATTAGACAAAGCTTTAAATACCAAGTAGTACTAAAGCTGGACCTTAAAGGGTACAGAAAAATTTGAAAGCCTATGATTGGAGGAAAAGAAATTCAGGTGATTGGAAGAATATGTGCAAAGTCATTCTGGCAAAAAAGAAATTGAGGGCATTTTTCAGGAATGTTAAGTACTTCAATCTGGCTAAAATCTCAAGAATACAGAGATGCAGCATGATATCATAGATAAAATGCTTATTCAAAATCATGAAAAAACTGTTTAAATTCCACTTCTGACACTTTTAAGCTGAGGGAACATGTGTAAATCACATACCCTTTTGGAGTCTCAGTTTCCTGATTGGTAAAATGGGAATATAAGTTGTAATGTTGGTTCATGAAATTGCTCTAAGTTTCAAGTAAGCTAAACAACTTGCAAAATATAAAATGATATGTAACTCTCAGTTATCAAGAGGAAATTTAGATTGGGACCAGAGTATGGTGAATCTTGAGTGACAAGCTAAGAATTTTTCACTTTATCCATTAGATAAACAATATGGAGCCATTCAAAGTTACTGAATAGGAGAGTATAACCAGAATTATGCATTTGACTATTACATGTTTATGAGCATTCCATATATTATATAGAATTAAAACATTTTGGATTAAGTAACCAAATATATACATATCTATTATTAGTCTTATGTGTTTATTTTTTCTAGAGACCTTGTAAACAAGTTTTGTATCCTATATTTAACACTTCTTTTCCTAAAGTATCCAAAAGATATAATTGTTGTAAAGTTTTAGGACTAAAAAGTCCTCTGGTCATATAATCTATTGCTTTAGGAGAACCTAAACTAAAAACTGTCTGACTATATGAGGCTGATTTGGAGCTGATATTGCAGACAGAGAATAAATAACCCAATGGTCCTCATTGTGGGTGGCAAAGAGTAATACATTTTGGAAGAAATGAAAGCTCTTGTAATATGATACTTCTGAAAATGTTCACACTTTGTAAAAAGTCCATTTGTCCTCCAGCACTACTTATGGCATGTAATCCCAGCTCCATCCAGCATTACTTAAACAGGTAAAATTCCCATTAACATAAATGCATTTATGCCATATTCACTGATCCTTTAAAATATGTTCACTGATTTCATCTTTGGATATTATGAACAAAAGGATCTTTATTTTATTGGAAGAAAAAAACATTCTGACAAAGACAGAATACAATAGAATCATAATGTAATGAATGCAAAGAGAGAGACAGAAAGAGAGACAGACAGACAGACTGAGACAGAGAGAGAGGTGGAGGAGGAAGGAAAGGAGGGAAAGAAAGAGAGAAGGAAGGAGAGATGAAGAGAAGGATGGAGGGAGGAAGGGAGAGTGAAGGGAAATGAGGGAGGTAGGGAGAGAAGGAGGGAAATACAGGGAGGGAGAGGAAGAAAGAGACATACTGATACAGATATTCATTCAGATAATATAGACTTAAGTGATGAATCCATCATCTAAATGATGGGATTTGGACACTGAAGAGATTTTTGATATTATTTTGTCTAATTCATTTAACAAATGAGTAGGAAGGCAGAACCAAGATGGCTGAGTAAAGGCAGGAACTTGGGGACCTCTCTCTGAACTGTTCCAAATTCTTTTAAATAATCAGTCTAAACAAGTTTTAGAGTTTCAGAACACACAAAAAGATGGAGTAGAACATTTTTCAGCTGAAAACAACATTCTGTCAGCAGGAAAAATCCGTGGCATCAGGGTGGGAGTTGAGCATATCCCAGCACAGGCAGCACGAGCACAGCTCCAGCCCTTGACCCAGTGCTCAGAAACAGGAATGGGACTACAGATTCCTGAAACAGCAACAGCACTGGTGGTTTCTAGATCTCTCAACTCAGAGACACCAAAGATGACTTGGAAGGTCAACAGGCAATGTGTATCAGTAGGGTGAGAGAGTCGTAGGGAACTAACATACCAGAAGCAGATAAGGGCAATGGTGACTGCTGCAGCGTCCAGAGGTCTCAGCTCACAGAAGATCCTTTTATTAGCACTGAGGAAAGACTCTGTTGTTATAGCACATTAGATCTTACAGCTACATTGGTCTGGGGACAAAGTTCTAGGGCAGAAAAGAGTGCTTGTGCTCAGATTCCTAATAGGATCTCTGAAAACAGCCATACAAAATCCTGAAGTTTGGGACAGTATATTCTCCACTCTGGAAACAGAATCCTATCCTAACAAAGAGTTGTTAAAAGCCTACTAATAGGCTACAAAAATGAACAGACAACAGAAAAGATTCTGACCATAGAAAATTATTATGGTGACAAGGAAGATCAAAACACACTCAGAAGAAGATGGCAAAATCAAAACTCCTATATCCAAAGTCTCAAAAAAATTTTTTTAAAATAAGAATTGGTCTTAGGCTAGGAAGAGCTCAAAATTCTGAAAATCAAATAAGAGAGGTAGATGAAAAGTTAGGAAAAGAATTGAGAGTGATTCAAAAGGAAATACAAAAAGCTTACGAAGAGAAAAATGCCTTAAAAAACAAAATTGTCCAAATGAGGAAAGAGGTACAAAAACTCACTGAGGAAAATAATTCCTTAAAAATTAAAATTGATCAAAAGGAAACAAATGTGGAAAGTAATCCCCAGAGAGAAGTGACTTGTTCAAGGTTATACAAGTAGAAAATAAAAAGCCAAGATTTACAAGATCTTCTGACTCCAAATCAAATGTACCTTCCATTATACTGTGCTGCTAAAATTAGGTGCTAATTCGCAGAAGTGCTATTGTAGTTTGGTACTATAATTGGTACATTGTTAGGCTATATGTCTTCTTCACAATGCAATCTTCTACAAATTATTTGAACTTTTCATGAATAATAGGTCACGTCCTTTTCATAAAGTCAAGGTAATTTGAGAAATATTTATTAATTAGCTACTAATATGCAGAGCATAATACTCTATATAAAGGTTAGTAATAAAAATTTTTAAAAAGCTCTCAAATAGCTTGCATTCTATTGACCAAATTACTTTAATTAGATAGACTTTAATATTTTAAAAAATTTCACTTCCCAATATTGCTCTATTGTCTACTCTTTACTTGTCTACTGTCCTTTAAAAGAAAGAATTATAGTTAAGTATAACAACAGTGACAAAAAATTCCACTAATTTTTCAATGTAATGCTTCATTTCACTTATACTTCACCAACTCTCTTTATTGTCAGTCTTCTACAATTAAGATTGGTCAGTTCATTGATCAGTGTGTAGGATTTCAACATTGTGTTCCTTCATATTATTAGGGTGATTTCATATATATATATATATATATATATATATATATATATACACATATATATTGTTCTCTTGGTTTTGTTTGCTTCATACTGTACAAGTTCAGTCAAGTATTTCCAAGTTTCTCTGACTTCTTTCTATTTGTCATTTCTTATTGTATAATATATTTGTTCAGCCATTCCCTAAATGATGATCAAATATTTTAAAAACTACTAGCTTAAAAAGTGAGTCTAATAACTATTTTTATATACATGGTGTTTCTGTTCCTTTTTTATACATTCTGGGTATCAATTTCTTTTTTTATTATTTCAATATTATTTTAATTTTCCAATTACATACATTCATTTTTATAAGATTTTGAGCTCCAAATTTTTCCTCTTTCATTCCTTATCTCCCCCCTCCACAAGAGAGCAAGCAACCTGATATAGGTTATACATGTACAAATCATTTTAAACATATTTCCATATTAGTCATGTTGTGAAAGAATAATCAAAACAAAAGGGAAAAACTGGGTGTCTATTTCTAAGAAAATTATCACCGAATTTGCTACATGGAATCTAGTTACTATCTTTTTTAGCTTCAAATTGTTCCCCAGAATGATTATATAAATTTATAACTCTAGTAACACCAATTTGTAAATGTGTCCACTACTACATTTGACATTTTCTTTTTTTTTAATCTTTTCAATTTGTTGAGTATAAAATGAAACCTGAATTGTTTGTTTTTTCTTTAATTATTTGGATGTGTATTTTATATGATTGTTGATAATTTACATTTATACATTTGATAACTGTCATTTATCTATCTCTTAAGAATTATTCAAATACCTAATTATTTGTTTTACTTTTCAAATATCAAATCTATTATTTGGATGTGTATTTTATGTGATTGTTGATAATTTACATTTATACATTTGAAAACTGTCATTTATCTATTGAGAATTATATAAATGCCTATTTATTTTACTTGAAAAATATCAAATCTATTAAACTCTTATCAAAGAAACAATGCAAAGATAACGTTTTTTATTCTTGTTATATTCATTTTGTTTATGCAAAAGTTACTTTTTGTTTTTAACTGAAGTTGTATATTTGTTTAAGAATTCCTGCCCCTTCCCCATATATCTGAAAACTACTACCTTCCTTTCTTCTTTCATTTAAAAATTTTTATTTTTTTTTACGTTAAGTTCATATATATTTGCAGTTCAAATTTTGGTATGTAGTGGTTTCTGCCAGATTTCTTTCCATTGAATGTTTCTCAGCAATTATAATCTAACAGGGATTCTATGTATAAGTTTTTTGTGTGTGTTCTTATTGATAACGATGTCAGCATTGTTTTGTTTTGTTTTGATTACATTATTATGTTTTCTTCCTTTTGGGTTTTACCTAGTCTGTTATGACAATTGACATTTCTATTATTTAATTAATACTAAATATGCTTGATGATTATGGATTAATAATTAAATATGATAATATTTAATTCTTTTAAAAAATTTCTCTGGAGATTCTTGATGTTTAACTGCTTCAGATAAATATTTTTGCACGTTTGTTTTGTCTAGTATCATAAATCTTGATAGTTTGGAGTAAGTCTAAATTTGTAAAGCTGGATATTATGATATTGATGAGCAATTGATGAGCATTGATGAACAACTACTATTTTACCAATACATGTATTATTTCTATAAAAATCACTTTCCAACTGAACTCATAAAATTCCTTAGGCTATTTGATAAGTAGACACATAGCACATCTATATATGTTTTGGGTTCTGCAATATGTTGATCACACAGAAGAAATCAGATAAGATTCCTTTTATATATACTGTGCAACAATTGATGTATATAGATATTGGGTATTACTATAAATGTTTGACAAAATTAACAAACAAGAAAATATGGACCCATGTTTTTGTGAAATTTAATTTATAGTTCTGAAATGTGATTATTAATATTAACTATATCTGACTCCATTAATCTTGTAAATAAGGATTAAAAGAAAATCAACTTATTACTCTAAAATTTTTGTTTTTGTTGGCATAGGTTCTGGTAATTTAATTCCTTTCACTTTGGCAATCTGATTTTACTTTATTCTCAAAATCAAGTTTTCTAGGGACAGCTAGGTGGTGCAGTGAATAGCCCTGAAGTTAGGAGGAAATGAGTTCAAATCTGACCTCAGACACTTAAGATTGCCTCAGAAAAAAAAAAAGAAAAAAAATAGAAAGAAAACAAATTTACTAATGTTTTCCCTAAATTATTAATATATATATATGTATATATATATATAAATGATCATTTTATTGTATTATGGTCAATAAAAATATATTTATTTTTCCTAACTTGCTGTACTTGTCAATGCACTTAGACAATGTAAAGCTGAACAAAATATTCCTTACATTCATTCCGTACTTGCCAAAGTCCTATAACATCAATATTGCTAGTATTTTTAATGTTGTATTTAGATCCTTAATGCCCTAATAGTTTGTTTTTCTGTTATATTTGTCTAGGTTCAAATGAAGCATGATGCACTCCTTATTATTATTGTTCTGTTATTCAGTTTTCCTTTATTCTTTTTAGTATTTGGTTGCTATGCTACACATAGAATTCATATGCATATGCATTCATATTTAATTTTGTTATTATTTTTGTGCCCTTTGTGGCCTTTTTTGTGTACTTTTTGTGGCTTTTTGTGCACTTTTTATGCCTTTAGGTATACTGTTAACTTTTTTCATACTCACTAGCCACACATGTTTAATTGGCTTATTTAAAATCATGATTGATATCCATGCTTTATGTCTTTATGTTCAGAGATGTTGCTTTTAAACAACAAATTATTTGGGTTTCTTAACCATCCTTCCCTGCTTTATCCATTTTATGTATGCATTTATGCCATTTGTTTTTATTATACAGTCTGTTACTAGACCTCTCCAATACAAATCAGTGAGTCTTAAATTTTTTATTTTAATAGCATAGCAACTAATTAATTAAATGAATAATTAATCCAAATATGTCATAATTCTTTTAAAGTTTTTTTTTTGTTAAATTTGGGATTTTTTTCAAGTTATTTAAAATGATTCTTAATCATTTTCTTCCATAACTTCTTTAAATTTGATAGCCAAATTCCTTCCCCCCCTACAATGTTTTTGGAAGAGGGAACTTCTTATATTAACCTACTAAATATTTTGATACTGGTTGTTCTAAATAATAGTGATTATATATGTTCTTCATTTTTTTTATTTTGTTGATACTTCTCTAGAATTTGATATTATTTCATTGAGTTTTTAACTTTTATTTTTTCATTCCTTAGCATGTCAACTTCACTTGGTTAAAGTTTTCCAGCTTCTACTTTTAGCTATTTAGTCTCTTTTCATATTTTTCTTGAGGAGCTCTAAATTGAACATTTATATCCTCTTTCAATATGCTCATTTCATCTCTTTCTTTCTACTTTAACTCTTTGTGGTCAAGGTGGTCTCTTTTCAGAGATTGTAATCATAATTATTATAGATTAATGTCTTCCTATTTAATTTCTTCATAAAGTTCTCTTAACCCATAGGAATAGCCTTAAGTTTGCTCATTTCTTCAGTTTTTCTACAATAAACAGATGGCAATCACATGCCTTTAATATTTTCCTTGAATTTCTCTTGACCTTCAAATCAAGATTACATTCCGGGAGGTGGTAGTTTTCAAGTTTTTTTTTTCTATTTATTCAGATAGCAAATTAGATCATAATGACCCAAGTCCTTTTCCTGTTCTTACTGGTCAGAGAAGGACTGTCCATTATATAAAACAAACAGGATGAATCCTCATTGTTTTTTTTTTTTTTTTTTGTCAATTTTATCCTCTTTTGGGGGTGGATATGTACTAAAAGCCATCCAAATGGCTTTAATGAGTTTAATGAGTTTAAAATGAGTTTAAATCTATTGTTGATATTTAAGTTATTTATTTCAAATAAAATTCTAACAAAAAGAGTGCCACAATATGTTTAAAAAATATTGACGATAATTATATTGGATTTGTACCAGAAATATAAAAAGAATCAATATTTGGAAAATAATTATTTTATTGTGTTATTAATTATGTTATAAATGAAAACTTCACAAACCACTCAATTATTTAAGTAGATACCCAAAACTTTGAAAATGTATGACATTAATTTATTCCCAAAATCTTACAAAACATAAACTTAGAAAGAAAAAGTTCAAAATGATGAAAATAATATAAATATATATTTTTTTAAAGCTAGTATAATTTGCAATAAGAATACTTTAAACATTTTACCAATAAATAAAAGAGTAAAATAAAGACGCTTTTCTCCCCCCCTCAGATTACTATTTGACATAATCTTAACATAATCACAGTGATACACTCATAAAAAGGAAATAAAATTATCCACATAAGTAGATAACATGATGGTTCACTTGAAAATAACATACTATTAGCAAAAAGCTAATTGAGAAATTTAATAGCTTAGAAAAGTAATAGGATACAAAATAAATTACCTTTCCCAAATATAGGAGGAAATTATAGCAAGAGAGATCCTATTTGATTATAAATTATCAAAATCTGCCACAATTCACTCCAAACACATATAAACAAGTACGAGATATTGTTATATCTTGGTACAGCTGTGACTTGGTCTATCCATTCCAGTTAAGAATATGAAATTATATTTTAAAAAATGCTAAGTATATGCCCCAAGAAAATTAGTGTCAGACAGAAAGATTACATATATGTCAAAATATTCAAAGGATTTTTATGACTTTTTTATGAGAGCAAAGAACTGGAAAGAAGATAGAAGCTCATCTTTTAGGGGAATAGTTAAGTAAATTTTGGTACAAGAGTGTAATAGAATAATGTTGTATTATTGCTAAGATACGATGAAAATAAACAATACATAGAGATATAGGAAGACAGATTTACTGATGAAGAGTGAAGTAGCAATGGGGGGAGAAGCACAGACAATTACTAAAAAATATAAAAGGAATAATAAAAATTAATTTGAATGCCATGTAATTATTATTTCCAAGTTTATCCCCTGGGAAAAGTTGAGAAAATGCTTCATTGCAAATGGGTACAATACAACTAGTATGTGTGTAAACTTTTGTATACCATGTTAATTGCTTTGATGAACTATTTTGGTCCCTTGTTTCTTTTACAATCTTTGTTTCTAGAGATGACTAGCTAGAGGATTGAAAGGGAAAGATATTTAGAAATGAATGTTATATAACACAAAGGCATCATTTAAAAAAAATAGTGTTTCACTATTGTTGTGCCAGGATGGTACAACCTGAGTTTAGACAATGTTAAAAGTTACCAGCTGAACTGGAATGGCAATTTAAATTAATTGAATTTAATTGAAGCCATTATCCACAATTCAAACAGCAAAAGTAATGATTTATTACTGATGTCTTCTCAAAATCCTATAGATACTATAGTGTATCATTCCTATTAAGATATTTGTAACATTTTGTGATCAGAATGATCCAGAATCTAACACCACATGCTTCTCCAAAGTCTCTCATTTTCACTCCAGTTTGTAACTAAATTGTAGGCATTTCTTCAAAACAAGGGTGGTGCAAGAATGGCATTGACTTGATCTAAGAGTTTGGGACAGGAAGTGAAGAAATACCACCTCATAAATGTTAACCAACTATATGTATTTGCCACCCAAAGTGCACAATAACTTACCGCTGTGTGCATTGAGATGACTCAACATTTTGCGGAATATTGGTACCTTTGAACTCCTATGGCCTTAGACTTGGCTTACTGTGGTTACCCTTCCCACACCCATCCACCCCCAACTCCCCAGCCACTGCCACCTCCCAAGATTTCCAGGAACTCACAAATTTGGTTACCATGATTTTTTAAATCCATCTGAAGGCAACTTATCTAGAGACCAGAGTCCAATCGGTCATGACAATCCTGAATGAAAATTTAAGGGAGCAAGAGGCTGAGTTTGTAATGAGCCTGGCATACTGCTCTGTAGGTCATTGGAACAATCTTCCAATGAAATCAGCCTTTGTGATTTCTTGGCATCCTTCAGGGAGAAATCCACCCCCTCTGCCATCAAGAGTTTATAGAACATTCCCATAGACTTGATACAACACCACCCAAAGTCAATGGGCAAAGCTGGCAGCAGATTCATTTGCACTTTTGTGAGGCTATGGCTTGTATATTGTACTCTTCACATCTGGATGGTCTAATTTGGTGGCTGGGTATTTCCAGTTCCATTTTTCTTCATCATGACATTCAGTGGTTTCCAAAGGAACAAAAGCCACAGGAATGTCAGGGTGATTATTGGCCAATGTCAAATTTACTTGCAAGCAGGGGTGATTTAATTTTAAAAGACAGATTTACCTTCTGTAGTCTGGCTTAATAGAATTAAGCAAATCAGTACTTCCTGCCAAAGGCCAGTTACCCTGTGCCTGAATAAGTAGTGTCATTAAAGCAGCACATGTGTTTAAAATAAAATTATTTCTTACAGCTTCAAATATCTGTTATTGCAGTCCGTGCCTTTTATTTTCAGGGAGGGCTGTTGAAGTATGAGTCTAGTTTCTTCCGGGTAATGTTTTTCCTCATCTTGTTGAATTATCCCAATGGGCTCAGTGTTTTCTTATAGCCTTCTTTTTGTCATATCTAGTAGGGAATTTAGAAATTATCTGATTCAACTCCCTTCTTTTATAGATGAAAAAACTGAGCCCTATAATGAAAGTAAATGATTGGTAAGTCACATTCCCAAGATTTAAAACCTGTCCCTATAAAATCAGATATGATGCTCTAAACTGATCATTCACTTCCTTCCACCTCCCTTCCATAGTTCAGGTTGATCATTAAGTCCTCAGTTCTAATACAGAATTGACACTATATAGACACCATAGATACTAATCAGTCAACACCCAAAAGCAGTTCAATTACCAATTTAAAAAATAAAACTAATTGTTCATTATTAATTTATCCTTAAAGTATCAAAAAAGGAGAAGTCACTTTTAACATGTGGAAAATATCCATGTGAAAGAAAATAAAATTCAGAGTTTTCATATCTCAAAATATTAAAGCAAGGAAAGACCCTTTAAGGAAGCTGATGATGGATGGTAACAAAGCCTATCAGGCAACAAGTTTACTTGTTGTTATCTTTTTCCTTAACTCTATGAGCAGACCATGGCAACCTCATCTAAGAAAATGAAAGATGAAGAAAGAAACTTCCCACTGATCAAATATATATTAGGAATGTTGGCAATATATGATCCAAGTTGGCCTGAATGCTCATCTGACTTTGAGTTATTTCCATTCCCTAATTAGAAATTTGACATCTCCAACAAAATTGTACTACTCAGAAGTGGCATGTAAGTTAGAATCCTACTTTATGTCACAATAAGAGTTTTGTTTGTTTATCATGATGCTTCTAGAGTCCAAATTTCTCTGGCTTTCAAAACCCTTCATGATCTTTCCCACTTCTCACTATTCATACTTATTTATAGCTACTCCACTGAAATATCCAGTCTTGGTTCCTCAGCCTTTACTGATTCCATTTAAATCCCCAGAATATCTGCTTCTGCTTAGAAGGAACCCCAGAGGACATTGCCCTTGGTCCAAAAGTAACAGGAACATAAATTTCAAGCTAAAAGGCACTTCTGTGGTTACTTCATTTATTGTTGTCATTTTATAGAGGCATCTGAGAAAATTTAAGTGACTTGACCAAGGTCACATAGGTAGTAAATGACAACTTGAATTCCAACAGTGACCTGACTCCAAATCCAGCACTTTTTAGATTTCATTGATCTCTAATCCATGGATCAAGGCATTAAGATCCTGGACTTCTTGACCAGAAATCATTCTCAAAAGATGAGGAGGCATTCTCATTATTGGCAAGCTTTTAGTGTTTTACCTTTCCTTCTTTATGACCTAAGGAGCAGAACTGAGATAAATGCATAATAGATCCTAATCTGGATTTCAGGAAAATTTTGTTAACTATGAATGCCCAAAAAGGGAACAGTTGCCTCTGGAAAGAATTGACTCTACCTCTGGAGAGGTTTTGAAGTAGATACTCAATGATTATTTGCCATGGTGGGAATTCCATTTCTGGTTGGGATTAAGTGGCTGCTGACTTCCTTCCCAATTCCAAAATTCAATTATTCTGATTTTCTTTTTGATTTATAAAAATCTTTATCATTTATTCTACTATGAAGAAGACATCATCACTTCATATATATATATATATATATATATATATATATATACATATGTATATATATATATATATAATATCTAAAATGGCTTAGGTTCCAAAAGGAATATTACTATTGAAAGGATTTTATTTCATATTTTGGTAATATGTGTTTAACAACAAAAATTAATTCATTCAGTAGAGACATATTATCAATCATTTTTGAGAAATGATTATTTTTTACATAAACCAGTTCTTGGGTAAATGAAGCTTACCTCATTGAAATGCCAAAACTTTATAAAAATGTTTTAACAGGTTTTGATGGAAATTTCTGCCAAAAAATTCTATAATTCACTAATAACCATGAAAAAACAATAATGGTAATAAATCATATTCATAGCATTTTATACTTTCCGAAAAACTTTCCTTCATAACAATTCTGTAGAGTAAGCACTACAATTATTATTTGCCACATTTTACAAAATCAGAAAATTGAGGCTCAAAGAGCTTAAGGATTTACCTGTGACATACAAATAGCAAGAACTATCACTGGAATTCAAACCTAAGTTTTCTGAAAACCCACTGGTAATTTTACCTTTTTGATGAACATGTAATATCAGTTTTTCCATTCTAATTTGATGACAGGAAAGAAACATTTGAAGTCTGGAGAACTTTTGCCCTATATTGAATGATCTTAAAGTGCTATATATATATATTTTTAATTCTTATACCTGTTTTTAAAACAATTTTCTTAATTCTGTTGTCAGTCATTTCTTGCTATCTGTAGCATATCTATATGTAGAACTCCATATGACCCAATTTTCTGTTTCTAATATTCTGTGATCTGGGGAACCAGACAGCCAGGTTTGTTAGAACTATGCCTTAAAAGGAGTAAATAAATGTTGAATGAAGGGCTTAGTGTATAGTTTAAATTTATGGACATTGTTAAATATATTTAGATTACTCAGAGGCCATTTCTGTTTCAGTTCATGGATGTTTTATGGATACTTGTGGTTAACAGATACGTAATATTTGGATATGTAAGATTCTACTGTTTGGGGATTTCAATGTTTACCTTTTTAAATTACCACATTCATTCTACAGAAGTTATGTTAGAGATAATGTAAAAGAACAAATAACACTCTTATTTATTCTATTTGGTTTCATTCATTGTGTGATTTTTTTTACCTTTCTAATTGTGTTTTCCTTTAAGTTTTCATTCCTTGAGAATGCATGAATTTATGGCCATAAACTTACATTCATATAGCTCTCTTAAGGTAAATTCTTTACATCTTTTATCATATTTGATCCTCAGAACAATCATGAGAAATGCTCAGGACAAAACATTTTATCCCCATTTTAGAGATGAATAAACTGAGGCTCATTCTCAAATGAGGGAACCCAGGCATATATAATGATATATAATATAAGATTTCTGGAAGATATATAGTGTAAGATCAATCAATAAACATTTATTAACTATTCTATATTCCTGGCACTGTGCTGAATGCTCAGAATACAAAAAAGGGGTCAGAAGACAGTTCCTGACCTCAATGAAGTTACAACCTAACAGAATCAGAAACATGCAAACAAATATGGATAAAGCAAAACATATTCAGGGTAAATGGCAACAGACTATAAGTTCTGGATTTACCATTATAAACATCACTGATCTTCAAAAGATTGCAATTTTATTTTTCAATTAAAGGAATTGGATTAAGTCATGGAATCACAGAATTTTAAAATTAGAAGGGATTTTTTTTAATATTTGCTTATAGCCCTCCTGTACATATCGTTCATCAGAATATAAGCTTCTTAAAGTGAGGGATTGTTTTTATTTTTGTATTTCTAGCACTTAGCACAGTACTTTGTACTTGCTAATGATTAACTGGTTATTTATTTGGAAGACTATCCAGCCAGCCTGTATATAAAAAGAATTTCCATTTGAACAGATTTAACAAGAAACTGTCTAGTTTCTTCTCAAAGAAGGGAAAAGGCACTAGCTATTGAGGCATCCCATTCCATTATTGGATAGTATAAATAATAAATGATTTCTGACATTAAGCTGCAATTTGCCTTTTTGTGATTTCTACCCATTGCTCCTGATGTAATATATTTCCTCTTAATTGGGAAATTCTAGGTTTCTATAGAGATAGCACAGGGTACTACAACAAATAGCTGGAGAAAACCAGTCTGTTAAAAATATATATATGACTCTCATGGTTTCCAAATTTATTATCTTCATAAGAATTATTTTGAACTGATTAAATAACTCTTTTACAATAATTTGGAATTTGATTTTCCATAATTAATGAAGCTTCCTCATCCTTACAGGATAAGCAGTGACATACAGGGAAAAAAAGGATATTGGACTTGTAGTCTAAAGTCTTGGGTTCAAATACCCACTCTTCTACTTGTTATCTGTGTGACTTATAAAAGTCATTTCTCTGAACCTTATTTCCCTAATGTACAAAATGAAGAGTCTTTTGACTTTTAAGACTAACCACTGCTGTGCTGTTTAGTATTCTAGCATAAATTTTATCATCTCTAAAATAGAGGTGATGCCATCTCCAGTCGTCTTGATCTATATCTTGTCACTAGACCCATATGGTTCTGGAGGGGAAAATGAGGCAGATGACCTTGCACAGCCCTCCCTCACTCAAATCTAATTCACTTGCATGTCATGACATCACTTCTCTGATATCATGGTCCTCTTCGAGAATGAAGGACAAACAACAACCTCTGTAAATAAAGCTGACCCTATTCTTCCTATCTTCCCTATTTATATCTTTTTCAGCACTTTCCATGAGCAATGGTGGTTGCTCTGGCTGGTGGAATGGTTGGTTGCTCTGGAATCACTGCTACTGATAGTTTTCTGGGGATACAGAGTTCTTATTTTGTTTCCGACTGCTCTTTGTTCTTCTTTTCCTTTTTCACTTGTGTTATTCTGTGGGGGAAATGGTGGTAGTCATTTCATTTACTTGTTTATGCTGCCTACTGCCTCTCTTTTATGATACCTTACTTCATTGATTGTTTTGTTTTATTGTAACATAACAATGTGAATAATGACACATTTTGAATACAATTGTAACCATGATATTATTAGACAGAATCTCATCCAACTGAGCTTTCATTGTCAAAAAAGCCTTATGTCTTGAAAGACAGTAAGGTAGAGTAGATAAGGCATTGTACTTGAGAAAAGTAGGCCCTACATTTGAATCCTGCCTTAAATACTTACAAGTTGTGTAATAACTGAATAAGCCATTTATATCTTGGTTCCCTCATCTATGACATTAGGAGGATTGAATTTGATGGCCCTTTAGTTTTCTTATAGTTCTAAACAGAAAGAAAAAGAACAAGCTATTGTCCTATATTCTCCCTTGATAATGAAATCCAAGTGCATCACTTATCTGGATCATCACCTTTCCATGTATCCTGCAGTTGAACCTTCCTATTTGTATTTCTTCCTCGATGATAGCAGATATTATTTTATTTTTATTTTATATATATATATATATCCCCAGAAGTTAGCACACTACTTACTATGAAGTAAGGGATTAATCCTTTCCCCCATTCATTTATTTATTGAATCGAGAGAAAAAACAAACACATTAAAGACAACAAAATGCAGTCCACAATAGCCATGACAAATGAGTGCAGAATAATCTGTCCCCCTTTCTCCCTTACTCTTATAGATTTAAATCTTTTCTGCATTCAGAATTCATGAAGCCAGATTTTCTTGGATTCCTTAGAAAGATTGAAAATTAAGATCTATGAAATCTATTACTTTCAATATTTCATCCTTTATCACTAGTGGGGTGAATTAGAAGCCATTCATTCGAAGAAAAATAATTTGGTTATATTTTGGTAGTTGAATCAATGTTATTAAAAAATGAGATAAGGAGAACTCCATATGTTTGAATTCAGTTTGTCAAGAGACTGAAGAAAAAGACACATGAATAATGGGATAAAAGGCAGGGGTGGGTATGATGGTCAAGGGTTACCATTCTGATGGAGGGATATGGTCAAGAAGCATGGTGTGGGAGTTCATTTCTAAAGGAGGAGGGAAAGCTATTAATCAGAGAAAGGTGAGAAGAAGAAACAACTGATAATTGGTTAAAGAGACTAAATAAAGAACTCAAAACTAGTTGTCCCCAAAGTTTTATGGGAAGAAGTTGGTGAAATCATACTTTTATGAGGTGAAATGGAGAAAAGATTATGGGACTTTTTATAAGGTGTTAGAAGGAATTGTAAGAAAGTATAAGAGTATTGTAAAGACATAGCAAATTAGTAGAATAACAGGAATAATCCAACACCCTATTCTGAATTACCCCTGAAAATGGTATGTTTGACAAGGCATATGGTATGTTTGATAAAGCATGCCTAGATAAACTGGAGTTGTCATAAGCAGAGTGAATAAAAGAAAAAAAGATATAAGAATCTGAAGAAACAGAGCTTCCAACACAGAACAACTATAGTCTTCACCAATAATGAGAGAAATTCAAATATGGGAATTTGGGGCCAAAAAATTAAAAAAAAAAAAACTCTGGAGCTATGAAAAACCCATCTTTCAGTAGAGATGATGCTAAAGAGACATTTGGTCTTGTAGAGTGGATTCCTTTAGAAGAATTCGTTCTTTTGCATAGCAAACCACTTACAGAACTACATTCTAAAGTAAAGAACAGTGATATTTTATATGTGCATAGGGATATATTTTTGTATATGAATGTAAATGTAGGTATAATGAGTGAAGAGTTAGTAGAGATTTGTTTCAGACCACCAAAGTCTGGAGACTATTCTTTCTTCACACAATAGTCTTTTTTATGTTGTTACCAAAGCTTCAAGTTTCTCAATCATTTCTTCTGAAAACTCAAAACTTGGCTGCTCACATTTCCTCATTCCCGGGGGGGCAGGCAGACCTAAAAGGAACATGGCTCTGTCACATCCACTAGACACATGCATACATATATATATATATATATATATATATGCATAAATTTTCATTATCCATCATCAAATTTGCATAATGCATAAAATTTTATGTTCAACTTTAAGTATAAAGTAATTTGATGTTCGTCAAAATCTATGAAGAAATCTCTCCCTCTTTTACAAAAGAAAAAAAAGTAATCTATCCAGATAATTGTTTTAATTCATACTTTATTCAAATAAAAATTTGCTTATAATTTTTATAACAGCCTTAAATGATGGAGAAATACAATAAACACAGATAACTATTAATAAAATTCTTTGCAAATTTTATTTTTATCAAAATAATAAGGATAAAAATATCAGTAATATGACATGAAGGATAATTTTTCAGCACAAATGAGTTATCATCTGCGCTTGTTGTACATAAATTTTCAGAGATTTTTTCTTTAATTGTTGGTGGCCCAGTATGCAGAGTGTAGTATTTAGAATCAGAAAGAGCTAAATTCAAATTCTCTTAGACACTTAATACTCATGTGACTCTGAGAAAATTATTTATCTTCTCTTTCTGCTTCAGTTTGCTCATCTATAAAATGAATAAAATATCTCCAAGGTCTTTCATGCTTTAACTCTATATTCCTGTGATGACTCTTATAACAACATAAAAAACTGAATTGATTCAGCTTTTCACTCATATTTCTAAGGAAATGTGCTTTTTAATGAAACATGCAATTAGTCTAAATTTCAAAAGGAACTACACTTTTGAATTAATTCCATAAACCAGCATTTCTTCCAGACATCAATGAAATTTTCAGTGCAGAATCCCTGTGCAATTTTCCCAATTATTTTCATTTGAAAAATAATCTTACAATTACATTGAAAATTTCTTTTGATGTATCATTGATTCAAGTTTATGAAGTAATATATCTTCCCATTGCTTTCAACAACATCCTAAATCTATAATTGAATAAATAATCTATTGCTTCAATGATTTACAATGCAAAATTGAAAGATTTTAGTTTCTCAATTAAGTGATCATAAAGGTTTTCAGACAATGAGCAATATCAATCCTGATATATTTATCTACCACTATCTGCATGTACATTTTCAAAATGTTTCAACATTTTATTTAATGCTGTCTATAGCAGAAGCATTTCTAGACAGCAAATTCATGTCTTTTATCACCATTAATAGCAATATTTATGAATCCCTATGACAGAGTCAATTATTTTCTAAACTTAGGCTTTTTTGCTTTTTTACCTTCTTTTTATTACTTAATGGATCTTTGTTATCTTTACTTGTATCCATTTCATCAGTTCTAATTGCTTTTCTTTTTAATACAATTATGCATTAAATACAATTATTTTGTCTTTTCAAAATTAAAGACAAGAATTGAAAGCAATAAAATATAATTGAGCAAAAGTTTATGGTTATTTAAGACAATTTTTAAATTATATGATTGTTTAATAGTTTGCCTTTTTTCAGAAAAAAGTTTACAACACTGATATTGTTCAATTATTTCTCAATCAGGTTTGACTTTTTGTGATCCCATTTAGGGTTTTCTTGGCAAAAATATTAGGATGATTTGTCATTTCCTTCACCAATTTATTTGACAGATGAGGAAACTGAGGTAAATAGGGTTAGATGACTTGACCAGGGTCATAGAGCTAATAAGTGTCAGAATGAATTTGAACTCACAAAAAATGAGTTTTCCTAACTCCTGGTCCAGCACTTCATCTACCACTGCACCATTTAGCTGCCCTTTTATATTGGACTAACTGAAATTATTTGAGAAGTATAAGACAATGTTAGTACTTCCACACCAATATTATTTAACTTCAAGTTATATACTTCATATTCAAATGTAGCAAGAAATGTGCTGACATAACTCATATGTATAATCAATCTATACTGATTTTCAGAAAAATGGCAGATCACACTGCATTGAGATTTGTGCCAACAAAAATTTAACCTCATTTGTACATATTATATTAAACAATCATTGTCTTGCATCTACTGTCAGAATAAATTTGAAATGCTAATTTTGCTGTTGTTGATTTCAATATAAATTTAGTTTTCATCACAAAAATGTGGATATATTTATGCTTGATTTGTACTAAAAATATAAAATAATTTTGGCCATTGTTATGTGTCCCTCTTGAAAGACTCTCATATTTTTTCAGTGGGATACATCCCAAATTGGAAAACTTAAGGAATTCAATTACAAAAAATATTTATTCAGCACTTTCTGTGTACAAACTTCTGTCCTAAGTGCTGAGGATCAACTGATCAACAAGCATTAATTAATCCCTCATAAGAAAATGTACTTGTAAAGGAGTCAGAAATAAAAAATTAAAATTCTCAATCTTAAGAAGCTTACATGTTTCTTTTTTTTTTTCTCCCCTGAGGCAATTGGGGTTAAGTGACTTGCCCAGGGTCACACAGCTAAAAAGTAAGCATCAAATATCTGAGGCCAGATTTGAACTTAGGTTCTCCTTACTTCAGGGCTGGTGCTCCATCCACTGTGCCATCTAGCTTCCCCACTTACATTTTTCTTAATGAAATGAGACTCTTTCCTTGAGTTACAGCAGAAATAGTTTAAATCCTTTACAGTAATATCAGTTTATATGATAAAGAATCATATTGTCAAGCATCCTAAACCAGTAGCTCTCAAGTGGAAGACATCAAATAAAGCCCTTAATATGAATTTGCAATAGATTCTAGTCTAAGCCCTAAGAGAATATTACTGAAGATATTTATACAGAGTTATAGCAAAAATAAAATTGCCAGGAGCCAAAATGCCTAGGCCATTCTGCATGTTATAGAAGAGAGGGTGCAGTACATACCTTTATCTCAGCTTCTTTTTTTTCATTAAGCACCTATTAAGCTCCAAAAATAAAAAAAATAAAAAGTTTAATAGTTCCTGCCCTTAAGGAGCTTACATTGTACTAAGAGAGAGAGAGCATTTACATAAATATACACAAAGTGAACACTAGATAAATAGCAAGAATGGAAGAGTGCAAACTGGGAGAGACAGAGTGTTGTGGCATTGGGGAAATCAAGAAAAACTTCATGAAAAATTTTCACTTAACCAGAGTTGTGAAAGAAATAAAGGATTCTAAGAGGATAGGATAAGGTAGGATTATATTCCTACTATGTTAGACAACGAGAACAAAGGACAAAAGTATGGCATGGGAATATGGAATATCACAGACACTCTCTGGTATGAATTTCCCAGGTAGTTCTACACCTCTTCCAAAAGAGAAGATGGTTATATAAAAAGAGCCCTTTGGAAGGAAATAATATTCCCTCCACAATAATTTCTCTTTCTCCTCTCATTTTCACAGTTTTTATTTGTTTAAGGGAAAATTGACCCAATTTTTTACTGATGTTGCAGAAGTAATCAGAGGAACTCCCTTTATCTATTCCTTCCAGGAAGCACTCTTTGGTCCCTTTTGATGAGCTTCATGTGCTATGGTGCCTTGATAAAAGATATAAAATTGCTGGTCAATGGTTGCTAGTCATATATCTTTCAATAAGGGGCCAGAATACATTTGTCCTACCAGAAGGACCAGAGCCAAAGCTCATGCTTCTTGACATGCTTAAAATAAGGAGCTAAGGAGAGCTTATGTGTATAAAGTATTGTTTTGTTTTGTTTTCCTTTTTCAAAACATTTTTACATTATTTTATGGTAAACATAAACAAAGCTAAGTAATGGATAAAGCAGATATAATCCTCAAATATAAATGGAAAAAAACTCAGGCACAGAAAGCTTCAGTTTCCCATAATGAAATTCAAATAAAGCTTCTGTAGGTTTTGAATCCATTCATCCTGACTACAATATTTAATAACTACAGGGATATGAGGAAGGCCAAACATTCTTTGGGTTTCCAATTCCTCACCTACAAAATTGTAATAATATTTGTATTGGTGAATTTACAAGACTATTGTTGGAAAAGCATTTTTAACCCTTAAAACAAGGTAATTGGTCCTTATATAATAAGCACAATTTGCAAATGGGTCCATGCTCAGAGAGTTTTTAGCTATGTGGACATTTCCCAGAGTTTTGTCCTGCTAACATAGTCTTCAAGAAGTCAAAATCATTTTCATGTTAAAATGGGGTACTAACTAGACCAATTCTCCAATGGAGGAATTTGAGAGATCAGGAGGATAGAAGGAACATGAAGGAGACAGAGAAAGAAGAAAAAATGCAGATGAAGGAATCAGAAGGAGAAGGAATAGAAACAAAAGAAGGAGGAGAAGAAAGAGACAGAAGGAATGATTTGTCTAATGTTGTCAGAAAATTGAATAAAAAATATGATTTTTTCTTACCCATCCAACTAAACTGTTATTTATACTAAAAGTCTTACTGAACATAGATTTGCTTCTTTCTACCAGAATTTATATATTTCTTCCATCTTTCAAAGGACTAGGCATTATATAGAGAGTGTATACTGACTATGGAAGATGAGCATATCCATACAGAATGTCTAAAAGTATAGCTAGTGGCAGGAAGTGAGGCATTGATAGTTATCACTGCAATCTTGCTAAATTCTCTCTAGAGATAACTGTGGCTCTTGCCTTGAGGGTAGTGAGAGAAGCTGCACATGGCTAGCAACGTTGGATTAGAATTATATTTATGTCTCCCTAAATATTATTAAACTAGCAACGTGAATAAAAAAACTGCTTTGGAGGCCACTTTTTCTGAAGGGAGTAGGGTATCCCAGTCTTTTATTCACTATTATGATCCTTTCCCACCAAAACACTCATCACACAAAATATTATCACAAATATCCAATGGTTAAAAACCCTATCCAAGCAAATAGCAAAGGGAAACTAGACAATTCATAGATTAGAATATGCTAGAAAATACAGAGGGAATGAGTTGTTTAGATGAAATTAAGATGGTTTCTCACTCAGCCACAAGAAGAGACCTAATTCCCTGAAAATTCTAGATAAGCAATCTAGAAATCAGGGATGTGGTAAGCATCCATCTTCTTCTATATGTCTGTAAAAGAGTGTTTCTTCCCCCAAAAGACAGTCCCAAAGAATCTGGAATCACATGTGTCTCCCTTGAAGAAGGAATGAAGAATATCTCTCTTTTTCAAAGCTCTTGGCATATAACATCATGTCAACATACTCTTTACCAATTCAGACAATTGCATGCAAAATGTTCCAGGCTTGTCTGGAAACCAAGATGACATAAACATAAGAATGTCTTCAGATATATCTCAAATACTGTTATTTCCTCTCCCAACTCTTTTTTTTTCTTCTGTCTTTTTAGTAAGAATCTTCAGAGAACTAGTTATGCTCAGTAGATAAGAATTTCAAATAATACTGCTCTTGCTG
The DNA here is from genome assembly GCF_902635505.1 of Sarcophilus harrisii. Lineage (NCBI taxonomy): Eukaryota > Metazoa > Chordata > Mammalia > Dasyuromorphia > Dasyuridae > Sarcophilus > Sarcophilus harrisii. Next base: position 170,634,490 of record NC_045429.1, on the reverse strand, counting down.
CTTTACTCTGGGTTGGCTTTATTCTATCTGGTACTAGAACCATCTCATTTTAGACCTGAAAAGCTCTTCAGAGCCCATCAAGCAAAATTTCATCTTACAGATTCAGTGGCTGAGGTCAGAAGAAATGAAATTACTTGCTCGCATTTTCACAGCCACTAAATTGGAGAGCCAGGAGGCAAACCTGTGTATTTTCCTTACTGACTCCTGAATTTTTTTTCCATTTTGTCATGGTGGCCCACCTAGAAAAATCTTAAGCAATTACTTAGATGACTACTCTTCATCTGAAAATATTTTCAGATGGATGAAGCACTTCAGTTTCAGATTAACAAAATTAATCATATCCTTAAAAATAAGATTATGTTGTGCAGTGGCAAAAGTACTGAGTTGGAGATGTCTATTTAAATCCCAATTCTGCCACTTAGTCGGAGCAGCTAGGTTTAGATAGAGTACTGGGGCTGGAGTCAGGAATAATCTTTATTCAAATGCAGTCTTGCACTAACTAGCTGTTACTTTGGGCCAGTCATTTAATCCTGTTTACCTCAGTTTCCTTATCTGTAAAATGAGTTGGAGAAGGAAATAGCAAACCCCTCAGTATCTTTGCCAAGAAAATCCAAAATAAAGACATGAAAAGTCAGACTGAAATGACTGAATAGCAACTGCTATTTTTTCTTGCACAAGTTGCAGTACTATTAGGCACATTAATTTCTTTTTCTATAAAATGGTGTTAGAATGGATAATCTCCAAAATATTTTCCAGCTCTAAATCCATAATAAGTGTATATTGTCAATATGGCATAAATATATAATTTTAGGCATATGAGCATATGAATATATGTTCATCATTTTTAATTGGTAATTTATTTATTATCCCTCTTATAGGATCTGGACATTTTCAGGTCTTTATAAGGACAGTTGCTAAATATAAATACATTGATCCATTCATGTCTTTAAATGAAGAAAACTCTTGGTTGGATTAAAAATAGTCTTGAAATTTTAAAGTTATAGAATCAACAGGTAGCCTATTAGTTGATTATCCAATGCTTTGAGTTGTTTGAATATTTGAGGACAGTCACCTTCAAAATTAAGTAAGATAATTAAATGTGTGTAAAATAATATAATTTCATTACTTCAGAAAATTTCCAGATTGCTATGCAATAATCTACTGACCAATGCAATAGAATATATTTTGCAGCCTAATCTACTTTACTTAAAGTACCTACATCTTGGGGGAAAGGGCAGAATCCACAGAGTTTGAAGGGGAAAAAATGATGGCCTAATGGATTCTTAGTCATGGAAAAATTATATTCTTTAATTCACTATTATTTGCCAGTAAATACTATAATTAAGAAGAAACTTCCCTTAAAAGTGCTAAATCAGTTAATTACCCTCACACACTTGCTTTAAGATCCAGCACTCCAGAAACGACTTCCAGATGGTGCTTTCATTAACTGGACTTTTGGTCATTGACTTCTAGTGTTAATGCTATATCTTTTCAGTGATGGAAACAGAGGGTTGCAGAAACTTTATTCTAATTCCAGTGCAGGGATTCTTTAGTCTTCAGTGTAGTACCTCACTGCTTTTTTTTTTTTTTTTTACCTTGAGCTAATCATTTTCTCTTTCTGTGTATGTTTTGATTTTCTTTTTTTGGGAGAAAGACACAGAGAGACAGAGACACACACAGAGAGATACAGAGACAGACAGCAACAGAGAGACTAATTGGTAGCAGTAAAGAAGAGCTAATAAAATTGAACTTAAGGCATTTTATATATTATTAAGTAGTATACTTATGCTTAATAGTAATTGTGCTTTGATGTCTGCCACATTCCTGCATAAGAATGACCTTGTTAACTAATGTTCCCATTGAGAAAGTGTGCCTGGCAACATTGGGCTCTGTTTGTTATTACTCAGGGTTCTTCTCATGTGCAGCCTAATCCTGGTTTTATTTTAGCGTGTTAAAAAAATTCATTATTATGGCACATCCCAAAAAAGTATATTTCTGAAATCTGTTATAAAGAGTATGAACAACATCATGTGTGCCCTAATAATAATTTTTATTAATCAAATGGAGATTTACAAGATGTGGAGATACATTTGGAGTGCCTTGACCAATTTGGCATTTTCCAGAAACTTTTTTTTAACCACATGACTGTTAGTTGAAATTATTCTCAAGTTTTGTGCATTTTCCTAACATGAAACCATGAGGGAAATTAGTCTTTAATATTTCTCTGCAGGCTTTGTGCCTTATTAGAAATAACTTGTTTAAAGAAAATCTTTACTTTGGATTGGTGGTGAGAATAAACACATAGTTCTCTGTGACTTTTATTATTTATTATAAAGTCATTTGGCAGGGTGTTGTGCAGGCAACTAAACAAAAGAAGAGATTAATCAGAACTACCAATCTTTTTCTGATTTGCAGGGTAACAGAAAACAGCAGCCCAGCCCTGCCTTACTCCCCATTGGTTTATTTCAGTATGTGCCAATGATGGAAAACATGGCCTGCCTGTAAAGCAAAAATAAGGGCTGGTTTCCATTGACTTAATCAGTCAAATGTAAAAATACAAAGGAACAATATAAAATAAACCCTCTTCTGTGAGGCTTCATGGGCCAGAAGCGGGAACGTAGTCAAGATAGGTGCTGCCCTTGCAATTTACCATTGCTCCTTCAGACTTTTCACCTTTGAAAGTTCCTGTTTTAAGTTCAGAAATTAAAGTACGAGGTTAATATACAACAGTGGCTAGCTTCAAAGCCACAAAAGGGGTGGGGAGGGGAAGGAGGAGATGTTGGTCTGACAGTAAAATGGTCTGAAAGGTTAGCCCTGCATTCATTTACAATGTGAGTTCACAGTCAGTTCAGAGATCAGAAATCTCAAAATGAAAGATACTTGAGAGGCTAGTCCAATCCAATCATTTTACATATGAGGAAACCTAGGGAGGTTGAGTGATTTATCCAAGGTCACATAGTAAGTCTCATAAGGGGATTTGAATCTATTCCTGGAACTTCACAGAGCCAAAGCTCTTTCCTCTGTATTGCATTTATTGTCTTGCATGGCCTCTCATTTACCATAGATTTGAAACTGAAAAGGATCTTAAGTCACATAATTTCAAACTCTCATTTACAGATGAAGAAATTGATATTCTAGAGAGGCTATAACCTATTTATAGCCAAGGTTTGGAATCAAGGCCATCAACTTCAAATCCAAAATGATGATTTCTTTTCTTTTTCTTTCTTTCTTTCTTTCTTTCTTTCTTTCTTTCTTTCTTTCTTTCTTTCTTTCTTACTTTCTTTCTTTCTTTCTTTCCTTTTTTCTTTCGTTCTTTCTTTTTTCCTTTTTTCTTTCTTTCTTTCCTTTTTTCTTTCTTTCTTTCCTTTTTTCTTTCTTTCTTTCTTTCTTTTTTCCTTTTTTCTTTCTTTCTTTCATTTTTTCTTTCTTCCTTTCTTTCCTTTTTTCTTTCTTTCTCTCCTTTTTTCTTTCTTTCTTTTTTCCTTTTTTCTTTTTTCCTTTTTTTTTCCTTTTTTCTTTCTTTCTTTTCATTTCTTCTTCTTCCTCTACCTCCTCTTCTTCTTCCTCTTCCTTTTCTTCTTCTCCTTTCTTCTTTCTTTTCTGCTTCTTCTTCCTTTCCCTTTTTTCTTCTTTTTCCTTTCTTCTTCATTCTTCTTCCTCTTTCTTCTTCCTTCTTCCTTCCTTCTTCTTCTTCCTCTTGCTCTTCTTCTTTCTTCTTCTTTTTTGTTCTTCCTCCTTGTTCTTTTCCTCCTTCTTCATTTTAAAAAATAATGTTCCTATTGAGAAAGGCATTTTCTCATTGAGGAAGCATTGCTATCTTCATCAATACTATCTGTACCTTGGTTTTTTCCTCTTTAATAAAGATCATAGCATTGTAGAGTTAAAGTTGGAATGGATTTTAGAGGTCATGAAGCTCAACTTATCAATTTGGGGGCAACCAGGTAAAGTTACTTGACCATTATACAGCTAGTGTTCCAGATGAAATTTAAATCCAGGTCTTCCTGACTCTCTATATCTAGCACCCTACCTTTTTTCTCAATCCTATTTTAATTTGCCTGACAAAATATAAAGAGGATAAATGACATCCCAAATACTGTAGGGTCAGAAGCTGGAAGCAAAGTCATGGGTGGTGGTATTTTGCTTGTTTGTTTTGCAGAGTTTAGAGTTAAAAGCACCCCATTAACCACCAAATGTAGAAAAAAGTTGATTGCACTAAGAATCAGACCTATGCTCAAGGTACAGCAGCTCCATCATTTACTTGCTGTAATAGGACTGGAAAATCTATGCAACTTATGTTATCCCCAGTATTCCCTTTTATGAAATGAGGAAAATTTTATTTCCTCTATATTTGTAAGATTGTTATGAAAATTAAAGAAGTTGTTTGTAACAATCTTTTTTCCCCCTAAGGCAATTGGGGTTAAATGACTTGCTCAGGGTCACACAGCTAGGACATGTTAAATCTGAGATCAAATTTAAACTCGGGTCCTCCTGACTTCACGGCTGGTGCTCTATCCACTACACCACCTAGCTGCCCCTGTTTGTAACACCCTTAGCAACTATGATTAGGGATAAGGTATAAGACTGGGCCTATGATTTCATTAGTATGAATAATTCCCAGTTTATTAAATGCCTTGTAGCAGTGCAGATTGGCCTCTTCTCTGCAATTCACTTTCTTAAAGTGTTGCCTAGACCACTGAGAGGTTAAAAACTAAATAAATATATTTTATCAAACATTTAAATACTAATGCAAACTTATGTTTTAAAAATAACTCTCAAAAATAGGAAAAGAATACTCCCTACCAAATTTATTTTGTAAGGCAAATATACTCATGATATTCAAAACAGGAAAATGGAATTATAAACTACTTTTATATGTGAATATTGAAATTAAATAAATTGAACTGGAAGTAAACATTAAAAACACAAATATTTGCAATAAAATAATTAGTAGGAAACTACAGCAATATAAATCCAAAGTAGACTTAAATAGGACTTCCCTTCTCCCAATTATTATTTGATATAAGCATCTACAAATAGGAAATAAAATTATCCCTTTTTGCAAATGACATGATGTTTTACTTATAAAACCCTAGTGAGTTAAAGAAGAAACTAATGGGGATGATTAAGAACTTCAGTAAAGTACCAGAATAAAAAATAAATGCACACAAATCATCAGCATTTCTAACAAAAAACAGGACACAATAAGAAATTCCATCTAAATAGCTACAAAATGTATAAAATTTGTGCTAATCTACCAAGACACATGCTGAATTTATATACATATAACTACAAAAGAGTCTTTACAAAAATAAAAGAAGATTTCAATAAGTGGAGACATATAGCATTCAGTGCCATGGTTTGGATGGTATCAATATAATTTTTCAAATGATGATATTACAAAGTGAACTTACAGATTTAAAATTATACCAAACAAATTACCAAGGGGATAATTTATAGGACTAGACAGACTAATAATAAAATTGATTTGGAGGAACAAAAGGTCTAGAATCTCAAGGGAGATAGTGGAAAAAGTAGGAATGAAGTGTTGCCAGATTTACAATTATATTATAAAATAGTAATCATCAAAACTATTTGGTACTGGTTTAAAAAAAATAGAAAAGTAGATCTTAGGAGCAAACCTGTTAAACAAGAATCAGAAATAATTTAAAACAGAGAGGGTTTGATGTAGGGCAGGATTAAAGGTTAAGTAGAAGAGTGGGGCACCAATATTCAGAAATGCCTGTGATGGAATGTCATATAATTTTTTAAAAGCATTAATAAAACTTTCTTTTAAGAAAATGATTGGCTTCCTTGCCCAATGACCAGTAGACTTCCTCTCTTTGAATTTAGAATAACAGAAAAAAAAAAACATTCTTTTTTTAAAAAATGTATTTTTTTCTAGGACCTTGAAAATAACAAAATGATTATCCCCAAGTTCTCTACCTAATGATCTAGTAATGGAAATATCCTCAGCCCACTCTGTGGAAGATGATGACTTCAATCCAAATCAAAGAGAGTTGAAGAACATTATCTCATTTTAAGTCTGTGGAAGAAAATTTAATGACCCCTAATGTCCACTTGGTTTCTTCATCTTTTTTTCTGATGGAGTCAGATAGAAATGTTCTGTGACTATTTCTTAGGTAAGTAAAATAATTATTTTCTTTTATAATTGAATTAAAGTCCTGGTATTTAAACTCATCTTCTATCACCCAAGCCTCTCCAGGATAACTAGAATAGTTGAGAAGCTACTGGAGGGCTTCGGGAATGGATTAAGATTAAAATTAAGTACACATTAAACTGTCCAAAATTCTTGGTGCTTCCTAGTGTGGATAATTTGCCTGAAACAGTGTGATGTAACCAGCTGCAACCAACTATTCAATATGAGACTTTATACCCAGGAAATTAGCAAATGCTGTAAAATTGGAGTTTGAGTTACTAGGGCTTTTTGATGCTACAGACAAGAAAATGAAGGAAAAAGTATTTAATAATTTATATTAAAAGGGTAACAGGTAACTAGAAAAATAGAGGAGTTAGATGGACAGGAATTATCTCAATCTTTGAATTATGGAGTCTGAAAGGATGAAATTAGGAAAGGATCTAGAGTTCCAAATTTGTTAATTTGCTAAACATAAAAAGCTTTTGTAGAAATGGTCCATAGTCAATAAGCAATTATTAAGTACTTACTATGCACTATGCCCTGTGCTAAGCACCAAGGGTACAAACAAAGGGGGAAAAAACAAACAAACATGTTACTAGCCTCAATGTTTGGTGAGAAAAGCAAGATCAGGGAGAATAATTTGCTTCAAAGAAGTTCTACAGGTAAAATTATTTTATTTTGCACAATTCACAGCTAGTTTTATTCCCATTCCCTTATCTCTAACTCCTTTCAATGTGATCTCATTTTTAAGGGTTAGTTGGCTCCAATAGTTCAAGTTTTTCTAAGGCAGTTTCTCTTAAATTTTATGTGGGAAAATCCTAGTAACCCTCATTTAAAAAAAAAGTCATCTACCACGCTTTTTATAAAATGACTTACACAATTTTCTTTGCTCACATCATATTCAAATAAAGTAAATAATTTATTATAATTATAACATTGTACAAATTTTAGCATAACAAAATATAGAAATATATATTAAACAGATATTATGTAATTTTAACATTTATAATCTAATAACAAGGGTAATAATATTAACTGTTTTTGCTTGTTTCTCAGCATAGTTTTTCAAAACATCTTCAATGATCCTGCTTCTTTTAATTCTTTTTGAACTATTAATTGAGATCAAAATTTTGTCTTTATAATAACTAGAGCAGAAAACCCCAAATCACACAAATATGAGGTTATGAATGGTGGTTACAATTTGTAGTGCTTTGTTTGATAAACCAGAGAACTCTTTATTTACCCATAGTCAAAACATCATAAAATGTTCACATTTGAAACTCATCTTTCAACATACCATTTTACAAGACATCTATTAGCTGTTCTTGTCATAGGGAATAAAACAAATTACTTGTCTATGACAAATGCATTCCTTATCCATGAACATTTAGAACTATTTAGATATTTCAAAGAAAATGAAGATTGTTTCTATAGACAATTAAGATGACAAATGAGCAAGTTATTACTTCTATTTAATTTGTAAATTGGATATTTTTTGAATTGAGAAATATTTCAGAGATGTATTATGCATAATTCTAATATTTTCATAATGGAGTCACTTTCTAATTCCCGGATTACAACATGAATTTGAGAATCTTCCATTGAATTAGTTAGAGTACCCAGTTTTTTTTTTCCAAAGAAGCCTCCATATATGTAAGTTTAAGAGAAAGTTTTTGTGATTTAATAAATTTATTTAATTTTTATTAGTAGTAGTATAAAAATATCAATTTCTCCTTTGAAATGGTTGAAAAAAACATTGAGTTTATAATAATAAAGTTCTTTATGTAATGTCCCAGTATTATCATATATTTTTGCAGGTATAAAAAGTTAAAAATTAGAGAGGATTAGCTTTTGATTCAATATTTATCATCTCCATAAAATTAGAATTGTCCAAAAGTGTTAAGACATAAAAATAAGTATACCTCAAACATTCAATCATAAAACTGACTTTACTATATTAGATTGTCAAGTTCCAAATAATTTTCTCATAGGCCAAAAGTATTTTCTCAACATTGCCTGTAATTCTTCACTTCATATTAAATTGCCTAAAGTTTTGCCAATTAGATATCTATTTCTAGTAAAATATAAATAAGACTGGACTTGCTAAGTGATAGCTATTCACACTTTGTAGTATGTCTTTTGATTAGGTTGCTTTCCTCTTATTTCCTTATTGATATAATTCCTGATTTATGCCTCAAACGCTAAAGTCACTCAGACTGGGTCCAGTCTCTAGAGTGATCTCAAAAGGGATTCTTCTCTTTTATTCTTATGTATCCAAGGCACACTTTTCTTTGGGGAATATCTTTTAAAAATTTTGTTTAAAGGCTTTTGCAAGCATAGATAACAGATCTCCATGTCCCATACATAAATTTAGTATAATAAGTTTCATATTAGTCAATCTGCCTGCCACTATTCTCTCCCCAATTCTATCTGGGGGGAGGGGGGTAATTCTATCTACCATAGGCTATCAAAATGATTTTCCTAAAGCACGAATCACCCCCTTAGTCAATAAACTCCAGTGCTTTCCCTATTGCTTTCCAGATCAAATCAAAATCCTCTGTTTGGCATCCAAAGCTTTTTATAACCTCACTTTCATCCCGCCTTTACATTCTTCTTACAACTTATACCAGCCACACACAAACATTTACTTCCATCCCAAGATACTGGACTCTTTCCTGTTCCCTAAACAAGACTATCTCCCCATGCCCAAAATCATTCCTCTCTATCTCCTGTATTCTCTGGCTTCCTTCGAGTTCCAACTAAAATATCACTTTTTACATAAAACTTTTCCCAATCCCTCTTAATTCTGGTGCCTTTCCTCTGTTGCTTATTTTCCATATATACTATTTATAGCTTCCTTGTACATTTTTGTTTGCATTGTCTTTCATATTAAATTGTGAGCTCTTCAAAAGCAAGAGATATTTTTTGCCTTTCTTTGTATTCCTAGCATTTGACACAGTACCAGGAATGCACTTAATTAATAATAGACACTTAATACATGCTTGTTGATTGAATGATGACAAATGCTTTGCTTTACTATTTAGAAAAATTCAGAAAGTGAGAAGTATTAAGGGGACTTATAAATAGATATGGAAAACAAATGAAAGATTCATAGTTATTCATAAGGACCTCTTGGAAAAGAAATGAATTTTGAGTTTACCATCTTAATAGCACCTTGACATTCTGGAGAAATTCTCTCCCACAGCATCTTAACAATTCCTCCCATCTTAATTGCACCATCCTTGGAAGGAAAATAGTGGTAGTTAGGCAGCAAAATGGAGGAGGTCCTGGACCTAGAGTATAGACGACCCATCTTTCTGAGTTCAAATCTTGTTCCAGACACTAGTTTTGTAATGCTGGGCAAGTCACTTAATCTGTTCAACTCAGCTTCGTCACTTATAAATTTAAGTGACCCTACATGAGGGTCACTTAGAATTGGATATTATTGAAAAGTCTGAACAATATGGAAGGCAAATAAATAAACTCTGGTTGTTGAATAGAATCTTCTCATTAACCCTGCACTATCTGAATGAACTACAGCAATAATGTTGAGGATCAAGTTTTTCTTCCTTTCTTCTCCAAATTCATTACTTTTTGGTGTTCTTCTTTTGAGGATCATGTGAACAACTTCTTTTTTTAAGAAGTTCCTTTCTCAGGAACTCCATTTTCTTTCTAGAACTTTAGATAGCTAAACTCTTCTTGTTACTCTAAATGCAATCCTGAAGTCAAATATTATCTAAGAAACAGTTCTACTTTGCTAAATGGGTAGATCACTTGGTGTTAAGGAAATAGTGATTCTTCCTCCTCTAAAGAGGAAGTTGGTGCTCATTAATATTGACTATGAATTCCAAGTTAAGCCATATAAATATACAACTTCCATGTACTTTTGCAGAACCTATTTATCCCCCACTATTATCCTGGATTTTATCATTTGGGGGGCTAGAAAAATTGACTCCCAGATACTCTAATGAGAAAACAGTGAGTGATTACATGTAAATTCCATGTGTTTCTCTGTATATATGCAATATACATGCATAAGCTTTCCCTTCCAACCTGGATTTTGGTCTATTCTTTAAATAGGGAACAAAAATAAAGACTAAATCAAAAATAAAGACTAAATCAAATGGTTCTTCCAATGAATCCATGCTCTCAAGAAGCCTAGACAACAAAATTATCTTGTAGTCAAATTCATTAACTAAAATCCATCTCCTAGGAATGCTTTATGGCACTTCTAATGAAATTAATTCATGTTGAAGGGCAACATTAATCTCTGAAATCTAATAAAGGATTGTCACTTTCCTCTTATGAAAATCAATGGATGTACTCATATTCTACAAGAAGAGATAAACTCATCAAACTTATTGGGGAATAACTTTAATCACCACTCCTACACACACACACACACACACACACACATTGAAATTACATATTATATTACATTACATATTATAAGCAGTAGTTTTGAGATTATAAAATGGGAGGAAATGAAATATGACACACACCAATGAAAGTAAAATGTTATTAAAGTAGAGTGCTGAAGGGACTGGGTGTGACCATCACATTATGAAGAGATTGACTGCCCATCTAAGAGATGGCTAGGAGAGAAATGCAAAAGAAGCGGAAGCCACATTTTCTACTTTTCAAGTTGTCTTTTCAGTTAAGATTTTTAAAAGCCTTTAAAGAGACCTTTCACTACTTTTTCTACAAGGCTAATGACAACTGATCTTTTTTTCACCTGGCATTTCCATCATTTCAGCCAATTATCCAAGATTTGAAATAGCTTCAAAGCTGAAACTCAAGGAGTCCAAGATTCCAAGGATGGGTGATTGTTGTCCTTTGTACTAGAAGAAGACCAAAATGATATCACTATATTAGATTTGTGTTATGGTGTGTCTGATTGTGACTGGACCAATGAGAGCTTGGAATGCTCTACTACAGGTTAGACACAAATAGTCCATATGAAGTTAGAGTAGACCTCTATAGGTAGAGTAGTCCATAAAACAGTTAGAGTAGCTTCTCTGATTTCTCTTAGTAGAGTACTCCATAGAACAGTTAGAATAGCTTCTCTGATTTTGCACATCTTACATTTCTTTTGGGCTAATTCAATTCTGCTTTACTCAGAAATCACAGCCCCTTATCTGATGAGGGCATGCCATACTGGGAGGTACTGTGCCAGCATCTCCCATGTCATACAATCAATTCTAAAGTTCTTAAGAGACACTTTGAGAGTATCTTTATATTGCTTTTTCAGACTACTTTGTGAGTGCTTAGCCTGTGTGAGTTCTCCATAAAATAATTTTTTGGCATATACTTTGGTACTTGAACAATGTGGCCAGCGCAACAGAATTGTTCTCTCTGCAGCAGAGTTGGAATGCTTGAGCATATAGTTCTGGAAAAGACCTCAGTATCTGGTACCTTATTCTGTCAAGTGATCTTCAGAACCTTCCTGAGACATTTCAAATGGAAGTAATTCAGTTTCTTTGCATAATGCTGGTGTGCTGTCCAGGTTTCACAAGCATATAATAATGAGGTCAGCACAACAGCTCGGTAGACCTTCAGTTTGATTGTCAGTCTTATTACCTCTCCTCTCCCACAGTTTCCTTCAGAGCCTCCCAAATACATTCATTGCCAAAACTAGCTCCTGGGATACAACACTGGAGTGAACATGGATATAATTTCAAAAAATCTGCTTCCCCAAACTAGACAGTAACCCCATAATGAGAGATCTGTTCTATAATGCATAAATTCTCTTTACCCAAATAGCTGGTCAGTTCTTTGGGAAAAGCAGATAAGCTGGAGCTGGAACAAATATTGATTTTTGTCATTTATTTGATCCATTTCATTCCTCTAATTAGAATTTGATGATGGGCACCATGGGGCAGCTTTACCATGTTGTAAAATCTGGGGCAAAATGAGTAAGGAAGACGCATTAGGCTGGTACTGGAGTCTTATTCATGCTGTTTCTTATCCACAATACTTGCATCCTTCTCTAAAAGTACAAAAATGCCAAAAATATATAGATTTCAATTCACCTCTGTTATCATAAAATTGCCTGTTATAATTAAAACCAAAAAAAGGAAATAGCCTTTCTTGAAATGTTGCCCTCAAAGCCAAAATCTAGATAAAGCATGGGTTCACATAGATCTTAACTTATGCTTTGTATTATTTTTATGTTTGTTGCTTTCTGTGGTAATTTCCAGAACTATAACCAACACCAACAGTTAAATTCAAATGGAAGTGGAAATCTTGATTGAAGTATAATTTATGGCAAATTCAGTTAAGGTAAAAAAGGTCATAAGCTAAGTATTGAATTTACTGAGGAAGAGGAAGAACTTGGAGAGCCATAAATGACAATGAAAAGGACTCAAATGGGTTAGAGTGAATTTAAAAGAGAAAGAAATGGTTTCTGAATGATCAAACTGAGGAAAAGGGGTGGTATAATGAATATAATGCTTGGGAGGAAGGACTTTGCCAGATCCCCTGATCCTGAGTGTTAGGGAGTGAAAGGAATAGCCATCTTTGGATATGGTAGGCAAAAAGAGATATGGTATCTTTTTTAAAATGTCTGTTTTTTAAAAATGCTCTAAATTTATCGACCATCAATACCTAGAAACATTTCTCTATACCAACAAAGAACTAGGAAAAAACTATATGAAATCATGAATATCTGTTATATACAGATTGAAGATATATAAGTATGGTATATTCTACATGATTAATTTAATAAATTAGGTACAAAGTAATCTTACTTATGTGGCTTTTATGCTTCTTTTTATTTTTTTCTGCGGATTTTGTGCCATAAGAAATAACCAATATGATGAATACAGAGAAATACTGGGAAGATTTATATGAATTGACAATGAATAAAGTGAGAAGTACCAGAAAAACAATTTTCATAATGTCTACAATTCTTCTCTGAGAAGTAATATTTTAAGGATAATTCTAGGTTTCAGTAAGGAGTAGATTGAAAGAATATGAGAAAAAGAGAGCTAGGACAAAGAGTATTTTGAAATAAAAGACTAGGGATGAGTTTTCTATGGAAGGAGAGTGGTGTCTAGTATCTGCTTATAGCGCCTCCTTTTGTCTTCTCCACTGTGCTTCAATGCTATGCAAAACTATATAGTTTAGGTCCCACTTATGAAATGCAGTAGTAGGGGCTATCTGACCTGGTATAAGTTGAGCTCTAGAAGATGGATATGATGACTACATGATATTGAGGTAGGTGGGCAAGTGAGTAGATGAATTTTGTAGCTGCAGAGGAAGTGGTACAACCAAGATATAGAAGTGGGGGGGCAGAAGAGTATACTTCATCAGAAGCTGGCAAAAACAGCAGGGTCCCCATACTAGTTTAAATTTGCATAATTCTAAAATCTAAACATTATTCCATAGTCAAAATCTAAGAAAATCTTAATGATCAAGTTTTCTGAGTAGGAAGTTCCTTGTTTCCCCCCCCCTTCTTTTTTTTTTCTTTTCTTTTTAAATTAAAATAAAATTGTTTTGGAGAAGTTGCTTTGAAAACATATTGCCTTCTAGTATCAACTCACTGTCTGATGATCCCCATTTCAATCACTTGCCACTGAACTCCAATGACTCTGGGGGAAAGAGTGAAGCTGATGATTTTGTGCAATTCTGCCTCACTCAAATCCAATTTATATGTAAGTCATGATATCATGCTCATGATGTCATTAGTTTTCAGATGAAAGATGAACAACAATAACAACTGTTTGAATTAGCACAGTGCACTATAAACATTGCATTGCTTCTGTCATTCATTATTACTGGAAGGAGTGCTTCTGATTCTCAATGATTAGGAGAAAAACATCAGAATCTTTACTCCAATTCTAGGAGAAATAATGCCTTTTTATCTTCTCCATATTCTCTATGTTCCCAAATCAAGTTAAATGTCAGACAATATTATTTACATGTTAATGTTGTGCTTCACAGCTGTGCTTATATTATTGCATATTCTGTTCAGTATTATAAAAATGTTAAGTATAGTTTTATGTGGGAGGAAGGAAAGGGAAGGAGGATGGATCTAGACCTCTAATGACTTATAATATTTCTTCCAGCTCTAAATATATGATTTCATCAAGGTGAGGGCATTCTAATGTGGAAAGCATCTTAACTAATATAGATGGCAACTCCTATGTAACATTTTCTTTAAGCAGAGGTTCTTATTAACATTGTATGTGTTCTATGTAGGACTCCTTTGAGAGTCTGGTGAGTTCTATGAACCCCATTTTTAAATATATAAAATGATATATAGAGGATTACAAAGGAAAATGTGTGTTGAAATGAAGATATAAATTATTTTCCTTCCAAGTTTACAGACCCCTAATAATCTACTTATATACCCATTGTGGGATACAGGGAACACAAGTTTAGAACCTGTGTAGAATGCTGCTGGAAAGAATTGAAAGGTTTAGTAACTTGTTTATCATCACATAACCAATATGTGTCAGTTTAGACTTTCACCTAAATCTTGCTGACTCCAAGGTCAAAACAACAACAAGAAGACAATAACAGCAACTATATTTTTATAGTATTTAAAATTTTGAAAGTACATACACACACAATCTCATTTGATCCTTTTAGCAACTTTATGAATTATGATGCTATTATTATCCTCATTTTATAAATGATGAAGTGTGAACAAAGCTTGCTTAGGGAAATGATTCCAATCTTGAAGTCAAGACACACACACACACACACACACACTCACCTATGTGTACACATATATGTACTATACATATGTTCATGTATGTACACCCATATATCTATGTATTTTATATGTATATATGTATGTATGGTATTTTTTTCTGAATTATGGGAAAAAAGCTACATCTTTATTTTTACTAAACTTTGGTTTACCTAGTAATCCTATGTATCTTATTTTATTCATTTAAAAACCTGATTCTGAGAAAGAATTCACTCTGCTCTTAGGATCCAACTGGTACTTATTTGAAACAGTATTCAAACTCAGCTCTATTCTAAATCCATGTCCAATACTCTGACCATTATGCTGTGCTGCTTTATTATATAGTAGAAGTCTACTAATAGTGGTTTCAATGAGTGAATATGGAACTTTTCACCTGAAGTGCTACCATGACTTTTTATATGCTCTCCTCATCTTGGAATCATTTCCCACTTTAGCTAAAGACCATAACTGGCACCTTACTAATATCCAAGAGAGGATGGAAAGTGACCAAGAAGGCAAAGAAAATTATTGAGCTAGCAATGTTTCTTCCCCATGCTGGAATTACAAAAGCATAACTGTAGCTACAAGAAACATTACTTTGTATGACACATTTTTGAAAACATCTTTGGCTGTCCTTGAGGGGTGGGGAGAGGGTTGGTTTGGGAGGAGGGAGTTAAACCTGGAAGCAAAATTCATCTTCTGCTCAAAATGGGCTTGTTCTGTTCACATACACAGATCAAAGAGAACAACTGCTAATGATGGGGTGTAAACAGGTGCTATAAAACCTTTAATGAAATGTTAAGTCCATTCAGCTGGACTGCTTGTCTAGTCATGCCCTCAGGATATGGCAATAGAACAAGAAAAATATGTATGCAGAACCTTGAGACCACGGTACCTAGAGATAGATGTCTTCTATGTATAAATACTATTCCTAGTCTGATGTTATCATTGTAATAATTAGTAGAATCCCTGGTTCAATGTGCCACATTTAAAAATTCCTAATTAGAGTAGATCATGTTTTGTAATAGCTTTAAAAAAAAAATTCCTGTATCTTATACAATGGATAGAAGGGAAAAAAGAAATCATATTTTATCAGCTTTAGGGAAAATATTTCCTTCACTTAGCTATTTGCTCAGAAAGAGAAATCTTACATTTTCTTTTTTCTTAGTTCTCAGCAGCACAAATAGTCCTTATGCCTGCTACTTTTGCTGGACCAAGATAGACATATTCCCTGCCAGATGTCCTCTAAATAGATATCAGGGTCTGTCATCTAAAATGTGTCTCATGACTGGGATTTCTAATACCACAATCCAAGATAATACAATTACTATGTGACTCGACAGGGGATTTTCATTGTAGACTCAGAGCTTTCAGGCTTACTAGCCCTCCATAACTGTCCAAAACAAAAACAAACAAACCAGACAGTTTAGACCTTTCAACCAAGGCTGGTACATGGAGCATTGTTGGGGAGATGGGAGTTAGAAGGCATGGGGAGAGTGCAGAAAGGAACAAGTTTTCTTCAAATGAGCAGGGAGCAGAATTAGCTGTTTAACCTGGCACTAAATAGACTGGAATGAAAATTATGTTAGGCCAAATTCAGTAACTAAGCAGTACTAGTGATTAAGTTCAAAACATGGAATCATGGAACTAACAAAGATTACAGAATCATAGATTTAGAGCATATGTTCTTAACATGGGTTCTGCAGACCTGAGTTCATGGATAGATTCCAAGAACTCCATGAACCTGAATGAAAAAAAAATCCACCATTATTTCAATATAAGTTGATCCCATGGTAATCCTCGTTATTTTAAAAAATGCATTTAAAGCATTTCTTCTGAGAAGGGATTCATAGATTTCATATGGCTACTAAAGGGGTCCATTACACAAAAAGATTAGGAGCTTGAAAGAGCAACTAAGGCTATATTCACAAAAGCAATAAGCATCAGAATGGGGTTGTGCATCTAACTCCAGGACCAGAATTCTTTCTGTATTATCACATTAATTTTATTTAGTAGAATATTCATTCTATTTTCAGATAATAAATAAAGCTTTAGAGAAATGACCTTTCTAAGGTCATACATTGAGTTAGTTATAAATCTGAGACTAGAACACAAATTCCCTCACTACTAGCACTCATCTCTTGACACTCCACTAAAATTAACCATAGAATGAATTCATTGGATTGAAATAGATTTTTCACTCTAAACAGATGACTATAATATGACAGTTATCTACTTTAAAAGAAGAACTAAACATAGAGTTTCCTGAGAGGTATTCATATTGAATTCAAGGTTCTGGAACTAGATTATAGCCCTGAAGATATTAGGAATTAGAGTTGTTGTTGCTATTGTTAAATTATTTCAATCCTGTCCTCCAATTTTTCACGATGTTATCTGGAATTTTCTTGGCAAAGATACTGGAGAGGTTTACTAATTCCTTCTCTAGCCCATTTTACAGATGAGGAAATTGATGCAAACAGAACTAAGTGACTTGCCTAAGGTCACATAACTAGTAAGTGTCTGGATCTTGATTAGAACTCAAGCCTTCCTACTTCCAGGTCCGTATCATCTTCAGAAAAAGACTTTCTACTAATTCCCCATTGGACAAGATGGCACAACTGAATGATTTGGTGAAATGTACAAAGTTCTTGCTATGACAATATCAAAAAGGTGATTAATCAATAGCCTGAAATTGCCTCCACTATATGAGTTCGAAGTAATCATAGAATGGTAGTGTAGGGGGTAAAAATTGTATTTAACTAAATACTTACCAAATCATTAATTCTGCCTACAAAGTCCCCAATCAATGGTCATTCAGGTGCCAGTTGACAAATTCAAGTGATTTGAAATGCAGCACCTACCGATATTCCCCCCCCCAACAATTTTAATATAACTACACAATTTCATGATTCAATAGGACCTCAGGTGACTGTTTCTGAATAGGAATCACTATTAAGACAGCACTGACATGGCTATCCATCATTTGCCTAAAGCCCTTCACTTAGGAAGAATTCATCACAGTTTTTCCCTCCCATTTTTGGGTAGCTCTAATAATTAGATTGCCCCCCCTTATAAAATGAGATGAAAACTATTCTCTAAAATTTTCACCTAATTCTCCTCTTTATAACCTCTACTTTCTGATTTTGATTTGTTTGAAGTATCCATTGTACTTTGCATATAATAGGCATTTAATAAATGTTCATTGAACTGGAATGGAGTGGGTTGGAATTAAGTAGAATAGGTCTAATTTAATCAAATAATTGTCAACTGTTGGGGGGGAGCAGGATAGGGAAAGGAGATTGCATTTAGTCTATTAAAAAAGGTTTAGTTTCATACTCACTTTAAAACTGACTGTATTAGTATCGTCTAAAAATGTCCATAGTTCATCTGGGAGGTGAGATTACAAGAACTCAATTATGTTTTTGTTTCCTTAGTACAATAGATGAAACAGTTTTCAATTTCACTTAAATTTTCTAAAGGCTGTGAAATCTACAATCCATCATTTTTAAGAGGATTCTGTTTCCAGAAGTTCTGAATATTTGTGCATATACAAAACACATTGGAGTTTAGAGGAAAACATTAATGGTTTCGAAGAAGGATGAAAACATTCTACATGTAATACAGATGTTCAAATAATGATTAAATTAAGTATTGGAGACGAATTGAGTAAAGGCTAAATAGAAAGGAAGGAGGATAATAGAAGAATAAAAGGAACAACTAAGACTGACTATTGGGAAATAGTTTGCAATCATGGCTGTCTACACAACAGTTAAATAGGTAATTAATCTAAATCATTCAGTAAAATTTCAGCAAATAGAATGAAAAAAGTCAATAGAGTTCTTGTTTGTATTTAAAAAAAACAACTGATTGGCTATGTTTTAAACTTCTAAAACATTTGTTTAAACCTAATCACATACATAACTTGTAAGATCCCTAGGAATTTCATAAGCAAAAAAAAAAAACTTAACTAAAAGAAATCCCTCCTCAAAATCATAACTATGAATATTGTGCTTGGAGGAAGTATCACAAGCTATACTAGGGACATATGAGAGAAAGTAGTTCAGGTGGCATGAGAATGGTGTCCCTGGGATACTTACTGGGGCCATTCATTAAACAGGTAAAGAATGGGAGTGAAATTGCTTAACCTAACCTTTGACCTAATACCTTTCTGTTTTAGCTAATTATTTTTGCTAAGTAGTAACTAAACTCTGTTTTCTACACTATTAGGGACCTGGCTTTCCTTACCAGTAGCTCTATACTAATGAAATTGAGATAGAAAAGAAAGAAAGAAAGAAAGAAAGAAAGAAAGAAAGAAAGAAAGAAAGAAAGAAAGAAAGAAAGAAAGAAAGAGAAAGCCTTAGAGTATATGTATGTTCATTAGGAGGCAGCAGAGATCATGATCAGGCAAAGGAGGATGAGAAGGAAAAATCAGACAAATTGGTCTGAGTATCAGGAGAGAACCATGTCATGAAAACTCATGAGGAGAAAATATCCAAGAAAAGTGAATAATACCCTGTGCCCTATGCCGCACAGAGATCAATCAATGAGCATGTATCAAGCACTTTCTAACCCTTTCTTGTTTTCTTTCTTGTTTGGATCTCAATTTCATTAGTGTAGGAAGGAGGGAGGGAAGGAAGGAGGGAAAGAAAGAAGGAAGGAAGGAAGGAAGGAAGGAAGGAAGGAAGGAAGGAAGGAAGGAAGGAAGGAAGGAAGGAAGGAAGGAAGGAAGGAATAAATGTGTGGTCAGTTCTAAATTTTATCGCCAAAAGAAAACCTTAGTACTCCACCCTTGTTTCAGACCTTCCATGTCCTATTCAGAAATGGCAGTCCCTTCCACATCACAAACTACAATCACTTGATAATTGTTTCCTGAATGAACAAAATGAATTAGATTGCTTTGGTGTCATTTATATATTGATGTAACTAACAAGATTTTTCTTTATTCTTCAAAAAATGAAATCTATAAGTCATGCAAGGATCCCCCTTTAGAGCCTTGTGGATTCAGTTTTGCAACAAGGAAATGACTGGGCCCTGAGTCCTGAATTAATCCAAAACCCATACCATCCTAGCAAAAATAATCAATTAAGTCCTGGACAGAGATTATGAGGTCGCTCTTTAAATCTAAGACTAACTAGGTAGGAAGCTATTGAGCAGATAAAATTGACCTTAAAAAGGAAATTCAAAGAGAATAAAAAAGACTCCTGGAAACTATTAGAAAAACTATTATCATGAACTATTTCCAAAAGCCAGTATTTCAGAAGGCTTTGCTGAATTTTAAATCCACATTATGGAACCATGAAGATTTATTGATGCTAGCTCCCTGATAACTGGCTTGATAGTATTTAACTTATACTCATGCAACTGCCTTCCCTGAAGCTCTCTGCTCTGAATTTCAACCAAAGGCATTCTGATTGTCTATTCCTAAGCAGATTGCTTAGAAACTACTCTATTTAAATAAAGTACTGATGATTTTTTGAAAGAAAAAATAAAGGAAAACAAAGAAAAAACAAAAAAAAATCCTCCCTTTTTATTTTATTTAAATTTTTGTTTTATCACTTCCCTACATTGACTGATCTTGGACAGATTTTTTTTCTATTTGGTTTCCAATAGGTTTTTTATCATTTCCTTACAAAAATTTGTGAAGATCTTAAGTGGTATTGATCAGTTCTTCTAAGTGTCTTCCCACGATTAAAAAGGAAAGGTGCAAATTGAGCCACTGGCATTTTTTAAATGTTTGTATTGCATATGAAACCAGAAAATATTTCCACTTAGGCTTGTTAGAAGAATTCGATCAAGCAGAGATTTTAGCTGTGATTTTTTTTTAAGTGGGTTGTCTTTTTCATTAGAAGTAACTAGTGCTTTAGAGCAATGTATTTTGTGTGCAGAAGTGCTCTTCAGTTACAAAGTAAGAGATTACCTTTTGGGTTTGGGAGATTTTTAAAAAGATTCTTCAGTGAGTGTGATAACTTATGTTTCATTCCTCCAAGTTTTTTTTTAGCCCTTGATTAATAAAGCAAAGATAGCATGATTAAAATAATAATTATATCATTAATGTATAACTAAAATTGTTGCTATTGCTTATAGGTCAGTGCCTTCACTGGGAAATAAATGATGCTGAATAATGTCATGCAATACCTGCAGAAGGAAGCAAAAACTAAATAAATAAAACAATTAATTCACAACTGTCTAATACCTTTTCCCTTAGGCACTGTGTTGGGCACTAGGGATAGAAATAAAAGATGAGTCTGCACTTTCCTTCCTTTCAAGACCTTCCATTCTATAAAAGAAAAAAGTGAATTGATTTATTATGGGGGTGAAGGTGGGAAGGTTACATTTTGCAAAAGGCAGATAGCAAAAAAGAAATGGATGTTTGGATGGGAAGAGAAGAAAAATCTGGATTTTAGAATGAGCTAGCTATACTAGGCCTATTGGGGACGTTGGTCCTATTTCTCTTGTCCTTTCGTACTGGGAGAAATAAATTTACAGATAGAAACTGACCTGGATTTCTCCGGTCTGAACTCAGATCACGTAGGACTTTGTTCAACGATTAAAGTCCTAGAAGTAGAGCTAACTCTCTGTCAATTCATATTCAATTTAAGATAAGTATTATTTCCAATGAGGATTTTTCATCTCCTTTAGATAACTGAAAATATCACTTCATCTTTCCGTGCCTCAGTATCATACTTATAATATAATGAAGATAGACTAGATAGCACTTATATTCCTTCTCAGCTCTAAAATAATAAAATTCTATGGATGATAGGACTCAAAAGTATGTCCCATATGGAATGCTTGAAGACCTAAGGATGTTTAGCTTAGAAAAGAGAAGGTTTTAGGTGTATATTATCATTACCTTTAAATAACTGAATCTATTTAAATGGAAGAAATATTATTTACAATTTTGAGGTTTTAAGTCTCATTAAGCAAATTGGTAAAAAATGAAAAAAGGTCAATGTTTGAGAGATTGAAAGATAGACATACTAAAACACAGTTGGAGATTCTTTGAATTGGTCCAACCATGTTAGAAATTATTTGGAATAATACTAAAGAGTGCCTGTAATCCTCATATCTTTTGACCCAAAGATCCCTCTACTAGGTATATATTCAAAGGAGATTTTTAAAAGTAGGGTCCAATATACTTTAAAATATGTACAGTAATACTTTTTGTTATATATAGAATAGTAATAAAGGTATGATATACCCTTTGATCCAGCAGTGTTACTACTGGTATTATATCCCAAAGAGATTATAAAGAAGGGAAAGGGACTTGTATGTGCACGAATGTTTGTGGCAGCCCTTTTTGTAGTGGCTAGAAACTGGAAACTGAATGGATGTCCATCAGTTGGAGAATGGCTGAATAAATTGTGGTATATGAAAATTATGGAATATTACTGTTCTGTAAGAAATGACCAACAGGATGATTTCAGAAAGGCCTGGAGAGACTTACACGAACTGATGCTGAGTGAAATGAGCAGGACCAGGAGATCAGATGATGACCAGTTCTGATGGATCAGGCCATCCTCAGCAACGAGATCAACCAAATCATTTCTAATGGAGCAGTAATGAACTGAGCTAGCTATGCCCAGAAAAATAACTCTGGGAGATGACTAAAAACCATTACATTAAATTCCCAATCCCTATATTTATGCACACATGCATTTTTGATTTCCTTCACAAGCTAATTGTACAATAATTCAGAGCCTGATTCTTTTTGTACAGCAAAATAATGTTTTGGTCATGTATACTTATTGTGTATCTAAGTTATATTTTAATATATTTAACATCTACTGGTCATCCTGACATCTAGGGGAGGGAGTGGGGGGGGGGTAAGAGGTGAAAAATTGGAACAAGAGGTTTGGCAATTGTTAATGCTGTAAAGTTACCCATGTATAAATCCTGTAAATAAAAGGCTATTAAATTAAAAAAAAATAAAAAAAATAAAGGTATGATAAAAAGCAAAAGTTATAAATAATGCATTTTTAAAAATTTGGCCAACCTGATAGTGAATCTTTATTCCTCTTCAAAATCAACACTGAATGAACCTCAATGAATTATTTCTATTTAAAAATAAGAAAATAAAATACAATATTTTTGCCTGGACATTGACTGGTACAAAGGTGCTGGAGTGTACTCCAATGCTTGCCTATTCACAGATAAACATTAATATTTGGAATTTAAGCTATCACCATAATTCTAAAATGTCACACTTGAGTTCCTATCTGCTAAAACCAGGCATCTCTCAAAGCTTTTAAGACAAATCAAATTTTATTCTCTGTTGCCATCAGTATATGGACATTTATTCTTAGCACTTTGTTGCTTCTCTACTCATACTTGAACAAATAACATTGGTGATGTTTAGTACCCTGAATGACAATTGTAAGAATGAAAAAATATCATTGACTAGTTTCTCATATTGATGAAGAATGAAACTTTTATCACTTTCAGCTTTGTTATTACATCTGTTTTCTGGAAAGAAGGAATTCTGTGCCAGTAACAAGTATGCTAATTACAATTTGGGCCATAGCTTCAAAATCTTTAAGTAATGCTGAATACTTGAGCTTAGTCAGGAAATTTGCTAAGACATATTTCTTCTGACAGCTGCCAAGAAGAATGTCTGTTTTTAATACTTAAAAAATAAACCAGATTTGCACTTTTAAATAACCACATTTTTATAGCTCCTATTGGACTCCTATTGAGCTCTTGACTGCATTTTCACATAGAATGAAAAGGGTAGCCTGCTTCAAATGATTTTTCCCCTGCCCACTCTACAGTTTCTCTGGACAACACTTAGCTCACAGTCAAAAGACCTAATTGTTATGGCTTTTTCTTCTTCTTCTAAGATTGTATGACTCAGAGCAACTAAGAAAAATGATAGCAATGAATCCCCACTGCTGAGCTCAAAACAGAATCAAGAGGAATCCAGTCTCAATATTTTTAAAATCTTTTCAGAGGTGATACTACATTAAAATACATTGTATGGTGATATTATCTTGAAATTGTCCAGATGTCAAAAAAGTATGAAACAATCATAGTCCTAGTCACTTAGTATTTAATAAATAATTTTTTCCCATTCCAAACATAGCCTAAACTTCTGAGTGCAGGAGATCAAACTAGTAGGATAATATAAGGCTATAAAATGTCCATGTATAATTTTGGCTTTCTGAGTTTTTTAATATAATGAATAAACAACATATTGATTAGATGCTTACTATGTATGAAGCATTTGTATGGTAGTATGAAAATGGTACTATGCAAGACAGTTTCTGCATTGAAGAAGCTTGTATTCTAAAAGGGGAAGATTACCCATAAAGGGAAAAAAAAACCAAGTAATTTACTAACTATGTACTATGCTAAGTGCTTTACAAATGTCATCTCACTTGAACCCAAAACAACCTTGGGAAGTAAATGCTATTATGATCCCCATATTATAGCTGTGGAAACTGAATTAAAGGTTAAGTGACTTGTCCAAGATTGCACAAACAGTAGATGTCTGAGGACAGATTGGAATTCAGGTCTTTGGGACTCCAGGTCCAAGGCTTTAATCACTAAACCACCTAGCTATGTGGCTACATACAAAAAGTTGAAATAAAAGTATAGGGCAACATGGAGTAGAAACATCTAGGAAATAAGGGCAGCTAGGTGGCACAGTGGATAAAGCATCCACCCTGGAGTCAGGAGGACTTCTGTTCAAATCCAACCTCAGACTTACTTAAAGCTTACTAGCTGTGTGATCACTTAACCCCAATTGCCTTGCCAAAAAAAAAAAATAAAATAAAACAAAAAAAAATCAGGAAATGAAAAGTAATAAACTTGCTTCTAGACAAAAATATGTGTCAGAGTAAAGAAATACAGGGTATAGATTTCATAGAGAAAATTGCTTTAGAATAAATATGTCATTCCAGGGAAAATTAGAATATGTCTATTGTTCATTGTCTCTCTATTCTGGCATACTTTTCCCAAAATTTTGTCAATATGAAGATCAAGACATTATTTGTGGTGTGGGATTAAGGGGCCAGAGAAATGTCCAGTTTTAGAATGAGAATCCTTTATTTCAAGTCTGCCTCCTAATCTGTATAGTTGCTTCATGTTATTTCTCCCTCTAGAAACCTAGGTGTTTCAAAAAACAGATTTTATCTAGTTTGGAAATAGCAAGTCCCAGGTAGTCTAGGTTAAAAAACAAAAGAAAACAAAATAACCTGCTTTTTCTTTAAAAAAATCTTTTGTATTAAAGGAGAAGGCTATTGCTTTAGGCAAATTTCTCTCATAACTCAGCTTCTATCCCTGTTTGTCTCTCTATATCTGTCTTTATGTATGTGTATAAATGTCTCTTTCTCTATATCTGTCTCTGTCTCTCCCTCTCTGTCTCTTTCTCATTCTATCTCTCCGTCTTACTGCTTTCTCTGTTGTGTGCCTCTCTGTGTCCTTATCTCTGTCTGCTTTTCTCTGTCTCTGTGTGCCCCTGTCTTTCTCTTTCTGTCTTTGTCTTTGTCTCTGTCTCTGTTTCTATCTGTCTGTCTCTCTCATCTCTATCTCTTTCTGTCTGTCTGTCTCTGTGTTTGTCTCTGTATCTGTTTCTGTCTCTGTCTCTATGTGTATGTGTCTGTCTGTCTCTGCTTTTCCTGTACAAAGGAAGAAATTCATCATGTGTCCACAAATTTAATTTTGTATTTGGGAGAAGCAGGCAATCTAGACCAGAATACATTCTGCTTCTTTTGCTTTTTCTCTAGTCTTGCTGAATCTAGTTTTGCTCAACAAGTTGCCTGAATGCTATCCCTGAGGATGTATAAGACTGCATGTCATGCCATTTAACAAATCATCATGGAAGACAAAAAGAGCGAACAATGTCTTGAGGCTATTCTTTTCATTTTTAAGTACCACTTAAAACTTATTGCTCATTAAAAAAATATGAGGAAACAGTAAATTGATGTTTTTAAAGGGAAGGAACCATGGAAAGCAAGGGACTAAATGGAGTCCCCACAATACACACTCCAAAGCATATTTGGAAATTTTTTTCAACTAATTACACTATATCTTTCCAATCAGTTACCTCAGAGCACAATAAGCCTAGATAACAAATGAAACATATACCACAGTAACTATATAATGCATCTCCTCCCCCCGCCCCACCCTGCTAAAGTTTACTACATTGCTAATTGTAATTTAAGTTCATTGCAGGTGCTCAATAAATATCTTGTGTTCAAATATTAACATGGCAAGGACTTTGGCAAAGGAAGAAGAGAGAGATTAGTGGAGAGGGGTCATATTTAGCTGTGCTATTAAAATTCTTGTTGATGCTTGCTCTTTCATTCAAGCCTGTTCTTTCATCGATTGCTCCTTATTTTTTGGTTCTTTAATGGTTCTCTTCCATAAAGGCCCAGGAACTCCCACCATTCCCAATTCCAAAAACCAAACAAAACAATACTTTCATTTGATCTTCCTAGTCTGCAAGCTCTCATTCTGTATTTCACTTGTCTTTCACAGACAAACTGGGGGAAAAAAAGTGTCATCTATACTCATTGCCTTCATTTCCTGTGTTGTCTCCACTCACCACAATGCAAGCTCCTTGAGAGCATGGATCTTTTTTTACTTTTATTTGTATCACCAGTGCTTAACTCAGTGCCCAGTACAAAGTAAATGCTTATTGAATGTTTTTCCATTTGTTTTTTTAATTCATGGAAAATTCATTTAGGAAGTGGCACTTGAAATGTACCCTAATAAAGCTATGGATAGGTCTCATAAATGGTATGGATAACCAGAAGAATATATATATAAATATACAATCATGGAGGAAGAATTGGGGAAAGCAGGTGTGTATATATATATATATATATATATATATATATATATATATATTCATGTGATTTTTAGGATTCAGTGTCAGGATAAACCAGAAACACTAATTATCATCCAGAGATACTTCTCTGGCTCATGGCTGAAGTAGACCGGAGCTGGAAATCATGGAGGTTAGGAAGCTTAAGAGCTGAAAGGCAAGGGTGTTCAAAGGTGATGAATCAGGCATTAAATTAATTAAAGAGGAGAGAGAATTTTAAATGAGGAGAGATAATGAGATGATTTCTCAATAATGGTAGCAGAGTAAGTCTAACAGTGGTATTAGAGAGCAAGGGGTAAAATATTTTTTACTCCTAGCAATGTCTATTAAGTAGTGTTAGAAGAAACCGATACTAGAGATATGGTGCCTTCAAGAGAACACTAGGTTTCATAGAGCATTGAAAGATAGAAGGGAAATAGAAGAAGAAATCCATGTGAGTGTAGTTTATGAATAATAAATAAATAACTATTCTTTAATACCAGACATTCAAATTCTTTCTAATCTATCAAAATGTGTTATTGCCCAATACACAACCCTATATCATTTCTACAAGAATAGTATGCAATACTTTATTGAATTCTTCATAAAATTGAAGTAAACTATATTTATATTTTGACATGAAAAAGTGAAAAAAAAAGAATACAGAAGTGAATAGGGGCTGTGGAAAGCTCAGGCTAATTATACTCAGAAGTGGTATCTGGCCCACCCTTGTTCCCAGTTCCCTGATTCTATATGTTTTGTACATACAAGTGAATGGTGGTGGTGGTGGTGGTGGTAAGGAAAATGGAGAGGGAATTCCACCCTTTTAAGGAAGGCATAGATCAGTTTAGGAGCTGTATAATTTAAAGTACATGTTGTCTCCATATTAAAAGGGCAATCTGGTATTCAAAATGAATTGCTATAAATATTGGTTCACTCTATCCACTGTAATGAGGAATCATCACCACAGGAACTAAACTCCTAATCTCCATAAAACGATAGTATTAATAATGCAATGACTTCTTAGTTCTGGATTGTGACTAAATCCATTATGTAGACTTTTATCTCTCATACGAATATATGAAGAACTTACTCTTTAGGTTAGATGTTTACTTAAGAATGGGTATAATGTCCTCCTAAAACCACTGAAAAAGATTGGAATATATGTTAATTATCACCATTTACAATGGATGCTCCCAAACACAAACTTCTATAATCCTGTACTATCTCTCTCCTAGATGAGTATTTTAATGTAATTTAAAGAAGGAAGGAAGGAAGGAAGGAAGGAAGGAAGGAAGGAAGGAAGGAAGGAAGGAAGGAAGAAAGAAAGAAAGAAAAAAAGAAAGAAAGAAAGAAAGAAAGAAAGAAAGAAAGAAAGAAAGAAAGAAAGAAAGAAAGAAAGAAAGAAAGAAAGAAAGAAAGAAAGAAGGAAGGAAAAAAGAAATAAAGAAAAAAGAAAAAAGAGGAAGAAAGAAAAAGAAAGGAAGGAAGGAACGAAGATGGAAGGAAGGAAGGAAGGAAGGAAGAAAGAAAAAGAAAGGAAGGAAGGAAGGAAGGAATGAAGATGAAAGGAAGGAAGGAAGGAAGGAAGAAAGGAAGAAAGAAAGAAAGAAAGAAAGAAAGAAAGAAAGAAAGAAAGAAAGAAAGAAAGAGACTAACAAGTACGTCTTAGTTAGTACACCTCTCCTAAGCCTTAGGTTGTTTTGGATAACAATAGCTGCAATTTCAATCTCTTTTCAGACCAACTAGAAATCAAAATTCTTGTCAATTGGCTGCTCTATTTCTATTTTCTTAAAACAGCAATGACAAAGCTGTTCTTCACTTCCTACTGAGTTTCCCTCTCAAGTCCTCAATATTTAGTCTCTGTCTTCTCCCTCCTATTCCTTTCAGTGGTTTAAATCAGATATCTCTAACACTGATTGACTCATTTTATTAAAAAGTTTATTTTTCCAGTGTTCACTAAATAAATACTCTTTCTCTGTCCTACTTAGGTCATCAAATTATTTACATATAAATGTCATCCCACAGTTTAGCAAGGTGATTTAGTTCTTTATGTTTACATTGTAGTTCACCTGTCCAAAATTATTCAAATATCATCTGAAAGCTTTTTCTGTATGTGTGTATATATATATATATATATATATATATATATATATATATATACATATATATAAAACAGTTTCTATTAAGCCAAGGTTCTTTTTAAAATTTCTTTCAAGAATCAGAATATAATAAATCATATTATATAAAAATATCTGAAAGAAGAGTACCTGAAAATATAAATATCTGATACTTTTACATTGTATGATTTAGTAAGGGCTTTACATATGTGATTTCATCCCCATTAAAACTCTACAAAGCAAATGGTATAAAACTCTACAAAGCAAATGATATAAATATTACTTCATTCTTATCTTACAGATGCTGCTGCTGAAATTGAGGGACACTATGTAGCTTGCACATACTGATATGACTAGTAAATAGAAAAACTAACAATGTAATCTCAGTCTTCAATCTCCAAATACAATACCCTTCCACAGTACCATGACTAAATTATCTAAGAAAGAATAAAAATTTATCCTTCTGGATTTGGAATCAAAGCAATCCCAGATAAACTGTTCATTTATCCATCTGAACTAGAGCAAGTCACTTTATTTCTCAAGGACTCAAATCACTAATCTGCAAATTATGGACATTGACTAGGTTACATCTAAGATCCCTCTAAGCTTCAGATATACGATTCTATTATTTCTTGGTTTTAGAGAGTATGTTTAAATTGTAATGAACACAATAGTAAATCAATCAACCACCACGTATTATTGAGGACTTATTATTTTATGAAGATGAATCATAGCAATCATGACAATTTTGATATAAATAAAACTGGAGGAAAGCAGGACGTTATAAATTAATACAAAAATAGCTCATGGGTATTCCTTGGAAAGGCAAAGAAAGTATTTGCAAAGAAATTATTTGGAAGACCAAGTTTTATTACATAAAAAGAACGAGAAACATTTTTTCATGGATATTTGATCATCACATGTGATAGCATTAATAATATGTATTTACAAAAAAGATTTTCATGAAAATATTTTTAGTTTATGCATCAACATTGGTTGTTGAGGATAAAGTGATAGAGAAATTCAATGAAGAATTTGATAAAAAAGAAATTCTCCAGATAAAATACTTGGTGACTTTGGTGCAAAGATGAGAAATAATGAAGACAGAGAGTAAGATATAGGAAAGTATAATTCAGGAAAAAAGGAATGCTAGAAATAAAGACTCAAAGATTACAAACCCTGGATCATGAAAACTATCTTCAAGGAAAGAATTGTCAGGAACTGAACTCAATAAAAACATAAATATTGAAATAAATTATATTTTAACAGACAAGTGATAGTTATTTTTGAGTCAATTATTTGCATATAATCAGATTACTGACTCATTCAAACTAATATCAAGACCAATTCTGATGGACCTGGCCATCCTCAGCAATGAGATGAACCAAATCAATTCCAATGGAGCAGTGATGAACTGAACCAGCTACGCCCAGTGAAAGAATTCTGAGAGATGACTAAAAACCATTACATTGAATTCCCAATCCCTATATTTTTGCTCACCTACATTTTTGATTTCCTTCACAGGCTAATTGTACAATATTTCAGAGTCCAATTCTTTTTGTACAGCAAAATAACGGTTTGGTCATGTATACTTATTGTATATCTAATTTATATTTTAATATATTTAACATCTACTGGTCATCCTGCCATCTGGGGGAGGGAGTGGGGAGAAGGAGGGGAAAAATGGAAACAAGAGGTTTGGCAATTGTCAATGCTGTAAAGTTACCCATACATATAACCTGTAAATAAAAGGCTATTTAAAAAAATAAATAAATAAATAAAACTAATATCAAAAGAAAAAGAAAAAAAAAAGACATGAGAAGTACATGGTATATAATTATTAAAAAGCCTTTATCCTGAATTATTTAAATCAAAAATTAGAAATGGACAATGAAAATAATAGACACTGACTATAATTTTCTCAGAAATTTAACTAATATAAATAAATTACCACAATCATAAGACAAAAGAGCCCCAAAAAATGTTTTGCACTGTATATATCTGACTTGTCAGAAGTTGATTCTAAAGACAACATTGTATTAGTCTATAAATACATTCATTAACTCTTATGAAGGATAATAAATAATTATGAATAGTATTTTCTCATAGAGTGAAGAAAAATGTTGAATAGTAAAGTCCATACTTAAAAAATCTTGGCAAAATACTCAACTAAACAAAGTTATTCTAAGGGCACCTGCCACCTATATAAAATCTCTATGAAAGTCATCTGTACACAAATAGAGGACTGCTTCATTAAGGGAACAAATAAGCTTTTGTTAGCATTATTCAACAGTGGGCTGCATATTTACCATTTCATAATTAATTGAAAGATATGGAAAGAATATAAGATCTCATTGTGCTTATTCTTTGTTATTTTTAAAGCATTTTATTCGATAAGATAAAATGCCATATCACATAGATATATATGTGTGTACACACATACATATATGTCACATATATGATTTTGATAATTGTACTTCAATATTCTTGGTTTCCTTTGTAAATATTTTTGCACTTAAAAACATTATTCTGAAAAATGATCCATAGACTTTACACATTGCCAAAAGTGTCTATGACATGAAAAAAGTTAAGTATCTCTTCTCTAATAGAAGGACAAAAATATGACCAAAAAAATGTCATCAATATAGTGCCATGTGTTTTGTATATGCTCATAGAATGAAAAGAATACTATTTTGAAAGTCAGAAGATCTAAGTTTTCATCTTTGTCACTAACTCCATCTCAATTAAATCATGTAGATGTCACAACTCTATCTCAATTAAATCATCTAGATGTATCAATCACTTACTGAGTGCCAATAAATACACTAACCCCAGGGGAGAAATAAATTTGAAGTAAGGCATTGTTTCTGCCCTCAAGGGCTTTTCGTCTAGCAAGTTTACAAGAAACCCAAATCGTTACCTCTAAGACATTACATGGTGAATATCTTAGAACATAATGATACATGAGGTCCAAATGGGAAAGTCATTTCCAGGAAGAACAGTATACTGGTTAGGGCACTGGACTTGAAGACAGGAACATCAGTATTCAAATTTTGGTCATATCACTTAAATTCCCTTTATTTCAGTTTCTTCATATCTAAAATGAAAGGGACTAGATTCAATGATCTCTTGCAATTCTAAATCTGTGCTTGCATACAAAGTCTAGAGAGGATTCCTGGAGACAGTGGTATCTGAATTGTACTTTCAATAATGAGCAAAGATTCAGCAGGTGTTAAGGGGTAGAGAAGGTACTGCAAGAATAGTTAATAGTGTGAGCAAATGGTATCTATCAGGGAAACAGAGCATTGAAAGCTATATGAAATAGGACTGAAAAATAACCTAAAGAGCTTGGGCCAACCACCCTTCTTTCATTTGTACAAGAAAGGAGAAAGATTAGATCAAAACTTCTTAACCTTTTTTTGTGTGTGTGTCATGGATCCTTTGGATAGTTTTTTGAGATGTATGAAGCTCTTTTCAGAATTTTGATTTTCAATGAATAAAAATAAAATACAATTGTGTTTTAACCAATTATATTAATATATTATAAAATATGTAAACTCCCAATATTAAAATATATTAAACATTAAAATTATATATTAAAATAAATGAAATTAATTTTTTTAAGTTTTTGCACTATTAAGAACCCCAAGAGTAGATGATATCTCAAATCTCTTCTAGTTCTCATATTCTATGATTTGGAAGAAGCATTAGATATGCTATCTATCCTCAAGGAACTTCAAATTTAGAAGAAATCATGTGATACAGATAAAATAAGTACACAGCGGTTAGCTGCCATTCCACAGGACTACTGATCACACATGCAAAGAGAATTTTACAGAGAGAGTCCAGTGTAGTTTACTTAAAAGTTCCTTGGTAAAGATAAGATTCTAATTGAGTTTTTGGATCCTGGATTGGTTAGGCAAAAAAACATCTGAAATATCCAACAGTCAAAATAACATGAGGAACTTTTACCTCACACATTTACTCAGTCAAGTATGGGCAGAATTCTAAAGGCAAGTCCTCTTCCCACAATTCTTTACAAGGCAAATAAAAATCCAGTTTGCAAGGAGAGAAAATTGCAATCATTGAATCCAATCACTGTCCCTAGCCTAGCATATCTTAATGCAGACTAACTCAGGGGTTACTTGACAAAGTGTTTTTGTTAGATTTCTCCAATTTGTCTTGGCTGGCCACTCACTTCAACAGTTTCCAGGGAGAAAAATAATGCTCTCTTCTTTCTCCAGCATATGTGCTCTAATGGAGAAATGGGGGAAGGCAACAAATATTTATTCAGTGCCTACTATGCCAAGTACTTAACTAAACATTTTACAGATATTAACTCATTTAGTGGAAAATGATGATAGCAAATATTCTAATGAGTTCTTCTATAGTACATTTTGTGCTGACACTTTTAAAGACAATAAGCTAAAGTGATGTGGCTGTTTTGGCTGGCTTCCTTTAAAAACTTCTAAAACTGATTGTGAACTTTTGGGCTGTGAGGAAGTAAAGGAGAACTGTTGTTTTCTATACAAAAGAGAGAGTCTTTTATCAGAATATTTCTCTCCATAAATAGTGATTTTGCTCAAAGATTACAATCTAGCTAATTACATGTATTTCCAGTTACATTGCTAAATTAGGCTAGTCTAAAGGCAGAGAGAAAAAAGAAAAGGCAGACTGCTGGTTGGCCACTGTCTATGCATTTATTAACAGTTAATCAGTGAAAGACAAAACACAGTATTTGGAGCATTGAAAATTAGATTTAGATCTGGAACAGTTCTTGGAGATCATCTGCCTTATTTTATAAGGTAACTGAGACTGAGATAGATCAAATGAAACTCAAAGTCATACAGGGGCAAGTAGCCAGAATAGTAATAGCAAGAATGAATTCAATTCCATTCAATTCAACCAATATATATCAATTAAGTAGGCTGATTCAAAAGGGGAATAAGTTCTCCCTCACTAAAAATCTTTGAGAAATGTCCAGTGGCTTGTCAGTTATCAAGGATTTTGATCCTTTATGAGGTATAGGCTGGATGGATCATATGGCCTCAAAAGTCCCTTCTGGCTTGAAGGTCTTTTAAGATCTTCCATCAAAGGTTACTCCACTGAAGTCACTATTCTGAACACTGGGAAAGGGAAGATGAAACTTCCTACTAGGAGTTTAAATCCTACTTGGAATTGTGAATGAGGAGAGAATAGAGAAATATCAACAACTATTTCATTACTATAAGGAATACCTGAAGAAGAGGCAACTCTCTCTGCCAATGCAGATTAGCACCTTTTTTCGCAATGTATATTCTTAGAGAATTGTCTAGAGCATGGATTCTTAAACTTTTTCTACCATACTTTTTTGTCTGAGAAATTTTTATTTGACTCTGAGCATAAAAGTAGATAAAATGAATGTACAAGTCAAATATTTACTGATAATAAATCATAATTCCGTGACTCCACATTTAGTTATGAGCTCCCATATGGGGCTATCACCCACAGTTTAAAGACTAGAGCACTCAGAGATTAAGTGGGGGAAAGGAAAAACACATTTATATAGAGCCTACTCTAAATCAGGTGCTTTACAAATATCTTACAAACATTATCTCATTTGATCCCCCCCCAACAAAGCTGAGAGATAGAAAGGTGCTATTATTATACCCATTTTACAGTAGAGAAAACTGAAATGCACAAAGATTTGCTCAGGACACATTTAGCTGGGCAGCTAAAAGGTACACAGTGAATAGAATGCTGGGCCTGGAGTTGGAAGACAAACTTGAGTTCAAATTTGGGTTCTGACAGATATTGGCTATGTGGCCCTGGCCAAGTGACTACTGTCTACCTCAATTTTCTCATGTGTAAATGAGGTAAAGAAGGAAATGGAAAATCACTCCAGTATCTTTGCCAAGAAAACTTCAAATAGGGTCACCACAATTCAGAAGTGACCAAATGATTGAACAGCAACTCAGAGCTAGGTAGTGTTGGAGGCTGGATTTGAATTCAGATTTTCCTGATTTCAGGCCCAGAACTTTATCTACTTCCTCTACCTAAGTAACTGGACCATCATGCAACAAAGATAGAGGAAGGACTTGAAACCAGATCTTTGTGCCTCTGAGGCCAGATGGCTATCTACTACACCATGCTACCTCTCAATTCTAGTTAAAATTGCTTCTTGATCCCATTTAATCATTGTAATGGTTTGTAAGTACCATTAACCAGAACAACCACATACTTCGGTGAAGGACACTAAAAAAGGGTGACTGGATGTATGGCCTCATTGCCACTGTTCATAGGCCTTTGGTGGATTGAATAAGCCATTGCCAGACCATGAACATCATGTTTTGCTTGCAGAGAGAATCTCGT
The DNA here is from genome assembly GCF_902635505.1 of Sarcophilus harrisii. Classification (NCBI taxonomy): domain Eukaryota; kingdom Metazoa; phylum Chordata; class Mammalia; order Dasyuromorphia; family Dasyuridae; genus Sarcophilus; species Sarcophilus harrisii. Next base: position 170,599,355 of record NC_045429.1, on the reverse strand, counting down.
ATAATTCTGCTTTTCATAACCTTGTCATGCTAATGTGCACTAGCTGAGGAATACAATGACCTAGCACTTGAACACTATTAGTGAGTAATCTTGAATAAATTGTTGATCTTTCAGTCTCACACTTACACATCTAAGAAATGACGTTAAAAATCCCAATTTGTAGATTTCTTTCTTGATGCTTTAATGAAATGAACTAAGCATATAAGTTAAGTACTATCCGCAAGACACATGAGTTTTTAAGAATAAAAAGATCTTTAAAAGTGAAAAATGGTGCTTATGTATACACATATGTATAATATATGATATTAATGTTTCCAGTGACATCAAAAAGAAGAAAAAAGATCAAAGAGGAATTGGAATAAGAAGAAGTTGAGAAATAAAGGTCAAAACTGGATTTTATGAAGTACTTCATAATCTAAAAATCATTTTAAGGAAAAAAATAACTATTTAAGCATTTTAAAGCACACTAAAACATTTCTAAAGAACTATCTTTGTTTAGAGAACTACCAGCTTGACAAACAGTGTCCCTCATTCTTTCCTACCTTAAATAAACAACAACAAAATACCTTTGATTACAAATGGACAAGTCCATGATCCAGGAGTCAGGATCCAGGAGCTAGGAGCCAGGAGCCTGGCCTTTTTTTCACAATGACAAGCAATGAAGTCAGGATGCAGGTAACTCCATATGGGAGCTACCTTATTCCTCTGAATGGAAAATCTATATATATATTCCTTAAAAAGGGTACTTTTTGTAAAAAGGTTCCTGAATTCCCCCATTGGAATTACTATAGAGACTTCTTAGCAAAATCTGGTTTTGTGGGAAAATAAACTTTAAAAAGAAAAGAAAAAGTTAGAAAGAATTTACTTAAGTTAGTAATGATTGATTAAAACCCAGTCACTTTGTTCCTTAATACTAAGAAATCACTAGAAAAATCTCTGTGCGCCCTTGATGCACAATGTCATTTATCCATCATTATTGTGATAATTTGATTTTTAATCATATCTTTAAAGTAGTATTTATAGCAACTCAATTACCTTCAGACTAATTTGATTTCATATCATAAACCCTGTTCTTATGTTGCCTGTGGTATGAGAGACCAGGCGGGGAGGTTCACACAGGAGATGGGCAGGCAAACAGAAGCTGCAAAGCCCTAGAACAAAAGGATTAATCCAGCCACATAGATGACCCATGGCCAAACAAGTTGTCAAGGGGTTTCCCATTTGCAACATGTATTGGTCTTATTTGTCCTTAAAATACACCACAGAAAGTTGTCAATTCCATTGAAAGTGAAATAGTGAAATAGAAGAAAATATGACCTAAAAGTATAGGAAATAAGACTTGTTAGCTCAATAAGCCTTTATGATAACTCTCTTACATGCTTTAATTTTGTAAAGCCTTTTCAGATTTGTGAACCCATGTAGTACAATGGATAGAATGCTAGGCCTGGAATAAGGAGAACCCAAGTTCTCCTGCTTACTAGCTATGTGACTCTATGTAACTTACTAGACCTCTGTTTGCTTCAGTTTTTTCATCTGTAAAATGGGAATAATAATAATACCTATTCCCCAGATTTGTTGTGAAGATCAAATAAGATTAAAATTTGTAAACCACTTAGCACAGTGCATTGCACAAAGTACGATACGGTGGTGGTGTTAAGTTGTTGGTTGTATTTTCAATCGTGTCCAACTCAGTATGATCCCTTCTGGGATTTTTTTCAACAAAGATACTTTGCCATATTAGGAAAATGAAGTGTGACTTGACAAGAGTCACAAAACTTATAAATGTCTGAGGATAGATTTGAACTCAAGAAGAGGAATCTTCCTGATTCCAAGGTGGATATTCTACATACTACACCATCTAGCTGTACTGATACTACGTAACAATTAACTATTATTATTATTCTTACAGCAACCATGTAATGGGACAAGTATAATCAGCCTTTTTTTTTTCATTAAAAAACAAAGTGGGACTCACCAGTGTCTGATATCACATAGTAAATAAACTATAGAAACAGGGATTTGACTCGGGATTGTCCTTTTCACTATCTTGAAAGACAATAGGATAAATAAAGAAAACCCTCAACTTAAAAGATTACAGAAAAGGAAGCATGCTTCACCCTCCCTTCTTGAAATGTTCTAAAAGCACTCAGGTTTTTAAAGCTGAGTCAGGGATTTTTTTTTTCTATTTTCTGTGCAGAGAAATTCTTGCAACACACAATCTCATTGACTGTATTTGTAGATCTTATTTTTCATCACGTCTGGAGGAGATAAAAATGTTCTCTTGTTTTTAAGAACATCAAAGTCAGAGCAAATATCTTACAGCCTCTGTAATTAAAAGTTACTTTTTGCTAATATGGCTTACTTTTTGAAATAAACAGGGTAATATCACTGTCTAAAACCTGCTTGTTAAATTGGCAGCTAATTTTGAGTATGTGGTTTCTTACTCTATAACAAGCTCCACCTGGTGCTACTTATTTATTAAATTGCTTGTCTCATAAACAGCGGTCAAATATGAATCAGTCAATCAACAAACTTTTATTAAACACTGATTATGTGCCAGGCACTTTGTTAGGTACTAAGGATACAAGGAAAAAGGGAATCAAACACTCCTAATTTCAAGGACCTTACATTCTAATGAGAGACTCCAGAAAGCTTTGTCTGCCCATTCTAGACAATTTTGCCCTCTGAACTCTTGTTTTCAGTAGAGTGGGATAATTTGGAGTTAAAATACTAGATTCAAATCTCAGATCTGACCTTTCCTATCTGTTTGATGTTTGGCAATTCCCTAGACCAGGCTTCATTGTCCTAACCCATAAAAAGAAAGGACTGAATTAAATACTTTTAAAGTCCCCATAAAATCCATATTTATGATCTAATGATCTCTTCTTTGAAATTCTCTTTTGAAATACCTTTATGAACTCAAATCTCATGTCCTGTCAGAATCTTTTCCTGGTTTCTTCATCCCTTTCCTCCCACAAAGTGCTTTCTTTCCAGTATTAGCTTGTATTTGTACTGTATATATCTGATATACAGTATATATATCTGATATGTACAATTAGTTATATATTATCTCCTCCATCATATTTTATGAGGTCCTTGAAAGCCCGGCCAATGGCTTTCTTCATATCACATTTAAACAGAGTGATATATTAAATAAATGCTTGTTCACTGACTGACTGATTCTCTCCAATGATGCAGATAGCAATTCATCAATGACTGCCTACTCTCTTTAAATCTTAACCATGCCTTTCCATTAATTCACCACAAGAGTTCTACCCAGCATCCCAGAGCTCTTCCTTGAATTTTCCTAATAGCATGGAAATGCCAACATAGTACTTTGGCAGCCCATCTGTTCTCCCTTTCTCCTTTTATGTGATGATCTCCACCACCATTTTTTTTTTCATTTATCTATTTCTCTGATCAAAGACTTGGAACAATGAAGTCATTCAAGACAAGAAAGAAAAATTAAGATAAAGTTTAGTAGGGAAGAATAAAGGAAGAAAGAAAAATGGTTTAGGGTTTAGGGGTAAGTTCCAATAATAAACAACTTATTTCACAATTTTTTCTACAATTAGTCTTGATGTACTCAAGGAAAGTCCAATAGAAGAGGGAGCTGTGTCCCCAATCCACTATATCTTAATTCCCCCAGAAAAGTGAGGTTTTACTAGAAATATAAAATGGTTTGAAAACAAATATCACTAGTGAATTCAAAATGATAGGGAACTGTGGGAAAGAAGAAAGAAAATCTGAAAGATAACATGCTGCTTCTTTGACCACAGGATTTTACTTTTGGTTCACCTGGATGTATTAATGCAATTCTGAAGGTTGGGTGGTCTCTATAAACAGTAGTTCATTAAGTACAACAAATAATACCAAATCTAATTTAATACAACATGAAGCCTCAACTCAGACATGACCCAAATCTGATCCAGCATGGAGATTGAATTGCCTCTCTGCTTCACAGAGGGCCTTCTCTCCATTCATAGGCAGACCATGTGGGAAAACTCACAGAGCAGCTGCTTCTATCTTGTCTAGTTAAGGCAAAGAAAAAAGGCAACAGATTCCAAAACTGTCGCTTGGTAAATCTATATAAATATCACACAAATCATAGAATATTTATTAAAGATTCTTAAAAATAAAAAATACTATGTATTTGGAGATGGTAGAATGATAAGCATTTACTTCCCGGGGGGAGGGAGGAACAAACTTCAACACAATAATATTAAACTATAAAAATCAAAGGCTGCATTTTACTTCCTTCCCTAATAGCAAGAACTCAAAATCAGACTATTCTGAAAAAGAAAGCAACTGCTAAAAAATCTAACATATTTATATTTTTAATATTTGAATGAAAAAAATGTTACTCTGTTGTGCTCATTTTACACACAAAAAAATGGTTCTCTGCAAAACATAACTTATCAAAAGCAGCACTCAAGGTTCTCGGTTTCTTCAACTGTCAAAAAATGGGGTTAGACTAGATGATCTCTAGTCTTTTTTCTAGTTCAAAAAACTATGTTCTGGTGATGCATGTCATGCTCAAATCCCTAAAATTCTGTACATATCATCCTGAATTATTATGCTTCAGCTAAACTTAATCTACTTGTCATTCCTAGTAATAATATTCCACTTTCTGGCTCCACAACTTAGCATAAATTATCTACTCTCTCAATAATGATCTTCACCCCTGCTTCTGAAATCCCTAGCTCTTTTCCTGGCTCACCCAAGCCCACCCTCCACAAGAAACATTTTCCTGATTCGCTCAGTTTGAGGTTTTACTCTAAGAATGCAGAGTATTTTTTATTTACTTGGTATATATCTTTTACTTACTTTATCTTGGCACCTTTTGTCTGCCATCAGTAGACTGTGAGCTCCTTGAAGACAGGGATTGTCTTATTGTTGTCTTTGGATTCTCAGTACCAGACACTGTGCCCAGAACATTGTAAGAACTAAATGAATGTTTGTTGAATAGAATTGAATTTTATCAGAAACTCACCAGTCACCTTTCTTAGGTAATGGTTAATCAAAGCCCAGATAAGTTGAGACCAGTGCATATGGGGCTCTTTCTTTTCAATTTTCCATAAGAAGTTGCTGAAGAATGACTAATACAAATACTCATTTCAAGTTCAGTCCTTTTTTAGCTTTCTTTTACCTAGGCTTTATATATTAGAGTTAATAGCCAATTCTATTAGTCCTTGAAAGAGAGGTTGGGGTGGGAATGAGGATGGGATGGGGGGGGAAATAAAATCCCACTGCTTTCAAACAGTTTTCTGGGGCTAATGTTACTCAGTAGACTGACTCAGTATTTTATTCTTATCTTAATTTTGTTTATCAGTAACTTAAAGCTTAAGTTCTTTAGGTCAAGGACCCTGTCTTTGATGTCTTATGCTTTCTGAAGTTATAGAGAATCTCCCAGAAGTCTATAATTAATGTTGTTTAGTCACAAGACACTTCATTAGATTTTCTTAAAAAAATAAAATATTTTATATGGTATTTGCTGCCTTGAGTATAATAACACTTACATGACATCTTTCCTATAAAGGACATCAACAGAATTATAAGTAGAGAAACACAAAAAGGTCAAGTTCTCAATATTAGGCAATATTTGAATCATGGCCAAAACACAGAAAATGAACCTGTTAGGCTTTGTTTACTTAGGAACCAATAAAACCAGCTAAAAAGTGAAAAACTCAATAAACCAATCGTTGCTTAGGCTTGAGGTGGGTACTACATTTAAAACTTGAAGCAAAGAACAGATGAATGAAATTCAGTCATCTTAATTCAACCTAAGACAAACCGGGACAATCTTCCATTTAACATGGTAAACTAAAAAAACAAAAACAAAACAGTAACAACAAAATAATATTGCATTGTGAGCAAAATTGAGAACAGAATTGAAAATATCTCTATTAGTTACAAAGAAAGTGCCTCAAGTAGTCTCCCCTTTCTTGAAACAGGAACAGTGACAGTAAGAGCAACATTGAAGAGAAGTAGCAGCAGGCAGAACTTCACCAGAGGCATCAAGAACATGTTGGAGAATCAATGGGATTACAGATGATGGAAGTGGGGAAATAGAGCAGAAAATTTTAGTAGATTTATAGCTAAAGGAGCAGGTAGTACAGAGGATAGAGTGGGGGACCTGGAGTCAGGAAGACCTGAATTCAAATAGGGTCTCATACTTTCAAATTGTGTGTCCCTGGGCAAGTCACTTAATCTCAGATTAGCTCACCTATAAAATAATACCTACCTCCAAGAGTTGTTGTGGGGATCAAATGAAGTAATAATTGTAAAATAATTATTAGGATATCCAGTATATAATAAGCTTTATATCAATATTATTATTTTTATTGAAAAAGAATGAAGTAGTGGTATCCAGAGAACTCTCAAACAATGTCAGGTTGCTATGAGAGGTACTGGTAATAAGCAGTAAGGTACAGTTAGTTACCAGGAGGTGAAAATGTAAAATATATAAGCAGGAAATTCTTTTCCCATATGTGATCTGAACCTGTGTTAATTGAAGGTATAGGTTTTCTGAAGATAAAGACAATAACTAGCACTTATTCTATGTGCTTGAAAGTTTGCAAAACAGTTTGCAAATAATATTACATTTTACCTTCTTTGGCAAATGCTAAAATATCCTCAGAGGCAAATGCTATTATTATTACTCTTATTTTAAGAATGAGGAAACTTTGGCAGACAGTGACTTACCAAGCAAGGAGATACCTAAGACTAATTTTGACCTCAGTTCTGACTAGTTTTGTCATGCACAACCTGTTTGCCTTAACTCAGGAATCTCAAGATGCATTCCCTTCCTCAAATATGTTATATTATATATAATCACATGTAGATTGAGATGAGAAATGATCCTACTATATTTTTTCTTGATGTTTTTCTTGCTATACTAAAATTTTCCTCATTTGGTTTCTGGTTTCTACTTAGTATACTGATAGAATAGACACTGGATGGGGAATTGAGCTCCATTTCTCCTCCATGGTGAATATGAAAAACTTGTGATTATAAAAGAGAAAGAGCTATAGGAAAAATATAGCATTTAGCATTAGAAAGTACTTATGCATAAGTCTTATTTTACAGATCAACCAGCAAAAGAGAGGGGAGCAGATAAGAGGGAAAGAAAGAAAGAAAGGCAAAGGAAACCCTGAAATCAAGAAAGAATTGTAGGTTTTTAGCTAGAGCTAAAGCATAGAAAGATTCCATTTTTTCTTTCTGAAATATGAGGCAGAGTTTTCAGCTGAGAGAGTAGGGGAGCCGGAGACGTAAGAGGTTTGTGAAGAGATGAAAAGGTTTTGCAGAGTCATTGGTGGAGAGTGAGATGATGAATTGGTAAGGAAGGATTATCTGGCACAGTGAGGATCCAGTTATTTATAACATAAATTTGTAGTGAATCAAATCAAAATAATTGTGAAATTTTCTCACCAGCCCATGTTCCAACAACTTTTCTTCATATTCACAGAAAAATAATGGAGGCCTTTAGCCTTGAATTCTCTCTTCTCCCCTCTTCCTCATCTTATATAACTCTATACTATTTGTCATTATCTCCATCCTCCTGAACTCCTCTATTTGCACAAGTAGTTCTATTTCCTAACATTTCCTCCAAAAGATTCCTCTCTCTGTCATCCTCACTCTTTCTCACTTACTTTCAAGTTCTTCCTCTTAACTGACTCTCCCTACTGTCTATAAATATTCCCATGTCCCCCATCCTCAAAAAACCCTCTCTTAGTTGTCAAGCTCAATGACCTTTTATTAGTTCTAATTTTTCTGGACTTCTCTGAAGCCTTTAACATTCTTATTCACAATCTTCTTGACATTCTCTTCTATCTAGGTTTTTTGGGACCCCATTTTCCCCTGGTTCTTCTATCAGACCAATCCTCAGTCTCCTATGATGGATCCTCATCCAGATCACAACTTCATAGTATATATATTTTTAAACAAAGTTCTATCTTGGTCCTTTTTTTTTCTTCCTCTATACTACTTTACTTTGGGATTTTATCAGATCCCATGGATTTAACTACCATCTCTGTGGTGATGAGGGGCAGCTAGGTGGCACAATGAATAGAGTTCCAGGCCTACAATAGAAAGACCTAAGTTCAAATTCCCCAGACAAGTCACATAATCCTATTTGTCTCAGTTTTCTTATCTGTAAAATGAGTTGGAGAAGGAAAAGGCAAACCACTCTAGTATGTTTGCCAAGAAAACTCCAAATGAAACCACAAAAAGCCAGACGATTGAAAAAACAACTAAACAACAATTTGAGTCTATTAAAATGGAAAAAGGAAGGGATTCACATCATCAGTCTTTAGTCTGTGATGTTGGAAAAATAACTCTGACAACTGAATGGAATTTGGATTGGTGTGGAGAGAGATTTATGGCAGACACCAACTAGCAGGCCATTGCAATAGTTCAAGCATGGAGGTGAGGGGGATTAATAATGTCAGAGAAGAGAGAAGAGTGTGTTCAGGATATACTATAAAGATAAAATCACAGACCTTGGCAACAAATTGGTTATAGATGGTGAAAGTGAGGAATAGAGGATAAAACCTTGGTTGTGAACATGGGAAACATGGCAAATGGTAGATATTGATAGAATATGGGAGTTTAGAAGGGAGGACATTTTAGAGGGAGGGAGGAAGAGGAGTTCAGCTTTGGATATGCTGAAATATCCAAACATTTGGATATTTAAAACATCCATGGGGCATCCAATTTGAATTACATAATAGACAGGTGGAGATGTAACAGACAATATTGGAGGAGGATAAATAGATTTGAGGATAAATAGATCAGCATAGATATGATAATCAAGTCCTTGGAAGTTGAATAGATCACCAATTGAAATAGTATTAACGGAAAGGAGAAAAAGACCTGAACAGAACTCTGTGTGACATCTATGGTTAGAGGGCATGATTTGGATATGGATCTTTCAAAGGAGCAGATTAGGAGAAACCAGAGAGAGTGGTGTCACAAAATCCTAAAGAGAAGAGAATATCAATCAAAAGAGGATAATCAACAATGTGAAAGGTTGCAGAGAGATTGAGAAGGATGAGGATTTAGATTGGTAATTAAGAGATCAATCTTTCCCTCAAATAAAAACACAAATGCCAGCATCCAATCCTCAGTTCCATTAGTCCATCACTTATAGATAAAGTTCCCAATGTTAACATACCACAGCATCTGTTTACTCTTTTATTGCTAAATGCCTATGTCCAAACCAAGAAAATTCCCCTTTTTCCCATATTGGAAGCCATTCCAATTAACATTCAGGATATAATCTGATACTAAAGTGCTTTGTCAGCTTTTTAATATTTCTACATCTCTTAAATAGTACAGAATTCTGCAATTCTACAAATGGATGGGAGGGAAAAGAGAGGACTGAATCTGTATAGAGAGAAAGGTGAGAATTCTAAAATTCTAAATTTTAAATAGAAAATAAATAGAATATTTAACATCTACTGGTCATCATGCCATCTAGGGGAGGGGGTGGGGGGGTAAGAGGTGAAAAATTGGAACAAGAGGTTTGGCAATTGTTAATGCTGTAAAGTTACCCATGCATATATCCTGTAAATAAAAGGCTATTAAATAAAAAAAAAAAAGAAAATAAATAGAAAGGTGAAATAAATAAAGGAAGGAACTTGTGATTTTTAGTATAAACAAACAAAAAAGAAACTATTTTCCAGAAATAGTCCTAGTCTACATCTAAACAATACAATAGTGTTTTGCAAGTCATACAACTAGTTTTTAAATAATGAATTATCAGTATTTAATGAGTTGTTTCATTTACAGCAATGTAATTCAATCAGTTGTTTCCAAAATAACCAGTTGTTTGAATTTAATATACCTTAGCTTGAAGTTTGTCCACATCATTAGAATGTTTGGATACATACCAATTTCTCTTAACTTTATTTTAGAAATTAGAAATTATTATTAAATATTTAAATATTAATTTAATCCAACAAATTTTTTAAGTACCTTTTGTGTGCAAGGTATTATGATAGGATCTGGGAGCACAAAGACAAAAATGAAATTATGCTTGTCTTCTAGGAACTTACATCTTGGGATGTGGAGGAAATGTAGGAGAGAAGGGAATATAAAATGCAAGCATATAAATAAATCGGAAGTAGTATCAAGAAGGAAAGTGAATACTTTCCTAAGAGAATCAGGGACACCTTTGAAAAGAAGGGATAAAAGGATTGAGCCTTGAAGGAAGCTAAAACTTATACAGGGCAGGGTTGAAGAGCAAGTATAGTCCAGGTATGAGAAGACAAATAGTTAGTACAAATACACAGAAGAAAAAGGTAGGACTTGGTGCATAAGGAGCATGCTGTAGTTCATTTTGGCTAAAAGACTAAAGAAAGCATATTAATATAAAATGAGGATTGAAAGATAGATTTGAGCTAGATATGGAGAAAAGCTTACAATAAGATTTTTTATAGTCTGTCTTGGAGTTATTAGGAAAATACTGAAGATATTTGAATAGGGAATGTTAATAAGTTAAATATATCATAAGCTTCTTTGTTGGAAGATTAATCTCTTGGTCATATGCCATTTATCCATTAATGTCACCTTCCTGTGGCTTTATCTCATAAGAATTTGTTTTAATCCTTCAATTAAAATATTATTATTTTTAAAAATCTGTTTTTTTATTTTCTATTTAGTTCCTTTGCATAACAGTACTATCTATATATTTATATTTAGTAAGTTTATAAATTTATCTATATATATATAATTTTATTTTTATTTATTTTATAGACAATTTATTTATAAATTAAAACAAAATATAAAAATATAAATTTATGTTTTAAATAAGTTAATCATCAATGTGAAACTTTCATCTTTTATCATAGATCTGTTTTAATACAACATATTTTCTAAGGGGACACAGAATTTTTTATGACAGACTGAAGCATGTATGACAGAATATAATAGCTTATAATCAATCTTCTAATACATTTACGCATTTACTACTACTATATTACCTGAACACTATGACTTTTCATAGTGTGACCTATTATCATATATTCCCTGGATTCTAGTATGGCATGTCATTTCAAATACTACAATATTCTTGGATAATAGTTTCTATATCTGTAAAGTTGGGGAAGGAGTTAGGGTTTGAATTGTATGTCAGTTTAAGTTCCTTATAGCTCTAAATCAATGATCCTCTAATACAAAGCTTTTCTTTCTCAAAAGAAATCCTTCAGTCACATTTTTAAAATCTTTCTTCATACTAGAAGCTTATTCAATTGATCCAGGTATAGTTATTGCTAGGTCAACACCTCATCTTTAATCTGATTGAAGAAAATCCTTTAAAAAAAATTTAAAATATGTGGGTTTAATATTTTTCTTATTTCAAAGAAATGATAATTGGATTTGTCATGTCATTTGTATTCTCGCTTAATGAAAAGATACAAGAATATATATGAATTGTGTGCATGTGTGCATATGTATCTATGTCTCCAAGTCCATGTTCTATGATTAAAGTTTGGTCTGATTTAAGGTTGATGGAAGACTATATACTTCTTCTGATTGCCACATGAGCACCTGCATTTATTATTCTTTTAGGGAAGTGTACATTTGGCATTCAGATACCATAGTCAGTCTATTGAAGTTGTGCACAGTTTAAATGCTTGACAATTCAGTTCAAGAAAAGACTTCAGTGTCTAGTACTTTATCTTACTAGGTGACCTTCAGATTCTTCCTAAGACAGTTCAAATCAAAGCAGTTCCATTTCCTAGCATGGTGCTGGCATATTGTCCAAGTTTCTCAGGCATATAACATGAGATCAATATAATGGTTTTGTAGACCTTCAGTTTGGTAGGCAGTCTAATACCTCTTCTCTCAAACACTGAGTTAGCCCTGGCAATGTGTACAGCAATCTCATAATTTATATGTACATCCCTGGAAAGCACACTGCCAAAGGTAAGTGAACTTATTCATAGCATTCAAGATTTCTTGATTTGATATAACTTATGGTTCCATGTGTGGATGGTGTGGTACTAGCTGATGGAGAACCTGTGTTCTCTTAATGTTTATTGCTAAACCAAAATTAGCACAAGCAGCCGAGAAGCGATCCATACTTGTATCTCAGCTTCAGAAACTATTCACAATCATCTGTGAACCAAAAATAGAGCACCATCTCACTCATCACTTTAGTATTAGTTTGTATCCTTTTCAAGTTAAATAATTTACTATCAGTATGGTAGCTGAACTTGGCGCCTTTTATGTCATCATTGAAGATGTCTACCAATATCACTGAAAGTATGCTAAAAGCCATAGGAGCATATGTACATCCCTACTTAATTCTATTAGTGACTAGGAAAGCAAAAGAGTACTGTCCATTGGTATGTAAGACTGATGAACTTTTCTAGGCAACCAAATTTTGCTTTGATCTTCCACAAGTCCTCATGACTGACAATATCAAAGCTTTTGGTCTGGTTGATGAATATTGTGTACAGACCTCTGTTCTGGTCCTGGCATTTCTATCTCAATACTTGCTTGTTAACCCCATCAGTTTCCATGGATTTAATTATCCTCTTTTCATAAATGACTTACAGAGCAGCATATCTAATATATCCCTCCTATGAACTATAGCCCTACTTTATCAGTTACCTATTGAACATATCAAACTGGATTTACCAGAGATAGCTCAAACTCATCATATCCAAAACAAAACTCTATTTCTCTCCCTCCCCCAATGTTTCCTTTCCAAATTTCCAAGTCTACACTACTGTAGTTTTCCAGACTTGTAATCTAGATATTTTCTTCAACTTCTCCTCTCTCTTATCCAACATATCCAATCAATTGGTAGATCTTGTCTTTCAGAGTATTTCTTACCTCTGATCCCTTCTCTCTAATCACAGAACTATTTAATTATTTCAGGCTCTTTTTGCTTCTCACATGGACTGTTTCAACAGATTCACAATTGTGTCCCCTGCCTCAAGTTCTTCCCTACTTAACTTTGACAAAGTGATTTTCCTTAAGTAAAGATCTGACCACTTTACCCATACCCCAAAAGATCCAGTGACTGCCTATTGCTTCTAGAGTAAAACATAAATTTCTCGGTTTTGCTTTTGAAGCACTTTAACAACCTTTCCTTTCAGCCACATTGTAAATTATTCTCTTTCCCTTAGAATGCTGTCTAATTAAAATGTCTTTCTTTCCATTATTCATGCAAAACATTCTATCCCCTCTCTTTCTGGCTTTACATTAGTTATATTTCATACCTGTAACATACTCCTTACTTATCTTTGCCTCTTGGAATCAATCTTCCAGAAGGAATCAAAAGCATTATATTCTTTATGAAGATGCAATCCTGATGCCTCTAACTGCTAACATCCTCCCTAACTACTTTATATTTAACTATTGTATTTATTCTGTACATATCTCTTTTGCAAACAAAAACACATATATGTATATATGTATGTATGTGTGCATACACTTGTTATCTCTCCATTAGAATATAAAGTCCTTGAGAATAAAAATTGCATGATTCTTTGTGCCAAGCCTGGCACAGAGTCTGGGTCAAAGTAGGTACCTGATAAATGCCTGTTGATTAATTGTTGATAAATATTTTGAGCTTCAAATCCTGATCCTTCTTATACTGTTTGTCTTGCTTTTGGATTTTCAGATATCCTTTGAACTTCTAAACATGGCAGCTCTTTGTGCTTCTTTCATTTGATAAAAGGGTAAATTCCATTGTTTAGTCCTAGAAGCAAGAAAGTTTTAAGGAGACATATTAAAGAGAGCCAATCAAAGTATAAATATACATGTACAGTCAACAGTAAGAATAAACTAAAATACTAAGTTCTTTTCCATCATCCTAAATACACTCTTGGAGATGATTAAGACAATCAAACAAAGAATTTTCTTCACATGTGTCATGAAGTAGGAAGAACAAGTTTTTACTATCCCCATTTTATAGATGATAAAATAAGAAATGAAGTGATTGGGCTCTGAGCACATAGTGCATATCTTAAGGCACATTTTTCTTAGAACCGACTATATTATTGAGTCTTTTATGTTAAGAAAAGAATAAATAACTTCGTTTTCAGAAGTATTATTTTACTTTTGAAAAGGTTGTCTATCTTTAGATGGATGAATCTGGCCCTCCCTTTACTCCTTAGCTCACACATGGCTTCCATTTCACAGCTTTTGTAACTTGGGCAAGCATCTATGATAAGTGCCAGATCTCCATAGCTGAATACTGTCAGGTCAATGCAAAGTTGTAATGAGGTGAATCCTTACAGAAATACAGCTTTCCTCTTTAATATTTTTATGACTTTATTTGTAGAAAAAGGAGAAACATGTTAAAAATAAACAGAACTATGCTATGATTCCTTCCAAAATATTTTATCTTTCAAAGGTAAAGTCTTTCCTGAATATTAAATGAATTCACACTCAACAAAAATTCAACAATCGTCCCATACTATCATGGGAAAATATTCTCCCTCTCACAGACATAAGCCAGACTAAAGGAGAGAATCTAAGAAGAGGTAGATTTGCTTTTTTACACCCCAGAAGGGCACATTGATTATACACTTCTGGACATGATGGAAAGAACTGGACTAGCTTTCCCACACACAGGGATGTCTTTACCTTGACTGCCGCTACTTTTCCCAAAACCAAACCAAAAACAAAATCATTTTTTCTTTTTCCAAAATGGAGGACTGGCTAAAGAGCTCATTCTTTATAAACATTTGTAAAACTGCTCAGCTGATGCTGTTCCCATTGGATTTGGAGCAGGTGTAGATATTCCATAATTGGTTATAGTCTGCTTACCAGGTGATGAAGAGGATCCTTTATGATTGACAGCATATGCTCATAAAGAAGGAAAGCAATAAGCACTTATTAAGTGCCTACTTAGTGCCTAAGTGCTCCAGGCATTATATGAAGTTCATTGGTTAGTCCCTTGTTATTCTTCAAAATCCAACTCCTCCAAGAAATCTTGCCTGATTCTCTCAAGTGAGCTTTCACAGTACTTTGAATAACAAGAAATTGAACCCTCCTCCCATATGAAGCATAGAGGTGTCCTTGTGTGACTGAAAAGGAGGCAATATAGACATCTTTCTTCTCTTCTCCTCCTACCTTTCTCCAAAGGATATTTTAATTTCTCCCCTGAAGGGAGGCAAGAGTTTGGGCACTGAAACTTGGTCACTTTACTCTCCTCGGAGAAAGGAGATACCAGGTTAGAAGTATATCTGTCTGTTCTCTTAAATATTATTAGTCTAGAGGATATGGTTTTTAGGTTCACGGTAACTTCCTTTTTTTAAAATTATTTTATTTTCCTCAGTTACATCTTAAAACAATTTTCTTACATTAAAAAAAATGTTTTGTGTTTCAGATTCTATCCCACCTTTCCCTCCCCACCTTCTGATTTCTGATTAACCTTAATTAATCAGAGAAATCAGGGTGTCAAGTTTTCTAGCCAACATTTGACTCCCCATCAAATTCCATTTCCATAATAAACAAATATAATAGGTAGTCAAAGAAATCCATTTATCCAAATGCAGTACAAAGAAGAAATCAGATTAAATATATATCCAAGAATATATATCAGACAATATTGGAAGCAAGGTAATTCAATTCAACCATGAAAGTCCTACATCTCACCCAAAGGAAAGTTTCCTGAAATTTCTAGTGTAACAAGGTAGGGATAGAGAAATTATGTAGGCTACTTACTCCCTTCATGTCAAGTTCTTGCCAGTGTAATTTCCTTCAGAAAACTGAAGTAAAATTGGTCTTATTCACCTTTTCTCTTGAAGTTAGAAACCAGAAGTGTCTGAAATGACTACAATGCCCAAAGCATGAAGAGTTTGTGGAGACTCAAGGCAGACAAGAAAGTGAGGAAACTCAAAGCAAATTGAAGAGGTCTTTCTTGCTCTCACAAACTCTTCTGTGCTCTTTATGAAGCTTTGGGGCATTAATCTCCACCAGTGAGGAGAGAGTCTAAATCAATGTGCTTTGAGATAGGTTACATTTGTACTTCTATTATAAAATTTCTCTGCGTTACTTTGTATTTTTCATAGCGACAACAGGGACCATGGCTATGAAATGGAAGCCATGTGTGTCACATAGAAAGTTTATTCTAGGGACTCCTTGAGTTTTCTTTAAAGTGTGCCCAACTTTAGTAGACTACAATCTCTATTTGTAGAGGAACCCTGTCTTATCTTATCATTATATCTACCCTTTGAATTTCTTCCCCTTACAATTTTTTTGAAGAAATAATACAGTAAATATTTGTTGAATTTGAATTAATAAACCAAATACACAGAAATAGGATCAGTATTTATGAGGTAGGACATTTCCTTCTAAGGAAAGAGAACAAATAACAGACATAATCAGATATAGCAAAGTCACAAAATCTGAGAGTAAAAAAGATGTTTAGAAGCCATTTAATTTAACATGTCCCGAAAAACAACAAAAAACAAAAACTCTTCTATCTTATGATTGAGAAATAGCCACTCAACTTTACTTGAAGATCTCCAGTGATGGGTGGCTCATTGCCTCCTGATACAACTCATTCCTTTTTGATAGCTTCCACACATTTCTCTGAGTTCTGTCCAGTTTAATTCATAAAGAAACCATTCTACTATTTATAGTGGATTTACCTGCTTCTTTTTTCAACCAATAGATCAGTTTTTTTAAGAACAAACAAAACTGAAACCAGATGTTTGGCTGTCCTAACTGGTCATTTCACTTAAAACAAGCCTAACAAATTGCTCATGAAGGCACAGCCTCAGACTGATGATGGGTCCTCAATAATATGAAAGAACTTGGGAATTCTGAGTTTCAGTTACAAAGGTAAAAACAGTCAAAGAAGGATACAAAATAAACCCACATAAGTCATCAGCATTCTTATATACCACTAACAAAACCCAACAGTTAGAGTTACAAAGAGAAATTCCATTTAAGGTAACTACTGATTGTATAAAATATTTAGGAATCTATCTGCCAAGAGAAAATCAGAAACTTTATGAGCAAAACTACATAACACTTTCCACACAAGTCTGATCTAACCAACTGGAAAAATATTAAATGCTCTTGGATTGGGTGAGCAAATATAATAAAGATGACAATAATACCTAAACTAATCTATTTATTTAGCACTATACCAATCAGACTCTCAAAAAACTATTTTGATGACCTAGAAAAAATAACAAAAAAGTTCATATGGAAAAACAAAAGGTCAAGAATTTCAAGGGAATTAATGAAAAAAAATCAAATGAAGGTGGCCTAGCTGTACCAGATCTAAAATTATATTATAAAGCAGCGGTTACTAAAACCATCTGGTATTGGCTAAGAAATAGACTATTGATCAACTCAATGGAATAGGTCAGGTTCAAAGGACAAAACAGTATTAATAACTTTAATTATCTAGTGTTTGACAAACCCAAAGACCCCAGTTTTTGGGATAAGAATGCATTATTTGACAAAAATTGCTGGGAAAATTGTAAATTAGTATGGCAGAAACTAGCCATTGACCCACACTTAATACCATACACCAAGATAAGGTCAAAATAGATTCATGGCCTAGGCATAAAGAATGAGATTATAAGTAAATTGGAAGAGCATAGGATAGTTTACCTCTCAGACCTGTGGAAGAGGAAGGAATTTATGACCAAAGAAGAACTAGAGATTAACTACAA
Organism: Sarcophilus harrisii; assembly: GCF_902635505.1. NCBI lineage: Eukaryota > Metazoa > Chordata > Mammalia > Dasyuromorphia > Dasyuridae > Sarcophilus > Sarcophilus harrisii. Next base: position 170,581,701 of record NC_045429.1, on the reverse strand, counting down.
AATAGAAAATTTTGATTATATCAAATTGAGAAGTTTTTGTACAAAAAAAAAAAAAAACTAATGCAGACAAGATTAGAAGGGAAACAATAAACTGGGAAAACATTTTTACAGTCAAAGGTTATGATAAAGGCCTCATTTCCAAAATATATAGAGAATCGACTCTATAAGAAATCAAGCCATTCTCCAGTTGATAAATGGTCAAATGATATGAACAGACAATTCTCAGACGAAGAAATTAAAACTATTTCTAGCCTTATGAAAATACGCTCCAAATCATTATTAATCAGAGAAATGCAAATTAAGACAACTCTGAGCTACCACTACACACCTGTCAGATTGGCTAGAATGACAGGGAAAGATAATGCAGAATGTTGGAGGGGATGTGGGAAAACAAGGACACTGGTACATTGTTGGTGGAATTGTGAACACATCCAGCCATTCTGGAGAGCAATTTGGAACTATGCTCAAAAAGTTATCAAACTGTGTATACCCTTTGATCCAGAAGTGTTACTACTGGGCTTATACCCCAAAGAGATACTAAAGAAGGGAAAGGGACCTGTTTGTGCAAGAATGTTTCTGGCAGCCCTGTTTGTAGTGGCTAGAAGCTGGAAAATGAATGGATGTCCGTCAATTGGAGAATGGTTGAGTAAATTGTGGTATATGAATGTTATGGAATATTATTGTTCTGTAAGAAATGACCAGCAGGATGAATACAGAGAGGATTGGTGAGACTTACATGAACTGATGCTGAGTGAAATGAGCAGAACCAGGAGATCATTATATACCTCAACAACGATACTGTATGAGGATGCATTCTGATGGAATTGGATTTCTTTGACAAAGAGAAGATCTAACTCAGTTTCAATTGATCAAGGATGGACAGAAGCAGCTACACCCAAAGAAAGAACACTGGGAAATGAATGTAAACTACTTGCATTTTTGTTTTTCTTCCCAGGTTATTTATACCTTCTGAATCCAATTCTTCCTGAGCAACAAGAGAACTGTTCGGTTCTGCACACATATATTGTATCTAAGATATACTGTAACCCATTTAACATGTACAGGACTGCTTGCCATCTGGAGGAGGGGGTGAAGGGAGGGAGGGGAAAAATCAGAACAGAAGTGAGTGCAAGGGATAATGTTGTAAAAAATTACCCTGGCATGGGTTCTGTCAATAAAAAGGTATTAAAATAAAAAAATAAAAATTTAAAAAAATTTTAAAAGACAAAGAGAGAATGTGTCTATTAAAAAATATTCTGCTCTTTATTCCTGTACTATTCTTTTATCAGAAATATATAATAGTATCAATAATTAACAGCTACCATTTATGCAGCTCTTAAATACTTGCAAAGCATTTTGCCAATATTATCTCAAAAAATCCTAAAAGGTAGGCACTGCTACTATCCCTATTTTGTAGATGAGGAAATTGAGGAACATAAAGGTTGACTGACCTGTCAGGGTCACACAATTGGTAAGTTATGAAGTTGTCCATGAACTCAGGTCTTCCTGCATGCTATTATCTTTGCCACTTATCTGCCACTAAAAAACTCCGACTTGTGGATGAAGTTCTATTAAGCCTATTTCCAAAGCTACAACTAAAGTAGCAATAAGTGATTTTTTCCAGAACAAACATTTATGACATGACTTTTAATATTATCCTTAATAGTACTAAAAAGCAGCATAAGACCAAGATGCTTTTTTCTCCTTAAGGAATATAGTGACCTCCGGATGCCCCAGTTAACAACATCTCTCCCCAAGCAGGATAAAAACTTCATCTCATCCTGTGGTGGTCTTCCTCCCCAGGGTTAGCCCCAGGTGCAAAAATTGTTAGTTGAAGTTCTGTCCCAAATAAGAAGAATGTAGTAAGTAAATCCCTGCTTCAAAAGTAGTTGTCACAGCATCATAGTATTTCTTTAATTCTTCTTATACATACAATTCAGTGTCTCAGAGTTCTGCTCTTTCTATTCAATTTCTTAGTACCCAGAGTCTTTTTTTATAGACCAGTCATTCTGGGTCTAAGTCCTAGCCATTGCTGAGTTCAATTCTCCTTGCTTCCCTTTCTTTTATCTTAAATTATTCCCAGGATCCCCCCATCACGGTTGTCTGATATTCCAAACCTGATTGCCCTCAATGATCAGATCATGGATGTCCCAGATTCAGAGGCATTTTTTTCTCAGCATATTGGTACAAATTCTTTTTTTGTGAGTTTCTTTCTTCAAAGTATAGATCTTTGAATGGGTATCCTTGGCCCATGTATTCTTATTTACACCTATTCCCTCCTATCTAGTTTTAACCTCTGAATATTAACTCCCCCACTCTGAGCTATAATTCTTGACAGTGCTTCTGCAAAGACTTTTTGCCCAGCTTCCAAAAAAGACCACTAAGTTCACCCTTCTCCTTAGAATCTCAATGTTGCCTGCTTCCTCAAATCTGGCCTGTCACACACGATTATGACCTGACTTTTGACAGAACATTTCAGTAATGTCATATCCCTTCCCATACTGACTGATCTTTACTTCCTCTGGCTGTGATCCATCAATTACTATTTAAGTGCTGGCTAATATAAACATTTCTGTCTCTTTGAAACTGGCTCTTTGAAAGGGTCTTTTTAGGCTAAGTTCTTGGAACTTGGTTGATACTAGGTTGAATACACTATATGTAGGGTTTTTTTTAAAGCTTTATTGATGTATTTTGTTTTTACATTATAAACACATCAGATTACCCCCTACTTCTTGAGAAATCTCTTGGAACAAAATAAGATAACGAAGAACAATTTTTTAATGAACATATCTATTTTCTCTCCTCATTACCAATCCAATTTAAAAAAAAAGAAAGAAAAGAAAAACAAATTATTTACAATGAATACTCACAGTCAAGTAAAGTAAATTGTCTATTTACAAAATGTCAGTGTCTCATTCTGCACCATAAATCTGTCACCTTTGGCAGGAGAAGAATAGTGAATTTAATCATGAGTCTGTTAGAATCATGAACAGTCATTGTGTTGAATAGTTCCCATACATTTCAAAGTTGTTTGACTTTACAATGTATTGTTATTGTTTAAAATGTTCTCCAGGTTTTGATCATTTCCTGCTGATCAGTTTATTAAAGTATTTAAATTTGTCCATTTTTATATTATTAATGTTAAAGTTTGAATTTTTTCTGGTTCTACTTATTTCACTCTGTATCAATTCATATAATTCTTTTCTTGTCTCTGAAATAATCTATTTCCTAAATTTCTTAAATAATAGTCTATCACATTCATTCATGATAACTTATTAAATCATTCCTTAGTTAATTATAAGAGAAAGTGGCATAGTTATTTAGACCTGTGATTTAGGAAGAACAATTTGGTAGAATGGTGATTTGATAGTGGTGAATGTATTGATGTGGGGAAAGACATGAGGCAGAGAAACCAACAGTCTAGATATGAGGTGACAAGTCTCCATTACAGTGATGGTGGTATCAGAGGAAAGAAAGTCACAAGCACTTAAGATCTAAGAGAAGTCACAAAGGTATAATGGCAAAACTTTGCATCAGATTTAATATGGGGGGGGGGAGACAGTGAAATAAGATATTAAAGGTAATACCTCAGTTTGAAGCCAAGATGAATTGGAGAATTGTGGTAACTTTAATAATAATAGGAAAGTAAAGACACAAGAAATCTTTGGGCAGAGAAAGATCATCAGTTCAGTTTTAAATATTGAATCTATGACATCCGAAGAAAGACCCAAGACAGGACCCTGTGGGATACGCGTGATTAGTGGTAATGGCCTGAATGAAGAACTAGCAAAGAAGCCCATAGACCTGTAGGAAGAGAAGCAGAAGTAGCTTTACAAGAGAGAAGAGAGCATCAATTAATGCAGGTTGGTTCTTCAAGATATTCTAAAATTCTAGTCTTACTTACTACTACTTACTACTTAAGAAAAGACTAAAAGAAAGAAAAGTGAAAATCTCAATTGCAGATATCAAAGTGGATAATAAAGATGAAAGAGAAATACAAGACATTAACTTGAAAAGATAAATGGATTAAATGAAGGACTTTTGACAGTGGAGGAGATATGGGGATATTTGTAGGAATAGGGAATAGGGAAGCAACCAATTAACAGAGAAATTGAAGATTAATGAAAGTAAGGATAACAGAGAAGATAATCATCCAGGGAAAAAATCATTATGTGATCAAGAATTGCTTGCCTCCTCCTCTTCCTAATAGGAGGGAAAGAAATAATGAGACTATCAACATGGTAAGCATTCTGCTAAGTGCTGAATATGTGTGTGCGTGTTTACATATAGAGAGAGTATGTGTGTATATATGTATTTATGTGTATGTGAATGCACATTTATATATACACACATAAAAATACATATATGGATATGGATCTACACATAAAAGATTGTTGAAAAACAATTCTTGTTATTGATGAGTTCAATCTTATGGGAAACAACATGAAAATCGGATATATGTTTGCTTGTTTTTTTTTCCTTGTGTTTTCTTTCCCCTTTGATTTGATTTTGGGGAGATGGCACAACATGATAACGTTATTAAGAAAGAGATAAGAACTGGATTTATGATTTCCTTGATATAGATTATCAATGCAGATGAAGTCACTTTCTCTGTAACTTAGAGACTTACCTGAGCCACTTAGAAGTTTGTGTCAGGACTTGGATGCTGGACTTCCTATTCTGTCTCTTGTTCCTTCTTTCTGTCTGACAATCCATACTGGTTTTCGTGGTGATAAATCTTGAGGGTTGGAGGAGAGAAAGAAAAGGAATACTTCTCCAGTTATGTCCTCTTGAAGGATGACTATATTCACATATATTTTGCTTATAATGATTTAGTACCATGATAATGACAGATTTTTAATATGAGATTATGTATAGCAAGAAAAACAACTAATTATAAAAAATATTTAAAGACAGGAATGCCTTTACATCATTATTAAGTATAGCTTTTTAAAAAAATTACATATTAGTCATTAACAATTTTGCCTTCCTTCAATAAATCCCTTGACATGAAAGAACAAGGGGATAGTGCTACTAACAGTATACCAGACAGTGCTATAAAGCAGTCAAGGATAATAAAATGTTCTACTTTAGGGGGCTTTGCTTGTGTACGGATCAGCTTATCTACACATACATACATATACCTAATATATTTTATAGGTCATCAGACAACAATAAAAACTACAATAGGATACAGTCAAAATAACACCAACAGAGGTCTTTAAAAACCAGGCTCTCCAGCAACCTCCTGGATTGCTATAAAAGTCCATCAATTGAAATAGCAGAGATCCTGGGTCATATACTAGAATCTCATAAAGCCTGCTCTTGGCCATATTCCCAGCATCTCCTTTCACCCAGGTTTCTTTGTGAGTGCCCCAGAGACAACTTTTTCAGCCAACTCAAACCCATAACAAGCGCATAGCTTCTAGATGAGATTGCCAAAAATGTCTTTTTTTCTAGCCCCAACACAATTCTAGGTAGGACCTGGAGTGACCCAGAGGTGGAACCAGACCTTTAATTCTACCACTGAGGGAGGTTAACCAGAACGGACATCTTCACAATACAGGGATGCCTGGAGAGGCCTGGATCTCCTCAGCATGTAAATACCTAGCCAAAAATGCTATTTAATACTTACATCCTTTTCCCTCCTCACCACTACAATTGCTGAAAATAAACCTTTTTACATATTTCTTTTTTGAATTCACACATACTTTCATTTCTTTCTTCCCCTTTTACATCTTTTTGCTTTCCTTTTCTCTTTCTTCTGGTTTCTTCTTCCTCTCCTGTGTTCCTGATTTCTGTTTTTTTTTTTAATTTTTCAATTCTTGTTATACTCTTTTCTTTTTTTTCATTTTAATTCCATGAGGCTTTTCCCATTTGCCCTGCTACTGGACTGTAAGATCTGTTGGGTATTATAATTTTTCTTGCCACCTTATCCTCCAAACCCCAAGGATATCTGCCCTGTATTCTACCCTTAGCTAACAGATCTACAGCTAAATTGTATTATATATCTTCATACACACACTCTTTCTCTCTCTCTCTCTCTCTTTCTCTCTCATACACACACACAAATGTGAGGTCCTTGACAACAATTCTATTTGTTTCCCAGCACTTAGCATAGTTCTTGACATATAGTAAGCACTTAATAAATTCTTTTTTCATCTCTTCATCTCTCTTGTCTTTTATAAATTAAAATTTAGCTTCTGTCTAAATTTTTAATTTTCAAAAGAGTATATATTTACATATATATGTATAAATAAATGTAATAAGAGATTCACTATTAAGTTCAGTACTAATAAGCATGCAGACTTATGACAGAAAGTCACTTAATATAGTTACCAAATGGAAGAGAATAAGGAGTGTGCTTCTAAGAGACATAATGTCCTGTAATAGAAGTGACTTGGAGAGGTTTGGAATATGTGCAGATGTAATACAACTGTCCCAGTCTGCTAAATATATGATGAATAATAGCCTCTTTGATAAGCTCTAGTTCTAGAACTGCAACTTAGAGTTTTCAAAAGTCACTAGCTATACTCCTCCAGGCTCTTTGTTTTATTTCATTTTTTTTTCAGTTGAGTCTTTCTTACCTGATAGTATCTGATGGGAGATGATGTAAAGAAAAAGGCATCAATCATCTCCTTTTCTAAGATGGATTCATGGCTAGGTGAATATGGGCTTCAATTCTTTGACTTGCCACTTGTTCTTTCATTTTAGATGAAAGAGATCAGAGGTTACAATTTGTTAGTTCAAACAATCAGAAGAGTGAGCTCTGGAGTCAAGGAATCAAGTCCATAATGGGTTTAAAAGACAAACCAGTATCATAATCTAAGGCCACAGAGTGAGTACTAATCTTCAAAAACCAGACCAGTATCACTGGGATGAGACTTATCCAGCCATAATATTGTAATTTGACTTGAAAGCAATTCTGAGCCCACTTTCTTCAGAAACCAAGGTATATGAGAGAGTGTATTCTACAGACTATTTTGAAATATCATTCTGAGGAGACCATTTACTTCATCAGAGTGCCAAAGGGGTCCCTGTCTGTCAGAAAGGTTAAGAACATCTGATTTAACACAATCAATTTGTTTTACAGATGAGGAAATCAAGGTTTAGAGAGGTTAAATGAATAGTTTAAATGATAAAGGTCACAGATATAGAATATATATCAAGATTAGGATTTGAACCCAGTTCCTCTAACTCTAGTATCAGGGCTCTCTCTATTATGTGTACTAATTCAGCATGGCAGAGTGGATGAAAAGTTGAGCTCAGAATCAAAGAAATTGGTGTTCGAGTATCACCTCTGACAAATATTGGTTATGTAACCTTGCTAAAGTCATTTAATTTGTTAATGTGTCACAGAGTCTCCCGCTGTAAGTTGAAAAATAGGTGCTAATATGTTTGATAAAAGAAATTTTTTTCACTTGAATTTTCCTATATCAGTGGAATCTTGAGTCTAACTTAAGATATCACTTTCCCTTTCTAGAGATAGGTATCTTTATTAGATATACTCAGTTCTTTAGTTGGAAGGCATTCTATAAATGCATATTACCTTTTTTTCTTCTTTTTTTATAATGTTAGTTTATATACATATATCTGTGTCACTCACTGGTCACTCACTCACAAATTAATAAAATTTTCAATTATCAAAAAATTATCATCAACCATCTTAAAGGTTATAAGAAAGTTAAACAATAGAGCTCAGTAACTGTTCCACACTATCTATCATATGCCAACCTAGAAAAGATATTAGAAAACTTTTCACTACTACACTCATTTCATTTTTGATGATGTTCTAGATGAACCAAGATTGCTCTATGCTTTTTGTCTCAATCTCTATTTGAAAATGTCTTGCTGGTACAGGACATGCAGACTGTGAGGAAAAGAAAGAGGGACAATTAGTATACAATTGCCTAGGCCCCAGCTGTGCCTAGTGATGCAATAGAAAAGCATTTATTACGCTGTTAGTACATGCCAAGCACTCTGCTAAGTTCTGGGAAAATAAATACACACACACACACACACACACACACACACACACACACAAATTGAGATCAGAGTTCACTTCTATTGGTGGAGACAACATATATAGGAAAGTTCTGCTATGAGAAAAATGGCAACATCCAGCAATTTCTACAGCACAGTGGCAGGGTAATTGATAAAATCAAGTAATCTTTAGAATTCAGTGACAACATAATAATATGTAATAAAATAATAACGAATAGCTATAAAATTGTGATCTTCCAGCTTACCAGAATAGCCATGAGTGGCCATGCTCATTCAGCAGGCAAAGCTTCCTCTGCTCAGTAAGAGTCTCATCTTACAAATGTTAGTAAGGAGTGATCTTTGTGAATTCTGGATGAATGGGGATCAAATATGGGGCCATTTGGAGAAGTGCTCTCTATATCTGATCTGGTGGTATCCCCTAAGAGAAAAGAAGAAGCAAAGGCAGCAAATATAAGCAATTTAGGAAGGGAAAAGAAGAGAAGCATATTGTACCTTTGAAGTTTTTCATATAACTATTTTCTCTCTTTTACTTTTCTTCCCTTTTCAACTTACGAAAGAAAACAAGCATTTCCATAATGTAGTAGAAGTAATAAAAAAAATCACAATGAAATGCAAATCTATTGTATATAACCTACTATTCCTTTTAAATATATAATAAAATTATTATGTAACTTTTTTCTTTCTTCTCCCTATTCTAGAAGTGGCATACATTTGATACAAATATGTGTGTTTATACATACACATATATGTATATGCAAAATCATTCTATACACAATTCTACTTATCAGTTCTTTTTTCTGGATACAGATAATTCCTTCTTAATACTCATCATTTTTCAGCTCAATTTCTTTATTAAGAAATCAGTTTTCCACAAGTCTGTTGTAGGGTTCAGTTATCTGAACTAGACAGGTTCTATGAAGGCTTCAGACTAGTAGTAGCATCTGCATAACCAGTGGGTGCATCTCTCCTTCACCTGATTAGGTAGTGAGGAATATAAAGTAACAAGGAGAAGGAAACAGGAAGCCACCATCTTGCAATGACAAATAAAGTGAAGAGGGTGGAGGGAAATGTGGAGAAAAGTAGAGTATACCTATGACCCAAGAAGAAGAAGATTTTATCAGAGCCTTTTGTATAACACTTTTGATCAAATCACAATTAGAAATCCCAGAACTAGATAAAGCTATTTTTGTGGAAATTTGGGGGGAGGGAGAGGAGAAAGTGGAACAAGCATTGTTTAGAGAATTTAACCTATCATTGTATGAAGCTGAAATAGTAAAATGAAAACAGCATATTTACCAAATTCTCCCAACCTACCCTCTCTACAACAAGTTTAAAAAAATACCAAATATAATTCTGAACTGGAAAAAGCAACAAAAAGTTAGCAACACTGGAGTAAGAGCTGGTCAGAATGATGGCACTGAAGAAGCAGACTGACTATTGACTGTGTGATGGTAATAACATCCAGATAAAATAAAGGGACTAAACAGCTGGTTCAAAACAATTCCCAAGAAGACTTCTACACTAGTATTGGAAGCAGGATCATTTGTTGGTTTTTATTCATTTGAAAAGTACCAATGATATCAGGAAGGTGATGTCTTGATTTGCAAGTGATTTGGACTTGAATGAGGCAGAGCTGTGTCAAGTCATTAGCCTTACTCTCTCTGCCAGTCATCAGATTCCAGCGTCAAGACATAAGTCAGAACATCTAGAAATTGTCCCAGATGCAGTGGGAAATCTTAGCTTTTTAAAGTTAAAATCTTTCTCGGGTCTCAGTTTGTCTGAGGTAACACCCATTTAATAATTAAAAGCTAAGTAAGAATTGAGGGAAACAATGGTTTTGTTTGCCTTCATAAAAGAATTAGTCTGGGAGGGGAAGACCCTCACAGAAAAAGCAAAAGTAAAATAGACCTGATTAAGAGAGATAATCAGAGAAATTACATTTTGCTAAAAGGTACCATAGACAATAAATTCATATATGTAGATATATAGATATATACCAAATGTAATAGTATCCAAATATTTGAAGGAATAGTTAAATGAATTTTTTAAAAGAAAGTAATAAAATTATACTATTGGGAGATTTCAATTTATCCCTCTTAGATCTAGATAAATCTAATTATAAAATTAAAAAATTTAAGGAGATGAATAGAACTTTAGAAAAGTTGAGTCTGATGAACTTCTGGAGAATATTAAATGGGAACAAAAAAGCGTGAGTAATGGGCTATGTATTAGGCCATAAAAGCCTTACATGCAAACAATGCAAGGAAAAAAAGAGTATTAAATGCATCCTTTTCAGATGATAATTCAATAAAACATATTTTCAATATAGATTCTGGTCTATACTTTCAAGGAATATTGAGGGTAAGTCATGTGGGACTTGAGAGAAACAGCTCAACCACCAAACTGCAAGACTACTGACTCAGGTTGGTGAAGGATATCTGGCCAATATATTTGCTCCTTTAATCCCAACATCTGCCCATAACTCTACTGCCTTTCCCTCTTCTAGGGTTTCCTTTTCATACACATCCCAAACCCTGTTAGGATATGGTCCAGCAGACCACTATGAGGTGGTGCCTTCTGGAGGGAAGCAGGTCAGAATGTGAAAACTTAAGGGAAAAATCCCATTCCTTCACCTTAATTATAACTATAGTTCTTGAGTTATTGCCTTCTAATTATATACATCTCTATTCCTGTCCCACACTGCCTTTCTCCTTCCTTTAAATGTTATTTTCCCTAACTACCTTGATTCTAAACTCCCTCCAGTCTTTGGTTATACTTGTTTTAATTCTGATTTAGACTCCATGACCTTTTTACAGATAACAAAGGTTTTTTCTTTTCCAGGAAGGCTGCCCCAATCACTGGAATGTATTCCTGTAAGCTACCCCTACCTCTGGGGACATGGCAAGTGGGAGGTAACATTCTTCTAATTTTTTTAATATTGTGATCAGATAACCACAATACATGAATAATGCTCTCTAAACATTAAACTTACCTATACAGAAATTTCTATTCTAATCCATTAAAATTGAAAATAAATTTAACCTGATACTTGTGATGGCATGCTCTATGTAATTTATAATAGTTGGTAATAATGATGATAATGAGTCTGATTTTTATAAAGATCAACAACTTCATTAGTTCAGCACCTATAATAAATATCAGTGTCAATGGCTTTCTATAACATGACATTCCTACATCATTCAAACTTAAATAAATCTATATATCTTAAAAGATGCCCTGGATCTAAAACCTCAAGAGTTTTTTTGCCCAGGCTCTACTAGTCATCTCCAATATGAGGGGTTCTCTGCACTACTCTTTAACAGACATTCACCTATGTCAATTAGAGAATGGGGTAGAAAAGACAAGGTCAGGGTAGTTCGTAAGAAGTAGCTGATTGTATTTCCTGTTTATGGAAATCGATACTGGATCAAATTGTATGTGTGTATATGACTAGAAACTAATACTACCCATGAAATTTCTGGAATTGATATTCAAGACTATATTAGATTCAATGTAGTGCTAGGCAAGTGGAAGATATTTCAAAGGCATTATCAAAGTAAGTCTTGGTTAGAATTCAAAGTTACCTTATAAGGGAAAAGATGAATTATGATCTAGGGTGGTCTGAATGCAGAGTGCTGTCTAGTTTCTAAAGATTTCTAAAGTCACTTCCAGTCCTAGATCCAGTCCTAGATCAATGCTCCAATGAAAATGCAAGTAGAGTCACACTAAGAGAAAATGGGCTGAAATTTAACAGGGAAGGAGACCAGAAATGAGTCCAGGAGGACAGGACAGGGGGAATACTCTTCTGGGTCAAGAATAAGTTCTTCAAGGTGAGCAAGTAGTTTTAATAATGTCATTGTGGACTTTCACAAGCCTTTTAGATGTAGGATCTTGTTCTGACCTAAATATATTGTGGGCTTACAAGAATCTTGGTCCATATTGAGGTGAGATTCTGCCCTGTGGAGATCTCTGTAAATCCTTAAGCTTATCTCATTTGACACAATAGCCATGTGATATAGGAAATGCAAGTATTATTGCTCAGCATATGAGTGGTTCCTCCATTTTTGCATCATCTTTAAGTCTGATAAACCCTCCATGGGATAATGATTAAAGTTCTTTACTTGGCATCCAGAAGAGCTGAATTTAAATCCTCATAATTTATTATTTATATGATCCTGTGCAAATCATTTAATCTTTTTCTGCTTCAGTTTCCTGATCTATATAACAGGAATAATAACAATAATAGCATCTTCCTCCCAGGATCCTATGGATAAAATGAAATAATATTGCAAATACTTGCAAATCTTAAAGAGGTATATAGTACAAGCTATTTTTATATCCTCATATGGGTCATTGATAAAAAATATCAATGAGAACAAAGTTTAGGAAAAAGCTCTGGCATTCATTTTTTAAAATCCCTTACAGATTGATATAGATCTATTAATCAAGGCATATTGATCTGATGTACATCTGAGTATGTTTCTACCTGGTTATATCATCATCCAGAACATAAGAACCCTATTATTGCCTTATTCACAATCATGGTAAATATATAGGTTATGGAGTAGACTGGACGTAAGGTAACATTATTAGCAGATGCAAAATCTTCAACCTGTAAGCACTTTGGCCTAGGATGGATGGGTTGGTGGTGGTATCACAGATAGACTTGAAAGATTAAAGATTTTGATGATTTTTATAACTGTTGAGTAATCAAAAGTTTTATAAATATAATCCTAACCTTTGCTAAAAATTATTTAACTCTATAGTTTAAAAAACATATTATTATACAAGTTATCTTTAATACTTATAGCTACATGATATAAGCAAGATAGTCATTGAGACTCAGATATTGTGCCTTGTCCAAGATCAAACACCTATTTTGTAGATTCTAATCTAATCTTCTGCTGTATCAAAGTCCAGAATTCTTTCCATTATACTCTAATACTTTTCAGATATCATTGTTATCATTATTATTATTGCAGTTGTTATTGTAGCTAACGTGGGCATTTATTAAATAATACCAGTGATGTTCTCTAGAAGAGTTTTCTATGATAAAAATTTCAAAGTACATTATGCCACATTTAAAGACTAAGAACTGAAAATATGATTTTTTTCTATCTTCTTTTTTCAATTTTCACTTAAACAACACCAAGTCTAACAGGACATCATTGGCAATACCTATCTTCAGCCATTCTTCTGAATCATTTCTGCAATAAATCTTTAGAAATGTCTCCTTAAGCAGTAAAACTCATAAATATTTCACAGGAGCAATAAAACACAACAGAATTTTGGAAGTCATAATTTTAATGGATATAACTGCACTATAAAAGAAGGGCCTCTGGGACCCAGGATAAGGCAAAATTTATCTAAATGAGCTGTAATGCTAATCCATCTCTAAGTGGTAAATGATCTCTTGTCCCAGGTGTGACATGTTATCCAAAGGGTGTCTGGTGATTAAGGACACAAAGGTAAAGAAGTGGCTAAAATCCAAGGGAGAATTGAGCAATTAATGTTGACTGGAAATTGTCAACAATTCCTCTGGATGTTTGATGGTTTCCTATGTGCTCAAACTAATCAAAGGTTATAGTACAAGGAGGTATCTCTGGTATATCCCAGGCATATGCAGGCACAGAAGGTAAGTAGTTTTTTTTTTTTTTTTTTCATTTTCTTTGATGCAGTTGCGACAGGATGAGGGCACAATTATAATCCTATTAGCTATAATCCTCTTGGTGTGCTACAAAAATAATAGATGTACATGGAAACCACAATTTTAAAACTCAACCAGGGCTTGTAAGTAATGTCAATATTCAATTACGTATGTTTTTTGCATCATGCATTGTGTTTAGTATACAGTTATCTGAATGGTAATGTGTTCTTTTAATGGATGTCTGTGCAAATATTGAACATAGCTGAGTGTCATGGTTGAGACGAAGGATCAACTTATTTTCTAAACTATACAGAATGAATATAAGACATATTTGGTCACTTAGTAAAAAGGACATGATGATGATGATGATGATGCTTATACATCGTATGATTTTTTTTTAAATCAGAATACTTATATGTTTGTCCCCAACTTCTTAACTGTAGATGCTAAATTCTGGCAGATGTGTTTAAAAGAAGATACCAAACATAGAGCCCCATGCAAAATAATTCCATGTCAAAATTCATAAGACTTGCCTAACATCTCTCCAAACCTCCTATACAAAGACTATTATAATATGTATATTGAGTTTTTGTCTGAGAACTTACTCCTATTCAAGCTGAGTTATCTATCTTCTTTCAAAGTGTCTCTGCTTCCTAGAAAATATGGTGGGCTAAGCAAGAAAAGCCTACAAATTATAATAGTGGAAGAAAGTAACAGGGATTAGAAAATAACATTTAAAAAATTACATCAATAGATATTTCATAAATAACCTTATGATACCAGTTTTTAACAAGAAAAACAAAATAACTAAAAAAAAATTAGAAATGCTAAATTGCTTGTCAATATTCTGTAATCCTTTAGCTTAAAATATCCTTATTACCCTATCTTCAAGGAAGATTAATAGGCATAATCAATAGAGAGATGTCATCAGTGTCAAAAATACTTGGATTCAGAGTTTAACTCTGGTGAATCCTGATCTTGTGATCCTGGACAAGTCACTTAACCCTTTCAGTGCATCAGGCAGTTAAGACTAAATTGCAAATAAGATGTAACTCTACATTACTCAACAGAAGCTCCCCATACTGATAAAACCACAGATATTTTAATAAATGAAATCTAGATAGATGGATATATGAATGGATGGATAGATAGATAGATAGATAGATAGATATTGGATGGATGGATGAATGAATGGATGCTTGGATGAATACGAATGATTAAAAGATCATTATAAGAACATTTTCTCAAATATCTGAAAGGGGATGATACTTTTTTTCATTATACCTCTCAAAGCTTTCAAAAGGAAAAGATACAGCAACAGGGTCTGGTACAACTATTTAGATAGTTCCTTCAGAAAACCCTACTCTGAAAAAAAGTAGGAAATAATAGCTACTGATAGTCCATTGCCTCTCAGAGGACAGAAAGACAAAGGGAGAAATTGCCATTCTGGGTCTAATTTTCATCAATGAATGTAAAGAGCAACGGTAATTCAAGAAATATGCATGAACAATTTTGAAATATTCAGAATTTCAAGAAGTTATTTTATGCTAGCAAAAAGCATAAGAAAATGAGCCACTACTTGACGTAGAAGGTAATAACACATGACAAAGAAAAACTTACTTAGTATTTTGCTTTTTATCTGTCAAAAATATCACAGAATTGCAGAAATTTAGAGATATTATATTGGGTTCTTGTGGGCTTTTTGGTCCAAACCAGACCTGATGAATAACACCTTCAAAAATATTGTCCTGTAATCATCTAGCTGCAATGAAACAGCTACTTATATATCTTAGGCCTGTCTATTCTACTCTGGGATAACTCTAATTAGATAATAATAATAATAATGTAAAGTTATATAATAAAGCAACTCTTTATTGTGAACCCTTAATTTGTCTCTGCAACTATTACCTATCACTCTTAATTCTTTCCTCTGTAGCCAAACATAACAAATCTGATCTTTATATAGAGCTAAAATCTCCCCCATCACGGTCCACATATGAGAAGACCACTATCTTCCTTTCCCCCCAGGTCTTCTTGCTCTAAGCAAGCACGCTGAGTTTCTTTAATCCAAAAGGCATGGTGTCTAGATGCTCTGAAGCCATGCAGAATATATGCTTCTGCCACATAACAGCTATTCAAAGACCATTATCATATTCCTCCTGTTTTCTCTTTTTCAGACTAAACATCCTTAGTTCTTTCAGCAGTTCCTCATATGACATTATTTCCACATTCTTTACTACTCTAGTCATTTTTCTCTCATGAAAACTTCCACTTTCTCAACCTCTCTTAAAATGAAGTATCCAGGATTGAATACAAAACTACAGGTGTATTCTAATTAAGAAGAACAGTAGGAGAATTATCATTTTGTCTTTAACATGAAACTATTAATGCCATTAAGACTACATAAGCCTTTGAGCCAGTCATATATCACTGTTACTGCATATTGAGCTTATACTAAATGACCATGCAATTTTCTTAAACTGCTTGCTCTTTAACTTCTTCATCTTGTACTTGGTGATAAAATAAAACAAACACATGTTTCCTGCTCTGTTAACAAATTTCCTTTCATCCTAGAACTCTCTAATACTTTTACTCTTTCTTACATGAACTGGTGCTAAGTGAAATGAGCAGAACCAGGAGATCATTATATACCTCAACAACAATACTGTATGAGGATGTATTCTGATGGAAGTGAATATCTTTGATAAAGAGAAGATCTAACTCAGTTTCAATTGATCAATGATGGACAGAAACAGCTACACCCAAAGAAAGAACACTGGAAAATGAATGTAAACTGTTTGCATTTTTGTTTTTCTTCCCGGGTTATTTTTACCTTCTGAATCCAATTCTTCCTGTGCAACAAGAGAACTGTTCGGTTCTGCACACATATATTGTACTTAAGATATACTGTGACAATATTTAACATGCATAAAACTGCTTGCCATCTGGGGAGGAGGTGGAGGGAGGGAGGGGAAAAGTCAGAACAGAAGTGAGTGCAAGGGATAATGTTGTAAAAAAAAATTACCCAGGCAAGGGTCCTGTCAATAAAAAGTTATAATTTTAAAAATTAAATTAAATAAAATAAATACTTTTACTTTTTCTGCTGTTCATGAAAATTCAGTCATCTAAAAACATTTCATCTTTTGCTAACCTCTCCAATATTGGGCACTCTTGTTTTATATCATGACACACTGAGGAATATTATTTGGTCCCCACTGTTCCCCAAAGAAAGAGAACAGAAAGGGCAATAAGAATATAAATACAAGAAGCCATGATCTTCAAGAATGTTAACTAGAGGGTCAAGGCTTGAAAGGACTGTGAAGCTGGAAAATGAGGAACTGATTAGGAGAAAGAAAAGAACGGAGGCAGTGGAGTTTGTGGTGCCTTCAAGTTTTAAACAAGTCAGATTTAGAACACTGAAGATAGACAATAGCATGCCAAATATCCAATTTGTCAAATGGTAGGAAAAATTCTAAATTGCTTAAGAAAGAGGGACACAGAAGAAAGTAAATAGCATGCCAACAGCTCTGCTACACTTATTTTAGCAATCTTCCTTCTTTGTAGTTCACTCCATCTGTTTTTATTACCTGGTCCAGATCTTTATTGCTATAATTAATCAACCCTCATGTAATTCTTTCACTCTTCTCAATAAATTTCATACCTGATTCACAGTCTCTTTCAATTCCAATATCTGTCCTCACCCTTTAATGACTCTAATATTTATCCAGATAACCTATTGGATATTCTAATCTCTAAAACCTCCTAAATTCCCATGTCCTCTATCTCTACTCTACCTTGGACCTTACTAAGGAAATCAAGACTTCACCATCACTTAACTTATAATTATTCTTTCTGATCTTAAATTCTGACTCCCAATTTTATCACAATTTCTTATCCTTTCCACGTACTTACCCAGAGTCTCCTTCCTAAACCCTGCCCTTTATCTTTAACACAATCTCCACTACTTCCATTCCTCCGGTTTTCTAGTTTTTACCCTACCCTTATTTGTATCTCACTTTCCTTTCTTCAGTCTTTACTTTAGTTCAACAAAGCCCTTAAATATTTTGCCTTCTTGTCTTTCTCTTCCTCTTGCAATGCCAATTTTTAACCTAGGGTCACCTCCAGCAGTTACTTTATTATTATATATGAGCTGTTAAATGTTACTGAAAGAAGTAACTCTTGAAAAATGACATTTCCAACTAAATCCAGTTTTTTCTAAAAGTCCCAAAAAGTATAAGGTACTTTGTTTATTGAATTAAAACACCAAGGAATTTGTGAGGAAAAAAATTCCATAAACTAATCTTCTTAAATATAAAAGACAAAACAGTGAAGGACCACAAATCTCTTCCAGATCTTCTCTGGATCTAACATCTGCTCTATTTGTGACTCCGTTGAAGGAGAAAGCCCAAGAGATAATTTTCCCCCAGTTTAGCTTTCACTATATCTGGGTCTATGGAGAGGAGTTTAGAGGTTACTTTGACATGTCTTTAGGTTCTTCTTCAGGATAAAAGCCCAGGTAGCTTTTGTGTAGTTTGATATCTTGTCCATCCAAGATCATTCCAAAGAAGAAGGACACAGCCATTTTCATCTGGATAAACAGATGTCTTATCTTGAGAGAAGGCCCAGATGTCATTATTCACCAACACTTTTTGATTTTCCTATTCTCAGCTAACTATTGAGTTCAGCATGGGGTTTGGCATGGCTATTAACCACTCTCCACTCCAATCCTGTGCTGCAAAATTCATTTGATAGTTTTTACAGCAATTGCCCTGAGAATGGAAGTTTAAAAGAAATAGAAAGGGATAAGTAGGAGTCATTTTTCAGGATTCCTTAGAAGAGATACTAAAGAAATGAAGAAAAAAATCATTAAGAAGTAATACAAACTAAGAGATCAACAAGAATAAACTTTAGAAGAGAATATTTCTTCAATAATTTGAATAGTACATTCCAAAAAAGATTACACTGCAACAAGGACTATGGGAATGGAAAGAATGTTTACTAAAAAGAATGTAGATTTGAAGAAAGGGATTGAGTGAAATCAGAATTCTTAAGGAAAAACTTAGAGAATAAAGCATTTAGAGCCAGAAATTGGAAAAACTTACCAAATTAGTAGACATTCTGAGAAACAGAAGAGAGAAAACATGATATAAAAATGCAATAGACACAACCTGAACTAGAAGAATAAAATAAAGGCACTAAATATTGGAATTACATGTAAAATATCCTATATTTAAAACAATAGATTTAGGAACCAGAATAAGGAGCAAGAATATAAGAATCATTAAGTTCCCTACAAATTATAGTGAAAGAATTCTTGAATGCTGTATTTCAACAAATATTAGAAGAAAACTAGCCAGAATTCATAATGAGAAAAGAAAATGAAGATAGAATCCATAGGTTGCTGCATTTAAAAAATAATGAATTTAACATATGCAGAAATCTCATTGCTAAGCTCCAGGACTTCTAGTTTAAAAGAAAAAAAAATCTTGCAAGTAGTCAGGAAAAGACAATGTGCCAAGGATCTCCTGTCATAATTACATATTTATGCATAAAATATTAAAAAGATATAAATGATATAACAAAAAACAAAATGTATATGCCTTCAAAGATGGATATAATTCTGAATAGAAATAATAACCTTTAGAATCAATGACTTCCAAGCATTCCTGCTGACAAAAACCAAGAGTGTATGGAATTAAAAAAAAAAAAATCAGAAGACAAAAGAAAACTACAAAGGTAAACAAATTTAAATAACTCAAAAGGCATGAATGTTGTCTAGTGCTTACATTTTGAGACAACTTTACTCTGAGAATCTCCCCACCTCAATAAGATAATAAAGAAAAAAACTCATTTTCTGTAAAAAGAAGGGAGATGAGAGAAGAAAGGGAAAAGAGACTCAAAGATCAGCTAGCAAAACCCATATGTAAAAGGAATCTGCAATAAGAAATTGACAAATTGTCATCCAGTGTTTACTTGAAGACCTCCAATGAAGAGGAACCATGTCCCTTTCAAGGCAGTCCATTTCACTTGTTCAAAGTTCTAATTGTTAGAAAGACTTTCTTCACTTCAATTTTAAACTGGCTTCTTTGAAACTTAGCTCATTATATGTATTGCAGCTTAGCAGAACAAATCTAGTCCTTCCTCTATTAGTCAGCTTTCTAAATACATGAAGGCAGCTATCTCATTTCTTTTTTGTTAAGTTTACTTATTTATTTTTAATACACATTGCATTATGAATCATATTGGGAGAGAAAAAGCAGAACAAAAGGAAAAATAGAAAGAAAAGAAGGGAGAGGAAAAAAAAACAGAAAAAAAAAAGAATTGAATTTATAGCATGTGTTGATTTACATTCAATCTCCATAGTACATTTTTTTGGGATGCAGATGGCATTTTCTATCCAAAGTCTATTGGGATTGCCTTGGATCACTGAATCATTGAGAAGAACCAAGTCTTTCATAGCTGATCATTACACATTCTTGCTATTATTGTGTGCAATTGATACCTGGTTCTGCTAGTTTTGTTCAGCATCAGTTCTTATAAATCTTTCCAGGCAGGTCTTTCCATAATCAGCTTGTTCATCATTTTTATAAAATAATGATATTCCATTACCTTCATATACTACAGTCAATTGTCATTTTCCCATTCTTTGCTCCCACAAAAAGAACAGCTATCTCATTTCTTACAGCCTGAGTTGTCTCTTGCTCAAGATAAATATGCCCAAACTATGGGAAATGAGTATGAACCATGACATAGAATTTCCACTCCCTCTGTTTTTTCCACTTGCATTTTTTATTTCCTTCTCAGGTTATTTTTACTTTATTTCTAAGTCTGATTTTTCTTGTGCATCAAAATAACTATGTGTGTGTATATATATGTGTGTGTGTATATATATATAGTATTTAACATATACTTTAACATATTTAACATGTATTAGTCTACCTGCCATCTGGGGAAGGTGGTGAGGGGAAGGAATGGAAAAGTTGGAACAGAAGGTTTTGCAAGGGTCAATGCTGAAAAATTACATGCTTATATCTTGCAAATAAAGAGCTTTTAAAAAAAAAAAAAGATAAATATGCCCAGCTAGATAGTGTAGCAGATAGAGCACTAGCCCTGAAGTTAGGTGGACCTGAGTTCATATCTGGTCTCAGACACTTAATGCTTCCTAGCTGTATGACCCTAGACAAATCACTTAACCCCAATTGCCTCAGCAAAAAGAAAAGAAAAAAAGATAAACATGCCCAGTTTATTCAAACCATATTTATATGACATGGACTCAAATTCATTAAAACAGTCCCCAGTTTGTGAGATTTTAAGACTGCTGAAAACATACTGGAAAACAACAAAATCAAGAGTGGACTTGATTCCTGGAGTCATTAGACTATCTCTTCCAAGGATGAGGAGAAACCTGTGTTTATGCACAGTTTCCTCCTTTTCCTCAGATATTAATGGTAATCTTGGATAAAGGTATCTATGAACTTTCATGCCATCTAAAAGCAAAATTTCTAGATCGCAAATCCCAAAATTCAGTCTTCTATTAAGATAAGAGGAGCAATGGCAGCTTTAGAGTTGCCATTGCTAATAAACACAAATATAAGTGTTTAAGAGCCCAGTTTTCTAAAGATAAAAGGTGAAATTCCTAAACAGTGCCAGCCTTCTGAAGAAAAAGACATCCCATAATGTGGAATGTTGGAGGGGATGTGGGAAAACAGGGACACTAATACATTGTTGGTGGAACTGTGAATACAACCAACCATTCTGGAAAGCAATTTGGAACTATGCTCAAAAAGTTATCAAACTGTGCATACCCTTTGATCTAGCAGTGTTACTACTTGGCTTATATCCCAAAGAGATCATAAAGAAGGAAAAGGGATCTGCGTGTGTACAAATATTTGTGGCAGCCCTCTTTGTAGTGGCCAGAAACTGGAAACTGAATAGATGCCCATCAATGGGAGAATAGCTGAATAAATTGTAGTATATGAATATTATGGAATATTATTGTTCTGTAAGAAATGACCAACAGAATGATTTCAGAAAGGCCTGGAGAGACTTACACGAACTGATGCTGAGTGAAACGAGGGAGGGTCAGGAGATCCTCATATACTTCAATAACAATACTATATGATGATCAATTCTGATGGACTTGGCCATCTTCAGCAATGAGATGAACCAAATCAGTTCCAATGGAGCAGTAATGAACTGAACCAGCTACGCCCAGCGAAAGAACTCTGGGAGATGACTAAGAACCATTACATCGAATTCCCAATCCCTATATTTTTGCCTGCCTGCATTTTGGATTTCCTTCACAGGCTAATTGTACAATATTTCAGAGTCCAACTCTTTTTGTACAGCAAAATAACTGTTTGGACATATATGCTTGTTTTGTATTTAATTTATACTTTAACATATTTAACATGTATTGGTCAACCTGTCATTTAGGGTTGGGGGGGGAAGGAGGGGAAAAATTGGAACAAAAGGTTTGGCAATTGTCAATGTTGTAAAATTACCCATACATATAACTTGTAAATAGAAAGCTATGAAATAAAAAAAGAAAAAGACATCCCAGGATCCCAGCTTCTAGTAAGAGGAAAGGTATTTTCAGGCAGTGCCATCATGTTGGCAAAAAAGATTAAAAAATGTGTGATCCCTGAAACAGAAATATTAATAATATATTAAGCCATATTATAGGAAAGGAAACAATCTCGACCGTATCTTATGTTATAACTACAAGTTCTTCAGATAATTCAGGCTTGATGGGAAGTGGCTTACCTCTTAAACAACTCCAATTTTGTTTTTGGTAAATTCCAAGCCTTCAGGATAGTATCATAAGGTTTATGGGTTTCTAAACTAAAAGTTGGCATCTTCTGAGTGGCAGAAGTATCAGAAGATTGTCCCTTTAGCAACTTTAAGTTTGTTTCTTTTCCAAAGAGAATTTAAAACATGAGATGGTACTATGAATCTTGGTAACCTATAGGATCCTGGGGAGAAGGTAAGATTTATTGGTGAGAGATATGCAATGCATTGATTTTTAATGACTATTTTGAATCTTTTCTTCTTCCTTTATATTTCATAGAGTGAAATAAGAACTGTACCAAACCCATTGCTATTCTGAAGGCTTACAAAGAACAAAGAACTTTTACTCACTTATACAAGTCTACATATAAACATATTTGAGCTATATTCTGATGTCATTAAAAAGAATTGCAAAGCAAGTCAAAATTATGATCTTGAGAGTTCCAAAAGACTGAAACCAATCAATGCAAACTCATATCCCGGGATGTTGAACAAGCAGTTACATAAAAAATACTCAAAATGAATTTCATCATTTTCTCCCATTAACTAGTCTTTGATCAAACGTCCATATATTAATTAATGGCACTACTATTGATGACAGGATTTGGTCTCAGGAAGACCTGAGTTCATTTTTTTGTCTCAAATACTTCCTGGTATTTTTGTAGTGTAGTTGTAGGAAAATAATTTAACTTCTATCTGCAACAATTTTCTCATTTACACAATGGGAATATAATAGTACCTACCTCACTAGGTTTTCATGAGAATAAAATGAGATATTTACAAAATAATATAAATAAAATAAAATAACATTTATAAAATGTTTAGTAGTCTTGTTTCCTACATATATGCTAACTTTTGTTTGCTATTATTAGCTTCTTACCAAATCAAATCTCAGAGGTATTATTGACTCTTCTCTTTTGGTCCTTATTATGAATTGTTGCCATGTTGTTTTCTAATTCCACATTATCTTATGTCTCTTCCCCTTTTCCATTCTACTATACTGCTCTAGTGTGAGTCCTTACAGCCACGACCCATAATTACTGTCATAGACTATTCTTTGATTTTCCTGATTCCTGTCTCTCTCTCTCTCCTCTCTAGTTCATCTTTGCTTTAGCTTTCAAAATAAACTTTTCAAGATTTAGATGTAACCCCTTCTTTCGCTTGCTCAAAACCTTCAAGAGCTCTAAGATGGAAAATAAATTCTTATCTTTGGAACTTAATTCTGGCCACAGATTGGTAGTTTCTAGCCTTCTTTCATACCATACCATTTCATGTATTCTTCATTCTTAACAAATGGGACTAGAAGTTGTTTTCTGAACTGAAAAAGTCACTTCCCACTTTTTGCCTATGTTAACAATTGTGTAGGCTTTGCTATAAAGTTTTATACATCTCCTATGGGTATGTGGACATTCATTCTTCATTTTCTGTATTAGATTCACACTAAATCTAGTTTTCCAGTGAAGAACTTTCACCATGATATTATACACTCAATTATCACAGGATAACACTACTGAAGAGAAAAATACTCCTCTATTCATTATGCTCGTACTTGGGCACCTCCTGAAATGTGGTCTTGAGATTCTTCTAGTACATTTCTAGTTATGTAACCAGCCATTCATAATGACATTTGAGATCTTAAATGTAACAATTTTTTAACATAAGGCAAAATAAATTAAAATAATGTCATAGATATAAATACATTAAAACAAATATATGATAAATAAATACATCACAGTCTATACATAAACCTGGAATACATTCTTCCATCAATGTATTTGATATCTATCAAGGAAAGTGGGCATACATAGAAACCTGTCAAGGAAAGCAAATGAATGAGAAAAACCTATATACTCAAGATATTTCACAGCTCAGGAATTGTAAAGTTAAGTAGGTATCCTCTTTATTTTTCAGGAACTGCCCATAAAAGCTTCTTGCTGAAGACAGTTTCTGTGTTTTAGAAATGTTTCCACTGTTAACCTGTTTGGATCTATGATGTACTTGACTAACAACTCAATGTACATAATGTCTCAGACAAATTAATTGATCATCTCATCTCAGCAATTTCTCTGATTCTCTGCTTCCAAACTGTTCCTCTACTCAGATAAATTTACTCTCCAACAGCAATCATAATTCCCATCACTTTTAGCATCAAGCTTAATTGATTCAATTATGGAATCTATTCATTCACTTCTTTTCCTTCTCTCTTAATGTTCAGACTATGGATCTTTCCTTGAACAATTAATTATCCTTTATGATTAGTGATAATTCTCATTTTTCTATTATGAGATAAACATTTATCCCATAATCATGTAAGTTCTGATATCTGAATCTCTCTAGTATTCAATAACATCACATTCAAACCTCTGCAACAATTTTCTCAGAACTCAGCCTGAAAGTAGTAGTTTCAATAACAGTTTTTTTTTTCATACACTACATGAGCTTAATTCAGCAAAAAGCATTACAGGATTAGTCCTAAAGATTGTATGTTCTTTTTTATAGCTTTTTATTAATGCGCCACAACTCATTTACTTCTTTCTTGCATAACCTGATGGTTATTATAGGTCCTTAAATACTATGAGCAATATTGATGTTAAAACTATTCCTTTATTTCTGTGATATGTCATAGTCTCACTAGATTGGGGTGATTTATTTTTTTCTCAAATATAGAATTAGGACCTATAATTGATCTATAATTTCATTAACATAAGGAACTTCTAGGTGAAGAAATAACCTCTAATCATTTTATGTCAAAACATTTTCTTTAATATAGGATCTTAGAGAGTTACAGATTTGTCAAGGGTCACACATCCAGTATGTATCAGAGGCAAAACATAAATCCATGCTTTTCTGGATCTTACTTCTCCATGACACACTGTCTCCTCCACATTTGAATGTCATTTTTAATTGGTAGTATTTTTCTATATATGTACATGTACGTATGTATATAAAGATATATATGTATGGATGGATATTTTTCCTTCTAAAGATACCCCATTCTAAGAAAACATCTATTATTAAGAAGCAGCTTCTTATTATACCAATACAATAAATTTAAATTTTAGTTCCATTAAGAGGTGATATTGGGGTTTGGGTGGAGGCTTCATCGTAAGTCCATTTAAAGAACTATTCCAAATGAATGATGTATGGATATATAAATGAATGAAAAAAGCTCTTATTAGATTCTTATTGTATGTCAAACACTGTGCTGAGGGCTGGGATGCACTTCTGCAGTGTTATCATATATTCTATGGATATATTTAATCCCTCTGCCCACAACACCATACTCCATTCCAAGAAGCATATTTCCCAATGTCTTCTATACTCAAGCACTTGAGATAACACTTAAAATTCTAGGCACGAGGCTATGGATGACTAGCCAACTCACTTTGAGGGGAAGATGAAAGACCCTTTACAAGGATGGTGGTTATCTTGTTAGAGAAGACACAAACAATATAGATCTCCCAAACTTGAGGGTTTTGTAGCCAAGAAAAGAGAATGGAATGGATCAAAGAAAAAGATGGGAATAGCCTCTCGGTAATATGACTTTAGCTTGTAATTTGAATACATAGGTATTCATACATAGGAGATCAGTAATTTGAATACATAGGTATCCTAAACCCTTAGAAGATCATAGGGCTTTCCTTCCAGTCTAAAGCTGGAAGGAAACTCAGAGGCCCTTTAGTTCAACCTATTCCATTTTACAGACAAGAGAAGTGAGGTTTAAATAAGAAAAGCAGTTTCTCTAAGATCACAGATTATAACTATCAGATATAAAATTTGAAACCAGCTCCTCTGATACCTAACCTAATATTCTTTCTTTCCATGATACTAGATATTCTCCATTGAAGAGTAAAAGCATATCAAGCTTTGTCTTAATGTGGGACCTAAGGAATAATCAGATAGTGAGAATGTAAGATCCTTAACTCTTCAATTAAGTGCAGAAAAATCAGAGCCAAAATTAATCTATGTTAAAAATTGTTATGTTAACATATTTAACATAATCTCCCATATGTTAAAATTAAGTCATAAGATTCCACATATTTTCTCATTCTTCTACTTTTATTTGCTCTCCTTACTCCCCCTGCCTAACTAGAGTGGGGAAACCACCATGCCTGTCACTGTCAAGGAAAATCTCAGCTATCTTTCGCATGAAACATTCATTAAGCTTCTTCATGGAACTTTCCTGATCAAAATGATTTTTGCTTTATCAAATGGAATACATATGTAAAGCTCTTTGCAAATCTTAGCTATTTAAATATTACCTGTTATTAGTTATTATTATTCTCATAACTGATAGTATTTTACCTGGATTTCTTTCTCCTTTGTATTGATCATGCTTTTTCTTGTATCATTCTTTTTGTACTTTCCCTCCATGAAATAGATTATTAATTTTTATGGGCAACCACTTTAGTATCTGTCTTTATTAAATGTTTGCTGAATTGAATTGCATTCAGAGGGTTTATGGTGATGCATCAGTTAATTTAAAGAAGAAAAAAGTTCATTAAAATTATTTGTATATCATAAGGGGGATAAATCTTTCTGTGGAATACTGTTATTAATCATTTTCTTTAAAAAAAAATAAAAAAATAATGAGATGAATTGGTGCTTTAATTCCAGCTGTAGCAATATTGGGCATACACAACAACTGCTGAAGAATGTTTAGCAGGGGTCCCTACAGTAATATATTTGGGCACTGTGCATACTAAATATTTCTATTTCTATTTACGTAGCACTTATCACTGACACCATTGAGAGATTTACTGAACAGAAACACATGTTACTTGTTATTCCTGTTTTATGGGTGTAGAAACTGGGGCATGAGGAGATTTAGTGATCTTACAAGGGTCACTCACAGACCAGTCTCATCCAGTTGATTTATCCACATTATCTTACTGCTTCTGAAAAATAAAACATCAAAATTTATTCAAAAGGAAACATTTCCCATCTCTTCTATAAATGTCAGGTGACAAATATCTGATTGTTTCTTTATTGTTTCTTCCACAAAGATATTCTCTGTACAAGTGCATAAGCTTGTAAAAACTAACTGGTTAAGAAGTAAAGTCAAATAATCCAGAATCACCTAAAAGCATAATGTGGTTCCCTCTTCACTGTGCTAGCATCTATTAGATATCACCAGCCTTGGATCTATTATTATTTGAGATTACTTGAGTGCATAAAGTGCACATATTTGATCAATATCCTGTCTTCCACATAATAAAGGAAAACATTTTACTTGATTAAAAACAATATATGAACAAACATCTAGTATACATATGTATCCGTTCCTAAAATGTTAGTTTAAAATATTCTCTGTATACCTGTCTAAAGTCTAAATCCCTCTAATATCCCAGAAAGTCTCTTAATTTAAAAAGAAGAAATATCCCATCTGGACAATCTCTCACTGACATCAGGAAAAGATTCACACACACACACACACACACACACACACACACACACACACATCTGAGCTTTGTCATTTCCAGGTGTTGGATGTAACACACACTCTCTACTATGAAGATACTCCCAACAGGCTAAAAGAGAAATATATAGTTTACATATTTTGCCCATATGCCAAAATAAAGAGTCCTGAGGCAGTACTGATTTCTCCCCCCTAAAGCTATGTTCTACTTAATAGACTTTAAACAGACACTTCAGTCATTTCATTGGCATTACACAGACCAGCTTCCTCCGAGAGATGCAATAGTCCTTGATAGTACAGCCAAAAGTCCAGTTTTATTAAAATATTTTTCTTTTTTTCCTTTTTCTTTATTTTTATGAAAAAAAAATTATATCAAATGAAAGTCTTTAGTAAGGAGAAAAAACTTAAAAAAAGATCTTGAGAATGTTTCAAAAATCAACAAAAATCAGTTTTTAAAAAGAAATGTCATGGCTCTAGAAATATATTCAAATCACAGAAAAAAATAAAAAATTCAGTGCCAAAAGGGAAAAAATGCCCCAGGTTATATGGATTTACATGTAAAGTCTATTAGATATTTAAAGAGCAATTAATAATTATGATATAAAAATTATGCTCACAATAAAGCAGAGAACATTTTTCAGATTCCAACAAATATAGTCTTAATCCCCAAAATAATATACAGCATATAACAAGATTAATAGACAATTATTGCTAATTAACATTAGATGCAAACATTTTAAATAAGATACTTGTAAAGATAGCAAATAATTATATTAAGAAAATAATTTACTGATATCCAAAGAATTCATACCAGATTTTCAAAGATGATTCAATTTTAGGAAAATTTTAATTATACAAAGAAAAAAATTATTTTAAATACTGTATAATTATTTCAATAAATGCAGAAAAATCTCTAACAACATCCATCAGTTATGTATTTAAAAGTATTAATGTAGAAGTAGAAAAGACATATTTAATGTTATTAGAAGTATCTATTTAAAAATAAGAATGAGCATTGTTTACAATGCAAAAATGTAGAAGCTTTCTCCTTATAAACAGGGATAAAGCAAGATACTTTGTTCTACCCCCCCCCCTTCCCAGTATTATTTGACATCTTTTTAGAAATGTTTTAGAAATTTGGCATGTTTTAAAGATACTTAATCAACAAAGGAAATGAAGAAAATCAAAGGTACGAACATCAACAAGACAAACCTGAAAACCCAGAGTTTCAATGAAGAAATTAACTGGAACAATTCATAGCCGCAAGGTAATTGGTTGCATCATAAACTCAGCAAAATTATCATTATTACCATACAGTACTAATAGAAACCAGGAAGAATAATAACAAATTCCATTCAAAATAACTGCAAATGAATTAGCTATCTAGAAGATAATAGACAAAGGGAAATTTAAATATTGGAGAGTTAATCACCACTCATGGATGGACTAAATCAAATTACTGAGGAGATACTTTAAAGAATTAAATCAGGTAATAAAATTTGGCTTCTGAACTGTCACTAATGGAAGTGTTTTCCTCATAACATAGGGATAGGGAACTGTTAGGATGGATGATTACATAAATTGTCAAGTAAAGTTTCAATGTCAACTGGATCTTACCTTCAAAATGACTGTGATTATAAAGCTAAAAAACATAATTATAATGTATTTGAGACAAATATATTCTTAAATTACCACTTTTCTCTGCTGAGGAAAAATGATCTTTCATTCTTCTTTCAAGGGAGTCTTTTCTTCCTTTTCTTAAAAAGAGTTTAATGATTTTTTTTTCTGAATGTTTTCAAAATTTCCAATTCTCCCAGCAGAAATATGCTGAACTTTCCTTTTAACTTTATTAATGAAAAATAAAAAGAAAATTGATAAGCGATACAGTTTAAGAGCAGTTAGAAATATGAGACATATTAAAAACAATCAAAACCAAATGGAAGTCAAAACCTTAAAAATATGGGAGCATTGTAATTTTTAAAAAAAAAAAACATCAAACTCATATATGGTTCATATAGTAAACACAGTGAAGTTCTCTTTCCCCTAAGGATGATCATATGAAGAAATAGCTATTTGTTTGCCTCCTAGTCTCAAAGAGAACCGAAAAGTTAATGGAAAAAAATCTAGCTAATAATAATGAAAATATTCATATATGCCACATGAGCACCTAACTATAAAAAAATATTTTTATTAATAGTAAGAGTAAGGCATAACATTTTCATAATGAAATGGTTCAAAATGCATGAAACAAACTATGAGCATTCTAACTCCTCCAGACATTTCTGTGGCTTGACATTGATGCAGGTGAGATTGAGGGTGTAGGTAGGATAAAATTATAATCAATATTGAAAGCTATAACCAGCCTCATGGATTCTTGAGAAGAGATGAACTATGGCTAGAATGGCTTCTAAACACTGCATGTTTATAGAAAGGGAACATGAGATATCATAGTGGTTACAAAACAAAAGTCATGAAGAATTCTATTTCACTCCCATCTTATATACTTGTAACTTATCTCAAGTCAATAAGAGAAGGTATGCTATAGAATGAAATAAGCACTACATTTAAAATCAAATGTCCTGAATTTGAAGTTGGTTCTGCCAATTGCTTGTGGGACCTTGGACAAATCATTAATTTTAGACTATATGACTTTTAAGAGTTTCCAGCTCACAATCTATTATCCTAAATCATATAACCTCTTTAAGTCCCACTTTCTTAATTTATAAACAAGGATTATAATATCAATAGAATTTACCTCATAGACTTTTCAAGATCAAATGAAATTCTAGAAGTTTAGCATTTAACAAACTTTGAAGCACTATGTAATATTAGTTATGATTATAAAAAATTGTACTACTGACAGTAATGGTGGTGGTGATGGTGATAGTAGTAGTATCAGTAGTAGTAGCAGTAGTAAATGAACCCCACAAACTATGAATATAGTTTTTAAAATGTAACTTTCTTGATTTTATACATATAAATGCATTATATATGTATGTGCATATATATCTATGTACATATATATACATGTATATGTTGTATATATTAGTTCTACCATGGCTTAGTTTTCACTTGACATTTTGTTCCTCTCTGAGCACAGACATTAATATAGTTTTTTTTTTTGAATGCTGGATTTTGCTTCCTCCAACAAATATTAATTAACCTTGAAAATAATTGGCATTATTTAACAAGGAACTGTGCTTCTAATAAGATTCTATATAAAAATTTAAATATATTATAAGTTTTAAATTGCTGGCAGTTCTCCCTAAAAGAAGTCCTATTATAGACATAAATTATTACAACATTCTAAACTAGAGGGTAGCCTCAGTTTACACCACTCTCAATAATGTCCCTGTGGACATTTTGACCTTACGAGAGCTACCACCAATCTTATAACTATGCAAAAAGAATATTAAAGTCAGATCAATCAAAGGCTCTTGGTGATAGGTTATTTTCTAATTATTTCCCACTCCAATTAGTTTCTGCTGAATGCTACCACTAACTCATCATTTCCAACCCACAGAGTTTTACTGTTGCTGTTTGTATTGCTTTTTGCTGTTGTTGTTTTGTCTTGTTTTGACATACACAAATAAATTTCTGGGATACAGCTCCAACAATTTCAATTTGTTTATTTATTTTATTGCAAAAATTCTCAATTCTCATGTGCATTTAATTGCACAAGAGTTCCCATGTAGTAAATAGTACCCAGAAAGCTTCCAAATTGAGACCTTTGAACTCTCTCTGTCTCTCTGTTTGTCTCTCTGTCTCTGTATTTGTCTCTGTCTCCCTCTCTCTCTCTTGCTCTCTCTCTCTCTCTCTCTCTCTGTCTCTCTCGCTCTCTCTTTCCCTCTCTGTCTTTCTCTGTCTCTGTCTCTGTTTCTGTCTCTGTCTCTGTTTCTGTCTCTCTCTCTCTCTCTCTCTCTCTTTCTCTCTCTCTCTCTCTCTCTCTCTCCCTCTCTCTCTCTCTCTCTCTCTCTCTCTCTCTCTCTCTCTCTCTCTCTCTCTCTCTCTCTCTCTCTCTCTCTCTTTCTCTTTCTGTCTCTCTCCTCCCTGTGTGTATATCTCTGTGTGTCTGTCTCTCATTCTATTTATCTGTTTCCCTCTCACATATGTATATATAGTAGATTGATTATTTTAAAAATTGGTCAGTATTAGCCAAATAAGACAGATTGACTATTAAGTAGACTAGCTGTACCTATAAAATGAGTATTTTTTTAAAGATTTTACATAGCTTTTATAGAAAACTACAGGGTCTGGTAAAACTCTGATACTCAGAACCTACTAAGATACTGCAAATGGAGGATTCAGAGTCTTAAGTTCAAGGAAAAGTGTAGTTAGGTCATAAAATAATAATTGGAAGAGATCTAAGAAGTTATCTAATCCAATGCCTACTTAGAAAATTAATCTCCCCTATGACACTCTCCACAAATATTCTTCCAGGATCCAATGGGTTGGAATTTATTGTAAACTCACTATTCACAATACATTAGCAATGGTTCTAATTGTTAGGAATGTATGAATTTCTCCTTCCACCCCCACCTTTTGATAGTGATTGACTTTCTGAAAGCAAGAAGAATATTTTTGCCCATTTGCTGGATAGGAAGTGATTTGCATTATGATTAATTATTTGGAGCATTTTTAGATATAATTGTTAATAGTTTGCTTTGGGAGAGCTATTTATTAATGTCTTTTGAACACTTATCTGTTGGGAATGGCTAATACAGTTTTGTTAGTTATACATCTCAGATACCAAACCCTTGTCAGAGAGATTTGAGGCAAATGATTTCTCCAAATTGAATTCTCTTATTATCTCAGATGTATTCATTTTGGTTGCATAAAAACTTTTCAATGTCATGTAATGAAAATTATCTAATTTATATTTTTCAATTGCCTCTAGCCTTGGTTTTTATAAGAATTAATCTATTCTTGGTATGAAAGATATATGATATTCTTTTCTGATTTTTTAAAGGATCATCTTTAACATTCAGGTCACATATCTATTTTTAGTTTATTGTGACATCTTGTGTGAGAAATTCTAGTGCTAATTTCTGCTTGAATGTTTTCCATTTTGTCCAGCAGTTATCAAATAGCAAGTTTGTTCTGAAATAATTTATGTTTTTCAGATTATCATCTAAAATTTTGAAAGAACCCAGGAAACCAAAAATGCAAAAAAGAATAAGAAAAATATTCTGTGTATAGGGAATACTCAGTGCAAAGATACAGAATCAGATGATGGATTATCATATACAAGGTCAACATAGCTGGTTGATAGATTGAAATGAAGGGAAGAGAGAAGAAGAAAGAGGAAAAACCAGGATATACTCTTCAGAGACACCAATGATTAGTGAATCAGACCAGCATGAATAATCAGCAAAGAAAACTGAAAAAAAGAATGATAAGACAGATAAGATAGGAGAAGAACCAGGTGAGAATAGTGTCATGAAAATCTAGAAAGGAGAGAGTACCCAAGAGAAGAAATGTTGCAGAGAAGTCAAGAAGCATGTGGATTAAGTGGATGTTGCTAAATTTGACAATACTGTTGCTAACTTTTAAAAAGAATATTTTTTACCAAATGATGAGGACAGACAGAAGATGTATTGTAGAGAATTTAGAAAGAGTGAGAAAGCTAATATAGGAGATAGTTTCTCAAGAAATTTAACAGAAAAGAGGAGGAAAAACAAAGAAGGAAAGGAGAATAGAATCAAATAATGATTTTTTTAAAGGATGAGGTAGGCTTGTAAGCAGCAGAGAAGTAGCCAGGAGATGGGAAAGTGTTAAAGATAACAAAAATAAGGGATGATAGTGAGTGAAATTTGATGATAAAGAATGGGATCAAAGTCTTCATCTAACAGAGAAGTGAAAGAAAAGATAGTGAGGAATTATATGAGCAATGTGAGATGAAGAGAAGGGGAGAAGTTGGAGTTCATATTGAATGAACTTTTTTTTTAATTAAGTATAAGATAGGTTGAGGAAAGTGAAATGTCATGAAAAATTCAAGGAATGAGAAGTTTCGGAAGAGCCAATATTGAGTAGAATAGCAAATTGATTAGAGAAGAATGGAATGATTGTCTTATTATCCTAAGGACTCAGTTTAAATTGGATGAATTTGTAGTGAGCCCAGTCATCATGGTTTCATGATTTTCTTCATGTGACTAAGACTGAAGTAAGTAGAAGAAGGAAGTAATTTTGGGGTTGAAGTTTAGTGAGCTATGACTGGAAGGTATTCAAGAGTAGATAAGGTAGACTTTCATTTAGACCTAATATCTTTTATAACCTTGCTGTCTTCTCAAATATGGTCAATTATTCTTCATCACAAACTGTGCATCCCCACCAAAGTGGGTGTTCTTGCTGTTCCTCAAATATCATTTTACGATCTTCTGTATCAGTGCCTTTGCATAGACTCCCCCATACCTGAAATGAATTCCCTCCTCACCCCACCTCTGAAAATTCATATTCTAAACCACTTTAAAAGTTCAAATCAAGCATCTTTTGATAAACTCTTTCTTCCTCCCAATTATAATGCTTCCTTTCCAAAATGGCTTGGAATTTACTTTGTAAATATTTCATATGAATATATTTAAGCTTGTAATTTCTTTCCATACAATGTGGGGGGGAGGACTGTTAGAGCAGTAATTATTTCATTTTTTTCTTTATGTTTCTGGCACTTTTCATAGTACCAGAATATAGTGGACACTTAATAAATGCTTCTTAAGTGACCTGCCAGTGACTTAAGTTGAATTCACTTGATGAGAAAAGGAACGTTAATTTTAAAATTTAAACAGACAAATTTACCATGGGATGACGAAAACTAAAAGTATACACAATAAACATAATTGAACAAAAACAACAAACATAAGCAACATAATTGAACTTCACTTGTATATTTACCTAACATTATACATCAAGTCTTAAATCTTACACACTTAATTCACTGAATATAGAATTTCAACTTTTTTCTTTTGCTTTATTGGAGTCTTTCTAATTTCTTTTTGCAAAGGTAACAGCTTATGAATTACTTAGAATCAGGTCATATGGTTCAAATTCTCTGTGGTTGATTACATATGTGACCTTGAGCAAATTACTGTTATCTCTTTCTTTAGTTGTAAAAATAAGAGGGATGGCTCTGATAAGTCTTGAGTTCCTTCAAGCTAAAGAGCAGAAATGGGAGACATTTTTCTGCCAAGAACCATTTGGATATTTATAATATCATGTGAAGGCCATGCATAATTATCAACCTATAGAATTCAAGCAATGGGAGGTTGTTGTACCTAGCTTTCAGTTCCTCATGACCTGCAGTTGCCTTAACAAATTATTTCATGGTCCTCATATGGCTTGCAGACTGAATATTCACCACCCCTGCTATAGAGCAAAACCCCTACAATCTTGGATCAACAGAATAGCTACTTGTTTACATTTCCTTTTCTTCAATGAATTCAACATGTTTTTTTAAAAAATTTAGACATATCAATTCCACTGAATGAGGACTTAGGGGCAGGGACAAAAAAAAAAAAAAAAAAAAGACAGACTCTTCACTGAATGGACATAAAAAAAAAGATTAGAGACTTAATAGGATTTTTAAAAGAATAAACTGGGAGAGATTCTGTGTATATATATATACACACACAACACACACATATATATGTTTTTTTTAAAAGCCTGACTTATTTCAATTTTCAACATGAACATACTTTATCATTTAGCATCTTTTAGAAATTAAGAAAAAATAGAAATACCCTTCTCCATAACTTTGGAATTCAGATATTAAAAGATGAATTTAGTTGTCAACTTTTGTACATACATTTTCATGCTCAGTTGTTATTTTATGTAAATAAGTATTTATGCAGTGTGAAACACAGATTTCCTACCACCTGCCAATGCATGCATGTATGCACATGCGTACACACACACATACACACACACACACACACTCTCCTCATAGCTTGAGTTTGTTCTTCCATTATATAGGATTTTCCTTAAAGACACCATTAGTTTCTAATTATATATTCAAAACCTATTGGCTCACTTGGTAACATGGGGCCTCCTCTTAGGACCCTGTCTGAGTTAGAAAAGTACATTTTATATTCAATTCATAAGGACCATACTAAGTTTGATAGGTGCTTTGATAGTTCAGGTTTATTACTTGGATAAGTCTTCTTTTAGCTTGAGTCTGATGTAGATCCACTGAATATTGATATCATATACCTAATAAGTCCCAGAACACATAAGCTAAACTTACCAGATTTATTACGTAGCATTTGTTTAACCTAGAGGGAACTGGAGGAAAACCTCTAAGGGAAAAAAAATAAAAACACTAATAGTATCTTTTTTCATTTTTCTATATTTAATTCTTACTAATTTGAGATTTTATGGTCTCTGAAATGAGTTAAACCAAGTTAAAACTGGAAATGAGACCAGATGAGGATTTGGTCCACAGTATTTGATCATTTCATATGAGATTATTTGGGCAATGGCTTGTAAGGCACCAATTAAGGCATAGTTTAAGTTAGAACCATAGCTTGGGAATATAGTCTGGTAAACTTAGGTTTAGATCAAATCACAGGTCTGGCCATTCCCAATTATGTGAGTATAGGCGGGTCTCAATTCCCTGTTCTGTAAAATGAGGATAATAACACCAGAACTACTTGAGAATTATTATGAGAAAGAAATTTTGTGAGTTTTTAAGTGTCACATAAATGAGTTTGTACTCTTATTGCTCCCAAGTCCTTACTGCTCCTCAACCAAGTATAGACCCACTGCAAGTGTCCAAACTCACTGAATTTTTCGTCATAACTAGTTTTGTCATACTTTTGCATATCCAGTCTTTTAGAAGAAAACTCACTTCTTACTTTACTAACAGCTGTAAATAAATATTTTAATTCAATTAACTGGCATTAAATTAAGTACTTTAGAGATTGCTCAATAGAGCATGGTATGATTGGAAAAACTATGAACTGGGTTCAAGTCTATTATATAGCTGATAGGTGGTCTTGGGGTAACAATTAGGGGATCTGGATCTGGATTTTAGTTCTATACCACTAATTTACAATGTTCTCCCTGACAAGTCATTTGTCTCTCTAGGTCTCAGTGTCTTTATGTAAAAAGGAAATAAGCATTTATTAAATATTGATTATGTGCCAGGAACTGTGCTAGGTGCTTTTACAAATATTACCTCATCTGATCTTTATGACACACTGTAAAGGAGATGCTTTTACAATTGAAGAAACTGAGGCAGACAAAAGTTAAGAGACCTGCATAGTGAGACATCTAGTAAGTATTTGTAAGGTAGAATCTTAACTGGAATCTTCCTGATTCCAGGCCATTGTTCTAGCCACTGCACCACATAAATGCCTTGATAAAAGGATGAGGAGCCTTTAAGGTCTTTTCTGGCATTATTATTCTACTATTTACTATCCACTATTATTATTATAAAAGACATAAAGATGAGTAAGATATAGGACCTGATCTCAAGGAGTTTAAAATTGATTCAGGCAACTAAGACAGATACACAAATAAACACAATACATGTTATAATATTCTAAGTGCTTGGGAGAAGTATAAACCATCTGTTGAAAAGCATATGAAAAAGGAGGGATGATATACTATGAAGAGTGAAAGGAAAAAGTGGAACCAGGTGAAGAGCTAAAGAATAAGCAGCCAAAGAAGTAAACAGAGAACTATAATATCGTAGAAGCCAATAAAAGCCAAAAAATTTGATTATCATATCAAATGCTACTGCAGTCTCAAAGAGGATGAGGATTAAAAAGTCATTTAGATTTGGTAAGAGGTCATAGATAAATTCTGACAGAAATTTCCATGTAAAGATAGCAATAGACACTAGATTGTAAAGGATTGAAGAGTAAACAGTGGACCCAAACCAATAGCATGATTTCCTCCAGTAACTCTCAATGGAAATGAAAGCATAAAAATTGGATTGTGAGATTTGATTAGGATTGGGAATTATTATGGTGAAATGGGTACAAAGTCAAGAAAAAGACAGATATATGGCAAAATGATTAAATGTGGAATCAGAACTAAAAAAAAGGCAAAGTGAAGTGAGAATGATGTGTTCAATTAAGAAAAATAGAAAATAAGGGACCAAACATCAAGATGAAAGCAATGAAGATATTTAGTTGGAACAGATTTTAGTTGGAAGTTTTGGTTTCTTACTTATAAAATGGAAAGTAATACTTGTCCTGATTACTTTATAGAACTGTTGTAAACATGTAATGGCATCATGCATATGAAAACACTTATAAATTTTAAAAAATGTGATGCAAACAGAAACAACATGATGTAGTGCTGGCCTTGGGGAGCAGAACACCTGAATTCAAATCCCTACTTAGTTATTTATCTATTAACTAAGAAATGGGACAGCTAGATGGCACAGTGGATAGAGTTTCAGGCCTGGAGTCAGAAAGACTCACTTCCTGAGTTCAAATCCATCCAGCTTTAGACACTTAAGCTGGGCAAGTCACTTAATCCTGTCTGCCTCAGCTTCCTCATCTGTGAAATAACCTGAAGAGAAAATGGCAAACCACTATAATATCTTTGCCAAGAAATCCCAAATGGGGTCATGAAGAGATGAACAGACCTGAAATGACTCAATAACAGTTGATAAACACTGAGAAAGTCACAGCCTCTGTAAATCCTAGTTTCCTTATCTATAAAATGGAGAAATTACTACCAATTCACAGGAATTTTGTGAAGATCAAATAACATAATATACACAAAGCACTTTGTAAAGTACTTTAAGGCACTATGAAAATATAAGCTAATATTACTATTAGAAACACTGGCCCTGAATTTAGCTGAATATTTTTCCAAAGGGTCATCCCCAAAAGCACAGTTGGAGGCCAAGACTGAAGTTTCAAAATGATAAATGAGCCATTATCTGGAAGGATTTGGTAAATATCTGTTGAGTTTTATCAGAGCAGTGACTCACTCCAAAGGTACACCCTGTACTGAAGTAATCTAGAGTTTAAGGCCACATTCCAAAAAAGAATGACCACTCACCCAGACCAGAGGTCACTCCCAACTCCACATTTGTGAGGTGCCCAGAAGCTTCACTAGGACCTCCCTTGCCTTTCACAGAGCCTTTACAAAAGGCACTTTCTGCCCATCCTAATGACATGGAATCATTAT
The DNA here is from genome assembly GCF_902635505.1 of Sarcophilus harrisii. Classification (NCBI taxonomy): domain Eukaryota; kingdom Metazoa; phylum Chordata; class Mammalia; order Dasyuromorphia; family Dasyuridae; genus Sarcophilus; species Sarcophilus harrisii. The sequence goes on along the minus strand of NC_045429.1, from coordinate 170,542,699 downwards.
TGCTATTATGCAATGACAGCAGGTGGCTAGTGACCCAGTAAGTAACACCTTGGGAAGTCTCCAATCATTGAAAATTAGTCATGGGACTGCATGAAGACTCTGCATATACCAGGACATAAAAATAAAACAACAGCAAACAGATCTTACACTAAGAAGGAAACAAAAGATAGGTCGAAGTGAACAATGTAATGTGAGCTCATGGGTGTCTGGGCTAGGACAGACGTCATTGCCCTATTCTTTGTTGTGACCCAAAATAGAAAGGTAAAGGCTGCCAATACCTTGTATGAAGCAAATCTAAATATACATTAATTTACAATCTCTGCTCCCCTGTCACCTAGGAACCTCATGTACAGCAATCCACAGAGTAATGTTACTGTCAATAAGGGCTTACCACTCTGCTGTTGATTCCTTAACTTCTCCCTGTTTGCAGGATCAACAAGCTATTTCGCATGACACAGGGAGTCGCCAAAAGTCTGATGTCTGCATGGGTAAGCTTATCCAGTTAACTAGAGAAAGTCATCAGGGCAGCCCATTTTTAAGGCGAGACCAGTAGAGAATAGTTCTTAACAATAAGCCAGACTAATTGGCTGTGATGACTGGAAAAGCCACCACATTCTGTAGATTAGTCAGTATGAGAAGAAGCATGATTTTGGAAAGGCCAAGGATAAGGCATCATTAAACATATTTTGTTAATTAAGTAAGTCAAAGTCCTGGTTTATTTCTGATCCTCAAAATACATTGCAAACTCATAAAAATACACTTTACTCTATGGGCTTTCCAAAAAAGAACATGAGTTTTATAAGTATGAGAGCTCCCTACAGGTGTCTTCTATTAAATTTTCACTGAGTAATGACTGGGCAAGCTGCTGGAGCTTTCTGTATTTTTTTAAAATCCAAATGATCAGATTTGTGGATTTGCCAAGATTAATGCAATAAGTCTGCTCTTGTTAGTAATCTGCACACCAAAAAACAAACAACAAAAAAACAAAATAACAACAAAAAACTGCAACACCAATACCAATAACTTCAAAGCAATCACAAAACGAGGAGATTAAATATTTTAGGTATTCAGGTACCTAAATATCAGGATTTGGGGAGCCTAGAGTGCTTGCTTTTGGAATGCCCTGGAAAGAACTACATCATTAGTTCAAAATATGTAAGACTGTATGTAGAGGTCATAGTGTGGAATTAGAGCCAACATTGTGAGATCTTAAACCAGTAGTTAATATTTAGCAGATAGCTCCATCCTCTAATACAAATTCCACTGATATGCATCAAAGAGGTCATTCTTTGCTCAACAAAAGAAGCTCTTGAATATCTTAGAAATCATCCTTATACCCACATGTGCAAAAATGTTTCTAGCAGACTTTTTTTTTGTAAAGACAAGGAACTGGAAACTGAGTGGATGCCCATCAGTTGGAAAATAGCAGATATGGTATATGAATGTTATGGAATTGTCCTATAAGAAATGATCAGCAGGATGATTTCAAAAAAGCCTGGAGAGACTTACATGAACTGATGCTAAATGAAATGAATAGAACCAAGAGAACATTGTACCCAGCAACTGCAAGATTATATGATGATCAGTTCTGATGGACATGGCTTTTTCTAACAGTGAGGTGATCCAGGCTAGTTCCAATGGTCTTGTGATGGAGACAGCTATCTGCACTCAGAGAGAGGACTGTGGAGATTGAGCATGGCTCACAAGATAGTGTTTTTGTTTGCTTGCTCTTTGTTTTCTTTCTCATTTTTTCACTTTTTGATCTGATTTTTCTTGTGCATCATGATAATTGTGGAAACGTATAGAAGAATCACATATGTTTAACATATATTGAATTGCTTGCCATCTAGAGGAAGGGATAGGGGATGGGAAAGAGAAAAAATTTGAAACACAGGTTTTGCAAGGGTGAGTGCTCAAAACTATGCATTTGTTTTGAAAATAAAAAGGTTTTAAAAAAAGAAATCATCCTTACAAATGCTCTTAAATTTAATTAGGATCATATATTATAAAGCTAGAAAGGATCTTAAAGGAAATATAATTCAATCCCTACATTTTACTAGGTTCCAGAAAGGACAAGATGCTTGTCCAAAGCCACACAGGTGGTGACAGAAGCAGGATCTTCTGTCATGTGATTTCAGTTGGGTTTGATGCCCCGTACACAGTATCACACTGCTAACAATAGTATCTATTGTTGTTCAGTCTTTGAGTCATTTCTGATTCTACATGATCCCATGGACTATAGCACTCTAGGCTCTTTTATTCTTTGCTATCACCCAATGTCAGCCCAGGCTTACATCACTTTCATGACACTATCCATTCCATCTTCTTCTATCCCTTTCTTCTTTTGCCTTTGATCTTTCCCAACATCACTATCTTTTCCAATGAGTCCTGTCTTCTCATCATGTGGCCAAAGTATATAAGCTTCATCTTCAGTATTTGACCTTCCAGTAAATAAATAGCCCGAATAAATGTTTTTAAGTATCAACTGATTTGATCTCCTTAGTCTCCAATAGTCTCTTAAAAGTTTTCTCCAGCACCATAATTTTAATCAGTCATTTCTGTAGTAATTAGCTTTTCCTATGGTCCAACTCTTGCAGCCATATACTGCTTATAGAAAAACTATAACTTGGATTATACAGACTTTTGTTGGAAAGATGCTGGCTCTGCTTTTTAGTATGCTGTCCAGATTTGCCATAGTTTTCCCTCCAAACAACAAGTTCCATTATTTTCAGATACAATAACTTATCCAACCATTCCTTAATTGATGGGCATCCTTATTTTCCATCACAAAAAGAGCAACTACAAACATTTTTGCACACATGAATCCTTTCTCCTGTTTTATGCTTTCTTTGGGATACAGATCCAGTAGTAGCACTGCTGGATCAAAGAATATATACCCTTCTATATATTCTTACCACCTCTTATCAATCTCTTATACTTCTATTAAATCCCTATCATTTTTACAAGAAATATTCCCTTGGTACTTCTAATTTCTTGAAGAAATCTCTTTTTTCCCATTATCTTGTTTTCTCCTATTTCTTTGCATTGATCATTGCTTGAATACTTCCAGTGACAGAAAGCCACTTTTTTGTGAGACAGATAGCTGTTGGAGGGGTTTAATATTTAGATTAATTTTTTCTTAGTATACTCTCCTGCTTTTGATCCTGAATTTGAAGATAGCTATCATATTTCCACAAATCTTGTCTTCTCCAGTGGAAATATTTCTAAATCCAAAAAAGGTTTTTCAACATCCATACCAACTTTCTCTGCTTTGTCAATACCCCTCAATGTTCCAAATGTGGCCTGACCACTGCCACCTGTTCTGAAATTATTTATCCTCTATTCTAGTCACTGCATTTTTGTTAATGTAGCCTTTTATTGCATGAGCAATATTATGGTCATATTATGGTACTGCTTTATATTGTTAATAATCAATTCTAATTCTTAGATCTTTCTTTTCTGAATTGCTACCAAGCCAAATCTCCCCAAATATTTGAGTCCTGGAAAGAAAGGAGCTATCAAAGGAAATATTTAATTAATGCAGCATATGTAGGGATGCTTGAAGAAGCCTACACAGAAATTCGTCCAATAACCGCACTGACAACATAATAACAGTATAATAACACATGCACATGTATACAAATTTCAAATGTGCATGTTACAAATACACGATTGGACAATGATAATAATGGACTATTGGATAAAATGATTTGTTAGCTAGGATTATATATGATCTCCCTCAATTAATATTATTTGGCAAATTGAAACTGTGATTAAAGACAAAACCATCACACAAATTGAGAAAGGAACCAGTGAGAAAGAGGCACTGCAGAGTAGAAATAGTGCAGCTGAAGTCACAAAACTTGGGTTTGAGCCTGAAATCCAGCACTTCCTAGTTGTATAATGAAGGACAGATATCTTAACTTCTTAGGTTCTGGATAGTCTAATATGTAAAATAATAAGATTGATACATTAACCATCAAAGAAAAATGTTTTCAAAGCTTTACATTTTTACAGAACTATCAGTCATAATTATATGTGGGCATCAAAATCTACAGATCTATATAGCCTTTGTCTATCTTATAAACTGTATATTGAGAAGTAGAACTATCTCAAGCTCTTCAAACAAGAATAATGTTTGAGTCATAAACTGTGATTACTGCAATATTCTCAAGTGACTATATTCAGATTTTTTTTGACCAAAAGGAATTGATTAGCTTAGGGGAACTTTAATATCATGACCCTATTTATGACATTATTTTCTTATGCAATTGTTTTTTTTTCATAGTAGAACTTGACATTGATCCCTATCAAATTTTATCTTGTTAATTTCAGTCCATCATTCGAGACCATCAAGATTAAAAAAAAAAATTATCTTTGTCAACTCCAGAAGCTTTGTAATCCATAAACCGGATAAGATTTCCCTATTTTTCTTACTTCATCTATAAAAACGTTGAATGTGGTAGAATTAAAGACAGAGTGTCATTGCATATCACTCGAGGCTTCTTTGAAAGTAGTTATTGACTCATTTATCCATAATATTAGATTATTTTTTAACCTTTTAAAAATTATTTTATTTTTAATTTATGGAAGAAACCAGCCACTTCTATAACATAGTATAATAAAAAGATGATTGAACACAAAATTTTAAATCCACTATATACAACTTGATACTTTTAAAAATATATAAACAAAGTTAATATATAAATTTCTTTTCTTCCTTTTTTTCCTCCTCTCACCTTGTTCTATAAATGACCACCATTAGACATAAATACACACACACAGATACACAAATACACATACATATATGTGTGTCTATCAGTTCTTTATCTTCATGCAGATAGCATCTTTCTTCATATGTTCTTTAAAATTAATTTGGATATTTATAATTGTGAAGATAATTTGTTCACTCAATGTAATTATTAAAATAATGCAACTGTTATTACATAAACTTGATTCCATTTATCTCATTCTTCATTATTTCATGTAAATTTTCCCATGTTTTTCCAAGATCATTGAGCCCATCATTTCTAATAGCACAATAGTATTCTAACACAATCATACACCATAACTTGCTCAATCATTTCTCAATTGATAAGTATCCCTTTAATTTCTAGTTCTTTGCCACCAAAAATAGAGCCACTATAAACATTTTAGAATACATAGCTTGTTTTCAGTTTTACCTAATCATCTTTGGCAATAGACCTATTAGTGGTATTTCTGACTCAGTGTAAAGGCAGTTAATCAAATCTCTTATTCTTGTTTGCTATATTTTGGTTTGTCAAAATGTTATCACATATATTATTCCATTTGAGTCTCATAAGACATTATACAATAAAGAAAGCAATTATTATTATACATATTTTTAAAATGAGGAAAAATAGATTTATGGAGAGGTAAGCCCAAGATCACACAGATAGAAAGTGAAGCCAAATGAGACCTCAGGCCTTCTGACTATTAATCTAATGTTTTGTCATACTTCCCCCACTGCTGACAACAATTAGTATTTTTAGTTAAAGTTGTTTAAAGAGCTACAAATTGGTTCATCTTGCATCTCACATTTCTCTTCTCCACAAGGAAATGAGAATAATTCACATTTATATAAAACTTTTGGATGTATAAAGTACTTTCCTTATAATAATTTCCTCATTTTGTAGATGAAGAAATTACAGCTCTGAAATGTTTGATATTAAGAATCAGAGATGTTATTCAAACTGAAGTTTCCTGACCCAAAATTCAGTGTTATTTTTACCAGTTCTCTCTGATCAGAGACTTTTTAAAATGTCTTGATAAATTAAAGAGATACAATATTTAATATATTATTTATGTAATCTACATCTGATAATCCTATCAAAAAGGAAAACAAAATTTTCATGACTTTTTTTAGTAAACCTATTCTATAGCCACTTTTAAATTTCTTTACACATTAACATTATATTTATAATAATCTCAAGAATTTTTCAAGAGATTGAAGTCAGATATTTTAATATTCAGAATCTGTCTTTTTTTCTCATTATGAAAAATAGAACCATCTATAGGCTTTTTGGCATCTCTTGCCATTCTACATGATTTTTCAAAGATGTCTAATATTGTTTCTATAGTAATACTTCCAACTTCTTTTAATATCCTAGAATAGAATTTTATCTGGGTCTCATAACTTGAACTTAAGTAGCTAAGTACCAGTTTCTTCTCCTCCTACCTTACCTCCTCTTCAGCAAAGAATTCTAGTGTTAAAATCACATTCTAAAATAGAATAAAATTTCCCTTAAATTTTCTGTCTGGATTATTTTTAGCAAAAACCTCTTTTAGTATTTGTCTTTAAAATGTTGTCAAGCATGTAAAATTTGGGGCTTATACAATTGTTTGCATAGAACTAAGATAACATTTGAATGAACTTGCATGATCAATGTAATCTATCAGTAGCCCATTTTCTTTTTAACTCACTCTTTTTGCCTATTTGTTTTATCTTTCATTGGATTACATGCTGGGCACTTCACTGATTGTTATATTTGTAAAACCATAGACTTTTAGAATTAATAGAGACTTTAGAGAACCTCTGGGTCAATCTCTATATGGAAGAGGAATATCCTACACATCTTCAATCAATAGTCATCTCATCTTCATGCATTCATCTTCTTAGCAGCTTTCTGAGTTCCAACATACTGTACTAAGTGTTTTAAGAGAAGAAGAAACAAAGGGAAAACTTTTAGATGGGATGTTCCATACAGGCTTTGGAATTAGAAGACAAAGGCAAAATTACAGTATCAGTCAACAGAGTTCAGTGACCAGATATACAAGTTTTGAAGTTGAAAAGACCAGTCAGTAGCAAAGATCTTAGGCAAAAACCAGAGTCCATATCCAGAACCAAATATTTCAGAGCCGAATAAATTTAAGGCTACAGAGGCATTCAAAGAGGAGGCCAGATCAGGAACAAGAAAACAATGACATTCAGGAATAATTTAGAAGAAAAAATCTTAAGTGTCACTATGTTCAAACAATGGGTTTGATCCTCAGGATACAAAAAATAAAAGAAGTGATCCATACTATACTATATTGGGTTTTGTATACATAGAATCTTTTCATCTTTCTTTAATGTCTTTAAGGTATAGCCCTACTAGTTGTATCAATGAATCCAAAGGTACACATAAATAAATAATTTTTGTGGCATAGTTCCAAATTGCTTTCTATAATGACTATATAATTTTAAAGCTCTCATTAATATGCATGTTTTTCCATAACACTTTCCATGATTCCAGAAAATCAATGAAGAATGCTATCCTTATCCTGACAGAGTTGATCACCTACATATGAAGAATAAGACATAGAAATTTTGGAAATTTGCTTTATTATGAATATTTCTTATAAGTTCTGGGTTTGTTTGTTTGTTTTTTTATAGTGAGGGGAGGATAGGAAGAAAAATAAATGCTTGCTAACTGAAAAAAATATTAAGAAAATGGTCCTTGACCACAAGGAAATTTTGTTCTACTGGAGAGATGCTACAAGGAATCAGAAACATAGTAAGGACTTGGTAAATGTTTGTTGAAGTGAAATGCCACGTGGTGCTGAACAACAAAATAAGTCAGAATTTCTAAAAGGTTTAATTAAGGAGCAAATATATATTCAAGATATTGAAGAAAGTTTTGCAAAAGCACAGAGTTAGTGGAAACAATATAAATTACAGCAAATAGGTTACTAGCAGTGACTGGAATAGTAATTGGAAGTCGTCTTGTGAAGTCTTTAAATGCCATGTTGACAAATATTCATATTTCCCTATAACTAAAACACCAGCTTTTAAGTATGGAAATGACATGCACTATTGGAATACCAACTTGGCAGCTATATCAAGGGATAGACTTAAAAAAAAAAAAAGGTTATAATTAATAGCTAGCACAGTAATTAGAACATCAGGCCTAGAGTCAGGAAGACTCTTTTTCTTAAGTTCAAATCTGATCTCAGATACTTACTAGCTATGTGACATTGGGTGAGTCACTAAGCTTTATCTCAGTTTCCTCAGCTGTAAACTACTCCAGTATCTTTGCCAAGAAAACCCCAAATGGAGTCACAAAAACAGTGGACATGACTGAAATGATTGAAAAAAAAGAGTAGAAGCAGGGAGACCCAATTAGAAATAAAATATTAAAATATAGTTTCTATCTTCAAGAAACTTACTTTCTTCCAGAACAAAATTCGATGATACTTTATATGACAAAACATATAAAAAGAACCCTGCTTGAGACAAATTTGTGCTACCTTTCCCATTTGCTTCCATGATTCCCTTTCTCTTCCTTAACAAATATACCATTCTTAAACCTTAGAACTCACAATTCCCCATTCTTGGAATGCACTCTGCCTCATTCTTCTACATAACTCTTAACATCTCTCTTACTTAAAGACCAAGCTCAAGCACCATCTTCTAAAACTACTAGAGTTTTTCCTATTTATACATATTATTATCTACTTTATATTTATTTTATAATTATTAGATACATATGTATCTACAAGTTGTTGTACCCTTTAGAACATAAAGTTTTTGAAAGTAAGAATGGTATTTGAATAGCACATGTGAGAAATAGAAGACAGATTTAATTGGACCATAGAGTGTAAAAAGACGACTATCATATGAGGCTAGAAAGACAAGTTGGAATCAGGTTATGAGGCTCAAAGAAGAGTTCATGTTTGATCCTCAGGTCAATAGGAAAGTTTTAAAATTTATTGAACTATATTTGTTGAGTGTCTACTATACACAGTCTCTAGGTTGGTAGTTCTTTTATACCATGATAGTAGAGTCACAGTAATTTTGGCTAATCAGGCATATATTCATGTATTTCATTATACTATTTGAGATGCCACCTTGAACTGGCACTATACTTAGTGTCTGTTATGGGCAAAAGGAGTTGAAATTAAAGGATGATTTAGAACATATGAGGGGAGCATTTTTAGTCTTTTCTTCTAACTCATTTGAATAGCTTCATGTTAGGTGAAGAAAAGCACCATCTTATGACTAGGAATTAAAGGACAAGAGACAATGTTAGAAGAAGTAAAAAAAAAGAAAAGGCTAATAATAGGTGAATCAAAAAGCAAAATGAACACTACACCATTAATGAAGGAAGAGAAAGGGAATCATGGAAGCAAATAGGAAAGGTAGCACAAATTTGTCTCAAGCAGGGTTCTTTTTATATGCTTTGTCATATAAAGTATCATTGAATTTTATTCTGAAAGAAAATAAGTTCCTTAAAAAATAAAATAAAATAAATAGCTAAAAATAACAAAAGAAAAGGCTTTAGGCCTTTCCTACTCTGAAATCAGCATGTAGCTCATGAAAAATGAAACTTGGTCCTTTTGTCTTGATATTTGTCTTTATATTTTAGATGAAGATTATACTGAAGAAGTCAACTTTGTAAGTTTCAAATAAGTATAGCAAGGTTCTGAGTTTCTTGAAGTCAAAGTTCATGCTGTTTTTGAAGCCAACCAGCAGTGATATCCTAAGAATCAAGGAGTAGCCTTTGGGACCCATCCCAATGATAGCTGATATTAGGACTCACCCAATAGTCATACCACTTATGGATATGAACTTAGTTCAGACCAATGCTCTGTAGAAGCAGTGCTACAAAGTAAACCCACTCTCTCCAGAGACTGAGGTAGAAGAGAGAAAAGTGTTTTTCCAAAATTTGGGGAGAAATGTTTGCACTTTTGTTCTCATTTCTTCGAAATAAATATCCCTTTCTAAAAAGCTAAAAATAAATGAGTTCTATCTATTTATATTCCCAGTATTTATATAATGCCCAATGCAGTATGTGTTAATTGAATGCTTATTGATTGAGAGCTTGATTGACAAGAATTATATCCAGATAGTATCAATACAAAATGTCAAAATAGAAAAAAAGGTGCAATCATTTGGTGAGCTACTATTGTTTGTCCACACAATGAAAAATAATCAGTTTTGCTGATTTCCCCCCACTAAACTAATCAAATTTATTTTGCATATCACAAGTCATGTATCACTTAGACAAAAATAAAATGTCCCCTTAGCAGATCATTTATATAAAACCAAAAGAAGGGTTCACAAGATTGCATACTTCAGGAGCAACTAGGTGTCATAATAGATAGAGCATCAGCCCTGAAGTCAGGAGGGCCTGAGTTCAAATGTGACCTCAGATGCTTAATACTTATTGGTTTGTGACCCTGGACAAGTCACCCTCCAATTACCTCACTAAAAAAATAAAATAAAAAAGTAGATTATAGACCTCATACTGGAGGGTACATTATAGATTATATAGTCCATATCTGAAGCCCAGGGTGAGTAAATGACTTGTAGGTAGCAAGGATCAAAAATGGGATTTGAATCTTGATCCTGGAGATTCTATAGTCAGGGTTTTTTCCATTTAGTTAATCTTTCACATGTTGAGAATATTTCCACTTCAGAGGACTATTGTTGAGGATCAAATGAGATAAACTTAAGGAAACTGCTTTATAAAATGCACTATATAAATGCTAATTTTTCTCCTTTCAACTGACTGAAATATCTGTTAATGTCTAGAAATTATTGATTTTTGGTGAAGTTGGGGTAAGAGTCCCTATTGTTTGTCAGAACCTTCTACCCCCTTTATTTAATCAAAAACTAGAAAGCTATCACCTTACCTTGCTTTTTCTATACTCAATGATTGCACTGAGTGAAACCCAACCGAAAATGTGATCCTTGTTGATACAGCTATTTCAGACATCTAGCCATACAGATTCTTTTTAAAGTATTGAGTGCACCCTTGGTTAAGCATTGATGGATTGGATGAGACATACTTAGCCTTCTCTGTGCTTTCTACTTGCTGACATCTGTGAATGACACATAACACACCAATTTGATGCAATTACAACTCTGCCTGGAAGATAGACTGAAAGGTAAAGCATTTTTTAAATCCTGAAGCTGGCAAAGGCTAAGAAACAAGATGTTGGAAATAATAAAGGCTTATGAACAGGGAAAGAGTAGGACAGCAGGGGAGTAAGGTTGTCATGTATAATGAAGATTTAGTGTTTTAGCAATAAATCTAATTCAGCCAGAAGAGCTGGATTGCTGAAGCACCATACAAGAAATCCCCCCAAGGTATTCAGCAGGGTCGTTTTAGGCTCTGTTCATTTCATGTTGCACACTTAAACAAAGACAGTTGCAGATCAGAGAGCCTCCATCTGGGTCAGCATACAAATCCCTACTTCTGCTTTAAACAAATAAAATACACACACTAAACCTACTCCAGGCTCACTCTACACCTGAGTCTGCCAAGGAAAGCTATCCAGTTTGGGAATACAAAAACTAAAACAAAAAAAAATGGAACTGGCCCTCATGCAGGAGTCTCTGCTACTTTTTGTGTCCTGAGAAAGAAAAATATTTAGTGCGTAGGGTCTCAGATTACTGCTGCTATAGGCAAAAATTATACCAAATATTACTTCTTGTCATTGTCTTCTTCAGTAGGGCTCAGTAATTCCTCATGAAGTTGCAGGTCTTGACAAAGGATCCAATCCCAATCTTTCAATCATCATAGAATAGAGTGATTAAAGCATACAATGGCAATTTGACTCATCATGTAACTCAGAATTTGTACTTCACTAAAGTCTACTCCTCAATAATAATAATTAATGTTTGTGTAACACTTTAGGACTACAAAGTTCCTTAAATAGAGTTGATCCTCAAGTCAGCTCTCCAAGGTGATGACAATAATATAGTACAATCAGTTAATCAAAAAGTATCTCAACTGCCTCATATATGCCATGGCACTAACCTAGGTGCATGACATACAACAACAACAACAAAAGTGATAGTTCTTGCCCTCAAGAAACTTACATTCTATGTATGTACATATATATAAATTAGTACAGATCATTAGAAAGTGGTTTAGAGAAAGTTCATCACAGGTAGAATGATGAGAAAAAGCTTCACATAGAAGCTTATATGAGGTGAGTCTTTAATGAATTTAGAGAGTTCAAAATGCACAAGTGAAGGATTCGTTCTAAGCATGGGAGAGACCCAATGCAAAATCAAATGAATACTCAGTGAAGTATTGCACATGAGGCAGTGTAAGGCCAATCTGACTGGACTATAAAGTGTGTGAGGGAATATAATGAATAATAAGACTGAGAAGTTAGGTAGAAGCCAATTTATGAAGTTTTAAATGAAATACTTTGCCATCATCATTGCTATTATCACGGAAGCAGAAACAACAGTAATAATAGCAGTGGTCATTGTGTATAATGTAACTATTTTGTGCTCAGAGTTTAGAAGGCTCTTTATAAATATAATCTCATTTTATCCATGCAACAGCTTTATAGGGTAGATATTATTATTGTCCACATTTTACCGATGAAAAAACAGAGGCAGATGATTTGTCCAGGGTCACACGGTTTTTGAGTATCTGAGATCAGAATTGGAGCCAAAGGTTGACTCCACACACCCAGTATTCTATCCATTGTACCACATAGTCATCTTGAATGAAATAATACATAATTTCCATATATTAATGTTATTAGGGTTGGGTTATTTCAGTCACCAATAACTCTTTACAGCCTCAATTGAGGTTTTCTTGACAAAGATAATGGAATAATTTGTCATTTCCTTTTCTAGCTCATTTTATAGATGAATAACTTAAGCAAACAGGATTAAATAACTTGTGACATAGGTAGTAAATGTCTAAGGCTGGATTTGAGTTCGTGAAAATAAGTCTTCTCAATTCTGGGTTAGCACTCAATCCACTGTGCCACTTAGCTGCCTCTGCAAATTTCAAGGAGTCATGCAAATGCTAAGAGGAATAATAATAGTAGTAGCAGTCACAAAAGCAGCAGCAGCAGAAAGTTGTAGCAAAAGGAAATGTTACTGGCATTTGTAGAGCACTTTAAGGTTTTTAAAGTGCTTAACATAGATTTTCTCAACTGAGCCTCATGACCACACTATAAAATAGGCAGTATATTCTTTTTTATGGCTTTTTTTTTAAACAAATAAAGAAATAGATTTGAAGAACTTGTGTGATCTGCCAATGATCACATAGCTTATTAACTGTGAGAGGCAGGACTTGAATCCATGTCTTCCCAAATCCAGGAGTTCACCTAATCCTATTTTTAGAGAAGAAAAAAACCGCAATTTAACTAATTTTAGCCAGGATCCCACAGTTAGAAATTGTACATCTGACTCTCAAACCAAATCTTCTATCGAGTGTACTTACTAGTTCAATAGAGGTCATGATGACATGTTCAAAGCCATCCTTCTTCAGACACTTACTTGCTGTATAATCCTGGACAAGGCACTTAATCTTTGTCTACCTTGGTTTTCTCAGATGTGAAAAGGGGATAATAATTCCTACTCCCAAGGTTGTTATGAAGATAGACTGAGAAGATGATTATAAAGTACTTTGAAAATCTTTGAGTACTATATAAATTATTAAATTTCATTAAATTATATTCATTAAATTATATTCTACTTATATAGTATGATTTCTATATTATATTTTGCTTAGGAAAATAAAATGTTTTTTATCATTTCAAATCTTCCAAAAAAAATTAGTTAGAAAAAAAATCATTTGGGGCAGATCATAGTTTCTATTGTTTCTATTCGAACAATTCTAATGATTGGGCACCTTTTAGATAGACCTCCAGATGTAATTGGGGTTAGAACATCAGGGTGTTTTTAGCCCAGGGTATTAAATTTAAAAGATACTTCCTGGGTGCTTTCTCATCCTCTCTTTGTTCCCTTCTCCATCTCTACACCTAGAAGCAGTAATATCCCAGTTCCCAGAAGCCCTCTCACCAGGGTAGAAATCTCAGGGTGTCCCAGGACAAAGTTTCTCTTCTCACAAAGGAGATGAGTTTCCTCATCCAATCCCCTAGGTATAAACACTGCTAGTTATGGATCTATAAAGATCATAACTGCTTAGTGGGTAAAAATATCATGAGAAGATTTTTTTCTGCAATGTTTCACCATGGAGAAACAGTTTAGGAATGAATAAAGCTGTTGACAATGTCAACCTTAAGCAGAGTAGGGGATAGTATTGATAAGAAGTCAAAAACAAGATGTTCCCTAGATAATTCACTTGCAGTTTCTTTAAAGCTAATTATGTTTAGCTTTTAAAATCCTCACAATCTGGCTCCAGCCTATCTTTCCAGTTTGCTTACCCATTACTTCCTATCCTATTCTTCTATGAATTCCATAATCCAGTCAAAGTGGCCAGTCACTGCTCCTAAGTATGGGACAGTCTGTCTCCTACTTCTGTATACTTTCATACCCCTCTTTCCATGGGTGGCAAGCTTTTCCTTCTATCTTCTGAAACTCCCTTAAAGGCACAATTTAAGTACCATCTACTAAAAGAGGGCTTTCTGATTCATATAAGCAAGATTATAATAATGATTCTTTCTGTGTATAGGTTGTACTAACTAGATACTGAAGTCCCTTCCAACTCACAAATTCTGTGATCACTCAGTTATTAGGCCCTCACACATTAAAAATAATGAAAATTAATCTAACTAAAATGAATTAAATACATGGAAAGTTTTGAAAATACAAATGTTTATTATGAATGGGATTAATGGGTATCTTGTCTTTTAATTATGAAAACATATAAAAAAGCATGATAGTGCCAGATTTCACACTCCCTCATACCAACTGTGAATGTATTCCTTCATTCTATCAATTGTATTCTTCTCCCTGGGTGTATAAGGAAGGGCCAGGAAAAAAGTGTAGGGGATGGGTTCGGGGAAAGGAACATCAAATCTTAAAATCCATTTTGTCTGGTCCCTGGAATTTAAAATTCCTTTACAGTTGGAATATATAAATGGAATATATTAATGTTATTTAGGAATCCTTTATAGAAAGATAGCTGAAGTTTCTTAAATGGAAGTTCATTTGGATATATAAAAATGCTTTGAATAAAGGGAAACACTGCACATGGACAATCCATATGTGTACCTGGGCTACTGGAGACTTCAAGCCATTACATGTTGGTGAAGAGGGAAATTATAAAAAAGTGGACAGACTGAGATTAAAACTATTGCCCATCCACGATGCTCAGGGGGAAAAGGAGACTTTTGGAATTTATTTTAAAAGAGGTGACCAATGCTACTTTTAACCACTGAGACATGTGAAGCAGGGTTGAGGAATCAGTGAATTCTTACTTATCTAGGAGTCAGGGTAAAAATATAAATTTACCTAACATTTCTCTAAAATTTCTGAAAGCTACAACATTTTGCTTCTGTCTTTTAAACTATAGAAATTGATATTTTGACAGAAGAGGGAGGAAGGAATGTTTCTGTCTGGGATCTAAGTTTATGTTTCCACCTGAGAGTCATAGATAATTCCCAATTACATTTTTATCACCTCTTTAAACTTGATTAGTTACCTAAAGCTAAATGTTTATTGACTGATTATCTTAACAAATACTTTTCAATTGTTTCACAAATAGGATCAATGATCTTAAAAGGAAGGCATTTTAGAGGGAATTTAATTCAATAGTTTTAGCTTCTTTCATTTCTAATAAAACTTTTTGTTTGTTTGTTCTGTTTATGTGTATGGCCTAAGGACTGGGGTAATTCTTTTATGAATTATTGAATAATAATTATAGTTAACTGTATATAGCATCTTAAAATTTACAAAGTATTTTATATATATGTTATTTTATTTGACCTTCACCACAACTACATAAGGTAGATATTATTATTAATCTCATTTTAGAAATGAGAAAACTGAGGATAGAAAAAGTTAAATGCCTTAGCTTGTATCTGAGTCATGATTCAAACTCATTTTCCTAAATCCAAACCCAGTACTCTATCTAATATGTCGCTAGATTTGTGATGAAAACTACAGTCATTAAACCAATTTTATGTTTTTATTAGTTTTCTTACAAAACATATTAAAATGATGAGTGGAAACTTTTGAGAGGTAAGCTAATAGAAGAACCAATATAGCTTTTAATTTTGCATATCTAAAAGAGAGCTTCACTCAGAGGTCAAAATTTATTAAATAGAGACTATTTCATCCTGGCCTATTTAACTAGGAAAAAAAAAAAGATTCCTAGATAACCATCTCATCATTTATTATCTGCAGCCATGGATAAGTGACAACCTTTCTAGAATTCCACTTCTTTAACTTTAAGATAAGGAGATTGGCCAAGATATACTTTAAACCTGAAATTCATATACTTTTAATTTGTGCTTGTCTGCATGTAGTGAAAGGTTGGAGAATTGGATCAGCACCTTTGAATCACTAAAACTGAAACTTTTGTAAGTCTAGAACTGTCACTATAAAAAATATAGGATCTGTTGTTTCAGTACATTACAAAAAAATTGTAAATAACAACTTACATTTATGAATTACAGAAATAACTTTGTCATAAAAATCCTGTGAAGTCTCATCAAATAAATGAGAAAATTGAAGATGAAGAAATAAAATACCTTTCCCAGGTACCATAGTAAGTTAAGTTTCAAAGTCAGAAAATTAGATCTTTCAACCCAATAAAAATTTTTCTTTACAGAGATACTTTTGTTCTATGACTTTCTGATTCTGATTGTTAAAAAAAAAAAAAAAAAAAAAAAAAAATTGACTCATGAAAAGGTCAAAAGAAGCCCATTACTTCCACAAATGCTCCAGCAAAATTCCAAAAATTAACCACAAAGGGTAAGGATTAAAAAAAATGGCTTTAAGCTTCTTCATTTGTTTTAGGACAGGATAAGAAGACTGCCACAAGTTTTAAGACATTGATTGCAGATAAGCCAGGGAAGGCAGAAACTAAAGCACTGGGAGAACATGCTAATGGATCGCAAATGTGCTAGTATAAAACTGAGACGACCTACTTCCTAACCAAATCAAGAGGCAGGAACAGTGCAACACCCAGGAAATCAGACCATGATTATACCATAGGGGAAAAAAAAAAAAAAAAAAAAGGATTAAAAAAGTATCCAGGCAACTCTTGTTGAAAGAACAGCAGGAGCCAGGGCAGATATAGCACCTAAGGCACCATTACAGTCAGTTAGCCCATGCTAGAACTGTAACAAGAAACACAATGTCATTAAAGCAATCTGTGCCAGAATTGTAGCAGAAAACAAGGAGGATATAACATTTGAGCAGGAAAGTATGGAGGTCTTACAGGAAGCCTACTAACAAGATGATCAATGACACCTGGGACTGTGCAAAGGGGAGGCAGCTAGAAGGACTAGACCAACACTAGCTCAAGATTCCATAATATTAAGCCAGAATCTGGGAATTTCTTCAGAGTTTAGTGGCTAGTCCTACCCATTATATCCAGAATGACAAAAGCAATGGCATCCTGACTACAGTGAGCAGAAACAAGCAAAGCCTGAACAACACCCCATGTAAGAATTATTTTTAAAGTAATAGGATCAGATCAAAGAAGAAAATCATGTCGTAACTGAGGTTGCAAATATGAGTAATCAGAAGAAAACACAAAACAAAACAAAAAAAAAATAGATAGTATAGGTGGAGAGAAGATCAAGTGGTGAAACTTGAAGAAAAGAATGACTTCACTACAGATTCAAATGAGATCATATTGTGCAGGAAGGGGAGAATGGTTTTCCACAAAGCTATACAAGAATGACTAAAAGAAATGAAACAAGAACAAAAAGCTAAAATCAGAATTGAAATCAGAGATCTAGAATAAAAAATTAAAAGGAAAAGAAATAAAAAAGAAAAAACTTATTAAAAAATAGAATGGAGCAATTAGAGCTAAATAACTCCATGAAACACAATGATTTTTTTAAAGAGATAGAAGAAAATGTAAGGTTATCTACTATGCAAAAAAAAAAAAAAAAAAAAAAAAAAAAAAAAAAAAAAAAAAAAAAAAGAACTATCTGGAAAACAGATGGGAAAAGAAAATTTAAGCATTAAAAAGATTGCTGAAAACCATGAATAAACAAAAACATGGATGAAAATTAAAATGAGGAAGGAAGTCCCATAACTGGAGTGAGCAAGAAGAGTATACCAACCTGGAGGAGGAGAGAGGACAGGATGCAAATGGAAAAAGAATTTATTCCAGATGGTGAGTTTCTATGAATACTTAGTTTTATAGATGGCATTGTTTTAAGCCTAAATGAGATGCATAATTATTCAAAAAAATTTGGATTCATGATCTAGAGGGGAAAATTCACATAGATGAAGAATAACTATTGTGTAGACTATGATGTACAGTTGAATGAACAAATCATTAGGATATATAGCTCAAACAGCACAGCAAATAAGCAACAATCTAGGCCCAGAATTTAAAAGGAGGAGCAGAATAATTTTAATTACCTTTGAAAAATATTGAAGCACTTTTAATGATCCCAAGATTCTTCCAGAAGCAAAGCACAATGCTTTCCCCACGTAGTATTTTATTTTTCCAAATACAGATAAAGATAATTGTCAACATTTTTTTTAAAGATTCTATGTTCCAATTTTTTTCTCTCTCCTCTTATTTCCCTCTTTCCCAAATCAACGAGCAATCTCATATAGGTTATACATGCATAATACTTTTAAATATATTTCCATATCTATCATGATGTACACCCACACAAAAAAAAAATCAAAAAAAAAAAAAAAACTTGAGAAAGAAAGAGCAAGCAAACAAACAATTAAAAAAAAATAAAAAAGTGAAAATACCAGGCATTGATCTATCTCCATTATTCTCTCTCTGAATAAGGATTGCATTTTCCATGCAAAGTGTTTTGGAATTATCTGGGATCATTGCATTGCTGAGAAGAGCTTAGTCTTTCATAGTTGGTCATCACATAATCTTGGGCTATTACTATGTACAATATTCTCCTGGTTCTGCTTGCTTAACTCACATCAGTTCATATAACTCTTTTCAGGCTTTTCAGAAATCAGCCTGCTCATCATTTCTTATAGAACAATAATATTTCATTACACTCATATAACATAACTTATTCATACATTCCATAATTCATGGGCATCCATTCAATTTCCAATTCCTTGCCATTATAAAAAAACTGCTCTAAACATTTTTGCATATGTGAGGGCTACCTTTTCTTACAGTAATGTTCACCCATCAATTTTGTACACCTACAAGAATTGTATTACACAAGACTATAAAGAACTATAGCTGAAGCTTATCCATAAGTTACTATGGATAAAGCATGAGAAATGATGATACATTACAAACTTGGACTACAAAAGAAAAATTATGTAAAAAACAGCATCAGTCAGATAGATTATTGAAAAAGAAAATGGGCCAGACATGTGGTAGGAATAGGAGATAATCAACTGAAAGCTTGTGTGGTCCAATGATATCCACTCAGTTTGAAGATATGTACAGGCAGACCTCCAAGATGTTGGATGAGTTTACAATAGAAAATTTGCCGAAGAATATAGACATATTTTATAAGACATAATAAGGATGATCAGATATGATCTTCAATAGTACTAGGAATATTCACATTAATAAAATTATACGTGCATCAAAGTATTAAAGAAATGGAGAGAATATATAGTGGAAAGAATTTTGGATCTGAAGTCAAGAGAGAGCTGTTTTCAAATCTTGTCTTGTTCTGTGGAATTAGAATGAGGGAGTAGACAGTTGAGTTTGGAGAAAGTTGTTTGTTCTTTAGCAGATGAGGGATAAATATCAGACCTGGGGAAAGTAAGATGTGGTGAAAACATGCCTATCGTTGGGGAAGTAAAGGCAGATGAAATAAATAGTAATTAGAAGTATCAATAATGATCTATTATTAATTACAACCCTCAACTTCCCAACCTGCCATTTTGCTATGATTTGGGGCAAGCCTGACTATACTATGGTACCAGTCTTCCTGTCTAGTTGGGGAAAGATCATTTTCCCCAGTCCACAAGCCTCAAAGAGTAGAAACTAGCTATATTGTTGCTTTAGACAAATTGGAAAGCCTAGTTAGAAGATAGAAGTGATTTGTCCCAGTCTAAAAGCCTCTAAGACTAATGAGAAGGAAGGAATGTCTAGAATTTTCTCTCCTCACTTCAATGTCTTAGAATCTATAGTTTTCTTCAAAGCTCAGCAAAAATACCATATCATTAATAAATTTTTGTAGAATTAAACTGAATGCTTGTTGAGGAAATTTGAAATCTAATAAGGAGGATATGACATAAACAAAAATAACTATAATGCAATACAAAATGTTATAAGTGTAAATGAAAGAAACAAATTACTCTTAAGAAATTTGAGGAGAAAAAAGAAATATGTCAAGGATGACCTAGAACACTTACACATATAAAGAAAAGAAAATGTTCTAGAATGGCCACCATGTTGAACTTTGAGTCTGGTTCAAACCATTGGATATTAGTTATGGACTACTAATAAATCACTTAATCTGTCAGCCTCAATTTCTTCATGTGGAAAAATGGGAACAATGACATTTGCAGGCCAACCTCAAAAGGTCATGGAGTCTCTGCTAACATTTCTAAAAGACTTTGGAGATTATAAAGCATTAAATAAATGTTCTTTTTTAGTTATGTTTAACTCTTTATCACCTCATGGACTCTACAATCCATGAGGTTTTCTTAACAAACATACTAGAATACTTAAAGGTAAACAGAGATTAAGTGAATTGCCTAGAACCTTACAGCTTGCAACTGTCTAAAATCAGATTTGAACTCAGATCTTCCTAACTCCAGGCTCAGTATTCTATCCATTACCATCTAACTGCTTCCTAAATAAATGTTAGCTATTATCAATTACCAACTTTACCAGGGAGCACAGCCTGGCTGCACGTTCCATGTGGCATTACTTCCAAATTTTTGTTTAATTAAGATTTATCCTTTTATAAAGTGATATTAGAGTAGAATGTTATTTAGTGACTTGTGGAAAGTTAATACTATGTTTCCTTAATAAAGCTAGTCAAGAAAATCAAGGAAATCACAGAGATAAAAGAGCCCTTGAAAAGCCATTGCTTTGTGGATTTGCCTAGAGGCAATTGAGCCCCTAAATTATCTTAATTACCTGAGCATCATACAATCTTAGTCATCCCTGGATAGGAAGTCTCAAGTATTCCTTAAATTTTTTAGAGAGAGAGAACAGCAACAACTTTTGTTTGTAGACCATTCCAGTATTTTCCAGCTCTCATAGTTTAAATTTCTTCTATATATGTTTCATGGTCCATTTAACTTTCCTTCTGTCTGGACAGCCTCAAAAGCCTGTTGACAGCAAAGATTTTTTTAAAGTCTTTTTTTAAAGGAAGCCAGAACAACAACTCATACCCTGTAAAGAAACTTTGATTTTTACAAGTAGACAGGTGATATGAGTTTCCCTCCAACACGCATTTAGATTCCCATACAAATACAATTTTAATCTTGTATGTAAGATATATGAAGTTGAGCTTGACAAGATGAAATGTTGCCCAAGGGATTACAAGTCAGGTTCACTGAAACATCTCAACTGAGATTTATTGAATTAAAATGATACTTCTTGTAGACAATGATATTTTCCAAATTACTTAGAGTATGAGGAACATATGTTTGTATGGCAATACTGTTTCATTCTTTTAAATCTTGGAATATTTAGGATTATAAGATCCAAGAAATAGAGCTGGAAGGGACTAAAACTCAAAGGCTATCTAGTCCAATTCCTCATTTTAGTTGTATAAACTATACAAGGATGTTGACTGAAAGTCATAAAGTGATAAGATTTGAAGATTCACTTTGGAGTCTGTGATTTTCTTCTACTTTACCATATAATCTTATTTCACTTTTTCAAAGATCTGTAACTTATTGGTTCAGGTATGAATAGTCAATTAACAATAAAAAATAAATAATGAACAAATAAAAATAAACAATAGGAAAAGAACAAAAGGAAAAGAACCAGCAACACATGATCAAGTCTCTGACAATGGGACACTCCATTCTGGATAAGACTGGTCGTTGGATGATAGACATATCACTAAAGCCCAGTCCAATTTAATAGGATCTGCCCAATCTTGTGCTTCTCTATAATATTTTAAAAAACCACTGGATTTGGATTACAATTTTGAGTAAGATCTGGATTCAAATCACAATTGGTTGTAGTAAGAAAAAAAAAAGAAAGTTTATCTCTATGGGCTTCAGTTTCTTCATTTATATAAAAAAATTGGACAATAACTTTTAAGGTTCTTTCCTACTCTATATTATGTTTCAGATTAGAGTTACCTCCATTTTACAAGGAGCCATCTCTAAATAATAAAGAACAAGTTTTATAATTTCATGAAGAGCATAATAAAATGAAACTCTTTTAAATCTAGGAACTTTCATATTTAAAACAATGAAGTAGTACCTAGCACATAGTGTGGAAAGGGACCTGCAATTTCATTGCTTTTGGGAACTCATCAGAGGAAAGTCTACCAGTACATGGAAATACTTTCTCTGCAACTTAATCTTTAAGAGTTTCCTAGGACACTGAAAATGTTGTCTTTGCCAAGTCATTTTTCAGTATTTATCAGAAATAGGACTAGAACCCAGGTCACTTGAGATGTGAAACTGACTCTCTATCAAATACATAATACCACTTCTCAAAGTACACAGTAAGCTCTTCATAAATGCTTGTTTAGAATTTGTTGAATTGAAAAGACAATTTCAAAAACAGTCTTGAGTTAAATTTGCTCTATTTGGCCACATGGCACTAGCAAGATCTCAGTAGATATGGAATGCCAAAATGTTAATGTCATGCCATGACCTGGCTAAGAAAAGTACCAAATGAACACTATAACCACAAAGATCAAGTGTCTTTGAAATTGGTTAAATTAGAACAACATGATGTACCTTGTTAAAAACATTCTCTGTTAACAAATTTGGGGAAGGTAGTTCAAGGTTTGGATTCTTGGGGTGAGGAATGGAGGGAGAAGAAATAAATGTTGGAAACAGTTTGTGTTTTTGTTAAAAACAAAACAACAGGTTTGAAGATTTTCATAGTTGTATTATATGTCATTGCAAAAAAAAAAAAAAAAAAAAAAAAAAAAAAACTGGATGCAACCTAAATACCCAAAGGTGGGAGAAGGATTAAAGAATTATGATGTGTTAATATGATGAAATGCTTACTAAAAAGCACTTAAGGTAGAAGAGAAATTCCAAAGAAATTTTAAAAGAAATTTATGGAATAATACTTAAACACTAACCTTGATCATTCAAAAAGAAAGGAATGAGAATATATAATCAGATAATCTTGATGAGGATTTAGAGAGAGAAACTTTTTTTAAAATATCATGATATTTTATATATTGAAATTAATTAGTTTTATATGGGCAGGATAAAGGTTCAACCTAGGATTATTTTAAATGTGAATAATTATTAAGTAATATTGTTTTATTTTATTTCAAGTGATTGATTTACTTTCAATCAATTAGATTTTGGGTTTTTTTAAAGATACTCATGTAGACAAAAGCTGCTTTAAAACTTGACGATTTTGCACAAGACCAAACGGTCTACTCTCAGAGTCCAATTCAAGGAAACAAGGCAGCGTTGGATTTCCCAGATAGCACCGCAGACATCTATTAAGGTCTAATCCAGTGTCACATTTCTGCCTAGTGCTGGCTAACTACCAGTCCAATTTGATGGTTTCTCTCTGTGTTTTTTTTTTTTTTTCATTGTTTCAAGCCAGGCAGAGACTTATCTTAATAATGGGTCAAGCCTCAGCCAAATGTGTTCAATTGAAGGCCACCATGGGAGAATGGCAGGATATTGTCTTTCCAACAGCAAGTGAATTGCAGGCAGCTTAAGGCAGTATCCATTTCACTATAATGCTGGTTTATGTTACAGTCCTTTTCAAACTTCTAATTGCCCTGTATTGCTGACATTTATAGACATACCCTATTTTAAATGAAAACACAACACTGAGGTCAGGAGAAGGTTCTGGGACAGCAGAGATCCCAGGTGAAGCTAAAGGGGGAAATTACTTTAGAACTTCTAAATTCCAAACATGTTGGAGAAAAAGGGAGAAAAAATAAAGTCATGGGGGAGAAAAAAAAAAAACATTAATCATGGCCCCAAGGTATAAATTAATAATAACTATTTAATTCTCTAAGGTAAACATTTGATGGTTGGATTATATAATTTTTAAATGAATGTAAATATTATTCATTTGGCTTTGTAAGTCTGGCAAGTTTCAGATTATGTGAATTTATTTTGAATATCATTAAAATCTTTCTCTTCTAATTTCCCTGTTCTTTTTTTTTAAATTATCAATTGGCCAAAGGAAACCACCTTTGTCCATTATTTTTAATAAACACCATCTTTTTGTATTGTTTCAGGGCCATGATTAATAAAATAATGTTTCATATTAACATAGGGCTTTTCACCTAAGTATCACATAGAAGTTTACAAGCAGTAAAACAGTGATCGCTATTTTACAAGTTCAGCACAGGCATGGCATATCCACCCCTCCCCTCATTTGTTCACCTAACCAATATTCCTTTACCAGATCTGGAGTTCTCAGAAAGGGTTCGTCAAGTGGTTTGAACTCAAATTTTCCCTTAAAGTCTTAGAGATAATTCAGTGTGAAGGTCTGGGTTGATATATAGGAGATACACTCCTACTACCTGCCCCTTTGGCTCCTGAGACACCACTGATGTTTTTCCCTTTTACACAAAATCATAACTGATTCAAACATAAAACATTAACTTGAAAGAGCAAGAATAATCATAATATTTACCTATTATGAGGCAAAAATAGGAATAATCATAACATTATTAAAAAACAAAAATAATCATAAATTGTATTCAATTTTCACTCAATATAAAAGAAAATAATCATAATATTTACTTAATAGAAAACAGAAGCAGGAATAATTAAATTATAATAGCCCATCCATAAATCTCAGTCACTCTCCCACCAGTGCATATAACATCTGTGGATAGTGAATGTTCGCAGAAATTTGGCATCGAATTATATGAAGAGAGAAAACTATGTACTTGGTTTAATTCATATCTCTGGAGTGCAGGCCTTGATGGCTTGGATCTCTATAGTTTACACTAAACTTTACCTACTAGGCAAACCCATCTCTCTCCTTCTTAGATATTATAGCTCTTCTGGACAGAGTTACTTCTTTATTATTCTTGTGCTGTTGAATTTTTGATCCCAAAGCTATCTTAGGGAGAGTGCTGAGAAAGGGTTGGGCTTTTTCAGTATGCTATAGTCCCCTTAAATCAAAAAAATTCTAAATTCCTCATGCTTGATCTGGAGTTCTAAGTTTTTCCCTCTCATGATATAAAGAGAAGGCAATTCTCTAATTGGTTCTCAAAATGCTGTTTCATCTCATAAATTTTATCAGTTTTCCATACATAAATTTTCTTTTTCAACAATCAATGTATCCATAAATGAAAGAGGAATAGCATATAGAAGTATGGAAATTAAAGCACAGGTCTAGTAAATAATTTCTTCAGAACAGAAATGAAAAATTAGATAATCAAGAACTCTTGATTTAATTAACAATCCAACATATATCTATTACATTAAAAATAGTAAGCATTTATATAGCACTTTATGGTTTGCAAAGTTTTTTTACATATTTCATTTGATCCTTTGGTTTTGTGGTTGTTTAGTCATTTCAGTCATGTCTAACTCTTCATGGCCCTAATTGGAGTTTTCTTGGCAAAGATACTGGAGTGGTTTGCCATTTCCTTCTCCAGCTCAGTTTACTGATGAAAAAAAAACTGAGATGAACAGGGTTAAATAGCTTGTCCAGGTTTACACAGCTAGTAAGTATCTGAAACTAGAACTGGATTCACAAAGGTAATTCCAGATTCAGCTGCTTAGCTGTTTTAATCTTGATGGGTAATGCTATTTATTATTTTCCTCATCTTATATCTTAGGACACTGAAGCTGATAACAGTTGAAATTTTTGTCCAAGGTGTTACAGATTGTAAATAGCTAGATCAAGATTTGAACTTAGATTCTGTTGATTCCAAGTCTAGGGTTCTTTTATCTTCTATACTATGTGATCTAGATGCCTCGAGTTATCTATTGAGTATAGAATACTATGCTAGATGCCAGATAATATTATAAATTTAAATAAGAGGCTATTCCTGCTCTCACAGAGTTCATGATTTAGTGGAATGTATGGCATATACAAATATAACTAATATACACGTCTATGAGGAGTGTCCATCCCCCAATAACTTGATATTCTCTTCTTATAGAGTATGAATAGATCCATGCTCAGAGAAAAAAGGCAAACACTGATCAATCTCAGTTACTGGGACTAAATAAAATTAATTGGCTGATTTGGCATCACCCTTTGGTCTCTTGTAGGGAATGAGTTTAAGTAATAAGTGTTGCCCCTAAGATGATTTGTTTTGTTAGGATATTAAGGAGGAAATACTCTCAGATGAGTAACTCCTTTTGTCACCTAGTAAAAGAGATCTGGGAAGATTGCTCTCGGACCTTTATTAAATTTTCTCCTCATTTGGAGTTAGGGAGGGAGGCACTTTTCCCCTTCTCACCTCTCTTTAAATAATATTTTGGTAAATAGACACAGAGACAGAAGATAGAATTAGTTGATGACTGCTAAATCAAGGTAATGGAAAAATAAAGAAAGAAGGATATCAAGCCTAAGGTAAGAGGATCAAACTGATGCTAACACTAGACAAAGTAAAAAAGCAATAATACCTCCTCCTCTGAGTCAAGGAAAGAGAATCATAGATTGTTTTATACATAAATTTTCATAACATTGCAGCTATCCATCAATAAATATAACTAAACACAACAACAATTCAAAAAAACCATGATAGCTACACTATGGGATTTAATTTCAGCATGTTGTCTATTTTACAACTCATATTTGTCTTTATGATTTATGGAAAACTCTCCAACTTTTTATATCAAGACTTGTTTCTTTCTGTGCCCAAATAATTCAGATATCCCACCATCACCACTAAATCTTCATTATACAAAATCTGATTTCCTTTGCATAACTGATCAACTATTAATGTTAACCTAATGTTAATCTCACTATAAAACAAATCCTGTGGGTCATTTTTAATGCTGTAATATGACCACAATAAGAATTGTGTTTTTTTTTCTTTTTGTTGAGATGTTTTTTGAAAAGGCTTTTACACTATATCCAAAGTCATACTCTTGGTCATTTTGGTCCAGGGAGTTGATCCTGTGCTGTAATTGACAACTTCTAGATTGGTAGGTGGTATCAATGATACTAAAAATTCCAAAGTTTGAGAATCCTATGACCTTACAGTAGTAATTCCATAGGTATTGCATATATTCCCACTTCATATCATCACTAAGATGTTAAACATCTTAGTGTGAATTACTTATATTGAATGTAGTTATATCCTCTTTAGCTCACTCTAAGTCTTAAGGTATGTTAGCAGCATATATCTGAACAGCATAGTGCAAAGTACTGTATATGATACAAAGAAGTATAATTCATGGAAGCTTACAATTGAATGGGAATGAAATACATTTTGTAAAATTTATATGAAATTTTATTTACATAAAAAACATATTTGATACTTACAGTAAGCCTGTGGTATTAGAAATACAAGTATTATCTCCCTCCATTTGATAGAAAATCTATTCAAGTATCTATTGAGACAGAGGCTGATTCAAACCTAATTTGAGTTCTTCTGATTCCAAGTCCAGCATTTTTTTCCATTACACCAGGTTATTTTTGTGAAATAATAATTATTATTAACAATATCTATGAAATCAAATTATCATTATTCCATAGCAGCACCAGATAAAACAAATGCCAATGCTAATTGATTCTTTATAAAAGGATATTTTTCACCATTTTCATCATCCTCCATAGTATTTAGCAAATTAACTAGAAGAAATAATAGGCCCCACATAAAAATTCTGACCCTGCCACTTTTTTTACTTGTTTTGGGGGTGAATCATTTAACCTTCACTGGCATTTATTTTCCTCATCTGCAAAATAAGGGGTTGGTCTGGATTCCTCTTGAAGTCCTTCTCAAGCCTAACTCTTTAATTCTATGGTATTGGTCTTGCTGCTATTCCTTTCTGTCAGGGAAACAGATAAAATGTTAGCTAATTAAATCAATTCCTGGGTGTAGATGGATAGATGTTGCCTAGATAAATAAATTAATGGACAAATAGATAGACAGACAGACAGACAGAAAGATAGATAGATGAATAGATAGATAATCTATATGTAGTATAGATAAAAATAGAGATGGAAGGAAGGAAGGAAGGAAAAACAGAAAGAATGAATATGTGGTCATATCAAATAGCTTTGTTTACTCTGTTCATGCCTAAATAAGCACTATAACAATGTTTGTTCAAAATCTATTGAAAAGAATGATGAATTCAAAAAATCTTCCAAACTAAGTAAATATGTAACCTGATACTTTGTGATCTCAGTAAGAAAGGAAAACAAGGGAAGGTAATATTTTTTTAAATATTTTGAAAAATATTTTATGATCAAAAAATGAGAGAGAGCAAGATCTTAGAGTACTCAGAAACATGTTCATATTAAGAATTTTTTTCTAGAAAAGAGTAGAAAGAAATTTGAAATGTGAAATGATTGCTTACTGATGCACAAATTATTTCCAAGTCAGGTTTCTTTGTTCAGTCAGATCATCAACTGGTTAGGACAAAGGGTAAATGTTAATATAGGAAAAAAAAAGATGAAAGTGATTAAAAACTGATAATGAATATAGAAATTCCAGTCCAAATTGTTAAAACAAATTTTTACTATTAAAAATGAGAAATAGACAAAAGAAAAAATAATATCACTGATTATCATAATCTTAAAAAAAATTAAGGATAATAAAACTGTCAATACAACTAGGTAACAAATAGTAAATAGCAAAGAGATAATTAATAATTATACACATGTCCATATTTATACATCATGCATAAATGCATCTGTACAAATATATATGTATGTATGTATAAGCGAATCTATGAAACACACTCCAATTTAGCTGAAACATTGTGTCTGCTGGCTTTGCTTACAGTGAAAACGTCAATATGGATTTAGTTCAGTTTTTTATTAAAGCTTGTTGATCATTGGACAGAAGATGAACATTATCATCAGCTAAATAAACATTCCTAGAAGGTCCATACACTGCAATATATATATATATATATATATTTATTTATTAACACTCTTTTGATACTCTACCACTATCACTGTGGAAATGCAAGAGACCCATTCAAAACTAAGGAAAGATTTTTTTTCTTAATTAATAATATTTATTTTTTCTGAATTATATGTAAAAAATAATTTTCAACCTTTACTTTTATAAGATTTTGAATTCCAGCTTTTTTCTCCCTCACCCTCCTCAAGAATAAACAATCTGATATAAGTTATATTTAAGCATATGTCCATATTAGTCATTTTGGGAAAGAAAAACCATGAGAAAGAAAAAACAAACAACAAAATGGCAAATATAGTATGCTATGACCCATATTCAGTCTATATCAATTCTTTATTTGGATATGTAACTCATTTTCCTTTGTGAGTCCTTTGTACTTGTCTTGGAACATTGTGTTGCTAGGAAGAACTGAGTCATTCATAGTTGATTGTGACAGAATACTGCTGACACTATGTACAATGTTCTGGTTCTGCTCACTTCACTCAGTTTCAGTTCATGTAAGATTTTCCAGGCTTTTCTGAAATAAGCATGCTCATCATTTCTTATAGAACAATATTTCATTACATTCAAATATCACAACTAATTCAACCATACCCCAATTGATGAGCATTCATTCAATTTCCAATTCCTTGACACCACAAAAAAAGATACTTGCAAACATTTTTGCACTTGTGGGTCCTTTTCCCTTTTTTATGATCTTTTTAGGATATAGACCCAATAGTGGCACTACTAGATCAAAGGTTCTACAGAGTTTGATAGCCCTTTGGGCATAGTTCCAAATTGTTCTCCAGAATGATTGTATCAGTTCAGCAACAATACATTAATGTCTCAATTTTCCCTCATCCCCTCCAACATTTATCATTATCTTTTCCTGTCACCTTAGCCAATCTGATAGGTATGAAGTGGCACCTCAGAGCAGTTTTAATTTTCATTTCTCTAATCAATAATAATTCAGGGA
Organism: Sarcophilus harrisii; assembly: GCF_902635505.1. Classification (NCBI taxonomy): domain Eukaryota; kingdom Metazoa; phylum Chordata; class Mammalia; order Dasyuromorphia; family Dasyuridae; genus Sarcophilus; species Sarcophilus harrisii. Next base: position 170,512,695 of record NC_045429.1, on the reverse strand, counting down.
ATATTTTCACATAACTAGAAATGGCTTTAATTTTTTCATCTTAAAATTTGACAATTTATTAACTGATTGATTACATGGCTTATAATCTTATAAATTTGACTCAGTTCTCTATATATTTTAGAAATTAGACTTTTATCAGAATCACTGATTGTAAAAATTGTTTCCCAGCTTTCAACTTCCTTTCTAATCTTAACTCCTCTTGTTTTCTTTGTGCAAAAACTTTTTAATATAGAATAATCAAAATTTTCCATTTTGCATTCCATAATGTTCTCTATTTCTTGTTTAGTCATAAATTTGTCCTTCCTCCAAAGGTCTGACAGGTAAACTATCCCATATGAGGAGAGCCTTTTTAATTTTGTGTTTCAATGGTCACTGTGTCCAAAACAATTCATCACTTAGTGGCCAGCTTCAGTAATCCTTTCTAAGATTAGCTTGGTTAGTCCTCAGTCAACACATGATCTGCCACCAGCACCATACTTGAAACCCCTCCCCACCTCATTAGAATTTGTGATTTGTTTGTGTTCCATTAGGATAGCCTTTGAGAAGCCAGAACCAACTGCATGCCTTTGGGGGGTCTTGAATTTTTGCTTATATAAAGAAATAAAAGAAACCAAGGAGAAAATCTCAATGAATTGCAATCTCTAATTTTTTAATATAAAGATGATGGTTTTTTCATTAAGTTTTCTCCAAAAATGGATAAACACTTAATTTTGTCTTTAAATTTAAATGAAGAAAATATCATATAATTTCTGCGGGAATCTATCCCCTTAAGGCTATGATCAACTTTTATAGACTTTACATCATTTTGTAAAGGAGATATGAAGTTGTTCACTGAACCAGAAGAAGGAAGTATTTTCAAACATAAGAAATAAAATATAAGCATGAAAGGAGGAAAGGGAGACAAGAAAGGAGACGGGAAAAAATGTTTAATTGGAATATTTACTGAAAGATGAACAAAGAATGAATTAATTAATTGATGAACAAACATTCATTATGTAAAAAATAGGGCATCACATAGGAAAACATCAATATTATGTTAATTCATTTTATCTACAGCTATACTACCAACATGATTAACTAATTTTCACATATTTTGGTATTAGAAACCACTCCCCTATTGTATTTTATTTCTTCCAGTTTTAGCTAAAACTGAAATTAAAAAAAAAAATCTGTTGAATACATTTTAAGTCTCTCATTATGATCACAATTCTCTCATCTGGAAGACAAATAAGTGTGACCTGGGGTGCAGTTAGATATTAGTTGATTCATTATTCACCAATTTATTGAATGCCTGCTATGTGTCCAGCTCTGTCCTGGCAGTTGATGTTGTCCAGACTAAGAAGTTGCCTGGGGTTGCATCCTACAGAAACTGCCTCTTTAGAATGAAGCTTGGCTGAAGAGGGAAGACAAGTATCATTCCAAGTACCAGAAACATTTTAAACAGAGTGGAGTGCTTTCAGAACACCTAAGGTCATATCATTTAGCAGCAAGTCATTCAGAATCCATTCAGATTAGGAGTTTGAACTTGAAGATGTGGTTTTAACTTGCTTTCCCTGCTTCTTAAGGGGCTAGCAAAATATGATAACAGAGAAAGATTTTCTAACACAAAAGAATATGAAATGCTTTCTGTGGGGAAGAAAATTATAAAGATCTCATTAATTCAAAGCAAAAACTGGAGGAAATGTTAATTGGCTTAATACTACTTTGTTATTAAGAAAGAACAAAGCTATTCACTACTGGGGAAGGAGAGGACTACTTATCAACATTATCAGTTTAACGATTTTTTTTTTTCCTGTAATCATCTCTGGCTCTGGCAGTTTGTAAGTCTTTCCATTGACCCTATTTTGAAAAGGATCAAGGCTGTGTTTTTTAATCTAATTACATCTTCCAAGGTAAAAGGCACTCTTGGTGCTAATCCTTCATTTCTGTCTCACAGCTGTAACCTAATTTGGAAGGCATTTTGGAATAAAGTCAAAATTCAAGAAACATAACCTGTAGCATGGCTGCAAATATGTTTTGTAAATTAGTTTGGAGAAAAGTGTTATGTTAGAGATGGGTCACTGAAAAACATTTTCCCTCACTGTTGCTTTTGTAGTCAAGGCCTATAGGAAGTGGCTGTCTAATTGAGGAAAGAAATAGTAGGTGAGAAAAAAAAAGCACTTATCTATCAAGCTGCAGAGGCAAGAATTTATACTGGTGTCAACCTCCTAAAAACAAAACCATATCATTACTGAAAGAGTTAAATGTAAACATACCAACCCCATCAGCCACTTTAGAATCTTAGGTCATCAACCAGGAGGAGGACTTTGCAAAATTCTGCCTCAAAATTTGAAATGAGAGAAAACATGGTTAAAAAAAAGAGGGGAGAGGTTGAAAAGAGAGCTTGTAGATTTTTAGTTCCATGCAGAAATTGATCCTGAAAAGAGTTGAGAATTGAGAAAACTTGATTTCCCAGTGGCCTTAATTGAACTACTTTTTTCCCCTCTTTGCTTAAGGAGTCTCCAGAGTTTCCAGCTTAGTCCAGATGCAAATCAAGAGTATCTATGAGGATATCTAGAGAATTGACTAAGGAGGCTAAAATCTAATATAGAGAGTACTAACAACACTCATTCTCCAGCAAACAAAAACAAGAGAACTTTGCACCTAGTTAATAAAAATAGAATATATCCAGCTAATGCACAATCTAGGAGAGGTTCCCTCAAATTCTGCTTTGCATACTACTATCCCTAGTAATTGTCTCCCCCCTAATGCCATGACATACAAGTAAATTGGATTTAAGTGAGGGAAGACTGTGTAAGGTAACCTGCCTTACTTTCCCCTCCAAAGCCATCTGGATCCAGTGGCAAGGTATGGATCAAGATTACTGGAGATGGCCCTGGATGAAATGGGAAACCTTGACTTTTTAAACTAAGGTCTTCAACAGGTCTCAGTTTGACTGAGGTGGCAGTGATCATAAGTGTGCTGCAATCTTTCTCTTGCTCCACTTCTAGGGAGTGTTCAGCTTGCCCCAGGCATAAGAATTACCACTTGTGGCTCTGGGATCAGTTTTTTGCTGATTTTCATACTAACTCTAGGTACTTCTCTTTTTACTTTTTTTTTTTAAATGGAGAATTGAAATTACACAATGGAAAAGCTAGTGACACCCAATAGTCAATTCAATGGCTAAAATCAAAGAAAAAAAAATTGCAGATTACCATAACAATTAGGAGAGATTGTAGTTCACCAAGTACTGAGTAGATAGAAATCACTTCAACATACCAAGTGGTTCAAGGTGTCACAAAAGTCTTAGTTTAAATTTGCATTATACTTAGATATTCACTAAGACTCAGCTATCACTGAACTAGCTGGCTTTGAAAACCATCTATAGACATGTAAAAAGAGATATTCTGATAAATAAAAAGTTTGCAGAATGAGCTCGACTGTGACATGATCATAGATTCTTACTGGCACATTACTACACAGAGCCAGGTGAATGGAATTTAAATTACAGCAGAAGTCCAGTCTAAAGAACAAGTCCAACATGATCATAGATCACAGGTCCTTCATGCTGTCCCATAAAATAACTTCTCAGACACATTCTGTATCTGTTCAGTTATCATCTACTTGAGGTCCATGCTTTTGGTTGTAGTTTTTACTGAGTCTATGAATTTATCATGGTAGGAAAATCTACTAATTAGTAAAGGAACATCATCCAAACATGGAAGTCTATGCTTTCTTTGCAATTAGATTTTTGTCTTGGATACTCTGTGTAGTGATCCTACAGCAAGAATTTTTCTGGGGTGAGACTTGAACACAGATATTGATCCCAAAGACAACTCTTTGTCCACTTAAACCTGCTTCTTCCTTTATTCATCTTCATTTCTCCTTCTAAGGTTTAACAATAGGTGATATAGTAGATAGAGTGCTTGAGTGTGTCAGGAAGACTCATCTTCCTAAGTCCAAATCTGGATTCAGACACTTATTGACCATGGAGCAAAAGCAATTCACTTAATGCTATTATTTGTCTAAGTTTCTTCTATAAAATGATCTGGAATTTCTAGTCTTTCTGTTGTTGTTTGCTTGTATTTTTTGTTTTCCTTCTCAGGTTTTTTTTTTTTTTTTTTACTTTCTTTATAGATCCGATTTTTCTTGTGCAGCAAGATAACTGTATAAATATGTATACATATATTGTATTTAACATATACTTTAACATATTTAACATGTATTAGACTACCTGTCATCTGGGGGAGGGGGTAGAGGTAAGGAGGGGAAAAGTTAGAACAGAAGGTTTTGCAAGGGTCAATGTTGAAAAATTACCCATGCATATATTTTGTAAATAAAAAGCTATCATATAAAATAAAATGAATTGAAGAAAGAAATGGAAAAATCACTCCAATATCTTTGTCAAGAAAACCTCAAATAATGTCAAAAAAGAATTGGACAACAACAATCCTAACAGAGAACTTTAAACAAAATTAATTTTCATATGTCTTAAATGTTGAAAACCTTTCTAATAAATTTTCATGCTATATTTGCTTTCCTGCATAAAGCAGTAGTAAGTAATGTAAATAAAGGGGGGAAAGTAAAATCATTAAAAAAAAAAAGATGCAGAAAGTTTTACAATAATATACTATCAGACTCAGCACTCTTAAGGGATCTCAGAGATCATTTAATTCTCTCCATTAACTAAAGACATGAAGAAACAGAAGTCAAGAAGGTTGAGACTTGCCCAAGATCATATAGATAGTAGATATTGGGATGTAGGATTTGAAAACAGATTTTCTGACTTTAGAGTCAATGCTTTTTTCATTCCACTATGCTGTCTCCATTTTTATTCCATCTCAACTTAACAGTTATAAGCATATTAAGTTTCTTAATTATCATAAGGGAAAGTTCAGGAAAGAGTATTCTCTTTCTGGTATTTGAATAGAATCATTAACACTAGAACCCAAAAGGAGCTTAGTGCTTTATTTCAAAGTGCTAATGAAAATATACCCTTGGCTATTTTTGTTAGTTTATAAAAATTCTATCATTTACATGATACAAATGAGTGCCCCCAAAGTACCACCAGGTCTTCTCTCTTATCTTTGTGGCTTTTCAATCATTTCAGATTCTTCATGATCCTAGTTGTGGTTCGAACTCAGATGAGTCTTCCTGATGCCAGTCCTGATACTCTATCTACTGAGCCACCTAGCTGCTACATCTTTGGGCAACTATTGGAGAAATACTCATTTGCATCCCTAATGCTTAAGGATGTACCATTCTAAGACAGCATTTTATAATTTGCCTCCAACTTCCCTATCGAATTTTGTATTCTTGCTACACTCTTTGCTACAGTCTAGCCATACTTAGGCTTGCTTGCTACTTCTCACACACATCATTCTATTTCCTCACTCTAGACCTTTGTATTCTAGAGAGGGTTCCTCAACTCCATTTCTTCAAATTTTATTTTCTTGAAAAGTTTACTAAAATTCCCAACTGCTAATGCCCTCCCTGCAAAGTTTCATTTATTTTGTATGTGCCTTGTATGTATTTCTAAATATATATGTGTGTAATGTAAATTACTTCAGAAGAAAGCAGACAAGGATTGTTACATTTTAGTTTTTGTATACAAAGGCCTAGTTATATAGTTTGCTTGCTTACTTGCTGGGATACATTACCTCCAAAAGACCCAAATATGAGCAAAGCAGAAGAAAACTTCCCTACCAATAAATTTTATTGTCTTCATAAATGAAGTGATTATGTTATGGATGAAATATTGGAGTGTAATTCTATCAGAGAGATGTTTAATAAATCAGTCAATCAACACTCACTTTATTAATGTCTATTTTTCTGTACAAAGTTTTATTTTCCTTTTAAAATCCTATATCATTATTTTCTGCCAGGCTTATTAAAATCAATATTTCTCAAATAATCAAACTGGGAGTATAATGAAATCCCTTTCTTATGCCTATTGTATAATTCAGAATCTTATAGTCAATAAGGTCTTATGACCGAGTGTACTGATCCCCAAATTCCAGAAAATATCTTGGGTTTATGCAAGAAAGGTGTTTGACCCTTTGACACAGTGATCAATCATTCATTCTACTAAGTATACAACCAACAAGGTCAAAAGAGAAGTCCAATATGTGACAAAATATTCATTACAGCATTTGGGGCTTAGCAAAAAAATTGGATACAAAGTAGGTACTTATCATCTAGGGAATGACTAACCACATTGTTGGATATGAATCTAATAGAATACTAATAATATTCAGTAAGAAATGTGAAATAGGAATTTACAGAAACACAAGTATACTATAAAATGATGCAGAATGAAATAGCGGAACTCAAAAAATATATAAAATAATTGATAGAATGATTTTATGAATATATATACATACATATGTATATATTGGCATCTAAAGATAGTTGTCTTTAGAGTGGGGCAGGGAAAAAGAAAAAAAGAAATTTGAACAATAACATTATATATCTAAAAGGAATAGCAAGTTATATATAAAAGACTTGCAGTTTTACATGTAGTCAACTTTTTTAAAAAACTATATTATGTTATGGAAATGCTCATTTTATTCTATAAATTAAAAATCAAATCTTTAAAACTATTTTTAAAAAAATTATTGTAATCATATACATATAAGGAACACTGAAAGGAAGTTAAATTCTGAGCAATTATAATAACCAGTCTTAGTCTCATATAATAAAACTCAAATCTCTCTTCTTCAGAGAGCTGTGGAATATAAATACAAGGAAGCTAATTATATTGTCCAGTGTAGCCATGGTGTCATTTGTTTTTCTTTAACTATATTTCCCTTTTTTGAAGGAACTGATGGAGAGTACCATTCAAAAGGCTAGAAAGAGGCAAGGGACAGATGTTTGGGAATCACTGTGATATAAAAATAAAAGCTATGAATGAAACTTTCTTTTAATAATTATAACTTTTTATTGACCAAACCCATGCCCGGGTAATTTTTGTAGAATATTATCCCTTGTACTCATTTCTGTTCTGACTTTTCCCCTCCCTCCCTCCACCTACTCTCCCAGATGGCAAGCATTCCTATATATGTTAAATATGTCACAGTGTACCCTAAATACAATATATGCGTGCAGAACTGAGCAATTCTCTTGTTGCACAGGAAGAGTTGGATTCAGAAGGTAAAAAATAACCTGAGAAGAAAAACAAAAATGCAAACAGTTTACATTCATGGGGACTCTGATGTGTCCCAGTGTACTTTGTTTGGGTATAGCTGCTTCTGTCCATCATTGATTATTGTCCATCATTGATCAATTGAAACTGAGTTAGATCTTTTCTTTGTGGAAGAAATACAGTTTTATCAGAATACATCCTCAAACAGTATCATTGTTGAAGTACATAATGATCTCCTGGTTCTGCTCATTTCACTTAGCATCAGTTCATGTAAGTCTCTCCAAGCTTCTCTGTATTCATCCTACTGGTCATTTCTTATAAAACAATAATATTCCATAACATTCATATACCACAATTTACCCAAGCATTCTCCAATTGATGGGCATCCATTGATTTTCCAGTTTCTAGCCACTACAAAGAGGGCTGCCACAAACATTTTGGCACATACAGGTCCCTTTTCCTTCTTTAGTATCTACTAGATCAAAGGGTGTAACTTTTTGGGCGTAATTCCAGATTGCTCTCCAGAATGGTTAGATTCATTCACAACTCCACCAACAATGCATCAGTGTTCCAGTTTTCCCTCATCCCCTCCAACATTCACCATTATTTTTTCCTGTCATCTTAGCCAATCTGACAGGTGTGTAGTGGTATCTCAGAGTTGTCTTAATTTGCATTTCTCTGATCAATAGTGATTTGGAACACTCATATGAGTAGAAATAGTTTCATTTTCATCATCTGAAAATTGTTCATATCCTTTGACCATTTATCAATTGGAGAATGATTTAATTTCTTATAAATCAGAATCAATTCTCATTTCCAAAATATAAGGCCTTTATCAGAACCTTTAACTGTGAAAATGTTTTCCCAGTTTGTTGCTTCCCTTCTAATATTTTTTGCACTAGTTTTGTTTGTATAGAGGCTTTTTAATTTGATATAATCAAAATTTTCTATTTTGTGATCAATAATATCTCTAGTTCATCTTTGGTCACAAATTCCTTCCTCCTCCACAAGTATGAGAGGTAAACTATCCTATGTTCCTCTAATTTATTTATAATCTCCTTCTTTATGCCTAAATCATGGACCCATTTTGATGTTATTTTGGTGTACAGTGTTAAGTGTGGGTCCATGCCTCATTTCTGCCATACTAATTTCCAGTTTTCCCAGCAGTTTTTGTCAAATAATGAATTCTTATCCCAAAAATTGGGATATTTGGGTTTGTCAAACACTAGATTGCTATAGTTATTGACTATTTTCTCTTGTGAACCTAACTTATCCCACTAATCAATTAATCTATTTCTTAGCCAATACCAAATGGTTTAGGTGACTGCTGCCTTATAATATAGTTTTAGATCAGGTACAGCTAGGTCACCTTCATTTGATTTTTGTTTTTTTTTTTTTTTTGCTTAAGATTCTTGACCTTTGTTCTTCCATATGAATTTTATTGTTATTTTTTCTAGATCATTAAAAGTTTCTTGGGAGTCTGATTGGTATAGCACTAAATAAATAGATTAGTTTAGGGAGTATTGTCATCTTTATTATATTTGCTTGGCCTATCCAAGAGCACTTAATATTTTTCCAAATATTTAAATCTGACTTTTTCTGTGTGGAAAGTGTTTTGTAATTTTGCTCATATAATTCCTGACTTTCCTTTGGTAGATAGATTTGCAAATATTTTACGCTATCGATGGTTATTTTTAATGGAATTTCTCTTTGTATCTCTTGCTATTGAATTTTGTCAGTGATGTATAAAAATGCTGAGGATTTATGTGGATTTATTTTGTATCCTGCAATTTTGCTAAAGTTATGAATTATTTCTAATAACTTTTTAGTAGAATCTCTGGGGTTCTCTAAGTATACGATCATATCATCTACAAAGAGTGATAGTTTGGTTTCCTCATTACCGCCTCTAACTCCTTTAATCTCTTTCTCGATTTTTATTGCCATGGCTAGCATTTCTAATACAATATTGAATAATAATGGTGATAGTGGGCAACCTTGTTTCACTCCTGATCTTATTGGGAAAGGTTCCAGTTTTTCCCCATTGCATATGATGCTTACTAATGGTTTTAATATATGCTCCTGACTATTTTAAGGAAAAGTCCATTTATTCCTATACTCTCACGTGTTTTTATTAGGAATGGATGTTGGATTTTATCAAATGCTTTTTCTGCATCTATTGAGATGATCATATGGTTATTTTGGTTATTGTTTATTTGGTTATTGATATGGTCAATTATGCTAATAGTTTTCCTAATATTGAGCCAGCCCTGCATTCCTGGTATAAAACCTACTTGGTCATAGTGTATTATCCTGGGGATGATTTTCTGTAAACTTTTTGCTAATAATTTATTTTAGATTTTAGCATCAATATTCATTAGGGAGATTGGTCTATAATTTTCTTTCTGTTTTCAACCTACCTGGTTTAGGTACTGATGTACCATATTTGTCATAAAAGGAATTTGGTAGGACTCCTTCAATCCCTATTTTTTCAAATAGTTTATATAGCATTGGAGTTAATTGTTCTTTAAATTTGGTAGAATTCACATGTAAATCCATCTGGTCCTGGGGATTTTTTCTTAGGGAGTTGGTTAATAGCTTGTTCTATTTCTTTTTCTAAAATGGGACTGTTTAGTCTATTTACTTCTTCCTCTGTTAATCTGGGCAAGCTATATTTTTGAAAGTATTCTTCCATTTCATTTATCGAATTTATTGGCATAAAGCTGGGCAAAGTAACTCCTAATTATTGCTCTAATTTTCTCTTCATTAGTGGGTGAGTTCTCCCTTTTCATTTTTAAGACTAACAATTTGAATTTCCTCTTTCCTTTTTTTTAATCAGATTTACTAAAGGTTTGTCTATTTTGTTGATTTTTTTCATAGAACCAAGTCTTAGTTTTATTAATTAATTCAATACTTTTTTTACTTTCAATTTTATTGATCTCTCCTTTTATTTTTAGAATTTCAAGTTTAGTGTTTGACTGGGGGTTTTTAACTTGTTCTTTTTCTAGCATTTTTAGTTGCAAGACCAATTCATTGACCTTCTTTTTCTCTATTTTATGCAAGTAGGCTTCTAGAGATATGAAATTTCCCCTTATTACCACTTTGGCTGCATCCCACACATTTTGGTATGACATCTCATTATTGTCATTTTCTTAGGTGAAGTTATTAATTATGTCTGTGATTCTCTATTTCACCCAATCATTCTTTAGTATGAGATTATTTAGTTTCCAATTATTTTTTAGTCCATTTTCCTCTGGTTTTTTATTGAATGCAATTTTCATTGCATCGTGGTCTAAAAAGGATGCATTTACTATTTCTGCCTTACTTCATTTGAGTTTGAGGTTTTTATGTCCTAATATATAGTCATTTTTGTATAGGTTCCATGAAGTGCTCAGAAGAAAATGTACTCCTTTCTGTCTCCATTTAGTTTTCTCCAAAGATCTATCATATCTAACTTTTCTAGTATTCTACTTACCTCTTTGACTTCTTTCTTATTTATTTTGTGGTTTGATTTATCTAATTCTGAGAGTGTAAGGTTGAGATCTCCCATTATTATAGATTTGCTGTCTATTTCTTCTTGTAACTCTCTTAACTTTTTGTAATGACCACAAATTTAAAAATCAGCCAGAGTCAGAAATTCAGGTTAAGGGAAAATCTTCGATCTTTATACTTTGTGGAGGTGAAGGGGGATGGCTATAGGACTGTGAGTGGCCGTGCCACTAACCTGGCCAGCAGTCTCTCTGACTCTCTCCCCACCCCTCTCTCTCTACACACCAAAATCATCCCTACATCATTTCCTATACAATACATCAGAACTTGCACAAAGAGCGGGTAGGAGCCATTCTTTCTCCAAGCATATATTAATAGAGTATGGTCTAATTACCATTTAGCCTCATCTGCTGGGGGCCTCAGTGCATCAACTCGAGTTTCAGCCCATTACAACTTCTCCTTTAGGAAGTTAGATGCTATACTACCTGGTGCATATATGTTTAGTATTGATATTGCTTCATTGTCTATATTACCCTTTAGCAAGATATAGTTTCCTTCCTTATCTCTTTTAATTAGATCAATTTTTGCTTTTGCTTGATCTGAGATTAAGATGGCTACCTCTGGTTTTTTTACTTCACCTGAAGCATAGTAGATTCTGCTCCAACTTTTTACCTTTACTCTGTATGTATCTCCCTGATGTTTCAGGTGTGTTTCCTGTAAACAACACATTGTAGGATTCTGGCTTTTAATCCATTCTGCTAACCAGTTCCTTTTTATGGGGGAGTTTATCCCATTCATATTTATGGTTAAAATTACCAATTCTGTATTACTTGCCATCTTGTTAACCCCTGTTTATGCTTTTCTCCCTTCCTTCCCCTTTACCCCCCTCCCCAGTATTAAATTTGTGAGCACCACTTGCTTCTCACAGCCCTCCCTTTTTAGTATACCTCCCCCAACCTTAGAATTCCTCCCCCATCTTACTCCTTTTCCTCACAATTTCTATATTCCCTTCCGCTTAGCTTATTCTTTCCCTTTTCACTTTTCCCCTCCCATTTTTCAATGAGGTGGGAGAAGTTTCACCATAAATCAAATATGTCTAATATTTTTCTCTTTAAGCCAATTCTGATGGCAGTAATTTACACACTATGCTCATCCCCCTCCATTTTTTTCTCTCAGCTATAATAGGTTTCCTTTGCCTCTTCGTGAGATGTAGTACCCCCACTTTACCCTTTTCCAGGCACAATTTCCTTTCAACCTCTAGTTTCTAGAACAAGGTATATATGTGTTCTTTATATATTTTTATAGCAGAAATATAGTTCCCAAGATTTCTTTTTACCTTTTTAGGTTTCTCTTGAGTTCTATATTTGTAGATCAAACTTTTTGTTTACTTCTGGTTTTTTCATTAAAAATAGGTGAAATTCACTTATTTCCTTGAATGTCTATCTTCTTCCCTGGAAAAAGATGTTCATTTTGGCTGTGTAAATTACTTTTGGTTGCATAGCAAGTTCCTTAGCCTTTTGGAATATCATATTCTAGGCCCTTTGATCTTTTGATGTGGATGCTGCCAGATCCTGAGTAATCCTTATAGTGGCTCTTCTATATTCGAATTGATTTTTTCTAGCAGCTTGCAGTATTTTTTTCCTTTATCTGATAGTTCTGGACTTTGACCACTATATTTCTTGGTGTTTTGACTTTAGGGCTCCTTTCAGTAGGTGATCAATGAATTCTTTCAATTTCTATTTTACCCTCTGTTTCTATAAATTCTGGGCAATCTCTTTGATAATTTCCTGGAAAATAGTGTCCAGACTCTTTTTTTCATCATATTTTTCAGGGAGTCCAATAATCCTCAGATTGTCTCTCCTAGATCTATTTTCCAGGTCTGTTGTTTTCCCAAGAAGGTATGACATTTTTTTTCCCATTGTTTCATTTTTTTGGTTTTGCTTGACTGATTCTTGTTGTCTCTTCGAGTCAGTCAATTCCATTTGTTCGATTCTGATTTTCAATGAAGTATTTTCTTCACTCACTTTTTTTTATATCTTTTTCTAACTGTCCAATTGAGTTTTTAAGTGAGTTGTTTTGTTCTATGGAATTTTTTTCCATTTCTCCAATTTTATTTTTTAGAGAGCTATTTTCTTTTTCCAGTTCACTAATTCTGCTTTTCAAGGATTTGATTTCTTTATATACTCTATCTTAAATGAGTGGGATGACTTATCCAGACTCTCTTGCCAAGCTTCCCTTTCCTTTTCCCACTTTTCTTCTAGCTCTCTTGTGAGAGCCTTTTTAATTTCTTCTATGAGTCTTCTGTGTTGAGAACCAGATCATATCCCGCTTTGGGGAGTAGTCTCCTCAGGATTTAAAGTCTGCTCTCTATCCATATAGAAGCTATCAAGGGTTAGGGTCCATTTAAATTTTTTGCTCATTTTCTCAGAGAGAATCAAAAAGGACAAAAAACCAAAAAACAAATGCAGCCTGTTTTTTTTTGGGGGGGGGGGGGGGGGTGTTACCAAGCTTCCTCTACAGACTGCGGGGGGGAGGGGGGGGGGAGGGAGGAAGGCAGCAGCGAGGCACTAGCAGGACAGCAATGGCTGTGCTGGTCTGTGCTCTGAGAATCTGAGACTCTGAGAGCATGCTAAGACCCTGTGGGTGGGTGTGGCCAGGTCCTGAGAGACCCTAGCTTTTCTGGGTTATAGTCTTCACCCCCTGTGTTTTTAGTTTCTCTGCTTGTCTACTAGATTGCTGCCAAGGCAAAGGATCCAATACTGTAGTAAAGCTCTCCCCACAGAGATAGCTGAGATCATACCCTATCCCCCTCCAATCTGCTCAGCTGTGAGCTGCCTGCTGTGCTCTTGCTGCCGCTGCCTGCCCTCAGCCTGTGCACGATCTAAAACTGTCCCCAGCCGCAAGCAAAAACAGACCTTTTCTAGTGAATTTCAAGGATGTCTTCTCTTGGTAATTATTTGTGGGTTTTTTTTTCTTCAGTCAAGCACTAATTCTGAGGCTTGTCATGAAATAAGTTCTGAGAGAAAAAGTGGAGCTTAAGTAGATGTGTGTGTCCTCTCCACCATCTTGGCCAGCAATTGAATGAAACTTTTTTAAATGAGAGTTTGAATTAGAGCTTAACTGCTTTGGGGGTTGGAGAGGGTAAGGAGGGAGGAGGGGGGATTAACTCAGAACTTTCAAAAGCATTGAAAATGATTTCTGAAGCAACTAGATATTTCAGTTTTTAGAGAAGGTGCCCTGTAATCAGGAAGACCTAAGTTAAAATCCAACTTTAAATACTCACCAACTCTGATTGCCTCAAATAAATAAATAAATAAAATAGGAAGTGATTTCTTTAAAATTGAAAACATAATTCTCAATAGTCATCTTAACAGTGGCAAAAACATTCCTGTAAAATTAGATTAATTCCTTGGACCTATTGGCACCTACCTTGACATGAAGCTGTGAAGACTACACTTCCAACAAGCCAAGAAAGGCCTGGAGAGAAAATGAAGGACATTTTTTTTTTCCTAAATGTTATCCTGTAGAAAGGATCAAAGAAAGCATAAGTCTTTAGAAGATTATATTAATATTAGTATTAATCCTGAAAACTAATACCCACCTTGTTGGAATCTTTACAAAGTGTTAAGCCATTGGAGTTGATTTGATCTTAGAAAGAGCTATTTTGGGCCAGAACTTGAAACAAGGTACTAAGTGGAACTGATAGAACAATGCTTGTGGGACTGGCTGGAGGTACTTACTTGAGTTAGTTACTGGAGTTAGTTACTTGAGGAGTTACTAGAAATTCTGGGAGCTCGAGAGAGATTTACTTGGAGTGGGAGAGAGCTCTTGGACCACAAGCCCTATCTTCGAGGGCAAGAGATCTTGCAGCTTTGTCCTTGGCTTGTGCCTCTGCTTTCTTCAGCCTCCAGACAGCACCAAGTTGGAAGATGCAATGAATCTCTCTTGCTTCAAAGATAGGGTTTGTAGGCTTTCTTCCAGAGTGCTCTATCTTCTAAGTCTCACAAGAAGAACTAAGCCCAAACTTCAAAAGCTCCCTATATATGTGATCTCCCAAAGGTTAACTCCAACTTCTGGAGGGAGAGAGATTCTGGGTTATCTCCCAGAGTGTTCTCTGGCCATAAGGGAGGTGTGAATTCGGACTAAGCCCTACTAAGTCCTGCATCCTCCCACATGTGTGAACTCCATTGAGTATTTAGATACTTATGAGCTCTCTAAAGGTGTGAACACAAGCATTGTTCAATCAGTTCCACTTAGTACCTTGTTTCAAGTTCTGGCCCAAAATAACTCTTTCTAAGATTAAATCAACTCCAATGGCTTAACAGTTTGTAAAAGATTCCAACATCTCCCCTTTTCTTTTGATTTAGGTAAACAATTTTTCATAACATGATTGAATAGTAATTTATTCAAGTCACAAGTATTTTAATTTTCTTCCTGGTACATTAAAGGAATGACTGGAACTAAGAAAATAAATTCTAAGGATTTATAAAAAAAAAAATTAACTTTTTTGAATTGAGGACAAAGAATAAGAATCTGAGGTGGTGCTCATAAATCAGGAATGACCAAACAAATTATGGTATATAAATAAGTTGGAATACTATTATGCTGTTTTTAAAAAATGATGAATTTGTAGTTTTGTGGCTCTGTTTGGTTTCTAACAATTGTTTCTGTTTGTGCCAGAAACCCTGAGGGATTTCCTCTCAGAGATTGGATTTTTCTTTTTGATTAGGTAAAAGAGGCCATTCTTTGTCTAAAATCTGACCTACCCTTATACCAAATGGGCTTTCCTCAATCTAACTGTGAAAGGTTAATGACCTTAGTTTAAAAAGACTATTATCTCTCACTATATATCTCTAGTCATCCTGATCCATATCTTGCCAGTGGATTGAGATGTCTCTGGCAGAGAAAGTGAGGTGGGTGACTTTGCATAGTCCACTCTCTCCTTAAATTTAACTCCACCTCCCTGATGTCATGATCCTCTTTGAGACCAAAGGACAAACAACAACCTTTTTCAATAGAGCTTTCCCAAAGGGGACCCAATTGAACTGGCCATTTGGGCTATACAGCTTTCCTTCTGTCTTCCCCTCCCTGATGTCACAATCCTCTTCAAAGGGCAAACAACAAATTTCAATGGAACAAGATGCCTGTTCCAGGATACACTGATCAAGTTAAATCTCATCACCATGCAACACCTTTATCACACCCTCTATCTACTTTCTCTTCTGATAGATAGACTAGATTGTAAAGCACTAAACCTCTCCCATAGTTTCTTTTATATCAGGAAGTAATGAGCCTCACCTGTGGTTTAGGGAGAATTTTCTTTGTGTAATTTAAAGAGAGACATAATAGATTGCAACAGTTCTCTCTACTGTTATCTAAGAGTAACTTGTATTCCCTTCTGGAGGAAAAGCAGAAAGTTGGAACCAGAGATCACTCTGTTCTTCTTATAGGGAAGCAGTTTGGGCCTAAAAGTATATCTACTCTCTCAAAAATTGTTGGTCTGGGGCTTAGATTTGAACTAATCTTGGATTCTTTGTCATTTCTTGGATGGGAGGCAGAGGATTAGGGTACCTTAAACTCTATATGCAAGGTTTTCCCTTTTCATTCCCCATCTGAATGAACTGTGAAAGCTATCTCACAAGAGGGGGACAGTACTGTAAAACTTGAGTGAAGGTGGGCTGTGCCCCAGGGCCAAGTTTCTTTCTCCAGAGATCACATGATTTATAAGGATTAGGACCTTTTCTTTGTGAGACTAAATTGGGGGTACCTTGGCATTACAAGTCTCATATAAAGTAATTCAGTAATCCTAAAGATATGGTTGGGTTATAAGTTTTTCCTTATTTATGACTTAGAATATGAGATCATTTGTTATAACTAATTAGGGTAAAGCACCAGCCAGTAGTCAGTGTTAGTCCAGACCCCTATATAATTCTTGTCTATTGACTGGGCCTTGCCTTTTCTTGCTTAACTGCTTGTGGGGAGGGGGATGCCCTTTCTTATGAGATGGTAATAAAATTCCTTTCTGCTTTTACCTTGAGAAATCTCCTTAATTTATTTGATTTATTTGAGCTGGTGGTCTTTGTCCCACATACATCTAATACCAGTTCCACAATGAACACACGTAGTGAATAGCAAAGAAACTCATTTATCCAAATCATAGCAAAACAGAAATCAGAGAATGTAAGGATCATTTCCATCATATGGCTTGAAATGTAAAAGACTCATCTTCCTAAATTTAAATCTGGCCTCAGATACTATCTGTGTGACTCTGAACAAATAATTTAACCTTGTTTGCCTCTGTTTTCTTTTGTGTAAAATTAGCTGGAGAAAAAAATGGCAAATAATTCCAGTATATTGGCAAGAAAACCCCAGATGTGGTCAAAAAGAGTTGAACATGACTGAAATGATTGATTGAAGAACATCATATATATATATCAGACAATGCAGAATGAAGAAGTTCTATTGGGAGAGAGATAATTCAACTCAACCAAGAGTTAATCACCTAGATTTTACCCAAGGATAAATTCCCTATGATGTTTAGATTAGCAAGCTGGGAATAGGGACATGATGAAGACTGGCTGCTTTTCTCATATCTTTTTCTTTAGCCACCCAAAGTGGGGCTGGCTTCTTTCATATTCCCTCTCAAAGCTGGAAGCCAGAAGCCCAAAGTGACTCACAATTTGAAGAGTTCTGCAGAAGACTATCACTCCAAGAATTCCAAAGAGGAACTGGAAAGTGATGGACCCCCTTGTCTCTTGCCCAATCCACCCCATCCCTCCCAAAGATCAGAGTATGATGAATGAGCTTTGGGATAAGGATATAACTTTATAAAGGGCAGTATTTGGACTTTTAGCTGACTTCACTTCCTTTCTACAACTCTTCTTGGTTCCAACTATTTTGAACAAGATTGAACATCTCTAGTGTCATTCCCTTCCAATCCCTGCTTTCCAGCTTCCTTTACAATCTAATCCTTATTAGATTGTAAACTCTTTGAAAATAGATCAATTAATCAACAAGCATTTAATAAGTATCAGGCACTCTGCTAGATATTAGAGATAGTATGTAGCAAAAGTCAAACAGCTCCTCTTTTAAAGAATAACAATTTACAGAGGAAGAAAACATGTACAGGTATCAGTAAACTCAAAAAAATATGCAAAGTCCCTATGAGGTAATTTTTGCTTGTGAAGACACTAAGAGATGGAGGGAATTGGGAAAGACCTGCTACAGAAAGTGTATCTTAAGATGAGCATTAATTTACTTGAAGGAACACGGACTTCCAAGAGGCAGAAGTGAGAAGGGACAGAATGGAAGTCTTGATGAGAAATGGAATTCTGTCTATACAATTAAGAAAATTTAGCTAGAACATAAAGTATAAAAAGGAAATAACTGGAAATATTACTGGAAAATTATATTAGAGACAGATTATGAAGGGTTTTAATCATCAAAAAGAATATTTCATCATAGAGACAAAACTTATTGAGCTGGGGAGTGACATGTTAGACTATCAATTGGGAAATATTGCTTTGGCAGTTATATGAATGGGTGATGGAATGAAAGCAAATTAGTAAGCAACATTTTCAGACATTATTAGGCAGAATGATAGGGAAATCGGGATTACAGTAATGACATTGCCAAGATGCAAAAGAAAATCCAGAGATGTTAAAGGCACCAGCCTAGTAAGTGGACTGATTGATCTACATGGGTAACTAACTCTTGTACTTACTTTCTGAAACCAGCCAAGTCTCTTCCTAGCTCTTACAAAGGAATGTTGGGGAGACTCACTGAATTTGTAGATTCTTTAGAAAAATCTAGCTTCATCACTTTGTGTACCCAAATAGTCATCATTTCCACCCATGTAAATCTTTGTTATTGAAGGGAGAATAAAAAAGAACAATCCTTAAACAACAACAGCAACAAAACTACTGGTTTTCATTGTTAAAGGCACTTAGAAAACTCCTAAAGGAATTTGTTTGCTTTCATGACAGGACATTAAGGTTAAGATCCTTTGCTGTACAACACATCAAAGCAAGAAAGAAACACTAGTCTGAAGCAACAGGGAGTGCTTGTGGGAAGCAAAGAAGACAAGATCATTCTTGGGGCTCTTAGGAAAAGAGAAAGGGAGAGATAAGGAACAGTCATAGACTAAAAAATTACCTCTAAGGTTTACACCAGTAGGAGGCCTCAGTAGCTAACAGCTCCTTACCACCATTATGATAACTATCCTCCCACCACACCAAGTTAGAAAGGTTCCACTAGAATTTTGGAAGTCAAGGGATTCCCAATTCCTGTTGCAGAGAAGGTAAAAAGGGTCCATATAAAAGAATGCCTGACCCCTACGGCAGGCCTACAGTGGGGCATAGAGAAATAACAAAGCATTATTCCACCCAAATATTGTTCTATATAATAATCAGCTATAGAGTTTTGGAACCTACCTACCATATATAACAATGCTTCAGAAGGAAAATATATTCTACATTCCCCCAAATAGGCTATAAACAAACTGTTGAAATATATCTTATTTGCAAATTGATGACTAAAAAAAGTTTGATAGATTCTAGGACTGAACTAAATAGGGTTCACTTGCTATACTCTTTTTACTTTCAGATCATCAATTTTAGGAAAAGGAAATTTACAATCTTGTTTCTGGGTTTTGACAAATGAACTTGCCCTCTAAAAGAATTTATACTGCTTTTTTGTCATCATATGTATTCATTACCTTAATGTACTTATCCCATTACAGATTCAGGATCTTAACGAAGTCTTAATCTGGGAAAACTGAGTTTTGTAGTTAACCTCAAAGTGCATATAGTGACAGCCTAAAATGATTGCAATAGATGAAACAAAGATTGAGAGAGAATAACATCTAATTCCTCCTATGTCAGTAAGGGAGGGGGGAGGAATAGAGGTCAAGAATAAGGACTGGTAGAAAGAAATATCCACAGAAAACATCTGCTGGCTATGCACAAAGGATGAAGAACTCACTTATTCTTGTGTGCTATTGCCAGAGGGGGCCCCCTTACTCCCCCCTCAAAAAAGTGACATCAAATGGAGAGCTGTTTGTTTTTTCTATATTCAATAGATCAAAAGAACAGGCAGCAATGCAATCTGCTCTTTGTATGGAGAAAAGGTCTATCCAGAGGGAAGGCGGGCACACATCTGGAAATATCTGTTCAGGGAAGCCACTTGAAAAATCACCATGTACAAGCCATAGGAGAAACATCTGTGCAGTGTACAGCCAACTTATGGAGGAGGGGGAGTTGCTGGAAAGGGACCACATAATCAAGACAAAAATTAGGGTGGAGACAGGCACCCCATTGAATGACACAACCTCCCAGTCCCTGTTTTTTTCAATCACATTAAATCATCAAGGGCTGCTTTCCTTTCCAAATTGTTTGGATTAAGGGCACCTGCTCTGGGCATTACAGGAAGAAGGCAGATCACCCATTTGTCAATTTTTGAACAGATAACCAAATAGAGTTGAAGAACAGTCAGCATGTTCTAACCATAAAGTCCAAAATATGTCTATTTTTATTCAAAACAATGCTTTTGACTAGTTCTTATGTATTTATTGCACATCCATATTAATGCTTTGGTGAATTTTTAAAGTGATTAGCATTGAAGATACTGTATGTTGCCCCTTTAAGAAGCCTGCTAATAATACCAGCACAAAAAATCTTTATTCTACTAATCATATGATTCCATAATCTTAATCAAAAAGTATACACATACCACCACATCATGAGAATCTCACATGAAACTAAATGAGTTTTCCCATTTTTACGCCTTTGCCTTTGAGCAGGAGGTATCACAAGTAGGACAAAGTCAAAACATGGCACAACTGTTAGAGAGAAAAGTGAGCAGACATTGTTTTACTTTTCTGTGAAATCTGGCCATTAACGATGTCATCTTCTCTTCTTGGAATTAATTAGCAACTTGTCACTTTATATTACACTGGTACAGTCTCCTACTTTTATTGCATTTTGAGGTTTGGTTATGTTTACACAGATAAAATTAAGTGGAGAGCTGAGGAAAGTATGTAAATAATTTAGGTCCCAGACACTATTTTGGATGAGGGAGGGGGAGGGACTTTATAGGAATTAAGCACATTGGCTATTGACACTGAATAAATTCAAGAATGGTTGTTTAACTCTGTTTCTTTTAGCCATGTCCACATACCTCGATACCAAGATTTCACCAGCTGGACTATATTCATTACTTGAACAGATTAAAACTCCTTTCCTTCTTGGTCTCTGAGATCTGCTATGGTTGAAAATTCATCATCTCCTGGCCAGCCTGTTGATGAATGATTTTCTCTGAAACTCATGAAATAGGTTGATCTTCTAAGCATAAACATATATTCCATCATTAGGTTTATTTATAAACATAGCCAGATATATAATTCTATGATTTCTAAGAACTATAACTTGGGAGGGGTGCCTGGGATATTGTTCTACCTTGTTAATATTTAGGTGTTAACATCATTTATACACACTTTCAGCCAGTAAATATGTGTGTTAATTTTACACACACACACACACACACACACACATACACACACACACATTAAACTTTAATAGCTATATTTATATATATTTTAATAGGTTAAGCTATTAAAACTTAAAACCACATTAAGACTTTGAGAATATTTTGTATGTGGTTTTAAGGCCCCTAAACTTTAATAGAATCCTGTTTTATTTAGTTTAAAGAAACATCAAAAATTTAATCCATTGATAGAGCTAAAAAGAGTCTTCTGGCATAAATGGGCATATCTGGCAGAAGGCACATCTGGTATAACTCCTTCATTTTATAAATAATGAAGCTGAAGTACAGAGAAATTATGTGATTGTCTTATAGTAATAAAATTTTTAAATGCATAAACTCTAACGCACATCTAGGTCTTTTGACCTCATTGGATACATCATGCTACTACTATTCATTCAAACTTCATTAAAAAGATAGCCGATTGCTACAGTGTACAAAATTATTGTTATTCAGTTGTTTTTAGTTGTGTCTGAGTCTTCGTAACCTTATTTGAAATTTTCTTGGCAAAAATACTGCAGTAGTTTTTCATTTCCTTCTCTAGCTCATTTTACAGATGAGGAAATTGAGATAAACAGGGTTAAACAACTAGACCAGGGTCTAGTTCAGCTAGTCCAGCTAGTAAATTCTTGAAGCTGGATTTGCATTCAGGGAAATGAGTATTCCTAACTCTAGGCTTAGTGCTTTATCCATTGTGTCCCCTAGCTATCTTCACAAAGTGGGTATATACACTATTAAAAAAAAAAAAAAACAGTGGGTATATACAAAGTGTGTATATATATGTAATATAGGTATATATTTATGTATATACCAATGTATGTAAGTGTATATGTGTATATATTTGTATGTGTATATCTATATCTATAGCTATCTATCTATAATAAATATTTAGTGTATACTTTTACTTCTAATAATAACAAATTAGGGGGAGAGAACAGTGAGAATATAACTTTGTACAAAGGAAGAACAAATTTTGCAAACCCTAAGGCAGTGGTGTCTGGAAGGCTAAATTTTGTTATGCGTATATTTAGCCTAAATGCAATGTAATATATTTTACAAAAAATCTGGCAAAGAGTTTCTAAATGTTGTGCTGATGACTTTGCTTTTTTTCCCCTTTCTTTAATTAGTTGTGGATGGGGTTTTGTTGTTTGTTTTTTTTCTAAAGAGTGTTTCTTATAGTAATTGGATAGCTACTAATAAACCCCAGAAATCATTACAGTACAAATAAGATGTAAATCATTGAGGGGAAGGAGTTCTTTCAGCCACTTACTGATGATGTTACTAAGGATGTCACCTAAACTTCATTAACCTAAATCTTTTCCTGTTTAAAGTAAGGGTCCTAGTCAGGATGGCTTCTCACTTCCCTTCCACTTTTTTTGTTTTTTTTAAAAGATTATTGTTGTTAGTGTTGTTTAGCCATGTTTGAGTCTTCATGACCCTCTTTGGGATTTTCTTTGAAAAGATACTATAATGTTTTGTCATTTTCTTCTCCAGATTATTTTGTAGATGATTAAACTGAGGCAGTTAAATGATTTGCCCAAGGTCACACAGCTGATATATGTCTGAGGCCACATTTGAACTCAGCTCTTCCTGATTCAAGACCCAATGCTCTATCTATTGTACCACTTAGCATCTCCTTTAAGATAAGGGCTTCTTTCATGATAATTGAGGAAATGTATATAGAAGAAATATGCATGTTTAACATATTATTGGATTACTTTCCATCTAGGGGAGGAGATAGGAGGAAGACAGGAAAAAATTTAGAACATAATGTTTTGCAAGGATGAATGTTAAAAATTATGTATATGTTTTGAAATTTTAAAAAGTTTAATAAAAAAAGAAAAACTGGTCAATATAAAAAAAGATAATGGCTTTTTCCATTCTCCAAATATTTGATGTATTCTAATATATTGATAAGTCAGCAATGCTGGAGGAGTGAAGAGGTGTTTAAAGTCTTGTGATCGACATTACATAGAAACCTATCTAGTCATTTTTAACATATACCTCTCCCAAACCTTTAAATAAGAGAAGGTTCCAAAGATTGTCACAGAAAGTAGCTATGCTACAGTTGAAAGAACGTTGGACATAAAGTCAGAACATTTTATCCATTTTAGTTGGTAGCTTTTCTGAAGAATGGCCTCAAATAGCTTCGGACAAGTCAGTTCATCTCTTTGGGTTTTGATTTACTTACCTATAAAAAGTAGGTGATGAATCATTGTATTATTTATTTAATAGATTTGTTATAAGGAAAGTGTCATGTAAACTTTAAAACTGTACACACACGGGTAACTATGGCAGTTGATACTGGAAGTGGAAAAATTAGAGGGCTTTATATTGAATCCTACCTCTAATAATGGAGCAAATCATTTTTTTTTTTTTTAATGAGTAGGTTGGACTCTGAATCCCTTAAAGCTCTAGATGTATGATTCTTTTCCTCCATTACACAGAAAAGAGACAGACAAAGATGGAAACACACAGAAGAAAAAAATATTGGCTACATTACTCTGGGCAAATCATTTAACCATTCAATGCTCTATAGCTATAATTTGCAGAGAAAGTTCCAGTTTCCTTGGTATCAGGAGTTTTTTCTTCCAGAAGTTTCCTATTCAGCAAAATCACAGGTTCCATCACTATCTTTTATAGACAGAGATGGCCTTGTGCTTTTTTCAAAACAATTAGGTTTAAAGTAACTCATTCTTCCTCCCCTCAGAATGCTCTTTTGTAATAAAGAAAAACAGTCAAGCAAAACCAACCAATATCATGAGCACATCTGCCTTCAAATGGCACATTAAGCATCTGTAGTACACTCTTCCCTTCTCACAACCACCAAAGGGATTGAAGGGGTGTTTTATTATTTATCCTCTGGAATCAATATTGGTCTTTCCATATAATCTGAATTCAGCTGCCTTTTTCTGTCATTTTCACTAGCATTATTGTAGTCATTATGTATAATATTCTCCAGGTTCTGCTTTCTTTGCACTATATCAGTTCTGTCAAGTATGAATTCTTCATATTCATTATTTTTCCCGGGTCAGCCACAACGGCACCAGGCAAGGCCCCACTGGTGCCTATCCTAAGGTAAGCCAGGAGGCCATCTTCTGCCTCCTGACAAGGCTCTCAGATACCCCAAGACATTCTTCTTCCTGCCTATGCATGCTTTAAGGCAGGCTTCCAGAGTCTCATATAACACAATTATATTTTGCTGCCACAATCTCAAATGACAACATTGAAGTCCATGTCTCTTCCATCCTTAGAGAATCTTTATTAGATCTCATCATCTTTGCTAGCTGTTATTCTATATTCCTGCCTTTCTTCTTGACTAAAATTCCAGTAAATGTCTTTTCTACAAGGTGACAACTTCTTTTATCTGCTTACTTCTTTTAGAATCGGGCTTTCAACCTCATTATTCATCTAAAATTGTTTTCTCCAGAGTTACCAATGATCACTTAATTTTAAAGTCTAATGACCTTTTCTCAGTCTTTATCCTTCTTGACCATTCTGCATCACCTGGAAATATTGATCACTTGCTTTAGATTATCTCTCTTCTCTGGGTTTTTGAGACATAACTCTCTCTTGTTTCTCATTCTACAAGTCTGACATTTTTTTATCCATTGTCTTTGCTGATTTTAAAATTAAGTGATCATTGGTAACTCTATATTAATAAGCTATCCCAGTAAGACAACCGTCTTAATAGGTGTAACTATTTTTGACAGTGGCCAGAGGATATTTTTGGGAAACCTTAAATGCCTAATGCCTTCCTTTTTTTTTTCTTCCCCCCCAAATATATATATATATATATATATATATATGTGTGTGTGTGTGTGTGTGTGTATGTATGTATGTATATATTTGTATGTGTATATGTGTGCATATATACACATACATATTGCTTTCATAGATGTGTTCATGTTACCTCTCCCATGAATGTAAGCTCCTTTAGGTCAGGAACTATTTTTGCCTTTTTTTATATTCTTAGTACAATTCAGGCACTTATAATAGTGCCTAACATTTTTAAAAGTTCTTCAGTCCTGTCTAATTCTTTGAGACCATCTTTGGATTTTTCTTGGCAAAGATACTGATGTGGTTTTCCATTTACTTCTTTAGTTAATTTTACAGATGAGGAAACTGAGGTGAAGAGGGTTAAATCTCTGGCATAGTATAACATAGCTAATAAGTGTTTGAGGCCAAATTTGAATTCAGAAAGATGAATCTTACTGACAGCCAGCCCTGCACTCTCTCCACTGCACTATCTAGTTGCCTGGCACACAGTAGATGCATAATAAATGATTGTTGACTATTTCTTGGCCTGACGTATATAATAAGACTTATATAAGACTTAATGCTAAGATGAGCTAAGAAAAAAGTTTAAGCAGATTTAACAGACCCACAGGCAATTATGTTCAAAACTTTTTATTCTCCCAAAATAGCCATTTAGTAGTAAACCTCTAAGCCTCAGCCCTTAGGCCACACAGCTATGTGCTGTGGAGTTTATGTGAAATGGCAGGTTGTATTCAGTGATGTAGAGCTGAGTGAGCATTAGACATAGTGATTATTCAATGTAAAGTGAGACACAGACATAGTTTTCACCAATTCTTGGTGAAACTTTACCACTGTAAGAAGGGCTTAGGTCTGGATTATTAGCTGAAAGCTACTCCATTATTTTTTCTTCTTTTTCCAAAGTCAGTCTGGGTCATCTGTGGAAAATACCTCCAACATAGTGGACATTTTTCACTTGGATAGTCAATCATCAGTTCTAATTTTATAGGTCCAATTTTAAATTAATCATTTTTACTCTACAAATGATTTTCCCTTTCAAGTTTCTATTTCTGGATATTGTTATTCTCCCAGTCACTGAATTTTCTTTCTATTTCTCATCCTTTAATTCTATTAATTGAATCCATTTCTTAGAGTGGGAAGGGTTTTAGAAGTCATTTAGTCCAATCCCTTCATTTGGCAGATGTTTTCATATCTAAGGCTCCCAAAGGGTAAGTGTCTTGCTTAAGGCATTAGAAGTATCACAGATATGAACAGACAATTCTCAGACAAAGAAATTGAAACTATTTCTAGCCATATGAAAAGATGCTCCAAGTCATTATTAATCAGAGAAATGCAAATTAAGACAACTATGAGATACCACTACACACCTATCAGATTGGCTAGAATGACAGGGAAAGGTAATTCGGAATGCTGGAGGAGATGTGGGAAAACTGAGACACTGATACATTGTTGATGGAATTGTGAGCAATTTGGAATTATGCTCAAAAAGCTATCAAACTATGCATACTCTTTGACCTAGCAGAGTTACTAGTGGGCTTATATCCCAAAGAGATTTTAAAGAAAGGAAAGGGACCTGTATGTGCAAGAATGTTTGTGGCAGCCCTCTTTGTAGTGGCCAGAAACTGGAAAATGAGTGGATGCCCATCAGTTGGAGAATGGCTGAATAAATTGTGGTATATGAATATTATGGAATATTATTGTTCTGTAAGAAATGACGAGCTGAATGATTTCAGAAACACCTGGAGAGACTTACATGAACTGATGCTGAATGAAATGAGCAGGACCAGAAGATCATATACTTCAACAACAATACTATATGATGATCAGTTCTGATGAACGTGGCCCTCTTCAACAATGAGATAAACCAAATCAGTTCCAATAGAGCAGTAATGAACTGAACCAGCTACACCCAGGGAATGAACTCTGGGAGATGACTGTGAACCACTACATAGAATTCCCAATCCTTCTATTTTTGTCCATCTGCATTTTTGATTTCCTTCACAGGCTAATTGTACACTATTTCAAAGACTGACTCTTTTTATACAGCAAAATAACTGTATGGACATGTATACATATATTGTATTTAACTTACACTTTAACATATTTAACATATATTGGTCAACCTGCCATCTGGGGGAAGGGGTGGGGGGAAAGAGGGAGAAAGTTGGAACAAAAGGATTTGCAATTGTCAATGATGAAATATTACCTATGCATGTATCTTGTAAATAAAAAGCTATAAAAAAAAAAAAGAAGTATCACAAATAGAATTTGAACCTGGTTCTCAAACTCCAGAACCAGTATTTTATGTTCTATATGTTGATTTTGCTTAATAATATGGCTTCATCTTCACTTTTCAGTGTTATTATCTTAAACCAAGCCTTCACTAATTCATACTGAAATTGTTGCTTTAACAATGTTTCCTCACTTCAGTATCTCTTCTCTCCAATTCATCCTGCATTTTGATAACATTATTTTCCCTGAAATACCAACTTTAATGTGTAATACTCTTGCTCAAAAACCTTCAATGGCTACTCAGTGTTGCCTAGCAAATAAATCCTTAGTTTGTCCCTAACATATTTCAAAACATATCCACCATGATTCCTCTTTTCTTTATTAAGAATAGTTGTTCCATTTTTCTTCTACCACGTAGTTCCTTAGCATTGTTTCCTCTTCCTAAAATGTCCTTCCCCGTTCTTCGCTCTGCCAATTCTAGTCCTACACATTCTTCACTGTGTCCTATTTCTCCCACAAAATCTTTCCTGACCATCAAAATGTCCTTTCCCTCTTCTGAAGATATAGCATATATTGTCTATCAGCTCAATTTGTTATTAATTATATATTGACATGTAACATTTAATGCTATTTATCTTATTATTTAGATTTTATTTATGTGTAAGGTATTTATTCTTTAAGAAGGAAACTTAGCTACTGAAAAGATGAGAAAATAAATGCATTCAGGGGCAGCTAAATGACACAGTGGATAGAACACTGGCCCTGAAATCAGGAGGACATGAGTTCAAATCCAACCTCAGACACTTCTTACTAGTTATGTGACCCTGGGCAAGTCACTTAATGCTAATTGCCTCACTCCAAAAAAAAAATAAATAAATAACTAAAATAAATGCATTTAGAAAAAAGTAAATTAAGAAAAATGTAAGTTAATTACATTTCACAGTAAACATTTTGAACATTTAAAGAGGCAAAACTTATATTTATTTAATAAAGCAGCTAAAACTCTATTAATCTGCACAATTTGCAGATAAGCTCTGAGTGGCTTAGCTACCAAAAGGAGGAAAAAATGAATTGAGGCATAATGAAAAAGGCTTAAATAAATTTGTAAGCAATTTAAGATATCTCTGTTTCATGTGAACATTTTAATAGTTCAATGAGGCAAAGAAACAAAGCTTTTATTTATTAAAAACATAAAATGGATGTATATAACACAACCCTTTTTAAACACAGAAACAATGGAAGATGACCACTGAGAAGACTGCTGAATAGTTAAGTATGAAGAAGAGTGAAGTCCTTTAGGTTATTTGTAACTCTAAGGTTTAAGAGATTATTTAAAAATGACAATTCCTTTAGTACTATGGATGAATAAATAAAGGCTCTTTATATCATAAGGAAGATTCCCCAAGTTTTCAACCTCATTAAGGAAAAGTGATTCACTGAGTCAATATTTCAATCATCGAAAATTAAATGTAAAGAGAGTATGAAGAAGCTTGGCTGGACTGGAGCAGGAGAACAAAGAATCAGCAAGGGATAGAAATTTTGACTATGTCACTACTGTGTGAAGAAACTAGCTAGAAGGGCAGTAGGCAAAAAGGAAGTCTTCCTTTGTTGACTCCTGAATAATTCCATATTTTCATTGGAAAATAGCTTGTTGCTCTTCAGCACCATCTTCAGTTTGAGAGAGAGAGTCTCTTAGAATATGGTTTGAGAGAGAGGCAGAAAGGGAAAAGACAGGTTTTTCAGTTGCTTTGCTGTATAGGAAGAAATGCTGATAAATATTTCTACTTGGATGATGCAGAATTCTTTTGTGTTGGCTGGGCTTTTCTGCATTTTCCAGACAGCCTGGCCAAATGAGCTTTCCATATCCCTGTTTAAAGGAATCTGCTAACAAATATAATAGATTAACACTTTCCAGAGCTCTTTTAAGGGTGATTGTTAGTTAAAAGAACATGACAAGAAAAGAGAATTTCTTCAGCAGGAGAGCAATGAAGATCAGAAGAAAAGGAATCAGCTGACAGTAAAGAAGCAACTTCATTTAGTACAGATGTTCCTGAAAAGAGCAATGACAAGACTTGCATTCCAGAGATGTGTTACCCCAAGCATATGGGTTTTTCTCATCCATGTGAATGTATGTTGAATTTATGTGTGGCCCAATCTCCCTACAGATACTGAGTACATTGATTGGAGTATATGGCCCAAGCTTATATGTGAATGTGATGTATTAATTCATTCATTGAATTCATTAATTCAATTCATAATTAATTCATTTTAATTAATTCATTAATTCACTCAAAGCTTTTGTCTATATTAAATGTTTGTGATATATTGCTGTTTTTACTTTATTGGTAAGCAAATGGTTATGTTTTAAAATGCATATTTATAATCCTTGTAAGTACCTGATTTTGGAAATGGAAATGGAAGCTTACCAGTGGGAACTTAAGAGTTATAGGGTGTACTATATTGTCTCACAACAGGGTTACTTTAGGACTCTAAGAGAATTTAAGTGGAATTATTCAGTTGTGATGCTTCTCTGAAGAATCTTGGGAAAGAGATCTATTTTAGAGCATAAATGATTGGTCTGTCTTATGAAAAGAATAATATTTCATGGAGGCTAACTTCACAAAAATGTTATATATGTATAGTCTAGCTCATAAATGTTTCATTCCAGTATGTATTATCTGTGCTGGGAGACATAGAGAAGATTGGGCAAATGTATATAGTTCCTTCTTTCATCTCTTAACTTTCAGAAAGCAGCCCTTTCCAATTGGAATAATTCTATATATCTGTCTAAGGAGAAATGGGGACATCTCAGAGAAATCTGGTCAAATACTACTTACCAAGTCAAGAAACATACCTCTCAGATACTAGATTAGAAAAGACACAAACTTTAATAAACCATTATCAGTTAATATGTGTGAGAAAAGATACTTTCCCTTGGCCCTTAAAGATTTCAGATATGTGAGGCTTAGGAATAGGAGCTACCGCACAACAAAGGCCTTCAGAAATGAAGGTATTAAAGTACCCTCTTTGGCTGCAAATGTATTCTGAGAAGACAATGATATACTAACTGTGGCCATCTATTAGAATTTTTGGAAAACTGATGAAAAAGAGAGCAATTACTCTCATTTTCTGAGAAGTACAAGAAAAACAACACTGTAGATAGAGGATTCATCAAAGAGAATATTGAACATGGAAAATTTTAGGCATTCCAGCTGAAGCCTTAACCATTACCAAAAGTCACTGAAACAATTTATGTGATTCTCTGAGAAGAATGTAGCTTAATATTGAATATTTTTATTTTCTACAACTTTGATAGATTCTCTCTATATCCCTTAATTGTAAATAAAATCATTCCTGTTTTGAGCCTTGTGAAACTACGTGCCATTATGAGACTAGGTCCTGAGTGAGTATTTTACATAAAAGTTCATAGCTCTTTCAGGTGGGGGGTAATGAACCATGGAGGTGGGAAACCCCCCAAAATATATCCCAACTTAAAATCAAGAGGAAACTTTGATCAAGAATTCCTTATACATTTCTTACCCTTAGCCTATTGAGCTAAATTTTTAAGCTCTTCAGGCACAGTGCCTGTGATAGCTACATATTATATTTTCTTTTTTCCTTTTTCCAGTATAGAATAATCACAGTCAACAACCAGTAAATATTTGTGGAATGGAAAAAAGAGAATAAGGGCAAAGATACTCTACCATCCTTTACACCAATAAACAAATCAAAGAGTATTTATTGAGAGACTGATGGGCTGGGTAACATAAAAGCAAATATGAAATAGTCCCTACCCCTAAAAGCTTAAATTTTATCAGAAGAGATATGATATATTCAAATACATGTGGGTATATATACATATATGTATGCACATAGGTATATGGAGATACAGTATACTCATATATGTATATGTATACATGTACACACATACATGTGTGTGTGCATAACAAGGCAAATTATGCACAATATAATTTGGTAAGAGAGAGGCCTTAGCATCTAACAGAAACTGGAGAAGACCTTCCAATATGAGGTGATGCTCAAAGTAAGCCTTAAAGGATACCAAATTCCACAAAGAGAATTGGAAGGAAGATATTTTATGCATGGGCAAAAGCCTATATGAAGACAACATGCATCTCTATGCTATCTCTGACCAATATTATCTTATGTTTACACCTCCCAATACATTTTTTTTGGCAGATTGGAAGTTTATTTTCTCTTTTTTTTATTTTATTTAATAGCCTTTTATTTACAGGTTATATGTATGGGTA
The DNA here is from genome assembly GCF_902635505.1 of Sarcophilus harrisii. Lineage (NCBI taxonomy): Eukaryota > Metazoa > Chordata > Mammalia > Dasyuromorphia > Dasyuridae > Sarcophilus > Sarcophilus harrisii. Next base: position 170,481,270 of record NC_045429.1, on the reverse strand, counting down.
ACTTTACAGCATTAACAATTGCCAAACCTCTTGTTCCAATTTTTCACCTCTTGCCCCCCACCCCCTCCCCCAGATGGCAGGATGACCAGTAGATGTTAAATATATTTGAATATAAATTAGATACACAATAAGTATACATGTTATTTTGCTGTACAAAAAGAATCAGACTCTGAAATATTGTACAACTAGCTTGTGAAGGAAATCAAAAATGCAGGTGGGCATAAATATGGGGATTGGGAATTCAATGTAATGGTTTTTAGTCATCTCCCAGAGTTCTTTCTCTGGGCATAGCTGGTTCAGTTCATTACTGCTCCATTGGAAATGATTTGGTTGATCTCGTTGCTGAGGATGGCCAGGTCCATCAGAACTGGTCATCATATAGTATTGTTGTTGAAGTATATAATGATCTCCTGGTCCTGCTCATTTCACTCAGCATCAGTTCGTGTAAGTCTCTCCAGGCCTTTCTGAAATCATCCTGTTGGTCATTCTTACAGAACAATAATATTCCATAATATTCATATACCACAATTTATTCAGCCATTCTCCAACTGATGGGCATCCACTCAGTTTCCAGTTTCTAGCCACTACAAAGAGGGCTTCCACAAACATTCGTGCACATATAGGTCCCTTTCCCTTCTTTAGAATCTCTTTCTCACAATACATTTTAAACTGCATTTAACAAAATTATTTATGAATGGAAAACTGTGATTCTTAATCCAATATATTCCCTCTTATTTTGGGACATCATCTAAATTTACTCTCTTCTTAGATTTAACCAAAGGCACTATTTGGTATGCACTGGTATCTGCCAATGTTTCCTTCCATATTAGGATCCAATTACCCATTCCTATTTTTTGTAAAAAACCATTGAAAAGTTTTATGTTCTTGGGGATGCTAAACTTTAAAAACATTTCATAGAAAATGAAGGAGAGCAAGAATGAGACTTCTTGTCATTTTTTGTCTGGTACTTTAATTACTTTGACAAAAAGAAAATATTTCCTTTTAACTGTAACCTGAAGGGATACCAAAACTAGAAGAAACTACAAATCTTTCCCTAAAGTTTCTTAATGTAAAAATCACCATCCATCAGCTTTCAATGACTCCCAAAGTGATGACACCATGATCATTTCACTGGGAAATGGAAGTGTTAATGTCCTGTGTTGTGCTGAGTTAGAAAATGAGCAAGCTGGAGGGTCCTACCACAAACTCAAAAGACCTGGTTGGTTATACCACATACTACACACACCCACTCTGGAAATTATAACCTAGCTAAAACCTTTCAGCAAATAATTTTAGAATGATGAGCTTCAGTCTCAACAAAAGACTTTTAGGATTCCAGAACCACAGAATAGAATGAAACCACAAGTGCCTATGTGTGAACAATTTTACATGTGTGTGTCTTTGTGTGTGTGTAGAGAACCAGAGAAAGAAAGGGAGAAAGAAAGAGAGATGAAGAAAGACAGAGACAAAGACAGAGAGAGGAAGAGGCACAGAGAGACAGGCAGAGACAGAGTCAGAGAAACAGAGAGTATAATCAGAATGTGAAGTTGGAAGTATAGAATAATTTTCAAATGTTAACCTATTTATGCTATCTTGTTTTCAAAAAAATTTCAAAAAGAACATTGGTATATAAAGTAGAGAGAAAAATAATAATTAACTTTGTGCAACTAAGACTTTGAATCAAAGTATTAATATCTGGAAAATAATGGGGCATACTTCTTCCCTAGGAAGGTATACTCCCTACACTGACCTCTGACCCCAAAACTTAACCTTCAGGTTCTATCTACCCTACAGCTTAAATTTCTTCCCCTATTTAGAATGTGAGCTAATTAAAAGAACAGACTACCTCACTTTTCTTTTGTGCAACTTCAGAATTTAGTACAGATTTTTTTCATTCATTTACTGATTCATTTGCCACTTGACTCAGTCGCCACCTTTGGGGACTTGTCCCTATGACATTCCTCTCTTGGACCTATCTCCCCCTTCACCATGGGTAAAGGGCCAAATTACCCCTGCAGCTACAATAAGATTTTCATCTGGGGTCACTTCTTTCCCTTTTTCAAGCAAGCTCTTTGACCAAGTTCACAATATTTCTATTTATGGCTCCAATATAAATGAATAAACATGAAGATATCAAATGGCTATTGTGTCCTAAAAATCACACACTGAAGTCTTAGTCAGAAAGCTGAGTTTCCTAGCTCTTTCTCTTCTGTTGTTTTGTGAACTTAGTCAAGTCATTTTGTTTTAATCTTAGCCTATTTTTCCTCATTTGTAAAATAGGAAGCTCCACATATAACACTGGTTTTGAAATTAAATAGTGGTTTTCATGTATAACTAGTTGCTTGCTTCTGCTGGATATAATAAGCAGAACTTCCTGAACTCCTGTCCTATAGTACTCTTACACTTAAAGCCACTCCATAAGAGGCTTCTCTCCTCAGTGTTTAGCTTTAAGCCATACTTCCTTCTATCTTTAACTGCTGTATCAGCTATCAGCTACTTTCCACAACTCTTAGACATGGTTTTTAAATCATATATCTGGAAAAGAATACAGATATTATCTAATTAGCTCTTATTTTACATTTAATAGTCCTAAGGCTCCTAAAGATTAAATGACTTGCCATTAGATATGTTGGGTAATTAGTGGCAAAATTAAGATCAGAACTTATGTCTCTTAAAATTCATGCTTTCTATTAATCTCTTATTCTTTAATTCTAAGATTTGTTCTTAATATGTCCACAGTTTTATACATATATATAACTATATCTCTATATATAATTATATCTAGATAGATAGATAGATAGAAACAGATATAATCAAAGGATGTCCTAGTTAATCTAATTGTGAAAAGATTGAAAGATGGACATCTTCATATATCTCTCAATGTAACTTTTACTCCAAATTCTTCACAGAGATAAAATCAATATTGTACAACAAATACTTGGGACGTTTTGTAGTCTAATCATAATCTGACATCTCCAAAGATGTCCAAATCTGTCAATTATATACTCAAGCCAAAGAGCCCATATCCAACCAGCAGACTTACTAAATCCTCCACAACTTTTTTTCTATATTATTTGGGTATATATATACTTGAGTAACTGAGTAGCAATAATACTGAATTTTATCATAGACTTGTCTCTATCTCAGGAATATGTTGCCATTTGGATAGTGGCAAATACCCTAAAACTTATTTTTTTCCAGTATTGGACCTCCTACATTTCCCAGATTTCCTACCTGGGACTTAAGGAAATTTTCTATATTTGCAGCCTTCTTTCTCACTTTTATTTTCTGTTATGTTCCACAGTTTATCTTTTATTTATTGACTATTCTATTCATGGCATCCCAAGAAAATTCCCTTTTGCACTTTTTCAAACTTATAGGCCTATAGAAAACAAAACCAAATCCTAAATTTGGTCCTCTAAGACCTATATCTCCTAGCATCAACACAATTTGGCTGTCATATATTTTTTTTTATTTTGTCATGGAATCCTGGGAGAACTATTATCCATATTCTATCTCTTTATATCTTATCTTCACGGCTAGCAGCTTTAGCTTATATAGAATTGGTAGATTCTTTTAACAGTTACCTTTTCCTTCTTTTCTGCCAATTTCTTTTCTACTTCAGTATTTTTATATTTCAAAACTGTTATTCACAGGATTTTTATCTCACATTTTTGGTTCATTTTTCACTGATAGTACTGTAGTTATATGTGAAACTCATTTGTCTTTTCAATTTTACCCATTCTATTTGTTTTTAGAGTCTTTTCTGTTGGTTGATCTTTTTGAGATCTAGGCTTTTATACAAGACTTTCTCCCTTGAATTTTTCTCTGTCAGATATCCTGTTGTATTCCCAGTTGATTGACTCTCCACTTTGTGACTTCTGCTCCTTCCACTACCATGTAAGCCTCTAAATTAGTTATACTTGTTCTCAGACTTCTAAAATGGGGGATTATTTAGGTTTTCTATACCCAACTTACTGTCCCATTATAAATCTGGAATTGGGAGAAAATTGATCCCAGGTGAGGATAACAGAAAATTAACCACATAACAGATAAATTAAAAGAAATAAAGACCTGAGGAAGTAATACTGGAGTCAGCATAAAACATATATTACCAAAAATTGGAAGAAATGGTCCCTCCACACTTTTCCATCAGGTCTTGGCCTTGACATTTGGGACTACAATCCAAAAAAAAGGATGTTGTCTGTTATCACAACTCTACATAAAAATTCTTGAAAATGTACTAGGGCAACCATTGGCCCATACATCAGAGCAAGGTCAGAACAAGAAATGTTCACCATGTCATTGAAAGTCAGAGCTTCAGTAAATAAAATTATCAGGCAGTAATTTCAATGGCATTTCTTTTTCTCTCCATTAGAGCTATAGTCAGAATTTTGATGCTGGGTCAAGGCACGCAAAATTCATCTGTGCGAAGTGATACTTAAATAGGCATCTGATTCAGCTGAAGCTTGAGTAGGGCATGTATAGAAAATCCCAAGGCATGTTAAGGCTGCTGTTGGGGGTGGGGGTTAAGAATAGGAGACTAGAAGTAGGAAGGAGGTCCTCTGGTATAGACAATAAAAATGGATCCACTATGTGATAGCTTCATATTTTAACTAATTATGCTTACTATGTGCTGATAATTTATTTTGTGATATTCAAAGAATGAAAGTTGCCAATGCCTCTCTACATTTTAATATCCTGGGGAAAAGTCCTATTTGCTCCTTATTAACTAATATCGGAGCAGTTAAATGGTGCAGTGAATAGAAATATAGGCCTGGAGTTAGAAAGACCTGAATTCAAATCCAACCTCAGACAATAAATGTGTGACTATACAAATCACTTAATCTCTATCTCAGTTTACACAAGTGTTTAATTGTAAAATGAATATTATATGGGCACTCAGTGTTATGGTGGTCAAATAAAATAATATTTATAAAAGTACCTGGCATGTAGAAAGTGCTATATAAATGTTATTCCTTTCCCCTAAAGTCTCTGTATTGCATACAGATCTTTAACTTGACTTTCAGTCTCTCATTTCTGATTTGAGCCTTTAATTGCAGTGGCCTGATGATCTATTCATATGCTTTGGCCCCTGCTCTGCCATGACACGGGAACAGTTAGGTAGCACAGTGTCTGGGTCAAAAGTCAGAGCGAATCATCTTCATGAATTCTAATAGCCTCAGATATTTATTAGCTATGTGACCTTGAGTAAGTCACTGTTTTCCTTAATTTCTTCATCTGTAAAATAAGCTGGAATTCCTGCATCTTTGCCAAGAAAACCTCACAGATGGTTTTAACATAGAAGATGGATGTTACCTTGCTATAATTTTCTTTATATAACTTTTAACTCTATATAATTTTCCTGACTCTAATCAAATGCAAACATCTTCAGAGAACCTATTTCAAATTGCTGTGTTCTCTTGACAATTGTGATAGTTTCACTGTACTAGCCTTGGTCAGACTTCACTTGGAATACTATTGGATTGTGCTAGATGACCTCTGATATTCTTTCTATCTCTGAAATTTTACCATTCTAGGAGATTCTCTAATTTCTTTCCACTCCTTCCATTGCCCTACATTTCTATTGCCTTAACCAGAAGCAAGAGATGTGTGAAGGGATGTGGTCTGGATTATAAACATAGTAAGGCTTGGGGCCAAGGAATGGTCAGAGTTACTAGGGAAATACATTATGGTTCCTTCCTGTATACACACACACAGAGAGAGAGAGAGAGAGAGAGAAACAGGCAGACACAGAGACAGACACAGACAGATTTAAAGCTCTACTTCTTTTTATCAGCAGGCACCTCTATATTTACTTTTGCTAGAAACCCATTCTACCATATTTTTCAACATCCACCAGAAAAATGCAATATATTAGCTCCTGCAGTGGACTATCAAATCTGCAACATTTTCTTATGATGGAAATAACACTGGAGTCAGAGGACCTGTCTTCTAATCCCACCTCTGATATTCACTACCTATGTGATCTTGGACAAGTCATTTAATATCACCCCCTGCCCCGGTCTAAAGTTCTTCATCTGTGAAATTGCAGGATTAGACTAGATAGCCATTCAAGTCTCTTTTAGTTCTAATTTTGTAATCCTGTGATCTTTCCATATTAAAATGTGATGTATCAGCAATCTATCAGCAGAAAAAAGATCTGCATTCATGATGGCAACATGTTTGCAAAACTGTAGGCAAATACTATATGATTGATTATATATCTACACACACAGAGAGAAAGAAACACACACATATATATAATACAAGCACACACATATGTATATATTAAATACATAATGTTAGCATCATTAATTAGTTCCATGAAAATGTGACATCAGGCAAAATAGTAAATAAGGGGCAGTTTATGTTTTGATGTACATGGTGACAACAGACTAAAATGGAGGGAGCCTATAATGTTGCTGTTTCTTAAGCACTTGGTTTTGTTGTCAGCAGCCTCCTGATTTATTTTTTGGACGAGCAGTAGAATAACAGCACTAAAGTTTCGTGACATTATAGCGGGGCTTGAGTAGAGTATATTAATAACTTTGAGAACAGTGTTTTTTGGGACAACATTATTCATTTAACAAATGTGTAAGGGGCTACTTTGTGCAGAGCTAAGGTATGAGGGAGAAACAAACCTAGATAAGAAATAGTTCTTGCCTTAATGGATCTTACAGTCTAATAGTTTGTGTAAGATATTATTGTATAATAAACATAACCATTTCGAATGAAAGGATCCAGTTATCCAACTAAAAGGGTCATGTTTACACATAGTAATTAATATCTAAGTCTGCTATATGGGTTTCTGATTATCATGCCACCATTTCCATAGAAGATAATGAATAAAATTGAGCAAAAGTTATAAGTAAGATCTTTGTTCTAATAGCTCTTATGCCAATTGTACTGACCCAGTTGTTCTGTTCTATGCCAATACCAAGGTTTATGAGGCAGTCACTAATTGTAGATCTATTTGTTTCTCTGTTTCTTAGATTCATGGCCTTCCAGCATATTACTGATGTCTTCACACTAAATCAGTCTGTCTCATATGGCTCATTTGAAAATCTGAATTATTTAATATACCATATCAAGATTACTTTATAATATTGCTTTTGCCCTCAGACTCTGAGCCTGGTTTCATCCCTTAAAGTTCTGTAGAGTTTGACTACTGAGGATCCTTTAGGGCCCTTTCTTATTTCAAGTCACTCTTTGTCCTTTTGCTGTGATTATATTTAGTGATGACTGCTCTGGTAGCTTCATAATCTTTAGGCATGTGGGAAGAATAAGGGAGGAGATGTTTTCCTTGAAGCAGTTAATTAATAAAGTTAGGTGGAAAGAGTTCTGGTCCTGGAGCTGGGAAAATCTGCGTTCAAATCTGGCTTAAATACTTACTAGCTTTGTAACTTTGTATAGGTTACTTAATTTCTGCCTCAGTTTCCTGGATAATAATAAGATATAGTTTTCAAAATTGCTGGAAGGGTCAACTGAGTTAATATTTGTAAAACTCTTAACATAGTGCCTGGCATATAGTAGGTACTTAATAAATGTGTGTTTTCTTTTTTCCTTCCTTCTAGGTTGATGAATGCTGATGTAAACAATTTTATTTTCTTCTAGAAACGTAACTTTACAATTATTACCATTGGTTAGTTCTTCCCATTCCATTTCTTCCAATTGTTAATCCAATGTGATTGTCAATGTATGTTGTCAGTGTTCTATATCCTTTAATATAAACTCTTCTAAAAAAAAGGGAGAGGCTCAGAAGGTGTTGTCAATAATATAACAGTCACTTCTGTATCAAAGAACAGAAACACAACAGGAGAAGTCCCATAAATTCACACACTCCAAAATACCAATATTCCAGATTCTATCTCAAACTCTAGTAACAATTAATTATTCCTCCATTTTTCTATTATTTCTAATTCCACTGTCGGAAGGGAGGATATATAAAACACAATTTTACTTTAGGTTATGCTAACTTCAAATCCCAGTCAACTAGTATTATTATCAAAATTATTAGATTATAATCAAAATATTATCAAGATATTTTATATTATCAGAATATGCAAAAATCATATTTGTTATCTCATCCAAGTTTTCATCCCTATTCTGATCACCTGTGTTCTTCACCCAGTCATACTCCAATCTGATTCAGAAGTTCATCTACATTCTTGAACTTTCAGCCAACATTTCTTGTTTCAATGGAAATTTGACTATCTTTTGAGTATACTGCAAACCTTGTAATCTCTCTTGCTATTAGTCACTTTCATTTCCTGAAGCTCAGAGTCTCTAGAGGAGTGGTGGTCCCTTTCCTTACAGACCTCATGACAATTATCAGACAGTTCCAGCGTCATCCCTTGCTGACTTTGCTTCTTTCAAGAGAAATACACTTTGCAATACACTTATGTCACCCTCTCCCCATCCTTATTACTATCATATACTAAAATAAATACCATCCTGCTAATTTTTCAATTAAGTATTATCTTAATTTCATTCTCTGACATCTTTAGAACTTCAGTATTTATATTCCTAATTGAACTATTGGTAATTAATTCCTCTTCAATACCATTTCAAGCACATTCATACTTTAGACCTCAGGATTGTATTATCTCCAAGAGTTAGATATTTGAAATTTTACTTTCTAAATACCCTCTTATATACTTCTCAGCCTGATAAAAGACTTATTCTCATTTCTACTAACTCTACTTTTCATATTTGATAGACTCTTATCTCTGAGATCACCACAATATCCCAATCCATCTTTTTTCAATAGTTTTACTTCCATCTTCAGTCTACAACTTGCCACTAGTTTTTCCACTATCTACTATGATAGAATGACTTGTCCCCATGACCTTTTATGTTCTCATCCCAATAATTCCTGTACATGGCTTAAATCTTACCATTTAGTTTCTCCTCTCTTCCAGGTGTGCTAAGCATCACTGGAGAAAATCACAGTTGTACTGATTTTATCTATTAGAAAAACATGGCATATAATTTATGAGCTTTCTCTTGCCTCTGTACACACACACACACACACACACACACACACACACAATTTGACCTTAATATCCTGAATTACTGAGAAACCATTTGTACAAAATTTCTAAGCTCTACTTCTTTAATCAAAACTTTTGAACATTATTAATTCCCCCTTCCCTCCAATTACAGAAAAAAATATCCCAATTATTAATGAAGTCTAAGTGCTCTTTCTGTATTTAATTCACTGATGCATTTATCTTATAATGGATAATCATTATGTTGGTGTTTTATCCTTTACTAGTTTAAGCTACTTGAAAGCTACTTATGCCTGATGTAAATTTTATATTTCTGTACCTAGCATAGTCCTCTACAAACATATGGAAACCTTAAGAAATATTAATTGTATTTTTTTCTTATATCTGTCCAGTAGAGCACCTAATTGAGGTCATGCCTGACATCTGCTTGTAGAAGACCCTGACAATGACATTTTAAGATTTAACATTTTTTTCTTTCAAAGAATGTCAATAATTATTTCAAAGTATTGCTTTTGCTATGAAGAACCTACACTTGGAGACTTGTCTAATTCTGAGTAGAAGTTTGCAAGAATAATATTGATATTCTGTATCACATTCACAAAAGGATGACCAGGGAGATAAAAGAATGGCGGAGAAGGGAGATTAGACTTTTTTTTCTGCTTAGCCCCAGAGTATAGAAATTTGAGTAATGAAGTCATCAAAAGACAGATTTGGGCTTTATGTAATTAAATACTTCCTAATAATTAGAGTTGTCTGAAAGTGATATAGTATGTTCTATCTTACCTGAGCTGTAATTGAAATAGGATGACAGGAGTTTTATCCCAGAGACCCAAACTAGGGAAGGGCACTTCCTTTCAAATTTGACCTTAAATTTCTATACCTTCTGCAGGGAATGTTTGAGAAGGCACTACTAAGGTCTTTCCAGCCTGTCTTCTTCAATCACTATTACATTCCTAAATCTCCTATAAAAGATTGCTCAATGCACACGGAGCATGTTCTATGCATGTTCCCTCTCCTCTCCCCCTGCCAGGGGTAACTAAAAGCAATTATACCATGAGATTCTCACTCCTCACTCCTTCTGTTTGAATATTAGCAGGAAAAAACAGAATCAAACATATAAACCAGGAATTCATCAGCTTAGAACTAATAATTGAAACCTTGAGAATGAATTAATTTTCCAAGTGAGAGAAAGCAGAGAATGAGAAGATAAAGTCCAAGTATAGAACTTTGGGCACATTGAGATAAAGCACTGGGAAAAGAATGAGAAACCAATGAAAATGATAGAGAATAGGAGCAAAACAACAAAAGTCCAACCTGCAATAGATAGAGGAAAGGAATGTGTACTGTGAAAGTAAAGCTACATAGAGGACTTTTCCAACAAATTTAGCCATCAGTACCTTTCTCATCCCAGTGCTTCATACCACTCTTGCTTAGTCTTATTGCTTGTGCAGAGCAAACAGTTGTCTGAGTATAACTCTCTTTTTTTTTCTCCAAAGTATTGCATGATGAGAATGTAGGATCAAATGTCACTTTCCTCAATGTCTCTCTCCTCCTATCACTGTCTCCCAAGAGTTGCTTGACATGATTGTCCTCAATAACAACATTCTGTTACTCCTGCCAATTTTTTTTTTTTGCTTAGAGTGCCAGAATTACTACTTGCAGTTCATTGATTCACTAAAGACTTTCATGTATTGGTTACATAAGGACTTCTGAAGGAGGAGGGCATTTTTTCAGGGAAGCTAGGTGCTGCAATGGCTAGAATAACAGACTTGGAGTCAGGAAGACTCATCTTCCTGGGTTCAAATCTGACTCAGACATTTACTAGCTGTATGATCCTGGGTATGTCACTTAACCCTATTTGCCTCAGTTTCCTCATAGATAAAATGAACTGGAAAAGGAAAAGGCAAACCCCTCCAATATCTTTACCAAGAAAATCCCAAATGGGATCATGAAGAGTCAGACATGCCTTAAAAACTCGACAACAAAATTATTTGTCAGGCACAAGCTCAAATAAATGACTTTGCAGGTTTCTTTTGATTCTGGGAATCTTTAATTCCGTGAGAAAAAATAAATAATTAACTTCATTTTAAGCTTAAACTTTGGTTTTAGATTCGGAAGCTCTGGGTTCAAATTCTATCCCTGCTATTGTTATCTATGTGACTTTGGACAAGTCCCTTCAATTTTCTGGATTTCCTTTTCTATAATTATAAAATAAGGGAATAGAAAGAGGAACTTTGAAAGTCCCTTTCATGCCTAAAGCTATGATCTTCTTAATAAGTCAAATTTTGCTTTTTTTTTTAATAGCTTAACAATAAATTATACTGTACCCTTCAAGTAAACAAGGACACAAATAATCTTCTTTGTTTGGGAGGGGCAGCTTTAAATGAAAATATTTCCAAGTCCCCAAACTTTTCATCTACAAGAATGAAAGGAGGGGAGGGAAACTGCAACCTGAAACTCCTCTGATGGAAGCAGTTCTTAAAAGGATACCAAATTCTATCTTCAGTGATTAGAGCTAGGTCCCTATGTACACCAGGTTTCTGCCAGCTATGCAGCAATGCCTAAAGTTGCTTCTAAGTGTAGAATCTATTGGTGTTCTTTTTTCTTAAGGAGAAATAATTGACAACATGAGTGTCTCCAGTTAGCCCCTTCAGGTAGAAAAGAATGAAAATGAAAAAAACATTGATTCTGTGCCAGGAAAACGATATACTGAGGAACTTCAACAAATATCATAAAAGTATATTACCTTTTCTTTAAAGAGATTAAGAAAGCACTCCAACCATACCTTAAAACATTAAGCTGTACATGGGGGATTTGGAAAAGACAGGGTATTGTTTAATAAGAACAATAGACTCAAAGTTTTCCTCTTATGGTTTTGCTAAAACTCTACCAACAAAGCAACTACTGGGAAAGCTGGTGAATCTTTAAAGACATCTGGAATTGATAAGAAGAGATGACATAGAACCATTTATTTGTCCTATATGAATTCAAAAAAGGCTTCTTGTCATGTATTTTATTTTATTTTTCCTAAAGACACTCATACTTCAACACAGTATAGCTCATTCTTGTAGGCAGATGTACATGATGGATGAATATGGCAGATGGCCATGATTTAAGTGTTCTCACCCTCCAAAAACTGAATTATAGCAAGATGCTGTTAACTACACAATGGCTTTTCTAAAACAAAAGCCACAAGGATTTTTCTAAGTCAAAGTATGGGATGTTTTAATATACAATATTACAAAGAAGTAACATAAAATTAGAAACCTGGAAAGGGATCATAAAGATCAGAGACAATTCAGTCCTTCCTCCCACTGTTTCCATTTTATGGATAAGACAACTGAGTTGCAGAGAAATTTTGTTACTTACCCAATGTCACAAAGGTAGTGGACTTAAGTCTATTGCCTTTTCGACTCATTCACATTGTCTTCACACTGGTAACAACCAAGCAACTAGCATAGCTTACTATGTGCTAAGCACTATACTTTGTGGTAGAATTGCAAAGAAAATAACATGAAAAAGCATATTCAAAGGAGTTCCACTGAAAGGTGAAGAAAAATATATTATGAAAACTAGCAGGCATACTATGACCTAGTGGTTTTTTGTTTGTTTGTTTAGAAATGAGGAAGGCTTGAATAAAGATATAAGCAACCAGTGGATAGAAAAAGATTAAGCATTAGAAAAAGAGTGAATGGAGATGGTAGTGAGTGAAGTCTTTAAAAAGACAGCAATGGGAGGAATCAAGAATATATAGAGAGGATTTGACCTTAGTAAACAGAAACGTTACTTCGTCATCAGAAACTGGAACAAAAGGGGAAAAGAGTAAACCTGTTTAAATAATGTGAGGCAGAAAGGACTTCACATTATTTATGAACAAATAAGAAGAAGAAATTCTTGATAAATGGTCTCATTTTTTTCAATGTAGTAAGAGTTGCAAACCTCAGCAGGGAAGCTAAGGAGACTACGTGGTATAGATACTTTAAGAGAAAAGAAAAGATTTATTAAGCTGTTGTGGTGAATGGGATTGGAAATCAGATTTTTTTCAATCCATAATATACATATATATGTGTAACTTAAATAATATATATATGGAGAGGGGGAGAAGGGAGGGTTAGAAGGAGGGAGAAAGAGAGGAAGAGAGAGACAGAAAGCTGGACAGGTACATGCACACACACACACACACACACACACACATACACACACACACAGAGTTTGTGTCTCTTTATCTGGGCCAGACTGGAAGTGCTATACCCAGTCATGGAATGGACCTCACTACTTCTCAGCATGAAATCTTTGACCTGTTCCATTTCTAACTGGAAATGTTTCATCCTTATTTAGACAGCTTGGTGGCCCCCTGCTCCTGGGTGCTCCTCCTATTGGTGCCAGATGTAGTCTAGACACTTGGTCAAATTACTCTACCACAGCTCATAACTCTTGAAATCAAATGATTCAACAATCTCTGTCCCTTCCTCCCCTTCCAGGCACCATAGGCATAAACCACCATACAATCTGCTACTATATGATTTTTAATCATCTAGGCCTAATCCATATCCTAAAACAATACTCACAATTAACACTAAAGAAAAGGTCATTATGTCTTTACTTAAAAGCCTCCAGTAAAGGTAAATTTCCAAATATCTCCTGGACTGGCCCTTTCTATTTTTGGTAGCTTTAATTGTCCTTGTTTATTTTGTCTCACTTAAATAAAACCAAAATGTTTCTTGTAATAATCTTCACTCTTTGCTCCTCCATTTCTTGGTAGGTACTGTTTCAAAGAAAATCTAATTTTTCTTCAAGGATTTTTTTTTCACAGTTATCATGTTCCTCTTGAGTCCTCTCTCTTTCAAACTAAACATCCTAAGTTTCTTCCCTTGTGGCATGATATCCAGGCCCTTAACTATTCTGATTGCACCTCTCTCAACTCTTTTGGTTTATCAATGTCCTTTCTAAAATATGGAACATGTATCAGATTACAATGCTCAAGATGTGTTTTGACTGTGGCAGAGTGTTACAGCACTATCACCTCTTTATTTGGGGAAGTAATGTGTTTTTTAAAGGAGTCCAAGATTACATACAGTTTGTAAGGAATCAAGAGTGATGGCAGCAATGCTTAGAGCACATTGATGTGAAGTATTCTGCTAGAGGTTCAAAACAGAATCATATATAATCACCCTTTCTTCAAGATTCCATTGTTAAGATTTCAGTTTAAAAAACAAACTAATATTTTAAACATTCATAAAGATTCACAAACCAGTGACAAAGTGTTAAGGCCAATTCTTTAGTGAACTACAGGAACTTTGGTATACTAAATTAGATCCCAAACAGATCTATTCTTAATATAAACATCTGTTATTTAACTTATTTTTTGCCCAGTCTCTTCACAACCTGGGAATGCAGGCAACTGCAATAGATTTCACCATTGAATAAAACATTGTCAGGCCTTTTCTGATATTCTAAAGGGGCATTTTGTGCTGAATACAAGCAAATCCAGAACTAGATAATTCACTGGTTTAAGTAGATTATTTCAACTTTTTTTTTTTTACTTGAAAGCATGAATCATCATTGGGATTAGGGGACTTCATCCAATATATGGACAAAATAGAGGACAGAAATAAGAAGATATGGTAAAGCTCATACTTTCTGAATTCTTCTTCATATCAAGAAAAAAGCAATTAGGTATGTGGGGGGTAGAGAATAAGGAAGATAAGATGGAAAAATAAATTGGCAATAATCTTTTCTCATGTTAGTGGCATCATAGGGTAAGGAAAAGGCTCCCTTTTGGATTTCTATCTATCACTAGGTTTGGTCACCTGGCATTGTAGCAAAAGATCTTGTCTCTAATGGCCTCTTTGGCCAAAGCAAGCATTCTGTATAGGCTCCATAGAAAATGTGCCTATTTCCGTGTTTGTTTTAACTTATCACTGAAATATGTCACTATGAAGACTCAAGGGCTTACTACCCCATTCAGCACATTTTGAGTTATATTTTTGAAAAAGCATGTTTGGGCAATGACACACAAATTACATGCAAAAGAAAATTAATTATTTACAGATACATAGCATAATTATATGGGTTTATGTTATCCATCTGTGAACCTTAGTCTCCCCTGGTACAAATACATCTTACTATAATAAATTTTAATAGCTTTAAGGAAAAATTATTGCACTTAAAATTGCATGATAATGAACTCCATACTGCTTATTAATATGCATGGAATCTTATGGTTGAAAGGGATCTTGAAGGGTCACTTAATCTATCCCCCTGTTTTCAGGGAAAACCACAATCAGCCCAACCCAGCAGAATGGCAATTATTCATTTTTTGAAGATGTTCTGTAAGGAACTGCCATCACCTCATAGTGATATATCTCAATGACTTACTACAATGAAATATATCCTTTGTGTAATTTAGATCATTCTGTTAAGGCTTAAATTGTTCACTCTTATTTGGCTTTCAGAGAAGTTGGCAAATGGTTGTCCCTCTCTTTAGAGGAACCTTTAATAACCAAAAGCTGTTATTCGATCACCTTTTGACTTTCTCTTCTGCTAATTGATAAACTAATGTCAGTTTCATTTACCTTTCCTCAAAACCTTAATTTTCTAATCTTAAAATTAATTTCTGTTAATGCTATACCATTTCTCCATTTTGTTTTTGGTTATTAACATGCTACCCTAGCAAACATCTATAATCATTGCTAAGTATTCACAGAGTAGGAAGTTTATCTCATAGAATTCCCTGGCTGACAAATTTATTTCATTGTCTCAGTTTTATTTTATTTCTTAAAGTACAGCATTAAACTAGTATTTTATTTCCTTTGACCTGGAGCAGAAGATCCTGGATCTTTTTGGTCTGACCACATAGAAATGTTTCATTTCTACTTATATATTTTAGTTTCCTCTCTAAATGTGCTATTTTGTACTTGTTTAACTTTATGTAAGTAAAAATTAATTTAAAGTTTTTATTAAGAAAAAAAATAGTGAAACTTCCTTTTATTTTGAAAGCTTCTCCAATTTCCCAAGATCATTTAATTCTCATTGAGAGAATTCTCAATTTTCTGACTGCCTTTTTAATTGCCCATTTCATGATGTGATTACTGTGATATATCTCATGATTCAATGTGCTACTGAAGTATGATTTCTGAAATAGTAAAGCTGAATGATAGACCAAAGTTCTGGATTAAAATGGATCTTTATATAATTTATTATAAATGGACTCACCAGGGCAATTTTCATTTTGGACATTTCTTTCATCAGAAAAAGAAATATTTGTGTGAAGTATTGTGTATTTTATCCCCTTTTGTTTGTGTACTGAGCTAATGATTTTCTTTTATGTTTATCTGCTTATAACTCCTTGGTTTGTTTTCCATTCTTATCTCTACCTCCTACTCCTTTGGCCTTGAAAGAAAGAGAGGGAGGAAGAGAGGAAGGGAGAAAGGAAAGAAGAGAAGGAGAGAGGAAGAGAGGAAGGAAGGAAAGAAGGAAGGAAGGAAGGAAGGAAGGAAGGAAGGAAGGAAGGAAGGAAGGAAGGAAGGAAGGAAGGAAGAAAGGAAGAAAGGAAGGAAGGGAAGGAGGGAGGGAAAAAAGTGTGAAACCCCTGTTATCACCTAAGTGTGGTCATGCAAAACCCATTCCCACATTCATCACATATAGAATTCTAGCTTTTATATATTTAACAATTCAGTGATTCATAATAAAAAATATTCAAGAAAGGGGGCAATAATAAAACTTGCCTTATGAGACTATAAACAAATTGCATAGAATATGGAATGATAAACTAATAAAATAATTCAAATTCAATCATTCAGGAATCCCACAATTTAATGGAATGTGATCAAGGACTTAAATATGTCTATGGAAAGACATAATTTGTTCAAGCAGAGAGACAAAGGAGATAGATCTCCCAGAGCCGAGATGGTGGAGTAAGCAGTAAAGTAACATAAATCTCTTTTATTCACCTCCAAACAACCATAAAATAGTACTCCAAAATAAATCCTAGAGAATCAGAACCAGCAAAAAGACAGGGTAAAACAATCTTTGATTCCAAAATTCTTGGAAGATCAGCAAGAAAAATCTGTTCTTATTCAGGTAAAAGGGGAACACAGTCCAAAACTAGAAGCATCCCAGTAAAACAGCTGTAAATCCTATTTCATCAAACTAGTGGGAAATCCTAAGCCCCAATGTGGCAGAGCAGACAAACACCAACACCAGAGCCTCATACTTGCTTCAGCATAGGCAGGGGAACAGGCAGACTCCAGTTCAAAGAACTACCATCTGCTTCAGTATAGCCCTGGGCAAATAGGCAATCTCCAAACTGGCCAACACTGGTTTCATTGTAGCCTCAGGAGAAACATACTAGTGACCCCAGCAAATAGCAGACACCATGACTAGGATCCCACCTCAACATCAGGTAAATTGCCAGAACTTTATGGTCTCCAGCATAACCAATCATACATCCACTTACACTTTAGCACAGCATGAGACACAGGGGTCCCCAAGAGCCTCACGCAACATAAATGCAATACCAGATAAACATACAGGACCTGCAACCCTTGTCACAAGAAGCCTCAGACAATGCCCCCTTCTACCCCAAGAGCTCAAATTTTAAAAAAAGGAAAAAGGCCAAAAAAGATGAGCCAAAAAAATGTGATTGTAGAAAATTAGTATAGTGATGGGGAAAAACAAGACACAAACTCAAAGGAAAACAATGTAAAAATTCCTCTTGGCCAAATCCCAAAGTGAAATGGAAATTGATCTCATGATCACAAAGAACTCTTGGAAAAGCTCAAAAAAAAAAAAGCTTAAAAATCATATAAGAGAATAGAAGAAAAACTGGGAAATGAGAGTAGAGGGGAGAATTTTGGTAAGATGGTGGAGTAGTCAGTAAATTTCAAGCTCTCCAGATTTTCCCTACAAACAGAATGAATTTGCAACTCAGGGTGAACATAGACTGGTGAACAATGAAGACTTGGAGCAGAACAGAGGTCTTTCTGACACAATCCAAGAAGATCTAAAGAAAGACTCTAAAATTAACCTGTGTGAAGTGCCAACACACCCAGCTAACTCCACAGAAACACCTTGGGCTAACTGGGTTTGGCTGGAGCCTCTGCAGGACCCACAGAAATTTTCACCTACTACACAGCTTGAAGTATTGGGGTTCTGATTCCAGGAAGACTGAGTGAACCTCAAATGAATAGGAATGCCAAGCCTCACTGTGCTGCTGAGTAAAAAGGAACCAACAGATCTGGTGAGTGAAGAAGCAGAGGAATAGGAACTGCTGCTGGCTGCTGGCATTCACAGGAGAGTGGAGCTTTTGGTTTGGAATTCCATGTCAGAGGGGAGAGCAGAAGCACCATACTCCCATCCCACAAGTATAAGTGTTTACACTAATACTCTTATTTTTAAAAAGTGAACCAGTAAAGAAGAAAGAACCCAGCTATAGAAACAATAAGGGAATAGAGTTGTGCAAAATTCATATTCAGAGGAGGACACTGAAGTAAAAAGAACTTCCATCCCAAAGAATTTATAAAAGAACTCAAAAGAAAATTTAAAAATCAAACGAAAGATATTAAAGAAAAACCAAATAAATAAATAAATCTAAGAAAAACCAGATGATTGGGGGAGGGAGGGTCACTAGAAAGGGAGATACAAAATCTTAAAGATGAAAATAATTCTTTGAAAATTAGAATTGGGTATAAAGAAGCTAGTGAAGCTATAAGATCAAGAAATAACATAGCAGAATATAAAGAATGAAAAAAAATAACAGAATGTGAAACATAAGAAAAATAGATCTGGAGAACAGATCAAGAAGAGGAAAATGCTAGAATAATTGGACTACCTAAGACCTGTGACCAAAAAAAGAACCTTGATACAATAATGCAAAAAATAATACAAGAAAATTGTCCTGGAGTGATAGAACATGAGGCTAAAGTAGAAATAAAAAAAATCCACTGAACATCATCTCAAAGAAATTCTTTGTGGAAAACATATAGAAATATTATTGCAAATTTTCAAAAGCTGCAGATCAAAGAGAAAGTTTTGCAAGAAACAAACAAACAAAAAGGCAATTCAAATATACTGGAACTACAATTCAATTTTCACAGAATTTATCAGCAGTTACAATAAAAGACCAAAGGTTCTGGAATCATATATACCAGCAATCAAAAAAATAGGCCAATGGCCAGAAATATAACATCCAACAAAATTATTCATAATATTCAATGAAGAAATGTACTTTCCATCAACTTGCAGATTTTCAGGACTTTCTATTAACCAAACCAAAACTCAATAAAACATTTAACATATAAGAGTCAACATCAAAGATTAATTTGAAAGAATTTTACATGGACAACTTGTTTATTTTTTTAATGTGGAAATTATATCACATGCTTAAAATTGATATCAGTAATTGACTAGCTCAAAAGAAAAATTTATACAAATGAGGTGCAGAGGAAGAATAGACACAGAGGCATTAGATGGGGGAGGAGGACTCATAATTCTGAAAATTATTCACAGTGAGAATAGGTTAAATAGGTAACACTACATATATACCACAAGGTTATAGCACCCTCTAAAATCTATAAAGAAATAAGGGGAGAGGGATAGATGGACATCGAAGCAAAGGGCAGGGAAAGAAGATAAAGAACATATTCATGGGTGGGAAGCAGTTAAGTAATAATGAGGCAAGTTAAGGAGTAGACTTAAAATAGAAGAGTTAGCAGGGATAGAAAAGACATATATATACACACATCACCAGGAATCTAATTTATTAGGGAAAAAATAGTATGGCTAGTAATCAATGATCTTAGATACAATCAGACTTAAAGATTTATTCAAGAGAAATTTACATTATATGTCAGCCATACTAATATTGTTTTAGATGCATATTTACATGTTGGTAAATATATGGGTATGTATATCTTAAATGTGTGTGTGAGTATATATAGTTATATATGCATGTTTTATATGTATGTATAAATATATATATGTATATGTGTGTAAGTCTGTGGATGGGTGTGAATGTATATGAATATATATAGAGATACATATAAAATAGATATAATAAATATATAGATATAAAATATCTATATATATTTGTATATGTATGTCTGTACGTGGGCAAGTGTGTGTTTAGATGTATGTGTATGTCTGTGTGTATATATGTGTGTGTGTGTGTGTGTGTATTTAGTAAATATATCTTCCCTTAACTTTAACCTGCTTTGGAGAGATTGAAGGGATAAAAGGGGAAAACAGAATAAAGTAATAAAAAATGAGCATCAGAATACAAAAGAACAACCTCCAAGGAAGTAAAGAAAAGGTACACATTTATGAATATAATTTCTTCTTCTAGTATATATCTTTTTATGAATTGGAAATCCACTGTTATATATTTTGAATCCTCTCTGGCATTCTGCTGGACACATGACAATGTTCTGCTTTGTTTTGTTTTTCTTTTCTGTCTTAATTTTTCTATAAAGAAAAAAATAAAACAAAAAATAACTAAAATCAAATAGAAAAAAATAACAAAAAGAAAAGTAAAATGAAATGAGTGACACAAGAGAATAATAGAAAAAAGAGCCAGCCACTTAAAAAAAGAAAACAATTGTTTAAAAAAATAGAATTAGCCAAAAAGAAAAGGAGATGCAAAAATCCACTGAAGAAAACAACTCTTTAAAATGTACAATTGTCTAAATGAATAAGAAAATGTGAAAGCTAATTGAAAAAATAACTCCCTAAAAGTTAGGTTTTGGCAAGTGGAAGCTTATAAGTCTATAATATATCAAGGATAAGTCAAATAAATTCAAAAGAATAAAAATACATTTTAAATGTAAAATGCCTCAGGGGAAAAACAACTGACCTAGAAAATAGATTCAGGAGAAACAATGTCAGAATCATTGGATCTTAATCCCATAATCAAAAGGAATAATTGTATCTTTCAAGAAATTTTCCAGGACTCTGGGAGATGACTAAAAACCATTACATTGAATTCCCAATCCCTATATTTATGCACACCTGCATTTTTGATTTCCTTCACAAGCTAATTGTACAATATTTCAGCGTCTGATTCTTTTTGTACAGCAAAATAACGTTTTGGTCATGTATACTTATTGTGTATCTAATTTATATTTTAATATATTTAACATCTACTGGTCATCCTGCCATCTAGGGGAGGGGGTGGGGGGGTAAGAGGTGAAAAATTGGAACAAGAGATTTGGCAATTGTTAATGCTGTAAAGTTACCCATGTATATATCCTGTAAATAAAAGGCTATTAAATTAAAAAAAAAAAAAAAAAAAAAAAAAAAAAGAAATTTTCCAGGAAAACTGTCCTGATGCCCTGATACTAGAGGACAAAATAAGCATCAAAAGAATACACAAATTACCTGAAGAAAGATATCCCAAAATGAAAACTCAAAGGAACTTGATAATCAAATATCAGAACTATCATATCAGGAAAAAAAATTAGTTCAAGTGGCTAGATTAAAAACAACAACAACAACTTAAAATCCACAATCAAGATTACACAGGTCTTAGTAGGTGCAACATTAGAGGATCAGGTGTCATGGAATATGATATTTTGAAAAGCTAAAGAGTTAGGTTCTAATGAAGAATCATCTACCTGGTAAAAATAGGTATAATATATCAAGGAGGAAAAAAATGTCATTCAATAAAACAGAAGGATTTCAGAATTTCAAAGGGAACAGAAACAGAATTAAACAAAAATAATTGTTCTTTAATATCAAGATATGAAAAATGCCTAAAAACATAAAATGGAGGAGGGGAGGGACATAAGGGAGTCAATGAAACTAAACTCTTTACATTCCTACATGTGAAGATAATGCTTATAATTCTTAAAAATTGTATCACTAATAATACAGCCAGAAGAATATATATTGAAGGGACAGGTATACAGTGAACTTGGGGAAATTACATAAAATAATTAAGGGATGAGAAAGAGAAGTACACTGGGTGTAGAAGGAAGGGAAAAGTATAATTGGATAAATTGTTTCCCATACAGAGGTCTTTAAAAAAAAAACTATTACAGAAGGAAAGATGAAAAAGTGTGTAATAGACATCACTTGAACTTTACTCTCATCATTATTCACTCAAAGAGGGAATGATAAACACAATCAGTTGACTATAGAAGTGTAACTTATCCAACAGGGAAGTAGAAGGGAAAGAGTTAATTAAACAGGGATGGGGGAGGGAGGAAATGACTAATAGAAGGGAGGGCAAATCAGGGGAGGTGACAGAAACAAAACACTGTTGAGAAGGGAAAGAATGAAAGGAGAGAGAGGATAAATAGTAAGAAGAATAGGATAGAGGGAAATATACAGATAGTAATTATAACTATGAATGTGAATGGGATCAACTCTATCATAAAGTGGAAGCAGATAGCAGAGTGGATAAAAAAAAATCAGAATCATACAATATGTTGTTTACAAGAAACACATTTAAAGCAGAGTCATATTTAGAGTAAAGGTAAGGGGCTAGAGAAGAATGTATTATACTTCAGATGTAGTTTTTTATTTTTATTTAAAAAGTGGGCATAGCAGTCCTGATTCCAGAGAAACCAAAAGCAAAAATAGATCTAATTAAAAGACATAAAAAAGGAAACTGCCATGAATAATGAAGTAAAACCAATACTAAACATAAATGCATCCAAATTCTTTTTTAAGCTTTTTATTTTAAAAACACATGAATAGATAGTTTTCAACATTCACCCTTGCAAAACCTTGTGTTCCAAATTTTTTTATTCCTCTCTTTTCCTCACCCTCTCCCTTAGATGGCAAGTAATCCAATTTATGTTAAACATAACACCCAAATTCTTTTTTTTTCTTTTTAAAGCTTTTTATTTTCAAAACATATGCACAGATAATTTTTCAGCGTTGACTCTTGCATAGCCTTGTGTTTCAGATTTTCCTCTCCTTCCTCCTACCTCCTTCCCTAAATGGCAAGCAATCCAATATATGTTATACATGTTAAAATATTCTCTTGCTACACAAGAAAAATCAGATCAAAAAGGGAAACAAATGAATAAGAAAACAAAATGCAAGCAAACAACAACAAAAAGAGTGAGAATGTTATTTTGTGATTCACATTCAGGTCCCCCAGTCCTCTCTCTGGGTATAGATGGCTCTTTTCATCACAAGATCATTGGAACTGGCACCAATCATCTCATTGTTGGAAAGAGTCATGTTCATCAGAATTGATCTACCTATAATATTGCTCTTGCCATGTACAATGCTCTCCTGGTTCTGCTCATTTCAATTAGCATTAGTTCATGTAAGTCTCTCCAAACCTTTCTAAAATCATCCTCTTGATCATTTCTTATAGAACAATAATATTCTGGGGCAACTAGGTGGTTCAGTGAATAGATCACCAGATCTGAAGTCAGGAGGACCTGAGTTCAAATCTGAATTCAAACACTTAACACTTCCTAGCTGTGTGAGTCTGGGCAAGTCACTTCCTCCCAATTGCCTCAGGGGAAAAAAAAAAAAAGAACAATAATATTCCAAAACATTCATATACAATAACTTGTTCAGCCATTTTCTAACTGAGGGGCATCCACTCAGTTTCCAGTTTCTTGACACTACAAAAAAGGCTGCCACAAACCTTTTTGTACACAACTCCCAAATTATTCTTTTTTTTTTTTTTTTGTAAAGCACTTTTATTTATTTATTTTGCTGAGGCAATTGGGATTAAGTGACTTGCTCAGGGTCACACAGCTAGAAAGTATTAAGTGTCTGAGGCCAGATTTGAACTCAGGTTCTCCTGATTTTATGTTGTTGCTCTATTCATTATACCAACTAGCTGCCCCATTGTAATGCACTTTTTTTTAAAATAAGTTTTTATTGACAGAACCCATGCCAGGGTAATTTTTTACAACATTATCCCTTGCACTCACTTCTGTTCCGATTTTTCCGCCCTCCATCCCCCCCCCAGATGGCAAGCAGTCCTAAACATGTTAAATAGGTTACAGATATCTTAGATAAATATAGGTGGAACTGAACAGTTCTCTTGTTGCACAGGGGAATTGATTCAGAAGGTATAAATAACCCGGAAGAAAACAAAATGCAAGCAGTTTAATTCATTTCCCAGTTTCTTTCTTTTGGGTGTAGCCTTCTGTCCATCCTTGATCAACTGAAACTGAGTTAGACTTCTTTGTCAAAGAAACCACCCATCAGAATATATCCCTAACAGTATCATTGTTGATGTATAAAATGATCTCCTGGTTCTGCCATTTACTTAGCACGTTCATGTAAGTCTCCCTAATCCTCTTTGTATTTTCCTGCTGGTCATTTCTAGAAAAAATATTCCAAATTTCAATCACAATTTACTCAACCATTCCAATTGATGAGCACCCATTCATTTTCAAGCTTCTAGCCCTAAAAAGGACTACAAAACATTTTGGCACATATAGGTCCCTTTCCTTTCTTTAGTATTCTTTGGGGTATGCCCAGTAGAAACACTGTGGATCAAAGAGTACAAGTTTGATAAACTTTTGAGGTTCTAAAATTGTTTCCCAGAATGGTGGATGTTCACACCCACCAATAATGATAGGTCCCTGTTTTCCCACATTCCCTCCAACATTCTGCATTATCTTTCCTTGTCATTCTAGCCAACCTGACAGGTGTGAAGTGGTATCTCAGAGTTGTCTTAATTTGCATTTCTCTAATTAATAATGATTTGGAGCATATTTTCATATGGCTAGAAATCAACTCCCAAATTTTTAAGGTAAAGTTAAGTGAGTTACACATTCGTGACCAAACAAGAGATAGAGCATTATGAAATGTAAAATAGAGAATTTTTATTATATTAAATTAAAAAAAAATTTTGCACAAAGAAAACCAATGCAACCAAGATTAGAAGGAAAACAGATAAACAATCTTTATAGCAAGTGTCTGATAAAGGCCTCATCTGTCAAATTTATAGTGAATCTGAATTCCACAACTGATAAATGGTCAAATTACAGACAGTTTTCAGATGAAGAAATCAAAGATATCTATGGGCATATAAAAAGTGCTCTATATCACTTTTTATGGCAAAGCAATTGGAGTTAAGTGACTTGCCCAAGGTTATACAGCTAGTAAGTGTTAAGTATTTGAGGATGGATTTGAACTCAGGTCCTCTGGACTTCAGGGCTGGTGCTCTTATCCACTGCATCTTGTAGCTGCCCCCTTTAAATCATTTTGATCAGTGAAATGCAAATTAAAACAACTCTAAGATATCACCTCACACTTATCATATAGGCAAATATGATAGAAAAGGAAAATTATAAATGTTGGAGAGAATGTGGGAAAATTGAGACACTATTGCCCTGTTGGTGGAGCTATGAACTGATCCAACCATTCTGGAGAGCAATTTGGAACTATGCCCAAAGGGCAATCAAACTGGATATACCTTTTAATTCAGCAATACCACTATTAGGTCTGTATCCCAAAGAAATCATAAAAAGGGAAAATGACATACACATGCAAAAATATTCATAGCAGCCCTTTTCATTGTGGCAAAATATTGGAAATTAAAAGGGTATCCATCAAATAGTGAATAGCTAAACAAGTTGTGGTGGCATCATTTTGTGCAATTAGAAATGATGAATATTTCAGAAAAATCTTGAAAGATTTATACAATCTAATGCAATGAGAAGAACCAGAAAATAACATTATACACTATATAAGCAATATTGTATGATGATCAACAAGAATCAGGTCTTTTCAGCAACACAATGGTCCAAGAAAAATACAAAGAATTCACAAGTGAAAATGCTAACCACATCCAGATAAACTGATGCATTCCAATTGTGGATCAGAGTGTACATTTTTCAGTTTACTTTTTCATGTTTTTTTTCCCTTCCCTTTTATCTGTTTCTTCTTTCACAACTGTAAGTAATACCAAAATGTGCTTTACATGGTGGCATATGTATAACTTATATCAAATTGCCTTACCATTTTTGGAAGAGAGGAGAGAGAAAATTTTTTAACTTAAAATCTTGAAAAAAATGAATGCTAAAAATTGCCTTGACATGTTATTGGAAAACACAAAATACTATTAAATAAGGGGGGTGGATTTTGATAAAATTGTAGAAGATTAGTACTTTGTATCTAGAAGATATATTTAGTTAAAGCAATTCATAAACCCAAGAAAAGCAGCATGATGAACATTATTTAGGTGATAAGTGATTAAAGAATAAATACAATTTCATGGTAAGAGTTTACTATTAACAACCACCCAGTAAGGAGGGAGAAATGAATCATGAAACAAAGCAACCTCATGAACCTCACACAGTGGCATGAGGACCTGATAAACAATAAAGAAATGCTTCAAATATTTGAATATCTTCCAAGTGTGTGTTCTTTGCTAAAAATTCATATTACTTGATAAATTTTTTTCTTTCCTCAATGATAATTTCATTATTTTTTTATTAAAGCTTTTTATTTACAAAGCTTATGCATAGGTAATTTTTCTAACATTGACCCTTGTATAACCTTTTGTTGTCATTTTCCCCTTCCTTCTCTCACCCCCTCCCCTAGCTGGCAGGTAGTCCAACAGATAATTTCATTCTTTGTGGAAAAAAAATTGCTATCTGGACCTAATTCTGATCAATAAGGAGTAACAACTTCCCTAAGTAGAAATGATGGAAATTTTGGCAGAAATCACCAGTCTGTCTTCAAATATATGACTGATGAGGAAGGAGAGGTAAGTCATACTGGGATGTACATTCTTCCAGGAAAAAGAACATTTCAGTGAGATCAGAGAGAAGATCCATTGATCCCATATCCCAATATAATACAGGGAAAAACAACGTAATGGGCTAATATTCTCTTAAAAATAAAATTCTGTTTCAGAATTTTGTCTGAAACAAAGGCATATTATGCTAATAAAACAAGAAAAGTTATCTAAAGAAACATTATGGAATAGAGAGAATTCATACAATGACTTATTTTTTTTTTCTTTAAAGAGATATAAAGAAGATGTCTAAAAGGGAGAAAATAACAGAGGATGGGTTGCATAGTGTTTTGTTATGTGTTAATAATGGCTTATAATTATATAGCAGTTTCTATGTGACAGGTTGAGTCAGCTAGCTGGCTCAGTGGGAAGAGTGCCAGGTCTGAAGTCAGGAAGACTCATCTTCATGAGTTCAAATCTGGCTCTAGCTATATGAACCTGGGCAAGTCATTTAACCCTGTGACGTATCTGCAAATGAGCACATCTGCAAAATGAACCGAAAAAGGAAATGGCAAGCCACTTCAGTGTCTTGGCCAAAGAAAATCCCAAAAAAGAGTCACAAAGACTGTAACAACTGAATATGAATTAGAAAACAACCTAAGCTAGGCACTGTATTAAATACTTTACAATCATTATGTCATTTGATCCTCACAATAACCCTAGGAAAGAAGAGCTATTATTATCCTCATTTTACAAAGGAGGAAATTAAGGCAAACTGAACTTGACTAACTTGTTTAGGGTCTAGTGAGTGCTTGAGGCCAAACTGGAATTCAGGTCTTTCCAATTCCAGATCTAGCATTAAATCGAATGTACCATGTAGAATGCTTAAGGAAAGGAGAAATATAATTGCTGAGCTGAAGAAGTGATTTTTGAAATATCACAGTGCCAAAATTGCATGCAATCCCCATAAGATGAGGGATATTTTTGATTGTTCTTAAGGCAATTACTTCATAGTGACATGGATACACCAGCAAACAAAATTTGAATATAATTTTGGGCCCTTGATATACGAGTCCCTATTGCGCCAGTTCTTTAATATGTTAGTCAATCTTTCATTATGCACATAAATATATACAGTATTAATTCTGCATGTTTTGGGAGACATTTTAAGAATTGAGAACAGAACATATATATGACTAAATAAAGATCTCATATTTTTTAAGATCTAGTAGTAACTAATTTAATTTTACATTCATGAGTCAGTTACTCAATAAGCATTTGTTAAGCACTTATTATGTACCTAAGTAGTACATTGTGTTAATCATTAGGATTACAAAATAACAAGGCTAGTTTTTAATGTAGCCTTTTAAGGTTTGTCAAGTGCTTTATAAATATATTATTTTTCATCCCAACAATCTTGGAAGGTAGGTGATACTATTGTTTACTTTGCAGTTGAAGAAATTAAGGTTAATTGACTTGCCTAGAGTCACACAGCTAATAAATGTGTGAATGCTAGATTTGCTTGGAGGATTTCCTGAATCCATGTTTAGCTCTCTAGTCACTATGTCACCTAGTTGACTCAAAGAGAAAAAGGAAGAGAAGGAATTCTTCAGATTAGAGAACAATGTATTTGACTTTAATTCCTGGCAAAATACCAGAGATGGTTTTTAAAAAACATAGTTTTTGAACTTTTAAAAAGGGGAGTAGTGATCATCAAGGGAATTTCATCCTGACAGGATTATTGTCTGGAAAATTGCAAATACTGTATATTTTAATGAAACTAATAATAATGTCCATCATTATGTTCTTATATATAAAGAAATAAATGTGAATTACTAGATTTTAGTGGATCCAGAATGAGTTGAATGACTGGGACTGCAAAGTAATGATTAATCCATCATTGTTAAGATGGAAAGAAGTCCATGCTGGAGCACCTTAAGAATTTGCCTCTGGCTCCATTGCTGTTCATAATTAATGATTTGGACAAAAACAATTATATTTTACATTATCAAAGCTAGTAGAGTTTGCTGTTACATTTTGATGAGCAGGGAAAAAATCTTTCACTATCCTCCTTAAAAACTAATAAAGCTGTGAGTAATCACTAAAATGATAAATGACAGAATTCAAAACTATCTTTATGTAACAATGGCCAAATCTAAAAATGTCAATAAACATTTTAATTTAGTGAATAAACAATAAGTCCTACATTTTGATTGGAAAAAAAAACAACTTCACAAATTCAAAACAAGTTATTCGTGGTTACACTTTGAAGTTATGTTGAATATATAACATCCTGAATGAAGGTGGTGATTTGCTATTTGATGTTCTTATCCAATGATAGCTACAATCTTGTGGTCAGTTCAAGACATCCCATTTTTGGAAGAGTGATAAATTAGAGTAAGATTCATAGGAGAATGACACCAGAATGGTGTGAAAGCTGAAGGCAATGTTAGGAATAAATGTGTATGTTTAGGAATGATGAGAGAATATTTAAGAGGATATACCAAAACACATAGAGGATGAATAGGTCAACTCTTCTAATACTATTCTCATAAGCCACTGCCTTCAAGCATCTTAAAAGACTATCATGTAAGAGGTGTGAAATTTGCTTTAATTGGTTTCAGAAAGTAGAACTAGGAACAGTAGGTGGAAATTGCCAGGTGGTAAATTTTGGTTATAAAGGAAAGTTTTCTAATTAGAATCATCTGAAAGTAAAGTCCATTACCTTAGGAGATAATGGATCCCTCTTCTATGGAAATTTTCCAGGAGAGATATAGAACAGGAATTCTAAGTCTTTTTGTGTCACGGATTCTTTTGGATTCTAGTGAAACCCATAGATTCTTCTTGAAATAATATTTTTATTTTCATTTTCATTTATTTATTTATTTATTTTTGTTGAGGCAGTTGGGGTTAAGTGACTTGCCCAGGGTCACTCAGGTCCTCTTGACTTCAGAGTTGGTGTTCTACCCACTGTGCCACCTAGCTACCCTCAAAGGATGTTTTTAAATGTATAAAATAAATATATGGAATTATAAAGGAGAACAATTAATTGGGCATACAAATGCATGTATATATGTCTGTTTATTAAATATATGTATTTGTATATGTACAGAATACATTCATTATGTATGTATATCTATATGTATGTGTGTGTTTACTAAATATATGCATTGTGTGTATGTATATATATATATATATATATATATATATATATATACATATATATATGATATACATGTGGGTATAGGTGTGTATGTGTATATACCTAACTTTATCTGTATCTATATTCATATCACATAAAATATTCATGACACCCAAGCAAAGAAGAAAGAAGTCCTAGTGAAATGGGAATTTTGTTCATGTATGAGCTGCCCAGGACTTCTAGGATTACTTTCCATTTAACTTCATATATCTTGAATGTGCATAATTGTGTACATATTGTCATCCCCATTACAATATGAGCTCTTTGAAGTAAGCGACTGTGTTTCTTATTTTCTTTGTATCCTTAGTCCTTAGCAAATAGTAAGTGTTTAACAATGTTTGTTGACCTACTGCATAGGAAGGAGGGCCAGTGAAGGCATAAGAAGCAACAACCTCCAGTGGCAGCAGAAGAAAAGGAAATAGTAAGTAACTTGTGATTCAGATGGGGAGAATTATTCAAGTACTAAAAGAGCTAGGAATCTCCTATTAAGCAAACAAACAAAGGCATGAACTGGGTGCTGATATCTTGAGCTGAGTTGGGTGACTGAGCTAAAAGATTTTTATCCAACCTATACATTAACTAGATTATTGGGAAATTATTTAGCAAAATAGATGGCTATGGATTACATATATATACTTAAGACACTCCTACCACCTTTTTGCATTCACAAAAATAACACTAGTCACCTAAACTACTTAGGCAAAATTTTAATACTCTGTGATGAAGTCATTAAGTCCTGAAGACTTGTGAGGTTCATCAAATTAAACATCTTCTGTTAAAACAAACTTTATGAGCACATTAAAACACAGAAAAAGGGCCAAAATCTCATCGGCATTTTTCAGACAGAAACTTTAGTGGCAAGTTTACTGATTCTGGTTACCATTTAAACTGGCAGTAATAATGTGGTAGAAATGGTGATGACAGCCTGGTCATATGATCTAAGAAGGAAGAGCCCTTCCTTTTAGTTTTCCACCAAGAAAAAAAAGAAAGGAAGGAAGGGGGAAGAATTATGATAAAATGACATTTTCGTTACCAAATTCTCTTTTCTGTCTATGTATCTGCCCTGAGTATGTTTCATCTGTTTCATACTGAATCTCTCCTGAAGCCAGAGGAAAAATTGTAGACATCTAAGAAATTGCAAGAAAGTCCATGTTGTGTAAACACAAAATGAGTATAAGTTTATGAAAACTTTGTCCCTTTTTTCCAGGGGCTAAAGATATATTACATCTTATTGATGGCACAATTCACAACTTTATTTTACTCTGTTTCCACACAAAAAAGTTCCTTGACAAAGAATCTGTTTCTTTGAAGTTTGAAGCATGAAAGCCTTATTTTCAAAATGTTCCTGGACATTTCTGACCATGAAAAAAAAAAGAGCTTTTGAACTAGGCATACTAACAAATTATAAATCTCTAGGACAATGGACTTGTTTGCCTATTTATAAGACAGATCTTGATCTTTCTCATAAGTTCAATTTTGTCATTTCCATTCACGGGCTATGAGTTTGCTAGCGGGTGATGATAATCATTGTGGAGTAACTAAGGTCAATCCATTCCATTTTCCCCTCTCAGAATCATCATGGTGATTCCATTCTATTCCAAAAGATCTGCGTGAAAAGAACTCAGGATATTTTGCAAATGTTTTGTCTTGATATACACAAAACAACTATGATTTTAAAAAGTCACTTTTTATTCAAATAACATGACATCATGGAAAATGTGATAAAATGTGTCAAAATATACAAGACATATTTTCAACAAAAAGTGTTTAAAGCTCTCAAGTAGCTGGATCCAGTGTCTGTCAAGGGAGCATTAAATGTCTCCTCAACAGACCACAAAACTTTATCAAATTTTTAATCACCTGTGAGAGCCCATACTTATCAATAGTAAGACAAAATCATCTTAATAAATTCACTCCCACATGATACAGTTTTCACTTATTAATAGTATCCTGTCTTTATTTTCCCTTCTTCTTCCTATATTCTTACAGAAATTAAGAACTTATGTGTTAGCTATTATCCAAAAAGTCCATGTACTACAATGATTTACAATATGCATACATATAAGGTAAAAATTCTAAAGGTAATATACATGTGTGTTCAATATACTGGAAAACTTTCATTCTTGTCTGAGAATATGAATTTAGGAATGGTGGTATTTTGTACACACATACACAACTAACTAATGTCTTCAGTACCATCCAAGCAGCAAGAGTGATCTGAGTTTTCCTGACATATAAAAATAATTTAGTAGCAACAAGTGCTTTAGTTATTTATTTGGTTTTCCAAAAGAATTCAGACCTTTCAGTCAAATATGACCCTTCATGACCCCATTGGGGTAATTTTTTTTTAACAAAGATACTAGTTTGCCATTTTGCCAGTTCATTTTTCAGATTACATTTTACACAGCTAGTAAGTATCTGGGACCAGGTTTGAATCCAGAAAGATAAGTCTTCCTGACTTCAAGGTCAGCACTCTATCCACTATGCCACCTAGCTGTCTCATTTAGTTATTTATTATTTATTATTTGTGTGTGTATGTGTGTGTGTGTGTGTTGTGTTTGTGTATGCGTGCACTCATACATAAACCTATGGTTTTAATTATGTAGAGGACTTTCTGGAGTGAGAATCCCTTCTTCCAATGTGTATTAGCAACTTCCAGAGAACTTAAAACCTGAAAGTTAGTACCCTGGTTATTTCTAGGTAAAGCACCTTACTCCAAGTCACACAATCTGTATGTGTCAAAGGCAGAAATGACTCGAATTTAGGTCATTTAGACTCTGAGTCTCTTCACCATATTATATTATCTCTCAATTTATATTTTAGCTTAAATCTGTTCCTATTCATTTCTCCTAAAATATTGTCTATTGATGATTTTTCTTCAAAAAGTTCATTAAGGGCTTCCTCTCCTTAGTATAGGCTATAGTCAATTATAGAAAATTATACTTAGGGTCCATAATTGAATAAGAGAAAAGCAAGGTGGCCTGCATTTGGAAAACTATGTGTTATTCTCACTTATTAGAGTCTTCTCCAAGCTATAAAAATGTCGTTTTATTTAATACTAGTATTTTCTTTGTGATACTGTGTATCTTATAGTTATGAAGCACCAACATTTCTGGAAAATAAAAACTGCTTAAAGAAAATGAAGAGAAGCATAAGGGATATAAAGAGACTTCAGTTGATTATCAATGATTTCTTACATGCAAGAAGTACTAAGACATATTAAAGAAATGGATGACCAGGAAAAAAAAAAATGGCAGAATAATCAGGTAGCAGAAGTGATGGGGGGGGGTGAGGTAGAGAGGAGAGTAATAGTTAGATAACCCAATATTGCTTTGGCATCCATGAGATACTAAAAGAAAAGAACTATAAAAATATCTCTGGTATGTAAGATTTCATTTCTATGGAAGATTTGTGGAAAGACATGGGCAAGAATTATAAAGGATGAGGAGACAAGAATGTATTGTGATTTATACCAGTAAAGGGAATACTAACTTTGGTGAGACCAAGAAAGTGTTAAATTATCAATGTTTTAGGAAAAGCATCATGATATAACAATTAGTAACCACAGAAAACTAGTTTGAATCCTATCTCTGCTATTTTGGAAAAGTTTTTTGACCTCTCTAGGACTTATCTGCAAAATAAAGGATTGAATTGGATAATATCTAAGGTGCCTTCTTGCTCAAAATACTATGATCTAAGTTATAAGAATCTTCTTACTTAAAAAAAGGAATGATCCTTTTCACTTCTTCTATAGTTTTTTTTTTTAATAATGAACTTTCAATATCTCAAAAACTATTTTCAAGCTTTCCCAAAGTATACTGAACTTATAATCAACATGAGTTGCCTATAATGAAATCAATCCTTGCAAAAGTGTGATGCACTTCAATTCTACATTTCATTACCCTCATCCAGAGGCAGAAAAAAATATATGTAGTTGATTCAGATTTTCTTCATAAATGTTTATTTATATGTACCAAGCATCCACATAACATGATTTGATTATAACACATTCTGTGACTCATACAAAGTTATAAGTCCTGGTAAGATGGCTCCAGTGGGTTTTTATCTAGTTGGAGAGAAATAAAGATATGAAAGAATAAGAGACATGTAGAAGTGTTAGAAAATCTGGAGATTAAAATTTTAAAGTGCATTGATTAAATGCAATAATATTTGGGACAATATGTGTTATTATTACCCAAACTGCCATATCAGCACCATTCCATCATCTCTTCATCCTGCATCTAAAAGTAGGGGCCATCCATTTCACTAAATAAGTTTTATGTCAACTTTAGCCACCAAATCATTTGCTGCTGGGGCAAATCCAATCTTAAAGTAGCCACAATCTGACCCACATTCAAGTCTGAACATGTCTCTTTGTTAATGATACTCAAAGTCTCGATTGAGGCTAACAGGTGTTTGCGTACTTACTTAGTTGCTATTCACCGTATCTATGAGCCACAATGCCTTCTGATATCTTTAATACTGACATAATAGCTAATTATACAAGCGAGCTGAAAGACTATCTGATTGTCCTTGCATGCTATCAGCCTGAAGTTGACTGAGCATGGTGCTAGGCATCAAGATACATTCCCAAAAAAGGCAGAAGGGTTGATAAACCAATTGATAGGGGTAGAGGGAGGGAGTAGAGTATGAGAAAGAAATGAGTAACCTAGTTCATTTTCTTGATTAATTTTAGGAAAAGAGAAATTATACTTTTTATTTGGAAAATTGTAGCTCTAAGAATAATTAAAAGATGACAAAGGTAAAGAATACATTTTGATATTCAAATCAAATGATTCTATGTTCACGTATCAGCATTTTCTGACAAGCCCAAAATGCCTAAAAATTTATTTTCAAAAATTTATTCAATTCTAATATCATTTGTATGATGATAATAGGCACATCTATTAATTAGTAAGTAGACTTTAGCTACTACTCACATTTCTATCCACCTTCTCCCTCTTGAGTCTCCTTGCCTATTCCATTCAAATGTTCTCTCCCATGTTACCAATAACCACTAAAACATAACAGTGTATTTCTGGGAACTGGGAAGGCAGAATTGCTTTCACTTCCAAACAACCATGAAATAGTGCTCCCTCCCAAAATCCTGAAATAGTAAAACAACTAAAAAGATGGAGTCAAAAAAAATTTGAGCCAAGAATCTTGGAAGATTAGCAATAAATGTCTGCCTCACTTGAGTAAAAAGGGAATGCAGTCCAAGACAGGAAGAAACTCAGAAAACCAGCAGCAATTTTTACCTTAGCAAACCAATATGACATGCTGAGCACTTATGAAGTGCAGAAGGCAAATATCAACAACAGAATACCCCACTGCCTCATGATAGTCAGGGGAATGGACAGAATCCAGTTCTTACAACTGCCACATAGTTCTAGGCAAATAGGTAACCACCTATGTCCAGACAGCTACTTGTTTCGGTATATACCAGAGAAACAAAGAAACACTCCACTGGCCACACAGGAGACTAGCATTAGGATCCCAGCTCAGCACCAGGTAAGCTGCCAGACCCCTACAGCCTCCAGCAATACAATCACCTATCAACCCTCAGCCTAGCACCAAATTCAGGAGTCCTCCATGCCTCAGGGAACATCAGTACAGTACCAATAAACAGCCAGGACATCCAGGTGTTGGCATAATAAGAACAAGACAGTGCACTTTCTTACCCAGAAGCAGAGCTCCAATTGAAAAAAAGGTGAAAAAAATGAGCAAAAAACAATAATAAAAAAGAATCTGACCATAGAAAGTTATTATAGTGACAGGATAGATCAAGCCCTGAACTCAGAAGAAGACAACAATGTCAAAATGCCTATGGGTCAAACTTTAAGGAAAAGTAGGAAGTGGTTTGAAGACCAGAAAAACCTCATAAAAGAACTCAAAAAGGAGCTTTAAAGTCATATGACAGATAAAAAAAAATTAGAAAAAGAAATTAGAATGGTGCAAGAGAATTATGAAAAAAAAAAGTCAACCACTTAGAAAAAGAAAACTACTGTTTAAAAAGTAGAATTACCAAATGGAAAAAAAAAAACAAAAAAAATATGAAGAAAACAACTCCTTAAAAAGTACAATGGCTCAATGGAAATGAAAGTATAAAAGCTATTTAGGAAAACAACTCTTTAAAAGTTAGAATCAGACAAATGGAAGCTATTGAGTTTATGAGACATCAAGAATCAATCAAAGAAATCCAAAAGAATGAAAAAAAAAAAAAAAGAGGTGGGGAGAAATGTAAAATACCTCATGAGAAAAACAAGTGACCTGGAAAATAGATCCAGGAAAAGCAATGCCAGAATCATTGAACTACCTGGAAACCATAATCAGGAGAAGAATATGGATAGCATCTTTCAAGAATTCTCCAGAAAAACTGTCTCATTATCTTGAAACCAGAGGGCAAAAGAAGCTCCCAAAGAATTTACTGATCACCTCAGGAAAAAGATCCCCCCAAAAAATTCCAAGGAAAATTATTGTCAAATTTTAGAATTATCAACATAATCAGAATAATCAGCAAAAAATACCATAAGTGGTCACAAAGAAACAAATCAAATATTGAGGAATCACAATCAGGATTGCATAGGACTTAGCAGCTGCAACATTAAAAGATCAGAGGTCATAAAACATGATATTTTGCAAGGCAAGAGAGCTAGGACTACAACCAAGAATCATTTACCTGGAAAATTAAGCATGACGTATCAAGGAGGAAAATGGTCATTCAATTAAATAGAATGATGTAAAGGGCTGAAACTCTTGAATTAATGCACCAAGGTCGAACAACCGAGCACTTAAGGCTAATTACCGATTGGACAATACTCTATAAACATATGCTTGGAAAATAGCCCTTTCCACTATTCTGTGCTGGCTCAATAATTGGTGTATACAGAGAATTGTAGAAGGAACTAGGGGGTAGAGTAAGACTAGCCAGAGTCACTTTGGGGTGGGAGAAGAAGAGGAGAGGTCATGGAGATTCTGGGTCCATCCAATTCACTTCTCCCTCTAAAGACCAAAAATAAAGACCAAACTTTTGCTTATCCTGACTCTGGCTGATTCTAAGGTATCCAGGGTGCTAACTTGGTCTTTACAGAATAATTTCAAGTTTTCATAAGGAAAAGACCAGAATTAAACCAAAATGTTAATATCCAATATCAAGGTTAAAGGGAAGCATGAATGGTAAAAAGGGAGAAAGAAACATAAGGTATCAAACAGAACTAAACTGTTTACCTTCCTGCATAGGAAGATGATACTTATAAAATTGTGCAACTAAGCTTATAGTTAGATGAAATATACATAGAGGGTATGGGTATAAGTTACATTTGAGGGAATGATCTGAAAAATTAGTAAGGAATGAGAAATAAAAGTACATTTGATGCTTAGAAGAAAGAGAAAGGTAGAATGGAGTAAATTATTTCACATGAAGAGGTGTGAAAAAACATTATTACATTGGAGGAAAAAATGAAAGGGTGGGCTAGGGGGAATCACTTTAACCTTACTCTTATTGTATTGGCTCAAAGAAGGAATAAAATACACAACTGATTGAATACAGAAATCTATCTTACCCAACCAGCAAGTAAGAAGGGAATGGATTATTAAGTAAAGGGGAGAGGCTGACAGAAGGAAGGGCAGATCAGGGACATGTTAGACAGAAGCAAAATACTACTGGGGAGGGAAAGGGTAAAAGGAGAGAGGACAAAGAGGAGGAATAATATGATGGGGGGAGAATACATAATAATCATAATTATGAATTGTAATAATTATGAACTCTTCCATAAAATGGAAGCAGGTAACAGAGTGGAATAAAAATCAAAATCGTACATTATGTTGTTTACAAGAAATATACATATGGCAGAGAGACACACACACAAAGTAAAGGTAAAGGTTTGGAGCAGCTCTATCATGTTTCACCTGAAGTAAAAAAAAAAATTGGGAATAGTAATCCTGATCTTAGGCAAAGCAAAAGTAAAAATAGAGCTAATTAAAAGAGATTTAAAAAAAAAAAAAAACCCTGTCTTGCTAAAAAGGCACCACTGAAAATGAAACAATATCAAT
The DNA here is from genome assembly GCF_902635505.1 of Sarcophilus harrisii. NCBI lineage: Eukaryota > Metazoa > Chordata > Mammalia > Dasyuromorphia > Dasyuridae > Sarcophilus > Sarcophilus harrisii. Next base: position 170,443,340 of record NC_045429.1, on the reverse strand, counting down.
ATTAAAGTTATGTACACTATGTGGGATAACATCCAGATTCTTACAGAAGTTGTTAGTTAGTTACAGGAAGAAATAAACAGTAATACTATACTAGTAGGGTACCTCAACTGTACCCTCTCACAACTCAGTGAATCCAATAAAAAAGAAACAAGAAATAAATTAAGGAGGTAAATAGAATATTAGAAAAGTAAGATAAAATAGACCTTTGGAGAAGACTAAATGGGAATAAAAAAGGAATACATATATATAATGTGTGTGTGTGTGTGTGTATGTATATGTGTATATATATATATATATATATATATGTATGTGTTTTTTTCTCAGCAGCATATGGCATCTACATAAGAAATGATTGTATTTTAGGCCATAAAAATGCCACAATCAAATGCAGAAAGTCAGAAATGTTAAATGTATTCTTTTTGAATTATAATGTAATAAAAATTACATTCAACAAAATGCAGTGGAAAGATAAATTAAAAATTAATTGGAAGCTATATAATCTAATCCTAAAGAAAAAATAAATTGGTCAAAGAACAAATTGTAGAAACAATAATTTCATTAAAGAGAAAAACAATAATGAGACTTTAATAAAATTTATGGGAGGTAGTCAAAAGACTTTTTAGGGTAAATTTTATTTCTCTAAATTTTTATATAAACAAAATAGAAAAAAGAATAGATCAATGAATTGAGCATACAGCTAAAAAACTAGGAAAAGAACACTTTTTTAAATCCCCAAATGAATCAAAAATATTGCAAATCCTGAATATCAAAGATAGTATTAAGGTTAAAAGTTTTTTTTAAAAAGCTAATAAATAAATCTATGAGCTGTTTTTCTGAATAAATCAGCAAGACAGATAAGCCTTTGGTTAATTTGATTTTTTTAAATGAAGCAATAAGACCAAATATCCAATATCAAAAATGAAAAGGATTAAATCATTACTGATAAAGAAGTTAAAGTAACCATTAAGAAATATTTTGCACAATTACATACCAATAGTCTCACAACCTGAGCAAAATGAATAAAAGTTTATGAAAATATAAATTACCCAGATTAATAGATCAGGAAATAGAATGTCAAAATAATTGCATTTTAGAAAAAGAAATTGAACAAGCCATTAATGAACTCCTTGAGAAAAAAATTCCCAGGACCAGACGGGTTCACAAGTGATTTCTACCAAACTTTTAAAGAACAATTAATTCCAATTCCAAAACAAAATAATTCCAATTTCCAAATATAAACTATTTGGAAAAATAGGTGAAGAAGTGGATGCAGTTTGATGATGATACCTAAATCAGGAAAAGCTAAATCAGAGAAAGGAAATTAAAAACCAAGTTTCCTAATGAATATTGATGCAAAAAAAAAAATTTGAACAAAATACTAGCAAGACTATTATAGCAATATATTATAAGGATTATATACTATGACCAGGTGGGTTTTATAGCAGGAAAGGACTTGTTCAATATTAGAAAACTATTAAGATAATTGACCATACCAATAATAAAACCAATAGATATCATTTGATATCTTAATAGCATCTTAATAGATGCTGAAAAAAGTCTTTGGCAAAAAAGTCTTCAGCATCCATTCCTATTAAAAACAACAGTATAGGAACAAAGGGAACATACTTTAAAGTGATAAGCAGTACCTTTCTAAGACCATCCCAAAGCATTATCTGCAGCAGGAATAACCTAGAAGCTTTCTTCAAAAAATCAGAGATGAAGCAAGGGTGCCCATTATCACCACTATTATTCAATATAGCACTGAAAACATTAGCTGTAGCAATAAGAACAGGAAATTAAAAAAAAAAATAGAATAGGCAATGAGGGAACAAAATTCTCTGTCTGTAGATGATATCACAATATACTTAGAGAACTCTAGAGAATCAACAACAAAAATCTACTTGACACAACAGCTTTAGCAAAGTTTCAGGATATAAGATAAAAACATAAATCATCAGCATTTCTTTAAATGACCATCAAATTTCAGCAACAAGAGATAAAGGAAGTCCATCTAAAATAACTGTAAACAATATAAAATACTTAAATTTATCTGCTAACACAAACTCAGGAATTATATGAATGTGATTATAAAATACTCCACACAAATATAGTCAGTCCTAAACAATTACAAAATATCAATTGCTTTTGGGTAGATCAAGCCAATATAATAAAAATGACAATTCTGTCTAAACTAACATTCTTATTCAGTGCCATCCCTGTTAAACTTACAAAACTCTGACAGAACTAAGAAAAATTATTACAAGATTCATCCATAAGAATAAAGTTCAAGAATTTCAAAAGAATTAATGAAAAAATACAAATGAAGGTGGCCTAGCAATACCAAATCTCAAACTAAATTAAAAAGCCGTAATTACCAAAACTATTGGTACTAGTTAAGAAATAGAGTGGTGGATCAGTGGGATAGAATAGGTACAGAAGACAGAGTAGTTAATGACTATAGTAACTTAGTATTTGATAAACCTAAATACCCCAGCCTTTGAGATGGAAACTCACTATTTGACAAAAACTGCTGGGAAAATTAGAAAACAATAGGATAAAACTAGATAAACATCTCACAGCATATATTAGAGAAGGTTAAAATGGATGCATAATTTGGACATAAGGACAACACCATAAGCAAATTAGAAGAGCAAGAAATAATTTGCATATCAGATCTATGAGGAAGGAAGAATTTATGACCAAACAAGAGATAGAGAGCATTATGAAATGTAAAATAGGTAATTTTGATTATATTAAAATAAGAAGCATTTGTACAAACAAAGCCAATATAACAAAGACTAGAAAGAAAGCAAAAGGCTAGTAAACAAACTTTAAAAGTGGACCTGATAAAGGCCTAATTTCTCAAATACATGGAGAACCAAGTCAAATTTTAATAATATAAACTATTCCCCAATTGATAAGTGGTCAAAGGATATGAACAAGCAGTTTTCAGATGAAGAAATCAAAGCTATCTATGGGCATATAAAAAAAAGTGCTCTAAATCACTTTTTATTAGAGAAATGCAAATTAAATCAACTCTGAGATACTATCTCATACCTATCAGACTGACAAATATTACAGAAAAGGAAAATGTTAAATGATGGAAAGGATGTGGGAAAATTGAGACACTAAAGCACTGAACTGATCCAACCATTCTAGAGAGCAATTTGGAACTATACCCAAAGGGCAACCAAACTGTCTATACTCTTTAATCCAATAATACCACTACTATTTCTGTATCCCAAAGAGATCATTAAAAAAAAAGAAAAAAGCACCTACATATGCCAAAAAAAAAAAAAAAAAAAACATTCATAGCAGTCTATTTCATGATAGCAAAATATTGGAAATTGAAGGAATGCCCATCAATTGGAAAATGGCTGAACAAATTGTGGTATATTGATGTAATGGAAAAATATTGTGTTAGTAGGAAATGATGAACAGGCACATTTTAGAAAAACTGGAAAGACTTGTAAACTGATGCAAAGGGAAATGAGCAGAATCAGGGAATCATCGTATACACTATCAGCAATTTTGTGACAATTATCTATGAATGACTCAGGTCCTCTCAGCAACAGAATGCTCTAAGACAAGGACAAAGGACTTACAAAGGAAAATGCTATCCATATCCAGATAAAAAACTAATAGATTTGAATGCATATCAAAGATTTTTTTTAATTTGCTTTATTCTTTTTTTGTGTTTTTTTTCTTCTTGATCTGTTTCTTCTTTCACAATGGTGACTAATGTGGATTATGTTTCACATAATAGCACATATACGACATACTAATTGCTTACCATTTGAGGGGAAAGGAAAGGGGAGAGAGACAGGGAGAAAACTTGGAACTTAAAGTCCTGTAAAAATTAATGATAAAAACTCTCTTGACATGTAATTGGAAAAAATAATATGCTATTGTTTAAAAATAAACAGTTTTTCATCAGATACACTATTACTTTTTCCTTCAATTATATTTGGCAGTGTTCACTAGTAAGTACCAGATGAAACTGTTGCCACCTTGAGCTTTCACTGAAGTATACTCTCTTGGTTCTCATCAATCAAGATGTTCATTCTTACTTTGCTTCCTCCATTGTATCTTGCTCCTCTACCATTATCATCTTTTTATGTTTTATATTTGGCCTTATATGTTGTCTGCATGGGGTTTTGTTTACCTGTTTTCCACTATGATATGAGGTTGGAAGTTTTCTCAATCTATACCTTTATCTCTGACTTCTTTAAGCCAATTGTTTATTTCTAGCTATTTATAACATATCTATGTCTAAAGGCTCCACCAACACAAAAAAGTATAAAAAAAGCCCTCCTCATCTCACCTACCAAACAGCCATTTCTTCATCATCATCAGTGGTGCCATCTTCTGTATATCCTTGATAACTCTCCTATTAGGATGTAATTTTCCTTGTAAATTAAGATTTTCTTTCCATTCATTGTTTCTATATCTCTAACACTTAACATTGTTCCTGGTACAGAGTAAATATGACATAATTACCATTAGGCTGATTTAACTCTTCTTATGTTTACTGCCTTCGTAGAATAAAGATTATAATTAAGCTTCTTTCATAAAATCATTGTCAAGATGAAATGGAATAATATGTACAAAATAATTTACAAACCGTTAAGCATTATGCAAATGTTAGCTATTATTAATCTATACTGTATCACTTTCTTGAGAAAAAAATAAAATAGCTGAACATCTTCAGTCTACTCTAAAACATGATTATTTGTTTTTATTGTTATTCACAATTTAATAGATCCAATAGCTACATAGCTCCTCAGGGTCTGAAAAAAAAATAGATATGCCATCTTCTCTGTACCCAACATCCCTATGAAATAGCAGCAAGAGACATGACTATCTCTGATCTACAGTTAAGAAAAATGAGTCAGAAATGGTACTAAAACACAGGTATAGTACGGGATGTAAAGTCTACTGTACTATGTTACTTTCCAATTTAGGCCATCAATTGGGAAAAGAATTCAAGCTCTCTTTGCTTATCCAGGGCTATAACTAAATTAAAGCAACCAAAGCTTTTCCTGAGCTGAAAGTTTAGAAGGTGTGAATAGCACCTGTACTAAAAGGAGAATTTTCAGTGATTTCCATCTGACAAGCTTCTGAAACTCCCCAAAAGGCTCTTTAGGATAGTATTGCTTCTGCTTTCTGTGCGTAATGCACATACAATTGTTAAATCTGGCAGCCTCTGGAGCTTCATCCCCAGTGCTCCAATTCATGAAAATGGGAGCAAGCTATGGTTGTTGTCTTTTTTCATCTTGTACAAGCACAATCCACTTATCATTGTGCCCAGGCTTGATTAGATTTATAGTTTGTTTATCTGAAAGCTCAATGCTTTATTGCATCCAGAAGCCAATATACGTGCACCTCCACAGCCCGGCTGAATAAAACAAACTCATTTTGATCTTTGTGTACAAAGACATCAGCACTGGTTCAAAGTGTAGAGCAGTCAGTTCTGGATGGCAGATGCATAGTTCAACTCTTCTCCCTGGGCATTGGTTTCAATTAGGCCGTCTGCCAAGTGGCCCATGTGCCTCTGTGTGCTGAAACATTTCTTTGAGGCAGCTTTTTTGAATTAGGAAATAAAGACTTCCCATGTGATTTGCTATATATACAGTTTATGACAATTGATTTTTACAGTTAAAATGCATACATTTTTTGCATATTTCTCCTTCTGCAGAGTAGTTGCTTTCTGACAAGAGGAGAAAATAAGCCAAGTGTAAATATTGTATTTCACTTCCTAAGCCTACTCTGAAATTAAATCAAACTTGCATTACAATGATATTAAAAACCACTAGGGTCTACACAAAATAACCTTTGGATTCTTTGTTTAAAAAATAAAAGACAAGTAGATCTCCTCCTCCACTCCCAGTCTTGTAGGAACAAAGACAAGGAAATAAATGTGCTCAACCAGAATCCGTAAATACTTGGAGACAAGTTCTACAATCCAAAGGCTTTTCATTCCCTTGCTTCCATTTCCGTTTACTATGGTTTTTCACCTTCTAAATTGCTGTGTACCTCCCTGGGGCTTGGCAAGGAATACAATAAATTTTAAAAAGGCCCTTCAGGAGAATTTTTAATATCTGACTGAATCAAAAGTCTGGATATACTGCAAAATGCTGTCCTGTACAGGCTCCAATAAACACATACATCTTAACGAATGATGAATGGAATCTCAAGGAAGACATTCTCACTTGACAAAAATCTCAATTCTATTGAAACCAGCCATGGAAATCAGTGATGATTTAGTTGCCACGGGTTGTTGAAAATCACTCCCATGTTGTTGCTTAGACAGGCAGATATCCAAGGTGTATAGGTGCATGAATGGTGGTAATGGGGTGGGGTGGGGGGGGGTGAAGGGAGTGTTTGTGTATGTGTGTAAGGAAGAAGGGTTAAAGGCACATTCTTTAAGGTGCCTTACCCCATGAAGAAGTTCAGGAATATGAGAAAGCCAAGATTATAGCTTCCAGGTTTGTGCAAAGAGAGATTCAGGACAACTTTGAAGGAGCAACCTAGAATGCTTCTTAAATCCTGCATACAACATTTAGATATTGAAGGACTGGAGCTCACAAATGAGCCATCATTCAACAGATGTCAGCCACTGTCAGAACCAAACTGGATTCAAAATAGTTGGGCATCAATACCAATGATTACAATGGCAACCAGCTGTTGAACAGTGGCTTTGAACATGTCCCTCACCATGTCAGAACACCAGGAAGAACATATCAACTTGGAGTTATTGCTGTACTATGGCTCTGTCATTCAGCTATGAATTGAGGTTCCTAAAAAATTTAATGGCCTGATACTTGATCTAGTCTATAATCCTAAACTAACCACAAGGAAGAATGCAGGCAGAGAGATAAGGATATTTGTAGTACAGTAGCAGGCAAATGCTAACTATGTGACCCTGGGAAAGTCATTTAGCTCGGTTTGCCTCAGTTTCCTCATTTATAAAATTAGATGAGGAGGAAATGGAAAATCATTCCAATATCTTTGCCAAGAATATTCCAGATGGGGTCACAAAGAGTAAGTCATTACTGAAACAACTGAGTAATAAGAACAATAGCAGGCAGAAAATGAAATATCTTTTAAATAAAAAAGTCACTCGAACAAATAGAAGTCACCTAGTCCAAACATCAAAATGCCAACAGGAAGTGCCATATAAACAAAAGAAATAATAGAGGGAATAAGCATTTATTAAAATCTTCTGTATGAAGAGCATTATGCTAAGAGTTTTTACAAATATTTAATGATAATATTTGCTTACAGAAATTATAGGCTCTCCCAACTTTATTTACCATTCTGGATACCTATTTTACGTCTTCATTTTGTCTATAACTTCTTCTCCTAAATAAACCTTCCTTTAGCAAAGAGGGAAAAAATTTCTTTAGAGAGGCAGATGTCCAAAGCATATGTATATTAAAGGAAAGATGGGAAGAAAGGCCATAGGGAAAGATCTGATCATCTTTCTCATGCATAGGCAGCTGGTTAATCAGCAATGGACCTGAAGTCAAAAAGACCTGAGTTCAAAACCAACTTCAGATATTTACCATATAGACAGATCTCAATAGGAACCTAGAAAAATAGACAAGAAAAAAAATGGAATTCCATTCAAAAAGGTACATATCTAATATCTAATATCCCTGACAATAAACTAAGAAACCAACATCTAACTGGAAGCAATTAGGCAGAGTCACAATTTCTAAATATAAGGAGGCTACCCTATCACATAAGTGGGACTGTGTTATAATGACTACAAAAATTGTCCAGTTCAGCTCCATCTTTGTTTCTCTCCTGACAGTGCTTCTGATTCTGATGAGATCTAGATTTAGGGTGGTCAGGGAACCAAAATATGATGAGGTCTAAATTTAGGGTGGTCAGGGAACCAAATGATGAGATTGAGGTTCCTGGTGGTCACTGAGTTAAATGATGAGGTCTAGTGGCAGGTTAGGGGTTCAGGGAACCAAATGAAGAGGTTTGGCTACCCTAAGTCCCCTTGGGATTTGGCACATGGTTAGGGAGTTTGGGGAACCCCTCCTTCTGGCGGTGCAGAGATTCTTCATAAAGTAATTTATAAACCCAAAAACCTACATTGGTAAAAGAAGTTTATTATAGGCATTGGGAAGTCAGCCTTTATTATGCATGAATAGAGTGGCAAAGTCCCAACAGAGAGATATAAAGTCTCTAGCAGAGAAATCCCAACAGAGATGCATAAAGTCTAGTTAGGGAAATAGGTGAGGGAGATAAAGAAAGGGTGACACTGGAAGAGAATATCATCCCAGGGGACAGAGTTTTGCTGTTATGCCAAGGATAGTATGTTAGCTCCTCTACAAAAAGAAGGTTTGAGATTGGTTCTTTTTATAAGCTTTGGCTACAAGTTGGGGGTTGCACTTCATGAGGCTGGGTACAGCTTCAGCTGAATTTGAATAGAATTGAATGAGTCTCTTTAATTCAATGGGAAGCTTAATCAGTGGTGAGTATTATCAATGGGGGTGGTGCCCATCTCTCAGGAAGGATTCGAGGAGAATCTGTCCTTCAAGGAGTTTTAGAGTTTTGGGGTTTCCTTCAGTTCTACAGAATTTACTTCAACCTGGAAACTTACTCCATGTCTGAACTTTTCACACCAAAAGTGCCTTCTGTTCTTTTGATGTCTAGCTCTCTGACTGGTTCCTTCTAGAACCTCTTTTTAAGAAGAATACACAAGTATGCCACATTTTCATTTCATTTCTAAGCTCCTGAATATCCAGGTTTTCTATATCATGCCTTCATATGTTCATCTCTTCTTCCAATCCCATTTTCATATTTGCCTTTGATTCATCTTCCTACTTCTCTTCCTCCTTCTATTACTCCTTCTCCTCTATCTTCTTCTTCTTGCTCTGCCTTTTCTTCTCTTCCTCCTCCTCCTTTTCTTTTCCTTCTTTTTATTTTTTTCCCAAAAAAAACAGGACAAACAAATTTTTGTTCTGCATATTTTTCATTTATGATTACTTAAATATAGCTCTGAAAAAATAAACTTTTTAAAAGTCCATTATGTTTTTAATGAAGCTACTTAACTAGGTCTTTAAACCCCAATTACTGCCTTTCATTGAATGGCTAATAATAGCCCCCAACCCAAACTCCTGGGGCTCATGGTTTTTGATAGTTTAGAATAATCGTAAAAAAGCAATTGTTTTTTTTTTTTCTTTTAGAATAAAAAACTCTAAGACTCTTCCCCTCTCAGAATGATACCTTTGTGATGGTAAATTAAGCCATCTTTTGTCTCAATTCTTACCCAGCCCTTAATCCTTAAATAGGCATTCCGACAAACTGAGAATTCAGAAAGACTCTAATTTAGAAAGGCAAGGTCACTCATTGCATCCTACCCTACTGTCTGTCATCTTGACTTTTGTATTGCCCCTGGACTTTAATGACTCTGAAGGAGAGTGTGAGGTTCATGATTCTTCATAGCTCTTTTCACTTAAAGCCAGTTCATCAGCAAGTTAAGACATCACCTGCATTGTCTTTTGTCCTCTTCTAGAGCAAAGGATAAACAACAAAAAGATTTTCTTCCCATTATTAGTTAACTGCTTGAGGACAGAGATTATTATTCTGCCTGAATTTGTCTTCTGGGGGCTTAGCACAATATCTGCAACAAGGTATGTGATTATTAAATGTTTATTGACTTGACAGAGTAGCTGAAAAAATGGGTAATTCAAGGAACAGTTGTCAAGTGTAGAACTGAAGTTCAAAGCTAGTAGCAGTCCTTTGAAGCAAAAGGGTAACATAGGAGTATTTGCCAGAAATACTGTAAAAAGTCATCATACCATGGAAGGGACAGGGGGAATGAGTGCTGGTGAAGTATTGGACAGGTAGTAAAATGAAGATGATAAGTGAGGGAATATTCACTGATGCAAGTCAGTAAATCTAAGATTAAACTAAAGGAAAACATTTTAAGGATTCAGTGATCAAACATCAGCCAAAGCTAAAGCTAGACCAAGTAGCTTAGTAGAATTGGATCAAAAAAAGTGGCAAATAATGTTGCCAGGATCTTCAATCTTCTTCTTGAGTGGTAGTGGGTCATATGTGTTTAAAGGGCCTTCATTAGAGGATCAGAATAAAACCTAAGAAGGAAAATCTGGTCAATGTAAATTCTACAATTCTTCATGTTTCATTTCAAAGAACCAGGAAATGAGAACAGATGAGTAATATAGGGTCATCGTTGGAGGTAACCTTCAGAAGGTGGTATTTGATTTGGAGAACAGTTAGAAGTTACTGAAGGGCTGAACTCAGCAGCATGATATAGCTAGAGAAAAAATATCTAATTATACCAATGATTATCTCATAAGAAATAACAAACATGAAGAATATAAAGGCATATGAAGTACTACAGAGTAAAGAAAGCATAACCAGAATAATAATATAGCAATAAAATTGGAATGAAATAGACAAAATAAAAGAAATAAGAAGATACAGAAGTAAATATGACTTCTACTATGAGACAATAATATATAAAATCTATATAGTCATTACTATGTGCTAAGCCCTTTCCAATTATTATTTCATTTGATCCTCACAACAACCTTATGAGGTAGGCTCCATTATTATCCCCATATTAAAGATGAAGAATGTGAAGCAAAGATAGTGTAATTGACTTGCCCAGCATTGCACAGCTAGCAAGTTTCTGAAGCCATATTTGAACTCAGATCTTCCTGACTCCAGGCCCAGGGGTCTATCTACTTTATCATGTTGCTGCATCATAAATGTTATATACATGTGTTTGTGTGTGTGTGTGTGTATGTGTGTGTGTTAAAGTTAATATACATGTAATGTTGGGAGTCAGAATAGGAATTTCATTGCCATAAAGAACTTTGAGGCTAGAAAGTCCCACTGACACAGATCAGCAATTTGGTCAACCTTATATTCTTGAAGAACTTCCTGGGACAGTAAGAAATATGTAATAATAATAACATTATTCATGGTAATAATTAATTATATATATAACATATAAGAAAATAATATATACTTGATTATATACGTAATAAATATAATAATAATAGCTATTATCTACATAATGTTTTAAAGCTTTCGAAGTCATATATTAAAAAATAGGATTTGAATTCAGATCTCACTAATACTGAGCTGATAGGTGGCCCAGTAGATAGAATGATAACCCTGGTGTCAAGAATTCCCATCTTCATTAATCAAATCTGGCTTTACATACTTATCTGTGTGACCCTGAGTAAATCACATAATTCTTTTGCCTCAGTTTTCTCATCTGTAAAATGAGCTAAGAAAAGACATGGCAAACCATGCCAGTACCTTTACCAAGAACTCCAAATAGGGGCACAGAGTTAGACATGACTGAAAACTACTGAACAACTAATGTCAAATGACAATAAGCACTTAATCCACTATACTATTTTTAGTGGAGATTATAAGGTTTGTATAATCATTGTTTTTCTACTAAAGTTTTTTGTGTAATGTGGAAAAATACAAGACTGAAGTTTAAAAAAAAATTTTAACAAAAATATGAAGAGTTGTTTGGGATGGTAAGAAACTGTGAGTTCACAAACAGATAGTTACCTTAATCCAAGTGTAACGTCTAGGATTTGGTCAAGGGATTTGAAATTTGAATCCTAAAAGAAATGGATAGCTTGAATTTCAGAGAAGAAAGTGGCTGGATTGATAATAGGCTATATTTTGGGGTGGAGGAAAGGAGGGGAAGAGTGAAAAAGAGAAAAGCATGGAGGCTTATCCTAAGATTTAGCAGAATGTCTGGCAGGAAATGTCTGCTTTTAATATAATAAATTTAATGTGGCAGTTCAAAAATCCAATTAGAGATCATAGGATCATAGTATTTAGAGCAAGAAAAAACTTCAGAGATCATTTAAGATCCTGAAGATTATGAAAAATTAAAGACTGACTAAAGAAAGAAAAGTCAAGGAGTCTGTCATTTATGACCAGATTTAAAAAAACAAAACAAACAAAAAAAAAAACATCAGTCCAAAGCTTCAGGTGGTTTTCTTTGGGAGTGAGATGACCAAGCTAGTTAGGACTCTGTGTTAAATAAGAGTAATCAGGTTCTGAGTGAGGGCAGAGGGACTTTTATGAGTAAAGAACATGAGTGCAATTTGTTGTTTTTGTGGATATGTAATTTAATAATTCAAAGTCCTTTTTGGCTAACTTCCTGCTTATAATCAATGTCCTACACAGGTAAGATAAAAACAGTATTGCCTGTATATATTTAGGAGGTTCTTCAATTCAGAAAATATTTACTGAGTATCCACTGTATTTTTTTTTTTAATATTTGTTCAGTATTTTTTTTTTTTGTCACTGGCTGTTGTTTTATTTTTTTTCATAATTATAACTTTTTGTTGACAGAACCCATGCCTGGGTAATTTTTTACAACATTATCCCTTGCACTCACTTCTGTTTCAACTTTTTCCCTCCTTCCCTCCACTCCCTCCACCAGATGGCAAGCAGTCCTATACATGTTAAATAGGTCCCAGTATATCCTAGATACAATATATGTGTGCAGAACCAAACAGTTCTCTTGTTGCACAGGGAGAATTGGATTCAGAAGGTAAAAATACCCAGGAAGAAAAACAAAAATGCAAGCAATACATTCATTTCCCAATGTTCTTTCTTTGGGTGTTGCTGCTTCTGTCCATCATTGATCAATTGAAACTGAGTTAGATCTTCTCTTTGTTGAAGAAATCCACTTCCATCAGAATACATCCTTATACAGTATCATTGTTGAGGTATATAATGATCTCCTGGTTCTGCTCATTTCACTTAGCATCAGTTCATATAAGTCTCTCCAAGCCTTTCTGTATTCATCCTGCTGGTCATTCCTTTTTTTTTTTTTAAATTTTATTTTATTTAATAGCCTTTTATTTACAGGTTATATGTATGGGTAACTTTACAGCATTAACAATTGCCAAACCTCTTGTTCCAATTTTTCACCTCTTACCCCCACCCCCTCTCCCAGATGGCAGGATGACCAGTAGATGTTAAATATATTTAAATATAAATTAGATACACAATAAGTATACATGACCAAACCGTTATTTTGCTGTACAAAAAGAATCAGACTCTGAAATAGTGTACAATTAGCTTGTGAAGGAAATCAAAAATGCAGGTGGGCATAAATATGGGGATTGGGAATTCAATGTAATGGTTTTAGTCATCTCCAGAGTTCTTTCTCTGGAGTGTAGCTAGTTCAGTTCATTACTGCTCCATTGGAAATGATTTGGTTGATCTCATTGCTGAGGATGGCCAGGTCCATCAGAACTGGTCATCATATAGTATTGTTGTTGAAGTATATAATGATCTCCTGGTCCTGCTCATTTCACTCAGCATCAGTTCGTGTAAGTCTCTCCAGGCCTTTCTGAAATCATCCTGTTGGTCATTTCTTACAGAACAATAATATTCCATAATATTCATATACCACAATTTATTCAGCCATTCTCCAACTGATGGGCATCCACTCAGTTTCATTTCTAGCCACTACAAAGAGGGCTTCCACAAACATTCGTGCACATACAGGTTCCTTTCCCTTCTTTATGATCTCTTTGGGATATAAGCCCAGTAGTAACACTGCTGGATCAAGGGTATGCAGTTTGATAACTTTTTGAGCATAGTTCCAAACTACTCTCCAGAATGGTTGGATTCGTTCACAACTCCACCAACAATGCATCAATGTCCCAGTTTTCCCACATTCCCTCCAACAATCATCATTATTTTTTCCTGTCATCTTAGCCAATCTGACAGGTGTGTCTGCTGGTCATTTCTTACAGAACAATAATATTGCATAACATTCATATACCACAATTTACTCACCCATTCTCCAACTGATGGACATCCATTCATTTTCCAGTTTCTAGCCACTACAAACAGGGCTGCCACAAACATTTTGGCACATACAGGTCCCTTTCCCTTCTTTAGTAACTCTTTGGGGTATAAGCCCAGTAGTAACACTGCTGGATCAAAGGGTATGCACAGTTTGATAACTTTTTGAGTATAGTTCCAAATTGCTCTCCAGAATGGATGGATGTAGTCACAATTCCACCAACAGTGTAGTCCCTGTTTTCCCACATCCCCTCCAACATTCCGCATTATCTTTCCCTTTCATTTTAGCCAATCTGATAGGTATGTATTGGTATCTCAGAGTTGTCTTAATTTGCATTTCTCTGATTAATAATGACTTAGAACATCTTTTCATATGGCTAGAAGTAGTTTCAATTTCTTCATCTGAGAATTGTCTGTTCATATCCTTTGACCATTTATCAATTGGAGAATGGCTTGATTTCTTACAAATTAGAGTCAGTTTTCTATATATTTTGGGAATGAGGCTTTTATCAGAACCTTTAAGTGTAAAAATGTTTTCCCAGTTTGTTGCTTCCCTTCTAATCTTGTCTGAATTAGTTTTGTTTGTACAAAAACTTTTCAATTTGATATAATCAAAAGTTCCTATTTTGTAATCAATAATGATCTCTAGTTCTTCTTTGGTCATAAATTCCTTCCTTTACACATGTCTGTAAGGTAAATTATCCTATGCTCTTCCAATTTATTTATAATCTCATTCTTTATGCCTAGGTCATGAACCCATGTTGACCTTACCTTGGTGTACAGTGTTAAGTGTGGGTCAATGTCTAGTTTCTGCCATACTAATTTCCAATTTTCCCAGCAATTTTTGTCAAATAGTGAGTTCTTATCCCAAAAACTGGGTCTTTGGGTTTGTCAGACACTAGATTATTAAAGTTATTGGCTGTTTTGTCCTTGAACCTAACCTATTCCATTGATCAGCTAGTATATTTCTTAGCCAATACCAAATGGCTTTGGTAACCGCTGCTTTATAATATAATTTTAGATCTGGTACTGTTGAGGTGTAGATCAAATGTTGAGGTCTAGATTTGGGGTACCTAAATGAAATTAGAGTTTAATTAAGTTCTAGTGGCAGGTTTAGGGTACAGAGAGTCAAACAGAGTTCCCCTGCAACCCCCTTGGATTCAGCGCAAGGATATGGCGGTATACGAGGTCTAGTAGCGGCGCGGCATTCCCAATAAAAGCATTTATTGGCCTGGAGAGCTAGATTGATAGAAGAGGTTTATTGAGTTTAGAAGTAGGAGATAAGGGAAGGTAGAGATAAGGAGGGCACTGGACAGAGGGTCCAGTGGACAGAGGGTCCTCACATGGCGAACCATGTTTGGAATCTCTGCAAAGAGGGGTTCCCAGTGTGGCCCTTTTAAGTCGGAGACTTAGCTCGAGGGGCTTTGGGGTATAGCCCCAAAGTTGGCTCAGATCCGGGTGGGGCTGGGACAGGTCCGGATTTTCTATTGGAATTCAAAGGGACCAGGATTTGTGAGTCAAAGGGTAATTTACATTAACTAGGGGGGGTTGGGAATCAAAGATTGGAATCTTTCCCACATCAGTACAACTAGGCCACCTTCATTTGATTTTTTTTTTTCATTAATTCCCTTGAATTTCTTGACCTTTTGTTTTTCCATATGAATTTTGTTGTTATTTTTTCTAGGTCATTAAAATAGTTTTTTGGGAGTCTGATTGGTATAGCGCTAAATAAATAGATTAGTTTAGGTAGTATTGTCATCTTTATTATATTTGCTCACACAATGCAAGAGCATTTAATTTTTTCCAATTGGCTAGATCAGACTTAATTTGTGTGGAAAGTGTTTTGTAGTTTTGCTCATAAAGTTTCTGATTTTCCCTTGGCAGATAGATTCCTAAACATTTTATACTATCAGTAGTTACTTTAAATGGAATTTCTCTTTGAAACTCTAGCTGTTGGATTTTGTTAGTGATATATAAAAATGCTGATGACTTATGTGGGTTTATTTTGTATCCTGAAACTTTGCTAAAGGTATAGATTATTTCTAATAACTTTTTACCTACTGTATGTTTAAAGACTGTACTAGCTCTCTTTATGAAAAATTAAGAACACCCTACTTCCCTATATGAACCCAATTAGAAGTCAATAAGGACAGATTATACCTAGTTGAAAAAATGCTATGTGAGGCCAAAGAGAGGAATTTTGTAATTTTGAAATATCTTTAAAGTCTTTTCTGGAAGATTCTTTTAAAGTTTGATGGCCACATTAGTGTATCAACTAGTATTTAATTAAGTATGTGCTAGGCACTAAGATACACTCTCTCTCTCCACTTCAGAAATAAAGTTCAGTGTTTTTTTGGAGAGTCAATCTGAAAGTCTCAAAGTTCAAGGAAATAAAATACAAAGCTGCTGTAAGCCAGCAGATGGATGAACTCTTTGCTGTGACAGAATCTATTTTTCCATTAGGAAAATAATGACATACATGTTTGGTCAAGTTCTCTTTTCTCTTCTTCTACCCCTTTTCTTTAATGTTTATCTCATTTTGTACTGCCAAAGTTCCCTTTTAATGGGGTGACCAGTTCCTCCAATTATCCTATTCTTAATTCTGCCTTAAAGTTATGACCATCCCCTCTTAATGGTTGAGATAAAGGTTTTATAGACATTCCTTAATGTCATTAGAATATCAGTAACCTCCCTCTATCCCCACCTAGGTCCCTCCATTGTTGTTATTCTATAAAAGACTTGCTATCCCGATACTTGGGGCTAGCCCTGGGATCCATTGGTCCCAGTATTTCTCTGCATTTAATAAACTATTGAATTGGTCTCTAATATCTGTCTTGCTCAGTTTCTTTTGGCATTACAATTTTAATAATGGCTATGAGATGCTCAGTAAACTTGTGCCATTAATTGAAAGAGAGAGTTCCAAAGCATCTCAAAGTTTAGCCATGTACAAAATCCTGACAAGGCAGGAGAGATCCAGAAGCAATGATATGAAATTAAAGGCATTTTGAGACTAAATTTTATATGTTGACCTCTAGTAATATACTTTGTGCCTGGAAGAAATATGAATAACACATTGGAGATATGTTCAAAATCTTTCTGACAGCAAGAGGGAATTTATGGTCATGACACAGGGGTATAAAGAGAAGTGACATAAACCACCATCATCATTGAGAAGCATGTGTTAAGTGCCTACATGTGCAGTGCACTGTGCTGGATGATGTACAAAGGAAATCAAGCAGACTTGGCCCCTGCCCTATTGGAAGTTGTGATCCAAAACAGACAATACTGACAAGACTTAACTATCAAAGAGGACACATATCCTCAGACAAATATTTGCATCACAACATGTAATGTACATGGATTTCATGAATGAAGAATATGTAGATATAGAAAGATAGATGAATTATATATAAATATTATAGAAAGAAAAATAAAGATATATAAATGAATGAGTTAATTGATGATAAAAGGAAAAATAGATGAATATAATAGAAAATGAAGATAGATGAATAAATGAATGATAGGAAGAAAGAGAAGATAAATAGATGGATGATAGAAAATGAATAGATTACAGAAAAAAATGATAAATGAATAGAAGAAAAAAGAAAGAAAAACTAGATAGAGGATAGATAGTTGAGCTCTATTTGTATTTTATATAAACAATATATAAACAATGAACTGTTTTTGCATTTTCCCTGCAAAAAATAGTGAAAAGTATTAAAGCTAAGAATGAATGGAGGCTGGTGAGGAAAGTCAAGTACAACAAAAATACTTCAGTTTTCTTTTTTTTTCATTTTGTTGTTTAGTTATCAGTAAGGATAAATAATGTCTTATACTTTGAATTTTTAAAAATGAACTTCACAATTACAAAATTAGCAAGATTATGGAGATATGCTAGATAACAGTTTATCTTGATCAACAAACATTAGTTAAGCAACTACTGTATCTAAAGATATATATGTGTATATATATATAAAACAATCTGACTATCCCTGTCCTAAATGGGTTTATCATCTACTGGATGGTAGAAAATAATGGAGGAAGGGTTTAGAATGTGTATAGTTGTCCAAAAGGAAGTATTTGATAAATACAAAATATGTATATTCTAGTTGGGGGTGAAATACTAGCAAATGAAAAATCAGAAAGGCCTCTTGAAAATGGTAGTGTTGGAGATGAGCCTTGAAAGGGAACTAGGGGTTTCAAGAAGTTTAGTTGAGGAGAATATGTATGGGGACAAGTCTATGAAGTCATGGAGGTAGGAGATGGCATACAATGTGGCAAAAGCAGCATATTTTAGATCTGATTTTTCTTTTCAGACTGATTCCACAATTCCCACTCTCACATACTTTATAGGGAAATAATGTGAAATGACTCTGGAAAGAAAGAGTGGATCTAGACCATGAAAGTCTTTCAGTGTCAAACAGAGAAAGGGCCAACATGGTCTGACTTAAACTTTAGATTTATCAATTTGGTGGGAAAAGAAGGTAGAAGAAAGATATGCCGGACATAGAGAAATCACTAGGGTAGTTGATGTATAAGACAGAGATAATGAGACAGATGTGAAATGTTGAAATAAAATTTACAAGATTTGACAATTTATTGTCTATATGAGATGACAATATAGCATAATCCCTAGAGTTCATGTTTGAATGAGTGGAAAAATAGTAATGCTGTAGACACACAGGTTAATTGGAAGTAGTAAAGATGTATTATGTCTTAGATATGTTGAGTTTAATATGCTTATGGGACATTCAAGCAGAGATCCCCTCCAGACAATTGGAGATATAGAATCAGAACCCAGGACAGGTATGAGGACTGGCTATGCAAGTTTGGAAGTCACATGCATAATGATCATAGATTGAAACAGTGAGAGCTGATAAGAGCACCAATAGAAAGTCTTGAGAAAGGAGAAGATCTCGGACAGAGTCCTGAGGTATGTCCACCCAGTAAGAGAAGTAAATGATTATCTTGTAAAGGAGAAATGAGAAGGGTTACTCTTATAGATAATAAAGGAGGACAGAGTAGTAAGAAAGAAAGAGTCTCTAGTGCTAATTAGTGAACAAAAGTCAAGAAAGGTAAGGATTGGGAACAATGTCATTTGATTTAACAACAAAGAGAATGTTAATGAGGTCATATTGAATAGAATTTTGGGAGTGGCATCAGGAAGCCATGGGTTTAAATCCAGTCTCAGACACTAATTGGGTGATTTTGAACAAGTCACTTAACCTCTGTTTGCCTCAATTTGTTCAACTGCAGAATTGAATGAATAATAGCACCTTTCTCCCATGGTTGCTGGGAGAATCAATGAGATAATATTTGTAAAGCACTTACCACAATGCATACACTTGGGGTTACATGAATGCTAGCTGTCATCATCTTTACTGTCAGTCACTTGGTGAAAATTAAAAATTTTTTTTGGCTATGCCATGTACATTGAGATATGAACAGACAATTCTCAGATGAAGAAATTGAAACTATTTCTAGTCATATGAAAAGATGCTCCAAGTCATTATTAATCAGAGAAATGCAAATTAAGACAACTCTAAGATACCACTACCCACCTGTCAGATTGGCTAAAATGACAGGAAAAAATAATGATGATTGTTGGAGGGGATGCGGGAAAACTGGGACATTGATGCATTGTTGGTGGAGTTGTGAACGAATCCAACCATTTTGGAGAGTAGTTTGGAACTATGCTCAAAAAGTTATCAAACTGTGCATACCCTTTGATCCAGCAGTGTTACTACTGGGATTATATCCCAAAGAGATTATAAAGAAGGGAAAGGGACCTGTATGTGCACGAATGTTTGTGGCAGCCCTTTTTGTAGTGGCTAAAAACTGGAAACTGAATGGATGTCCATCAGTTGGAGAATGGCTGAATAAATTGTGGTATATGAATATTATGGAATATTACTGTTCTGTAAGAAATGACCAACAGGATGATTTCAGAAAAGCCTGGAGAGACTTACACGAACTGATGCTGAGTGAAATGAGCAGGACCAGGAGATCATTATATACTTCAACAACAATACTATATGATGACCAGTTCTGATGGACCAGGCCATCCTCAGCAACGAGATCAACCAAATCATTTCCAATGGAGCAGTAATGAACTGAACCAGCTATGCCCAGAAAAAGAACTCTGGGAGATGATTAAAAACCATTACATTGAATTCCCAATCCCTATATTTATGCACACATGCATTTTTGATTTCCTTCACAAGCTAATTGTACAATATTTCAGAGTCTGATTCTTTTTGTACAGCAAAATAACGTTTTGGTCATGTATACTTATTGTGTATCTAAGTTATATTTTAATGTATTTAACATCTACTGGTCATCCTGCCATCTAGGGGAGGGGTGGGGGGGTAAGAGGTGAAAAATTGGAACAAGAGGTTTGGCAATTGTTAATGCTGTAAAGTTACCCATGCATATATCCTGTAAATAAAAAGCTATTAAATAAAAAATTAAAATAAATAAATAAATAAAAATTCACCTTGAGTCAACATTATGAGATGACAGGCAAGAAAACTAATAACAAAATTAAGCAGTGTCAGTCAATCAACAAATATTTATTAAACAGTTTCTATGTGTCATGCAGTATACAAGGCATTGGAAATACAACTATAAAGAATAAAACAAGCATTATGAGAAGAAAGCAGATTGTCCAGAAATAGGAAGGGAATAGTCCCACTGTATTATGCTTTCAAAAGATAACAAGAGGGGTACCATATTAGGGGTGTCATATTATAGGAATGACTTCAGTGTGAATGACCATCCAGAGAAGAGTGACTAGGGTGAAATTACAAAGAGATTTAGGTTTGATCCAAGGAAAATTTTTTTAATAATTAGGACTATAAAAATATAGCTTGAATTACCTTGAGTAGTGATGGATTCCACTTCATTCGATACCTTTCACCAAAAAATTGGATGACTACTTATCATCTGGGCTACTGAAGAAATTCTCATCAGGACTGGGCCAGAACTTCCTTTTAATTTTGAGATTTAGTGACTGTCAAAGTTTTATAAAAGACACGATGGTTTAAATACACTAAAAGCTATCACCTTTTCTTGGGCACACACAGCAGAACTAGAAGGAATGAGACCATTTAGTACAACTCAGTACTTCCTTTTAACTCTAGAAATGCATAATTCTATGCTCCTATGTGGTATGCAAAGTGGAAAAGCTCTGCCTTGGCTCTTTTGTAATTATAGAAATCCTGAGTATAAAACTAAATCATCATTAGATATAGAGTTAGTCAGGAATGTCTTGGTGGAAAATATGGGATTGCAAAACAGTTTAAATGATATTGGGGGAAATGTGGGTAATTTGTGGCAAAAGGCAGAGTATTTGAGGAAGTGGTGGCAAGTATACAGTCAACTGATCAATTACTGTTCTGGGAATGCATATTGATTAGACTTAGGCTACAACTTGAGAAAAATTATAAATAATTTTTAATTAATGAGAGCTAGAACTAAGCTCATGTTGTTTATCATTGTATTTTGTGGGGCTATGAAAGAAAACTCTAAACTCTTTCCATGATGGAGATAAATTGATGAAAATTATGAGCAGAGAGCCAATCCAATCAATAAGTATTTATTTAGTTCATTCTATGTGCAAAGCATTGTGAGAGACACCAGAAATACAAAAATCTAATCAAAAACAACCCCATTCCCTCAATAACCAACTACATTTATGGAATTAATTCTGAAATGCTACCTATTTTTCTATTCAGAAATGGGATTGTTATTCCATATTGATCTTTATAATATTTTACAGAATGGATCATAACTAATCTTCATAAAATCTTTCAATAATACTCTTTGATCAAAAGCAGTAAATTTCAGATCTGACTTGAGCATGCTGGCAATGATGTTAAATTGTAAGATTAAAGTCCTGAAGTTGTAGAGTTGTCAAGAAATAAGGTCATCCAACACTACCTAAACTAATCTATTTATTTAGCACTTTACTAATCAGACTCCCAAAAAACTATTTTAATGACCTAGAAAAAATAACAACAAAGTTCATATGGAAAAACAAAAGGTCAAGAATTTCAAGGGAATTAATGGAAAAAAAAATCAAATGAAGGTGGCCTAGGTTTACCAGATCTAAAATTATATTATAAAGCAGCGGTTACCAAAACCATTTGGTATTGGCTAAGAAATAGGCTAGTTAATCAGTGGAATAGGTTAGGTTCAAAGGACCAGTCAATACCTTTAATAATCTAGTGTTTGACAAACCCAAAGACTCCAGATTTTGGGATAAGAACTCACTATTTGACAAAAATTGCTGGGAAAATTGGAAATTAGTATGATAGAAACTAGGCATTGACCCACACTTAACACTGTACACCAAGATAAGGTCAAAATGGGTTCATGACCTAGGCATAAAGAATGGGATTATAAATAAATTGGAAGAGCATAGGATAGTTTACCTCTCAAACCTGTGGAAGAGGAAGGAATTTATGACCAAAGAAGAACTAGAGATCATTATTCCTATAAAATAGGAATAATACTTCCTATTTGCATATGCTATCCTATGCTCTATTCCTAACAAACTAGGAGGAGTTCTCACTTTACTAGCATCCATCCTAATCCTCCTAATCATCCCCCTACTTCATACTGCCAACCAACAAAGCATGATATTCCGCCCAATCTCCCAAACCCTATTCTGAATCCTCACTGCCAACTTAATCACACTTACCTGAATCGGCGGCCAACCTGTAGAGCAGCCATTTATCATTATCGGCCAATTAGCCTCTATACTCTACTTCTTACTGATTCTTGTCCTAATACCTCTTGCAAGACTATTTGAAAACTACATACTAAAACCTAAATGAAGAGTCCAAGTAATTTAACCAAAATACTGGCCTTGTAAGTCAGCTATGAAGGTAAAACCCCTTCCTAGGACCCATCAGGAAGAAGGCATTACGCCCCACCATCAATGCCCAAAGCCGATATTCTACTTAAAATACTTCCTGCACTAAAAATTTTTATTTATTTTTATCACAAAATTCAATTTGCATACTATCCCAGTATTAAATTTTTTGCAAATTTTTGCAATTTTTTTGCAAATTTTTAGTTTTACTTAAGCAAAAATATAAATTCATACATATACATATATATCAATGTATTCATATATATTTATGTATATAGAGCATACATTTATAGTCCTCTATCATATAATAATGTACATATCAAGTATATATTACTAAATACATTAATATAATATATTGTTAAACATTAATGAATACATGTGCATATCTTAAACTAATATCTCATAATAGTACATAATTCATAATATATATTATGTAAGACATATCATGTTGGCGTACATAGACATTAAATCCATGAATCAAAATCAACTAAGCTATTTCCACTAGCAGATCACTATCATTAGAAATACCTTTACCCTCCACTCACAAGAGATCAGCAACCTGCCTTCTGAAGACACCAAATCCTTCAGAGCAAGCCCATAATTTGCAGACGAACCTTATTTCCTCTGACTGGCTTTTGGTTGCTACTTCAGGCCCATTTGTTCCTATTTCAGCTCAACCATGCTTTTCGTAGAGGTATTTGTGATGGTAACAATGCTATTTGGCCTCATATCGTGGCATCTCCAGTGATTGCTATGGCATTAGGTAATTTTTAATTTGTGGTTTATCACCAGGGCGGGAGCCTGGAGGACGCCATTAAAAGTGCAGACTTACATAACAAGACCAACAACATTTCAACCGGACATCATCTGAGAATGAACATCGGGCACGCGCTTATTTCCAAAATGGTATAATTCAATGAATGATGATTAAACATTTTATTAGTTAGGAATAATAACAACATATAATGTTTAGATATTAAGCTATATATTAAATTATCAATTAATTTACACATATTAATCAATGATCAATAGACATATTATTATTATATTACTAAAACCTTACTAGAAATGCGTTTATATTTCCCACACACGCAAAATATACCACCCTCGACTAGATGATGGAACTAAAAGTTCATTTGTGTGAGTGGACGCAGGTGTGTGTATGTGTATGTGTATGTGTGTGTATGTGTGTGTGTATGTGTGTGTGTGTATGTGTGTGTATGTGTGTGTATATGTGTGTATGTGTGCGTGTGTGTGTTTTAAACGAAAATAAAGACAAACAATATTTATAATAGTTTCTTACCACTAAACCCCCCTACCCTCCTTACTAAATTTTATCGCTTCCATCAAACCCCCAAACCGGATGATAGGCCTTTAGTATGGTAATTAAATACCACGGAGAAATAGGTACTAAAACACATGCAAGCAGCAACTAGATCTAACTAAAACCCACAAACAGACACTCACTATTAAACTTCAACTATTACAGGCTATTATTATAAACACCCTACTATCCTATAAACTAAGCATATGTCCGCTTTCCAACCCAATCTTAAAATTTTTTCATGGAAAAACAAAAAATTTAGGAAAATAAATTTAATACTGACATAATATACAAACTTAAATTTATCAAAATTTTTGATAAATTTTGATAAATTTTGAAATTTTTGATTAACTGTTTGTGTAGCTTAACTAAGCAAAGCAAAGCACTGAAAATGCTTAGATGGACTTTTAATCAGTTCCACAAGCACAAAGGTTTGGTCCTGGCCTTACTGTTAATTGTTATTAGACCTACACATGCAAGTTTCTGCAACCCAGTGAGTATGCCCTTTTAACTTCCATAGAGTCTAAAGGAGCTGGTATCAGGCACACTTACAAAAGTAGCCCATGACACCTTGTTTAACCACACCCCCACGGGTTACAGCAGTGACTAACATTGAGCTATAAATGAAAGTTTGACTAAATCATAATAAATAAGGGTTGTAAATCTCATGCCAGCCACCGCGGTCATACGATTGACCCAAATTAACAGAAGAATGGCGTAAAGGGTGTTTAAGCATACAACCTACCAAATAAAGTTAAAGCTCAACTGCGCTGTAATACGCCCTAGTTGATATTAAAATTCGCAACTTACATGACTTTACCAATGCTGAAGACACTAAAGCTAAGGCACAAACTGGGATTAGGGACCCCACTATGGTTAGCCGTAAAGCTAAAATCACAAAATCACAAAATAGAAACTTTTGATTATATCAAATTGAAAAGTTTTTGGACAAACAAAACTAACGCAGATAAGATAAATAAACTGGGAAAACATTTTTACAGTCAAAGGTTCTGAAAAAGGCCTCATTTCCAAAATATATAGAAAATTGACTCTAATTTATAAGAAATCCAGCCATTCTCCAGTTGATAAATGGTCAAAGGATATAAACAGACAATTCTCAGACAAAGAAATTGAAACTAATTCTAGCCATATGAAAAGATGGTCCAATTCATTATTAATCAGAGCAATGCAAATTAAGACAACTCTGAGATACCAATACATACCTATCAGATTGGGTAGAATGGCAGAAAAAGGTAATGCGGAATGTTGGAGGAGATGTGGGAAAACTGGGATACTGATACATTGTTGGTGGATTGTGAATACATCCAGTCATTCTGGAGAGCAGCTTGGAACTAAGCTCAAAAAGTTATCAAACTGTGCATACCCTTTGATCTACCAATGTTACTACTGGGCTTATATCCCAAAGAGATTTTTAAAGAAGGGAAAGGGACCTGTATGTGCAAGAATGTTTGTGGAAGCCCTCTTTGTAGTGGCCAGAAACTATAAACTGAGTGGATGCCCGTCAGTTGGAGAATGACTGAACAAATTGTGGTATATGAATATTATGGAATATTATTGTTCTGTAAGAAATGACGAGCTGAATGATTTCAGAAACACCTGGAGAGACTTACATGAACGGATGCTGAGTGAAATGAGCAGAACCAGGAGATCATTATATACTTCTACAACAATATTATATGATGATCAATTCTGATGGATGTGGCCCTCTTCAACAATGAGATGAACCAAATCAGTTCCAATAGAGCAATAGTGAACTGAACCAGCTATACCCAGGGAAAGAAATCTGGGAGATGACTATGAACCACCACATAGAATTCCCAATCCCTCTATTTTTGTCTGCTTGCATTTTTTATTTCCTTCACAAGCTAATTGTCCACTATTTCAAAGTCCTATTCTTTTTGTACAGCAAAATAACTGTTTGGGCATGTATATATATAGATATATATTGTATTTAACTTATATTTCAACATATTTAACATGTATTGGTCAACCTGCCATCTGGGGGAAGGGGTAAGGAGAAGGAGTAGAAAAGTTGGAACAAAAGGTCTTGCAATTGTCAATGCTGAAAAATTACCCATGAACATGGGTGTGTATATATATATATATATATGTGTGTGTGTGTGTGTGTGTGTGTGTGTGTGTAACAATCATGCTAGCACCCAGGACACCCCAGAATCAGTCGGAGTTACGATAAGCAAAAGACCTCAGTCTTTATTCTTGGTCTTAGACTCAGGGTTGAACAGGATAGAAGCAGATTCTCTGGGACCCCTTCTCCCTTGTCTACCTCTGAGAGTGTGTCCCTGGCTAGCTTTACTCCACTTCCTAATCCCTCCTACAATCCTCTGTACACCAATCATTGAGCCAGTCCGGATAGTGGAAAGGACAATTTTCCAAGCATATGCCCATAGAGTATCGTCCAATCACAAGTTAGCCTCAAGCGCTCAGCAGTCCCGACCTCAGTGTATTGATTCAATAGTTTCAGCCCTCTACACATATATCTTATAAATTCAAAGTTATAATTTAAAAAAAGAAATAACATCATCATAGGCTTATTGTGTAAACCTCGACTGGATTTATACTGAAAAAGAAAGAGGTAAAAAAAGAATATTGTATAGAAAAAATATGAATATTTAACTCAATTGAACTTATAGTGTGAAAGTTTATGAGAGCAAGAAAGAAGTTCAAGCATCATTCTTTTTTTTTAAATAACTTTTTATTGACAGAACCCATGCCAGGGTAATTTTTTACAACATTATCCCTTGTACTCACTTCTGTTCCGATTTTTTCCCTCCCTCCCTCCACCCCCTCCCCCAGATGGCAAGCAGTTTTATACATGTTAAATAGGTTACAATATATCTTAGATACAATATATGTGTGCAGAACCGAACAGTTCTCTTGTTGCACAAGGAAATTTGGATTCAGAAGATATAAATAACCCAGGAAGAAAAACAAAAATGCAAGCAGTTTACATCCAATTCCCAGTGTTCTTTCTTTAAATGTAGCTGCTTCTATCCATCTCAAGCATCATTCTTAACAAGCTTATGTAATGATAGCAAAATCTGCTAGGATATAAAATAATTAGATGAAATCAGAAAATGAATCCTGGGCAATATGTTAAGGACAAAAGACCTTCTAAATCATCTTACTCATCTACAATTCCTTGAAATAAAATTCCAAGACTTTTAGGGAAAAAATAAATTTTATTTTAAATTTCATTAATCTTCAAACTATTTCCTTGAGCATTTAAAAAAGTGTATAAAAAAGAGATGGATGAAAATTTGAGCTATTAGTCCTCCTAACTCCAGTGATCTCTTTGATTCACTAATAAGAAAATATAAATAATAATGGCAAGATCAATTCAGTTCTTTGATATTGTCATAATGTGAAAAACAATTACAGTAATTGCACAATTGTGTTATTAAAAAAAAAACAAACACCCCTGCTTTTATTCAGTGCTTCTTTATGAAACCCACTTCTGGGTTGTTGTTTGTTTTTTAATTTGTTCTTCATTGCCTGCTTCGCAATGGGACATGTGGTTGCAATTGTGTTTAACAAAATTCATGATCCTAACATTGTACACCAAAGTCAATGTGTCTTCCTGGCACACAACGGCCTAATTCAAACACTTCTCTAATGTTTGAGGTTTCTGTCTCAATTGACAAAATTGAAAAATATGTATTAGCCAAGCAAAACCACTATCTCAAAGTCATGTTGAAAATTACTCCAACCTGTCAAAGCCAATTGAAATGCCTGCCTCCATCTCCACTCCCAGCTTCATTTTTTATGTGAAAGAGGAAGAGTTGCATTTTATTATAACCACATGCAGAATGAAATGAGTAATCACCTCTATCTTATGTATCTAATACCACAGATGATCTTCTTTTCAAAGAATCTTCTCTTTCCACATATGCATGACTTTCCATTACTCAGCTTCTCTCACCTGTTCTGAATAAATGGTTTGGTTCTAGTGTGCTAGCTGAATCATTCTTAGGTAGTAGTATATTATGTTATCATCAGTCAGTTATGAGCATCATCTTAGGTATGATATAATTCTAAAGGAAAACTTCTAGAATCAGCCTTATTCATTCAGTAAGAATTAAAATATTCTGGGCACTGTGCTGTCAGGCCAGCTACAACTACTCTTTAATTTACTTCAGAAGCTCCTAGGGTACCCAATGGAGTTTGTGGGTTATCTATTCTTATTGGCTTGATCTTCCACAAGTTATGTGTCCCC
This sequence comes from Sarcophilus harrisii, assembly GCF_902635505.1. Taxonomy (NCBI): domain Eukaryota; kingdom Metazoa; phylum Chordata; class Mammalia; order Dasyuromorphia; family Dasyuridae; genus Sarcophilus; species Sarcophilus harrisii. The sequence continues at coordinate 170,415,035 of NC_045429.1, read as the reverse complement.
CTTAATTTGTTAGGGATTAGTAACATCACTTCAGTTCTGATTAACCACTTTAACTTGGGTAAAGTAGCTTTACAAAGCTTTTACAAAGAAATATTTGCTTCAAAGATATAAAAAGAAAACAAGCATTCATGCATTTCTTCCAATATTTCATGTGCATAATCCCCTGATACTACTTCGGTCCAAAAGGGGTGGAGGAACATAACACTAGTTTAACCCTATGTATGTGCAAAGGTGGTCCTGCTGCCAGTAGACTCTTTGGCTGAAGGCTTTAAAGTCACTCACAATTCCTTGAAACAAATTGACTGTCTTTTAGAAGAAAAAAAAATTCTATCCTACATTGCATTAGTTTTTATTTTGTGGGGGAGCTTTAAAAAAAATAAGAAAAAAATTACAATTTGAACTATTATTCTCATAATTGCAGATCACAACTATCTCTCTTTATTCCTTGGGTTATCCATTCTGTGTTGGCTGTAAAATCCAGCCCAGATTTTCATTCTTGGATTGCACTGTCCTAGGATTGGAACATCCATTCTCTGTACCTAGAAAACAAAAGTACAAAGTAGGGCAAGGAGGGCCCTTCCCTTGGGGGCTGGATGGTTTCCTTAGAGAAAGTCTCAATGGTCCCCTTCCTTAGAATATAGTCTCTCATCAGACATTGTCATCCCACCAGAGTATAGATGAAGACAATTTTGTGAGGATCTGACCAAGTCTTATTCAGTTTTTTTCAAAGACAATAAATATTTCTGGCCAGGCAGCTAATAGAAAAAGATCCATTCAATTTGAACCAGTTACAGAATGCCTATGCATGTTCCAGTATCTCTAAGGTACTTCCATAATCCATCATCTCCCATAATACTGGGATTTTCTTGGGACCAGTTCTCCTTGCATCCTCCATGTACATGCACCAAAATTCCCATTATATGTGTAAAGTAAATATAAATTAATTTAAAAGGGAAGAATATCAGTAACTGAGTGATCTGAGCAGGCCTTGTATAGATAGTAGTTGAGCTCCAATGGAAACTAAGGATTCTATACAGATGATAAAAGGGAGTGAATTTCAGGTATGGCAGCAGTTCATGAGAGGCATATGGTTATGGGTAATAGCTAGTAAACTATAATTTGGTTATAATGTGGAATGACTGGCAAGTTGTTATGTTCATTAAGCCTGAAGATATACACTAGATTATGGTCAAAGGCTTTAAATATCAGAGACTAATGTATCTTTTTTCTCAAGTCAATAAGGAGGTATTAGAACTTCTTGGAGAAATGAGAAGCATGATCTTACCTACAAATGTAGCATTAATAAGGATTCTAAAAGTATACTACTGTCAAATATTTTTGGTCACCTGAAATGAATGGAAAGAAAGATACATCTGCAGTGAGTTTCCAGATGCCAAACAGAGGTACATATAGAGTTGCTCCAAGTGTGTGCATATTCTCTCCAGACCTCCAGAGAAGTAAATAGCACCTCTTTGAAATTAGTACAAATTAGTACTAGGTTAATAGATGACGATGAAGGGAAAGAAGGTTTATTTAAGAGAGACAAAAGGAGATAGAGATAAAGATAAGGAGAAAGAAACATATAGACTGAGAGACAGACAGAGACAGAGAAAGAACAAGAACAAGAGGAGGAAAAGGAAGAGGAGGAAGAATAGTCACAAACTGAAATGGTTATGACTTTAATTTTGCCATCATCCAAAATGTTCAACTTTCATGTTTGTGAATGGTATTTCCTTACCTGATCATGTCTTTCTATCTTTCCATCTCTCCCCCCCCCCAGTCTTATAATGTCTAACCTTGTTTTACATTTTCAACATGACTTCCAGTTCACACACCCCTCAGTTCTTTCCTAAGCTATCACCTTGCACTGGTTGCATTCTCATTCCCTCATTACCTAGATACCTTGATGAATCAGCGTATCTCAAAATCATTTTTATTCAAATCCTCTGCTTTGTCCTATAAGTTATCATCCCTTGCTAGACTCCAAATATGCACTAGTTATTTGCACAATCTGCCTCCTTGATTCCTTCCTTCCCTCATTTATTTATTTACTTAATTTCCCACTAGGTGAAAGTGAAGATTCTTTGTGACAATTGCTACCTAGCCTTAATCATTGAATGGGTGTGGCCTCAGTCAAACTGGGACCTACTGAATTTGTTAACTTAAAAACTCCCATTTCATCCAGAGTCATCTCCAGTTGTCTTTATTTATATATTGCCAGTGGATCCAGATGGCTCTGAAGGGGAAAGTGAAGCAGGTGACCTTGCATAGTCCTCATACACTTAAATCCTATTCACTTGCATATCATGGCATTACATATAAGATGTCCTCTTCAAGAAAGAAGGACAAACAACAACAACAATAAGATTGATGTCTGACTGAAAGGAGTTGAAGCAGGTCATGAAAGAGTGCTGATTGGGGTCACTAAAAATTTATATTATCCAACCACAATTGTGACCTCACCACAGTAGCAATATCAAACATGGCTATTGCTCTTCAAGCCTCCCATAGCACTGCCTTCTCCCTCCTCTCTTACAAGAGGACCTCATAAGCAAAAAACAAACCCTGCCCTTTATTAACTTAAAATTTCATGGTAAAGAAAACAAACACATATATACAAACAAGTTATAGACAGGATAAATAAAAGATTATATTTTGAAGTGGGAAGACTCCTGAATTGTGGTTGGAAAAGCCTTCCTGTATAAAATGAGATTTCACTTGGGACTTCAAAGCAGCCAATAGAGGAAGATGTAAAGGAAGAATATCCCATATGTGCGTAACCACTAGACAAAATGCCTGGAGTCAAGGGATAAAAAATTTTTTTTCCCAATTTCTACAGTTTTTGATTCTTCTTCATCTAGTAGTATTGAATGGTTTCTTTTTATGTTTTGATTTTTTAATTATTTCATAACATGAACTCTATTTTTCAGTGGCTCTGTAGTGTATGTTTTTTAAAAAGTCATTATAGCATGACAGAAAGTTCTCTGTGTTATTAAGAATTTAATATCTAAAAATAAAAAAGAAGAGGACCTCATCTTATACTTCATTGAAAGAATTGAAGCCATTTGCTGAGATTTCCCTTTTCTTCTCTCCCTCTCATTTTACTTTACTCACACACTTTACCCTGCTATCTTCTCTTTCACCTTTATCTCTCATGAAGAAATAACCCTTCTTCGAACAAAGAAAGCTTAGCAATGTGCATCCATTCTTTCTTCCTTCATCCTTTCTTCTTCAGGAGATTGCCCTCTGTACAACTTCTATCTGCCAGTCTCTAATACTTCACTATCTATTGGTTCCTTCATTGCTTACTATAAATGATGTCTCCCCCATTCCACTTTCGCCAGTATATTCTTGATACTATCATCCTTGCTATCTTTCTATCTATTTCATCTCTTATTAGAAAACTCCATGATAAACACACCTATAATCATTGGTTCCACTTCTCTCACTAAATTCAAACTATCACCTTTCTGACTTTTTCCTCATTTTTCAACTGAAACTGGGCTCCATAAAGTGACTAATGATCATTTTTTTTTTTTTGACAAATCTAATGGATCTCCCTCACTCCATCATTCTTCTCAATCCTTCTAAAGTCTTTGACACTTTTGATCATGTCCTTTTTCTGGATGATCTCTCCTCTCTAGATTTTTATGACATTACTCTCTCCTTGTTCTCTCCTTACTTTTCTTTGCTGATTCTTCCGTGGTCTTACCCACTAAATATGACAATCCTTTAAGACTTTGTTCTGGAACTTCTCTTTTTTCCTCTATTCTGTCTCACTTCATGACTTAATTAGCTCACCTGAATTTAATTATCATCTCTGTGAAAATGATTCCATGTTCTAGATCCAACTTTTCTCCTAAACTCTAGTGGTTTTAATTATCTTTTCTGTCACTAGTTCAACAAAAAAGGATAATATTTATCTTTGCCAAGATCAATCATATGTACCCTTCATCCCATCTTCTCCTATATTCTTCACAGATAAAACCAGCTAGGATCAGCAGCTAGGTCTGGGCATGAAGTTAGAAAGAACTAAGTTTAAATTTGACCTTAGATATTTACTGATTGTATAACCCTGAGCAAACTATTTAATACTTTTCTATCTCAGTTTTCTCAATTATAAAATAGGGGGGATATAATAGCACCTGCCAAACATTGCTATTATGAGCATCTCAACCATCATAATTCCCTGGTTGTACTCTCCTCCTTTCCCTCTCTTGACATCTTAATGAATAAATTCAATCTTACACCATTATATATATTCTAACCTTTCCCTTTACCTTGCTGCTCATCATGCTTGCTAAACCCCAAATATGTATTAATTACTCATACCATCTGCTTTCTTTGCTCTTATCCATGTGTAACTGAAAGGAGCTGAAGAAAGTATTGAAGTTATGCTGCCAGGAGCCATGAAAATTTTATATTACCACAACCTCAATTAGATCAGTTAATCAAAAAGCATTTATTATTGCTTACCATGCATCAGGCACTGTACTAGGTACTGGGGTACAAAGACAAAATATGAAAAAAATCCCTACTCTCAAGAGTCTTATGTTCTCTCAAGGGAAACAATATATTTGTGGATATATCTATATCTATGAACAAAACAAATTTAAGTAGTATAAATTCAAAGTGAATATCAGCAGAAATAAGTCTAAGAGAACTGTGTGTGACTCAAAGGAAACACCAAAAGCAGAATTTGACCATGGGCTTCCCAACAAGAGAGTCTACATATTATTTATATCTCTAGCTCATAAAAATAAATGTGAATAAAAACAATGAAGTGTATTGAATATTTCAGAAGAGAAGTGATAAATAAATAAATAGCTGAAGTATTATTTATTGGATGGAAATGGTTCTTGAAAAACTTTTCAGTTTCCCAAAGTGAATCTTCATGATTCCAATTGCTCAGATATAAATCAGGAAAAATGAAAGAGTTTTTATGAAAATTAGAAACAGTCCTTTTATAAAATATTCAAATACTTGTAAAAATTATGTTTTTTTTGAAATTATGCCTAAAGACAAACAAAAGAAATTGTTCCAGTCTGCCTGTGTCATTGTTTCAGTCTGCCTGTGTCATTGTTTCATAAATGTAGTATACAAAGTATAATAATTTTGCTAGAAACATAAAGAAAAAAAATAATAGCATTCTAACCCCTGAAGATTGGTATATGATTTCAAATGGAACATTTAGATTTTTAATTGAAATTAAATGGAAATCACTTAATATTAGTTGTTCTTCAATAGACATATAATTATCCTCTCTCTGCAAAATAAACAGGAACATGGAAAAGGTATTACAATGCCCTTAATTTTAGGTTTTAAATGATTTTTATCACAATAAAAATTGCAAATGAAATTTAATTTGAAGAAGTTTCCACATAAAAATTTTAGAGGCAAAAATCAACTTATTCTAGTTTATAAAAAAGTTAAAATACATATAAGTCTGATGAATTTCTATACTCAGCTATTTTTTCTGATAAAAACAAACACTCATCATTCTATAGAATTGGAACAAAAATCAAAGTTTTTTTTTTTTTTATGAAAAAGAAAGGATCTCTCTGTTATTCTTGTAGGCATTCAATCCAACTGCAACATACTTCAGGAGAGCTCAGTGCTACCCTTGGGTAGCATTCCTTAAGTGGTCATGACCTAGAACATAAAAATCTCACTAATAAATTCAAAAACAGAACTATCAGACATTATTTCCTGAACATAATAAAATTAGAGTAAATAAAGAAATCTTGGGAAAAATATAAAACTATTTCAAACTTTGATACATCCACAAACTCATTGATGTAGGTATCCCCTCCAAAGGGGAAGATGACAGCCCTACCACAATTTATCATCTTCATTTATGTCAGCCTGGAAAACTTGCATAGAGTATTCACCCAGAAGAATGGAACTTTTTTTAATCTTCTTGGCAAGGCATGAAGAATACTGAATATACAAACACCTGTGGGCTCTAAGTCATATTTACCGCATGACTGATTCACCTCCTTCTATATTTTTTCTTTAAATTATGTTTCTAGCACTCTCATTTTCCAAGGACATGCATCTCTTTGAATATATATTTCCCTTAAAACAAAGAAATGTGGTTGAGAAAGCCAAATTACACTGTGTTAGAAAATGTATGCCTCATTGTACACAAATAATCTACCACTTCTCTGCTGAGAGGAATTATTTTTCTTTATTTTATTGTGGCAATTATAAAGTATATGATTCTGCTTACTTCATTCTATATATGTTCGTGTAAAAAGTTACTATAAGCTCCTCATATTTGTTATTACAGATGTGCAAAATATTTCATTCATATTTTACAGTTTATTTAGCTACTGTGCAGTAAATGAACCCCCCACTGTACAGGGCTGAAACTATTGGGTTGATGCACTGAGGTCGGGACTGCTGAGTGCTTGAGGCTAACTACGGATTGGACAATACTCTATGAGCATATGCTTGGAAAATGGTCTTTTCCACTATCCATACTGACTCAATGATTGGTGTATAGAGGATTGTAGACGGGACTAGGGGATGGAGTAAAGCTAGTTAGGGACACACTCGGCGGTAGACGAGGGAGAAGGCGGTCACGGAGATTCTGCTTCTATCCTGTTCAATCCTGGATGGAGGGGGGGGGGTAGTAGTGAGAGAGGCAGTGACACCACCCCAAATCACCCCCTCCTATGACTAGATTGCAAAAGGCCATATTTAAAGCCACTGAAGAAGGCCAGAATTTAAGTGATTTGCAACCTGAAATGTATCCAAGGATTCAAGAGTTTGATTCTTCAGGTCAAGAAAGTAAAAGATATGCTCCTTTTGATATAGAAATCCTCGAAGTCCTGAAAAAGTCTTGCACTCTTTATGGGGCTACATCAGCTTATGTTAAGCTGTTACTACAGAATTTGGCTTATGAAGTCTTAACCCCTAGGGATTGGAAATCTATAGCAAGGACATGCTTAGAACCTGGACAAAACTTGTTGTGGCTTTCTGAATACAGTGACCTCTGTAGGATACAAGCCCAATAAAATAATCATAGTGGACTTAATCCTCCAATCACCTGTGACCAGGTTCTTATAAAGAAATTTCAGTACAGATTAATTACCCCTTAGCAGCTTATGGGCAAATTGCTGCTGCTGCTATCAAAGCATGGATTTTACTTCTCAATAAGAACGACAAAGGTAAAGCCTTCACAAAAATAACACAAGGGCCAAATGAACCCTTTGCTGATTTTGTGGGACATTTTCAGACAGCTGTTGTATGAACTAATGGTGAAAATGCTGTAACAGACATTATGATAAGGCAACTTGCTAAAGAAAATGCTGATGAGGTTTGTAGAAGAATTATACTAGGACTATGCAAGGATGCTCCTTTAGAGGAGATCATAAGATGTTGTACCACAGTAGGCACAAATGCCTTTTATAGCCAGGCTATGATGCAGACTTCCCAAAATCCAAACATGGGGAGACAGGGTCTCCTTTTGACAAGAGACTTCCAGAGAGACTCATCAATGCTTTCAATGTGGTAAAGTAGGACATGTGAAAGCTCAATGTTGGCATAGAAACATAGTGAGAAAACAGGGTGGGAGAACAAGACCCAAAATCCCATGTCCAAAATGCAACAGAGGCTTCCATTGGGCCTCAGAATGTAGACTGATTCAGGGAAACGGGATGAGGGGCCCAGCCACAGGGCCCAAGGCAAAAAACACTTGGGGCATGATGGCAGCCGACGCTACACCAGAGAGTGACTAGAAGTCCAATACCCAGGTATGACCAATCAGCCAGGAAGCCATATGATGAGAGAAAGGATTACACAATCAACCAGCCAGAAAGCAATCTGATAGAAGAAAGGGATTGCAATTGGGGAGAATAGAGTTGTATGCAGCTGGGACAACTGAGATACCCCCTGGAGAGGTGAAATCTGTTCCTCTCCAGCCTATGCATCCCTTGCCTCCAGGCACAGTAGGCTTGACCATTTCACTTCCTGAGAGCACTTACAAAACAGTGTCCATCCACACACTGATGTGGGAAACTGGGGAATGTATAAACAATATCCCAATCACTAATACAGGTAGACAATGTGTGACTTATCAATCAGGAGAAGTAGTAGCTTCAGGTTTACTAATACAGACTCCTAATAAGCAATCTGGTGATAGCTGCCCAGATTCTGACTCCAAGCAAATAAATCCAGCAATATACTGGACAGCAGCTATGACAGCTGACCGACCTATGCTCATTATCTATATAAATGGCATGCAATTAGAAGGACTGGTAGACACTGGTACAGATCGTACAGTCATTAGAGGTGCCAACTGGCCCAGTCACTGGCCAAAGATTAAGGCAGACACCTACATGTCTGGCATAGGGGGATCAATGGCAGCTGAAGTTAGTGCTACAGTTTTGCCACAGCAAATGAAAAACAGCCCTACTATATGTCAAATGTATGTTGCTGCTGCTCTTACTCCAGTAAGAAAAGCCTTTCCAAAAGTTATGCTATTACATTATATGGATGATATATTGGGATGTGCACCTGAGGAACAAATGTTAGAAGCATGTCTACAAAAGACCACGGAAACACTAAGGTACTACAAATTACACATAGTTCCAGAAAAAATTCAAATACATGCTCCTTTTCAATATTTAGGATATGAAATATACCCTAAGGTGCTTATAGTACAAAAACTTTTCTTAAGAATAGAGAAGCTAAACACCTTAAATGACTTTCAGAAATTGAAAGGAGATATCCAATGGATACATCCAGTGTTAGGCTTGACTACTTATCAATTGCAACCATTATATGACATTTTAAGGGGAGACAGTGCTTTAAACTCACCACACCAGCTTACAAAAGAAGCTCAAGAGGCTTTGAGAGAAGTTGAACTGGCTTTATCCAATGTGGTTGAAAGGATCACTCAAAAAACCTTGGAAATATCAGTTTTTGCTACACAAGAGACACCCATAGCAGTCCTTCATCAAGGAGACAGTGTGATAGAGTGGGTGAACCTCCCAGCACAACCAGAACAAAGCCTTACTCCTTACTCAGTGCTTGTGGCTAGAATTTTATTAAAGGCCATTAAGCAAGCAGTACAATTATCTGGGATAAAACCTGACAAGATATACATACACTTTTTATGCTAATGCACAAATTAATGTATGCTGTGAAACCATCCCAGAGTGGCAAATTTTATTAGCCATGGCTCCAAATTTTGTACATGGGTCTCCATTAAAGATAACCAGACTATTACATAATTGGCAATGGATTCTTGAAGAGACAGTTTCTAAAGTTCTTCTTAAAGGACCAACTATCTTTATAGATGCATCAAACATAATATTTGTGCTGTATACTCTCATGACTTAACTATAAAGAGAGTAGTTGAAACTCCTTTTCAGTCCACTCAGCAGAATAAATTGTATGCAATCATTCTAGCTCTTACTTATTATTCAGGAGATATAAATATAATTATCTGATTTGTCCTCTTCAGTAGGTATAGTACAAAGAATTGCCACAGTCCAATTAAAATTTGTAGCCTCTAACATATATCAGCTCTTCAAGGAACTTCAAGAGCAAGTGAGAAAGCATCCAGATAAGATTTATATTTTGCATGTCCACTGTCATAGTGGACTTACAGGTCCAATTTTTGATAGTAAGTCAAAGGCAGATAGCCTTCTAACTATGCTGGTCAATACTCCTTTATTTCAAGAAGCCCAAGAATCTCATTTTAAATATCATCAGGAAAAAAAATATCATCAGGCTGCTCAAGCTTTACGTTTGCAATTTGAAATAACAAGAGAGGAAGCAAGGAGCATATTAAAAGCCTGTACAACTTGCCTTCCTTTCCACACTCCTACACTGCCTCCAGGGAAGAACTCTTATGGTTTGAGACCCAATGAAATATGGCAAATGGATGTGACCCATTATAAATCTTTTGGTTGTTTTTCTTTTATCCATGTTGTGGTAGACACTTTTTCAGGATTCACTTTTGCAGTACCAGCAACAAAAGAGACAGCCCAAGTGGTCAATGAATTCTTTATACAAGCATTTGCAATTATGGGTGTGCCACAAGCCATAAAAACAGACAATGGACCTGCATATACTTCTAAACATTTTGCACACTTTTGTGCACAGTATAAGATTTTGCACACCACTGGCATACCTTTTAATCCTCAAGGACAGGCAATAGTGGAGAGGAGAAACAGAAATATTAAGACGTTCCTCCAAAAACAAAAGAAAGGGGGAGCCACAGGTAACCCTAGAGAACTTCTAAATCTAGCTCTTTATATTATTAATTTCTTGATTTTTGACAAAGATACACTGGCTCTGGAAGACAGGTTTTATAACCCACCGGAAGGTCAGTGTCTAGTGCGAGCAGCTCCACTATCTTTATATAATCACCAGGTGATGTGTAGAGACCCTAACCCTAACCCTAAATTCGCGCCTCCCGACTCCCGACTCTAACCCTAAATGCGCCCTCCCGACTCCCGCCTCCCGACTCCCGACTCTCACCCTAACCCTAACCCTAACCCTAGATCAGATAGGTTAACTGCTTGGGGGAGAGGCTTTACTTGTATCTCCACAGGTGGAGAAGGAATCAGATGGGTGCCAACAAACCGTATTTGCCTTGTCCATTGGAGAAAGACAGAGCAGACCCTTGAAATAAAGGAGAAGACACAAGAAACATTGGATTTTTCTGTTGCTGACTGTGCCCACCATTGAAAGAGCATGGCAGTTATGGCTTTTGACTCATGGACATCAAAAATTGTTAGACTTCAAAACCCTCAGGAATCATTGGATTCTCTGAGACATGATAAGATTGTTATGGGATTTCAAGGCCCTCAGGAATCATTGGATTCTCTGAGACATTATAAGATTGTTGTAAGACCTCAAAACTCTCAGGAATCATTGGATTCTCTGAGATATAATAAGACTGTTGTAGGACTTGAAAACCCTCAGGAATCATTGGATTTTCTGAGAAATGATAAGACTGTTGGAGGACTTCAAAATCTGTGGGGATCATTGGATTCCCTAACACATGAAAAGACTATTGCAGGACTTCAGAAACTTTCAGGAATCATTGGATTCCCTGACATGTGAAGCAATGGACAATAGATTGGTTTTGGACTATTTCTTGGCTGCTGAAGAAGGCATATGTGTGACTTGTTTACAGACCCTCCTTCTAGGACTTCTGGAAATCTCTTATAATACCATATTGATTTATGTTGTTCGTTATATCACTACTTGCATATACAATTCATATTTGTTGTGCCACATTGAGCCTGCACTGATTGTGGGGAGAGTCACCACTAATAGCCTCTGCATTATTGCTATGTGCTCATGTAATACCTCCCATGCTGATGGGTTTGTGCATACCTGTTTCTAATAAGAGCCTTCAGCCAAGAAACCTGCTAGCAATCCCCACTTCCCTTTGGTGCTTTTCATCTCCTTTCCTGAGATGTCGGGGAAGGTGTGATCATCTCCTTTTTAGTGCTTTCACGTCCCTTTCTGAGAAATCAGGGGGAGCGTGATCACCTCCTTTTCGGTGTTTTCACCTCCTTTCCTGAGAAGTCAGGGAGGGCGTGATCACCACCTTTGGGGGGGGCTCTCACCATCCTAAGAAGTCAAGGATAGCATGAACACCTGTGTTCTAAAACAAAAGAAAGAGGGAAATATAGAGGGCTGAAACTATCGGGTTGATGCACTGAGGTTGGGACTGCTGAGTGCTTGAGGCTAACTACTGATTGGACAATACTCTATGAGTATATTCTTGGAAAATGGTCCTTTCCACTATCTGTACTGGCTCAATGATTGGTGTATAGAGGATTGTAGGAGGGACTAAGGGGTAGAGTAAAGCTAGCCAGGGACACACTCTTGGCAGTAGACAAGGGAGAAGGCAGACACAGAGATTCTGCTTCCATCCTGTTCAATCCTGCATCTAAGACCAAGAATAAAGACTGAGGACTTTTGCTTATCCTGACTCCGGCTGATTCTGGGGTGTCCTGGGTGCTAGCATGGTTGTTACACCCACTTTCCTTTCCACTAATTGTTTCCCTCAGAAATTCAGCTAATAATATAGTCTATGTACAACTTTTCCCCTGCCTTTCATCTCCTTGGTGTATAGCTCAAGTATGGTATGACTGAATCAAAGTGAATATATAATTTGATGATGTTTTCACTATCATTCTAATATCATTTCCTGGAACATTGGAATCTACCAACACTGACTGTTTTCTCTATGTCCAACACTTATTATTTACATCGTTTGTCATCTTTACTAATGAGTTCCCTTCTTTAATAATTACAAAATTCTTTGATGATGTCCCTTACAATATGTTTATTGCACAATACCTTATCAATAGTGTGTTATAACCTGCTTACATCCAGTTTTGCTTTTTGTGGAGTATTTAATGTAGTTATTCAGAGACTATGGTGTTCTATGATTTGAAATAGCAACAAAATCCAAAAAAAAAAATTGACAAACTCCTTTTTTTCATATTGCTTTAGATTAAACCACTCTCAACTTTATATTACTTTGTTACTTCCACTTTGAACTTCTTCTGTATATACATATACATATATATATATATATATACATACATATCATATACATATATATCTAGTCCAGTTATTCTTTTCATTTTTGCTTCTCTTATTAGTTAGTGTTGGGGGTGGGATTTAATATTATATTACAAATGGAATTACTTCAATCTCATTGATCAAGAAAATAATTTATCATAGAAATATTATAGAATATTTCTATTTTTATCTGCTCAGTTGTCCCAGTTCCATTTAAATATCCTATTATTATTATTATATCCATTAGTTAGATCTTCCACCAAACTTCCAATTACACCGTCCACCATTTCTCACTATTTAATGAAGCAATACTGCTCAGAATCTTTACCTATTTACTCACTGTGGTTTACAAAAAGTTTCTTTTGTCTGGAGGCAGCTAGTTATTTTAGAGTGTTGGGATTAGAGTCAGGAAAATCTGATTTCAGATCCAGCTGTGTGACCTTGAACAAATAATTTAACCTCTGTTTTTCTCAGTTTCTTAAACTATGAAATGGTGATAATAAAAGATACTCTCTTTTAGAGTTGCTATGAGTATTTTTTTTAAAAAAGATAATATTTGAAAAGTACTTAGTAGAATGTCTAACATATACTTAATAAATACTTGTTCCTTCTCTTCATGGCCCCCATTGCAAAATAGTATTTTTCTTGACTGGTATATTTTCCCATTTGTCAAAGAAATCAACTACATATGTCTGATAATGCTTTTTGACCTTGAACAAATAATTTAACCTCTGTTTTCCTCAGTTTCTTAAACTATGAAATGGTGATAATAAAAGATACTCTCTTTTAGAGTTGCTGTGAGTATTTTTTTTAAAAAAGATAATATTTGAAAAGTACTTAGTAGAATGTCTAACATATACTTAATAAATACTTGTTCCTTCTCTTCACGGCCCCCATTGCAAACTAGTATTTTTCTTGACTGGTATATTTTCCCATTTGTCAAAGAAATCAACTACATATGTCTGATAATGCTTTTTGACCTTGAACAAATAATTTAACCTCTGTTTTCCTCAGTTTCTTAAACTATGAAATGGTGATAATAAAAGATACTCTCTTTTAGAGTTGCTGTGAATATTTTTTTTAAAAAAGATAATATTTGAAAAGTACTTAGTAGAATGTCTAACATATACTTAATAAATACTTGTTCCTTCTCTTCACGGCCCTCATTGCAAACTAGTATTTTTCTTGACTGGTATATTTTCCCATTTGTCAAAGAAATCAACTACATATGTCTGATAATGCTTTTTGTGTCTGCTTGTGACATTTTAACTAAATTTAGGAAATGGTGATACTCCTGTTTCACTGTTCTTTTTCAATTTGCTATTTTTATCAGCTTTAACAACATACTTAAATGGGTTGTATTATAATTATTTGAATTACATTCCACATTTTGTTTTCATTTTGATTTTTTTATTTTAATTTGATATTACTTTTTCCCTTTGCTTTAATAAATTAACAAGTGTTGTGACTTCAAATAATATTGGTGATTTAGCAGTTATTCCTACATGGATAACTAAATATTTTATATGATGTAACATTGTGTTTACCATGACCTATACTTATCACCTTTATTTTTTATAAAAAGAATTCATGATAAATAGGTAAAAGGCTTTGACGTAGTCAATGACTTTCACTTCTCCCATTTTTGATTCATAAAAAGCATGTTTTCTAAAATATTTTTGAGATTTTCCCTTATGTCAAATTTCACATTCAAGTCATCAACCATTAAAACTTATGTTGGTTTAATTGTAAGTATTTTATCAAGTTCCTCATCAAATTCCTTTATATTCTTCTCTTCTCCAACAGATGCTGCTGAATAAGCCACATTTATCTTTATGGGTGGTCTTTTTACAAATGCTTATCATGAGCACTGCAAAATGAGATGCCCAAGTATCCCAGGAAATGGATTTGGAAACATGATAAAAACCAACTCCCTTAGCTCCCTTATTGTTCTGAAAAGAGAATCTATGAGTCATCCTTCAATTTAGCAACAATTTCCTTTGTGTTCTGGTTTCATTTAGAGTAAAAAACATTCAAGATTGATATGATTCATTTCCTTCTATAGTATAATTTGTTGATCATTAGGCAGAATCTCATGTTTAGAGTTATAATTAATTAGAATAGAGCCAAATTAATGTTTACACACAATTTTTAAACTTTGTTTCTTTGTGTTAATTCTACCTTTTATATCTCTGACATCACCAGTATAGAGCAAAAAACTGGCTAAAAAATCACTATCAAGGAAGTGGATATCTTCAACAAAGAGAAGATCCAATTCAGTTCCAGTTGATCAATAATAGAATCAGCTGCTACACACAAAGAAGGACACTGGGAAATGAATGTGGACTACTTGCATTTTTGTTTTTTCTTCCCATGTTATTTTACCTTCTGCATCTGTTTTTTCTTATGCAACAAGAGTACTATACGGATCTGCACACATATATTGTATCTAAGATATACTTTAACATGTTTAACATGTATGACACTGCCTGCCATCTAGGGGAGGGAGTCGAGGGAGGGAAGGGAAAAGTTGGATCAGAAGTGAGTCCAAGGGACAATATTGAAATATTATCCATGCATATATTCTGTCAATAAGAAGCTATAATGTGTGTGTGTGTGTGTGTGTGTGTGAGTGTGTGTGTATTCTACTGATAAAAAAAAAGAAAGAAATCACCATCAAGTAACCAATCTACTATGGACATATTTCCAAAATTAACTAGCCTCATCATTGACTGTCTAGGATGAATAGATGAGTGTATGAATGAATGAAAAAGTACTTGGTAAGTTGTAGAGAGCCAGAACATATTGACCCTTTTGTAGCAAAAAATGATATGTCCAAGGGTTTTTGAGTAACTCTTTCAACCACATTGGATAAAGCCAGTTCAACCTCTCTCAAAGCTTCTTGAGCTTCTTTTGTAAGCTGGTGTGGTGAGTTTAAAGCACTGTCTCCCCTTAAAATGTCATATAATGGTTGTAACTGGTAGGTAGTTAAGCCTAACACTGGACACATCCATTGGATATCTCCTATCAATTTTTGAAAGTCATTTAAGGTGTTTAACTTCTCTGTTCTTAAAGAAAGTTTTTTGTACTGTAATAAGGCCTGAATTTTTTTCACTTTGTAGGGGCCACTGTTCTACCCACATGGGTCTATCGGTTTTCCATTGAAGGGGAACAGATGAGAGTGCAGGTAGGCCTTCAATAGCAGCCCTGCCTAAAAAACTAAAGTACTCATTCATAATCCTAACTATTGTAAGATGTCTCTTCCCCATAGATTGATGGGGGTTTTTTCTACTACAAAAGGAGTAAACTCCTGTTTCACCTTTAAATATCCATCTCAAAGGGGTAGCACTAACTTCAGCTGCTATTGATCCTCCTATGCCAGACATATAGATGTCTGCCTTAATCTTTGGCCAATGACTAGGTAGTTGTCACCTCTAATGACTGTATGATCTGCATCTGTGTCTACCAATTCTTTCAATGGTATGCCATTTACATAGATAGTGAGCATAGAA
This sequence comes from Sarcophilus harrisii, assembly GCF_902635505.1. Classification (NCBI taxonomy): domain Eukaryota; kingdom Metazoa; phylum Chordata; class Mammalia; order Dasyuromorphia; family Dasyuridae; genus Sarcophilus; species Sarcophilus harrisii. The sequence goes on along the minus strand of NC_045429.1, from coordinate 170,398,959 downwards.
TAGCTATAATGGCTGCAGTCCAGAGTAAGTGTTTACTGTGTGAAAAGTACTATGCTAAATATTAGAGATAAAAAGATAATTGTCCACTTTTAAGTAGTCTAAATTCTAATAAAGGGAAAGAATTCATATGATGTATTGTCACCTGCAAGTCAGATGGAAAGGTCAAGTAGTTCTTAGAATACAGTAGCAAAACAGATAGTGAAGCATCTTTAATGTCTTTTGCAATGATTTTTTTTTAAATATCTATTTTGATGAATAGTCACTTGACAGAGTTAAGGACCTTGGTGGTAGGAATATTCCTTTTCAGGTCTTTAGCAGCTGTGGTTGCAGTGGAGGTGAGGACTGTAGGACCTACAGGTTTTTATCACTGCAAGGATTAAACAACTCTATCATTTAAAAAAAAAAAAACATCAACACAAACTATTTCTAATTTAATGAAAAAGATAAAAACAAATTGTCAAGATCAAAAATAAGCAAGATGATGGAAAGCAAATTAAGAAAACTATCAGAAATAATTATACTTCAGTTACGTGGCATCAAAACTAAGAACTTAAATGAAATAAATGAATAGATAAAAATACCTAAACTAACAAAATGATAGAATCTAATACCTCAACCACACAGAAAGTGATATTGCCCAACTACCAAAGTGAAAGGAAACCCTCTGGATCCAGACTATATAAAACTGAGTGTTATTTAATATTTAAAGAACAAAATAAACACCATAGTAAAAAGATAGTTTGCTAATATAAAGAAGAAACCTTATCAAAACTATCTAAGGTATAGATGATACTTTTTTCCCCAAGGAGAAAAATAGCAAATCAAATATATAAAAATAGATAATATCACAATAAATATTGATACAAAAATAACTAAAATTTTAGCTAAGAGGCTATTATGAATTAGGCAAAATTGTTTTTGCCAAATTGTAATTTCCATTTGCCTAATGATAAATTTTGAATAAGAATACAAATTCAAGGATGAATCGATGTTAGGAAAAGTGTTAGCAAAATACCAGCCTTAAAAATAATAAAAATCCCATAACAATTTCGATAAATATTACAAAACCTACAATGAAACAGAATGCATTTAATTTTTAATGCCAAAAAATAGGAATGAAACGTTCTTTCCCTAATATGAAAATATTTATCTAACATCAAAAGCTAATATGATTTTTTATGAGTGAACCTTGGAAGTTTTCCCTACTACACACATATACACTTTTATATGTATGTGTTTATGTATGTATGTGAAGAAAATATGTCTACTATCTTCACTATAATTTGACAGAGTTCCATCAAAATTATCTAGAGCAATAAGATGAGAAAAATAATTTAAGAGAAGAATCTAATATTACAATTTGAAGATAATTTAATAGTTTGCTGAGAGAATCAACAAAAAATCAAATCAACTGAACTTTAATAAAGTTGTAGGATAAATGTATAAAAATTATAAGTATTTTTCCATATTACAAAGGAAAACAAAGTTGTAAAGAAGGAAAAGATTTAAATTTTTCTAACAGATGAATAAAAATATTCTTTACATAAATAATATATATATACATACTGGAAGAAATATTCTCTGTTCACATATATAAGCTATGCCAATATTTTAAAATGGTTAATGATATTCAAATTTCTAAAGCTATTTAGTACTATATTGATTTACCAAGGGAATATTTTATACTTTATTTCATATTGAGTTAAAAGATAAGGGATAAAAAAAGAAACAATAAAGAAAATATTAAAAGTATAGAGATTATTTATCATATTTCAAACTATTTTACAATTTTCAAAACTATTTGATACTAATTGAAAATTGAAAAATAAATCAATAGAATTGGTTAGATAAACAAAACCTAAAAACAAATAAGCACAAAACTTTAACATTTTGTAAACCCAAGACCATGAATACTGTGTTTTCTTTCAATTCCTATAGTATTTTATTTTTTTCCATTATATGTGAAGCAATTTTAAATATTTTTTTCTATTTTTCATTCTAAATTTTCTTATCCCTTCTTATCTCTCCCTCCCTAAGATGGCAAGCAATTTGATATAGGTTATATATGCAATCACATAAAACATATTTCCATATTAGCCAGATTGTAAAAGAAGAAAGAGAACAAAAGAGAAAAAAATTAAAAAAACAAAGAAAGTGAAAAAAATAATATGCTACAATCTGCTTTAAGACCCTGTCAATTCTTTCTCTGGATGTATATAGCATTTTTTCATTATGATAGTTTTGGAACAGTCCTGGATTATTGTCTTCAACAGAGTAACTAAGCCTCTCACAATTGATCACTGGTATAATATTGCTATTTTTATGAAAATAGCCTGCTCATCATTTCTTATAGCACAGTGGTATTCCATTATATCCATAAACCACAACTTGTTCAGCCATTCCCCAATTGATGGGAAATTTCTATTTTTTTGACACAAAAAGAACTGCTATAAATATTTTTTGTACAAATAGGTCCTTCCCCCCCTTTTCGAGGAAGAAGTTTTTAAATGACAAAACTTTAGAATTTTGGTAAGCAGTTAGCTAAAATATATGTTTAGAAAGGCATCATGAATCACAATAGTTCCCAAGTATTTGAATGATGTACTTGTAAAACTCAATCTAAAAATAATTCCTGGAGAATTCAAGATTATATTCCTAAATATGGTGGTTTCAGGAATAATTTACAATCTTACATGAGACAGTTAATATTATAAAAAATGAAGATCATCTCAATTATATAAATTTTTAAAGTTTTACAGAAATGAAATCGATACAGATAGAATGAGAAGAAAACTATTTCCATTAAACAACTCTAACATCTAAAATCTGTAGGAAACTGACACAAATCAATAAGGTTAAGAGCTGATACTCAACAGAGAAGCAAGATGGAGTAATAGAGATCTGAAACCATGAAAACTGGAGTTTTCAAATCCTGCCTGCCTCTATATTAACTTCAGAAAGTCACATTATCCTGCAATGCTCTAGACATCCCCTCAAAAATATAATTTCCAAAGAAGATACTTAAAGGAGTTTCCTTAGTAAAAAATTCCATATGTCAATGAAATAATAGGTATAATCTTTATCCCAACTCAAGAAATGATTGTTAAAAGAAGAAATGCAAACCAGTAGCTTTCTGAGAATCTTACCAAGGTTATTATTAAACAGAGAAATGAAAATTGCTGCAATTGCAAGGCATCACCTCACACTCATTGAATTAACAAAGATGGACCTAGAGAACTAGAGGAAATTCTCTCAAATTCGCTTTTAATAAAACTTTATTTGTTCCAAATAATATGGAAATTAATTTTAAATTAGATTATATGGCAATAAAATGGAGAACTAGACATTTTTAGTACTTCTAAACTCTCAAAACTCTTCCAAACAAGAAAAATGGGCAAGAGGTAAAGTAATTATAACTCTTTCCATAAGCCAATCAATATAAGAAGTTGAAGTTAACAACATGATTAATTAGCAGGAAAGAAGGCTAATCTCTAACCCCTGATATATTCCCTGAAGACCCCTCTTACCAGATCCCACACTTGCAGAAGACAACACAGTTTGGCCCATCAGTTTGTGCTCTGTGATCCACTCAGAAACAGAATGCATAGAAATAAATAGCTTAAGAATCACAAGTCTCCCAGAAGACAAGTCAAAAAATCTTATACACCATAATGTAAAAAAGTATGAGAAAATTTCCCAAGATTTCTAATTACAGAAAACAAAATAGCAATTAAAAGAACACAGATCACCTTCCAGAAAAGAAAATCTGATAAGGCAAACTACAAGGCACATAATTATTAAATTTAACAATTCCAATGGTAAACAGAATTTAATGTCATACCAATGAAACAATGAAATGAAGACTAGATATAAAAATTTAAATTCATTTGGAAAAAATAAAATATATAGAATATCAAGGGAAATAGTGAAAAGGGTTGTAATGAAGGATGAATAACACTTCCATACCACAAACTATGTTGTCATAAAAGTCATTTGGTATTTGTTAAAAAAAAAAAAAATAGAATAGTAGATGATGGGAAAAGGAACTAAAGGACAATCAATAGAATTTAACAACCCACTATTGATATATGTAAAAATAATAAATTACTTAGGATGTAATTACATATTTGATTTTAAAAAGACTACTGGGAAAACTGGAAAGAAATGTGACAAAAAATAAGGGCTAGTCTTACATTTTAGACCATTAGGGCATCTAGATGTTACAGTAGATAGAGCACCAGCCCTGAAGTTAGGAGAACTTGAGTTCAAATCTGACCTCAGACACTTGACCCTTTTAGCTGTGTGACCCTGGGCAAAGTCACTTAACCCTGATTGCCTCTGTAAAAAAATAAACTAATAAATTAATTTTAAATGGGTGTATGACAATATAAAAGATCATGTCATTATAAAAATCAGAAGAGACACAGTTCATATTAACTCTCAACAGAGCATTCTATATATTTTTATCCAAACAAAGGTTGGAGGCAATCACAAAAGATATAATAATCAAAACCTTCCATATAATACTAATGTAGCTCAGAGGATAAACAAATTGATCAAATGGAGGAGGTGAGAAAAATCTTTGTATCAAATTTCTCAGATAAGGGAATATATCCAAGATACCTCAAAAACTAACAGAAACATATGATCAAAAGTCATTCCCCAATTGATAATCAAAGGATACAGTTCTTAAAACACATAAAAAAGGTTCTAAGTGGGCACTCAAAAGAAGAATGAAAATCAAAACAACAATCAAAACAACCCTGACAAATTGGCAAAAATGATGAATAATGATAATAGTCAATATTAGAGGGATTATAGGAAGGTAGAGATATTAGTATTTTTCTTAATGGAACTACAATTAACTACACACATACTATAAAATAATTCAGAATTTGTAAAAAAAATTCATATCTTTTGACATAGAGGTACCATTACTAAATATATACTTTAAGGTGATCATTGATAAAAAATTCCTAGTCATACCAAAAAATTCAAAGAAGCAATCTTTGTAGTAACAAAGAACTGAAAACACAGTATATGGTCATTGATTGCATAATAATTAAATAAATTATGGTCTAGTAATATAACATAATATTCTCATTTCATAAAAATGACACTTTTGATCATATAGAGAAGTATTGAATGGTTTAGTGAACATACAGAAAGAAGTAAATCGTCAGGAAAACAAAATGCACAATTAATAGAACACCTTATATGAGAAGAACAATAATCATAAAACAATTGAAAGTGAACATTTCAGAATTACAAAGAATTGGTATGGCACCAAAGGAAAGCTATGAGAATACAATTCCATGTAATACTTTGCAGAGGTAGAAAGCTCATAAATGAAAACATTGCAAAATTTTCAGACTTTTTTGTGCAATTATCAATTTTACTGATTTTCTTTTTCTTCTTCCTTTTTTCCTTTAAAAATATTATTCATTATATGGAATGATTTCAGGGAAGGATGAGAGAGGGAAAGGATATCAAGAGGAAATATAGTGTTGTAACAGTAAGTGAATGAGCAGGTAGATGGCTCAGTGACTAGAGTGCCAGATCTAGGATCAGGATGATTCATCTTTCTAAGCCCCAATCTACCTATTAGACCTTAAACACTACCTATGATACCTTTGGGCAAGTCACTTACCCTTGTTTGCCTTAATTTCCTCATCTACAAAATGACAGGGAGAAGGAAATAGCAAACCACTTCAGGAAACTTCAAGAAAACTCCAAATAGGATCACAAAGAGGCAGGCATGCCCCCCTCCAAAAAAAAAGAAAAACCTGAACAAAAGGAAATTAGATTAATAATTTTTTTAATTAATTTGAACTATTCAACAAATTACAAAATTGTTCATTTCCTCTGATTCAGATATTATACTATAAATCCCAACTGATTAGTAATATCAAATGAAGATCCACAAATAACAAAAATATTCATAGCAACACTATCTATGATGACAAAAGTCTGGAAATAATCTAAGCACCAAAACAATTGGAAAATGGATAAATTATGATATGTGAATATGGTAGAATATTATTACACCATATGGAATGATTAATGTGAGTAATTCAAAGAAACATAGGGAGACATATGAAATGATACAGAATAAATAAAATAGAAGCAAAAAATACTTATATATTGTGGTTACCTTTTAGTGTTGTCTCTAATAGTTATTTTGTAACCACAATAGATAAGTACAGACATTGTCAAATACAATGGACAATGCTGGTATTACAATATCAAATTTGAAGAACACATCCTTCCTTTTTGTTAATAGTGATAATTTTAAAAAGTGGGAAGTGGTCTGTGCTACCAGTTATAATTCCACAATTAAACTCTTTTGTTTAAATGTTTTCAAAGAATATTCTTTATGAGAGGGTAAGGTATTGTTTGAGTATTAGGAAGTAGTTATTGTGTCAAAATCAAATGTATCGAATGAATAAAATGAAAGATTTTACTAAATATTGGGTTCTTAAACTAAGATCTCTGTTTTTAGTAAGTATATATTTTATAACTATTTCAAAATAGTTGATTTCCTTTGTAATCTTATATATTTTATTTTCTGCATTTAAAAAAATTATTCTAGGAAGGGAGATATAGTCTTAATTAGACTGCCAAAAGGGCCCAAGACACACAAAAAAGTTCAGAACTTTTTTTTTAATTATGTGACATCTAAGATCTTTTCCAATTGAAAACTATGAAACTTTGATCCTAAACTAATTTGGAGGAAAAGAAACAAACAAAAAAAAATGGGTGAGGGGAACTGGCATAATAATCTTTAAAAGGCAATTTAGACTACATGTAGCCTCTGAATCAAATAAATCAGAATGGAAAAGCTGGTATCTGACTCTTAGGCCCATCAACTATTAAATCATATGGCTTTTCAAAGGGGAAAATTATTTCATGATGCAATAGACTTGGAAATCAATTCACTGTAGTATCTTTATATGCCTTGATATAATATTTATTATCCATATTCTAACTAAACAGACATATACCAAATGGTAAAGGCTGAAAGTCAGTCTTAAAGGGGAGAAGAAAATTGCCTAATTTTGTTATTGTTGTTTTCTGGGACCTGTGATTTCATTACTATGGAGAATTCTCAGTACAGAAACTTTCTCCACTGACATGGATTGATAACTTGTAGTCTTAGAAAGCTCTCTGAAAAAGTAAGCAATTACGTGACTTATTCACAATCACAGAGCCATTTAGATTCATGTGTTGTGAACCAAGCCTCTATTGATATTGCCTCTTAGGACAGAAACAAGAAACAGGTCAAAGAATCATAGATTTAGAGCCAGAAAAGATCTTAGACATGCACCAAGTCTCTCCTTTCTCTACATAAATCATCTACACAGTTACAAATGATATTTGTAAGTTGTGTAACTGACCATGTTACTTCCATACTTAATAAACGCCAATAACTTTTCTTTATCTCTAAGATCAATATAGTACATTATTTGGCATTTAAAACTCTTCTCAATCTACCTATTCAGACATTATTTGCTATTTTTCTTCAGTATAGTTAAAGTGATCTTCTTGTTGCTTCTAACATGATATTCTACCTTCTTTTTGTGTATCTTTGTACAAAATGTTCCCTATTCATGGGGAACTCCTTATTTCCTTTATTTCTTTCTTTATTTCCCTGTCTTAGAGTTTTTAGATTACTTCAAAGGTTAGCTCAAGTGCTACTTCCTATATGAGACCTTTCCTGGTAATGCTTGCTGCTAGCTCTTTACCCCTAAAATTCCCTTGTATGTAATTGTTAATTTTTACATAAACATATAGAAATATATTACCTGACTTCTTAATAATAGGGACTTATTCCCTTTTTGTTTTTATATATTACCTAGAATAGTACCTGGTACATAGTAAGCACTCAATAAATGCTAATTAATCATATCTCTTCATTGTATAAAAATGAGCAAAGTGAGGCCAGAAAAGTTTTGATTTGCCCAAGTCACAAAACAATAATTGGCAGAATTGAAATTTAAATTCAAGTTCTCTGCCTCTAAATCTAGAGTTCATTTTTCCACACCATGTTATTTCATGATTTTTTAAAAAAACTGAAGTTTGGTCCAGGTTGAAGCAAACTCATCTACCCAGGTCTTCTGCTTCCTAATTCCAGCACACTTTCCATTGCACTACCCCTGCCTCTTGTTCCTAAAAGAACAGGTGCATGTATTTTGCTGAGCTTGGCTGGAACTATCCCAAACACATAACTCTGCAATCAGACTTTCTCAAAATGTTTTACAGGATAGAATTGGAATTATCATTGCATTTAACGCCTAGTAAACATTACACTAGAATTATACAAGGCACTTATAGGAGTAAATCTCATTTTAAGTTCCCACTCTTATTTTTTCTAACATGTAGAAAATTCCTAAATGTATGTGTGTTTTTTCAACACAACATTATTTAAGTAATTTTATCTTTGGTACACTTTACTACCAAAGCAAAGTGCTGTGAGAGGCTTTCGGGCTGATATGATTTGTTTCACATTTCCAAGGCATCCAAGACTCATTGCTAACAGATAGGAGACCACATCTGAACTACTAATGCACTCATAAATTGGCTTGTGTTCTCTGATTATGCCTCTTTAAAAAGTTTCTTTATAGCATCAAAAACATTAGCACTTTCCGGAGAAACCAAACCCTGATGCATGATTTAGCACCATACTGATGATATTACATGTGATTTAAAAGCCTCTGTTGCAATTTTAAGCATATTTGGCTGCTACTTTCACTTTTTTCTCCTGTGTTATTAGCCAGCTGTACTATGAACCTGGCCAAAGCAGAAATATACTTCTCATTTCACAGTCATCTTCAATTCAGACACTCACGAAAGATTATATAGAAAAAGTATAAAACATTATCATCCCTGAGTACACAAGACTGGCCAGTTGTTGAAAGTACCAAAAAAAAAAAAAAAGATATTTTTGCTCCTTAAATTTCCTGTTAATGCTTTGGAATTTTGTTGTTTTAATTCTAAATGTAAAGACCAAATAAAATGAATGTTTCCATACACATAGTAGAATACAAAGAAGCAAGGATATGATACTGTAAGTTTCTTGTGTACAATTGCTTTTCAAGTACATAATATATTTAACATATGGCTTTCTAAACTGTCCTGTTTGTCCATGAATCCTTCTGACTTCTTTCTGTACTCTTTTCTGTATTTTTAAAGTGATTGAATGACCTTTTTTTTTTCTTTTCTTTATTTCTTTCATTTGGAGTGGAGTGAGGAAAGGATACTCTATCCATAATCTCTTTTCTTCCTATCTTTCCTGCTCCATTTTAAAAAACAAAATCAAGATTCTGTAACAAATATATATATATATATATTCAAACAAAACATTATCATATTAATCATATGTAAAAATGTAGAACTTGTTCTACATTTATACTTTATCACCTCTCTGTTTAAAGGTGGTATGCTTCATCATGGTTCCTCTAGAATCTTAGTTGGTTATTGCATTCATCTGATTTCTTAAATCTTTCAAAGTTGTTTTCCTCTGCAATGCTATTAAAATTATATAAATTCTTCACCTGGTCCTATACACTTCATTCTGCATCAGATCACATCTTCCCAGATTTGTCTGTAACTGTTCCATTTAACATTTCTCATAGTACAATAATTCTTACAAAGTGATAAGTCAGTTGTCTAATTTTGGCATCATGCTTAGCAGTTCTCTAGTTCAGAGTTCACACCATTCACACCTTTAAGAGTTCACACATTAGTTCACACATTAGCATTCAAGATTCACAAGTCATGATTCAGTCTGGGGGATTCACAAGTCACAGCTCCCACAAGCCCACTCTCAGAGGAGGAGTCAACCTTTGAGTTCACACCTCTAAAACAGCATATAAAAGGACAAGCCTCAGCCAGGAGTCATTTGAAGAGATTGAGAGCCAGAATTCAGTCAGGATATTCAGAGCCAGGATTCAGAGGGAGTCGGAGGCTGAAGCTGAAGCTGGAAGAGACAAAGGACTAGTAGCAAGAGCTTTCGGAACCAAAGAAAGCTAACTGGGCTGTTTTGAAGGAGACAATAAAGGATTGAACTTTTAACAGTTGGCTGCATTTGAGGTGATTATTACTTTGAACTGAAACTAAGGCTGCCTCCAGAAGCTCCCCAAGAAACCTGCTCCCAGAGAAAGATCATATTTTAGAAAAGAAGAACACTATAATTCATATGCCATATTTTTTTTAGTCATTCCCCAACTGATGGACACATTCTTAGTTAACATCTTCACTATAACAAATAATGTTATTAGAAATTAATTTGCACTTAAATCCCCTTATGCTTTTTTTTCTCTGGAGTATTACTTCATAATGGTATCACCAGGTAAAAGAAGATGGATACTTTAGTACCTTTTTGGAAATATTCAAAATTAGTTTAGAGAATGGTAGATTAATTCATCAATCTACAAATATTACATTGGTTTTACAGTGGTCCCCCTGATAGTCATCATTTTTCTTTTCTTTTTTTTAAAATTGCCTTCAACAACCTAATGGTTAGAGAAAGAGAACCTCTGAGCTTCTTTAATTTGCCTTTCTGTAACTATTACTGAAGAAGAATATCTTTTTTTTAAAGTGTGGTTGTTAATACCTTGTATTCCTCCACTGAGAGCTGCCTGTTCATTTTTTTTTTTTTTTTTTTTGGCAAATTATCTGTTGAGGAATGACTCTTAGTCTAATAAATTTTAAATCAGAACCTTATATGTCTTGGATATGAGACCTTTATCAAAGATACTTGCTGAAAGGATTTCCCCCTCAGTTAATTGAATCCCTTCTAATTTTAACTGCACTATTTGTGTTTGTGCAGAAACTTTTTAATTTTATAGAACCAAAGTTCCATTTTTGTCTTCTATGATTCTTTGTATCCTTTGTTTAGTTACAACTTCTTCTCTCATCTATAGATCTGAAAGGAAATTACTTTTTTGCTTATTTTATTTGTTTATGATGGGACTTACATCAAAGCCCCTTTGAACTTTTGGGATTTCTGCAATGACAGATTATAATATTTACTGTGTGGATATGCCTGGAGTAATCTTGCAATAAGAAAGTTCGATCATGTTGAAAGATTATTTCTCCCTTGACTGTTTACCAGAACAAGAGCTGTAACCAACTCTCAGCCCAGAAGAGAATTACAGCCCAACATAATGAGGAAAAAATACTGGCTTTGTAGTAAAAGAACTGGGTTCAGATCTCACCTTTGACACTACCTGTACCACCTCAGGCAAGTCATTTAAATTCTCTATTCCTCAACTTTCTCATCTATAACATGAGTAGACTGTTCCATATGGTCTCTGAGGTTCCACCCAACTCCAAATTTATGACATTATGACCCTAAAATTAATGAAATCTGGAATAATCCCAACATTTTGCTCTGATTGCCATAAGGCTCCAGGGAATTTCCAGGCTGACCAAAATTTACACAGAAATCTCAACAGAATCTAATCTTTTTCAGATTCCTCATAGGAGAGATGATAAGAATAGCTCAAGTATATGTTCAGAAAAGTTGAGGTAACAGAGTTACAAGAATGGGACAAAATAACTACAAATGCTAGGGCTTCCCAACCCTATCAATTTCATACAACCCTCTACCTCCCTATAGGCAATCTTCCAGGTTATCTTTTTTGTACTAACTCATTTTTCTAAGACCCTTGACAGTCTTCTCTGTTTCCAGTGATTAATAATCTTGTTTCAGAGTTTCTTTTTCAAATTACTGTCTTTATAGACATGTGTTAATGTCTTTCCCTTGGGTACTTAAGTCCTAAAAACCCTGCCATATCAGGTCTCAGGTTTCCCCCTTTCCAAATGCATAAATGCAGCAGTTTTTAAAGCTGTTTTTTGTTCCATGTGTTAAGCAGGGATATCAGAATATGGCTTGGATCTTTAAATAAGATTTATCACTATCAAATTAAGGGGTTTATCCATATCAGCAGACATTAAATTGGTATTAGACCTCTTGGAGCTTAAATGTATTGCCTCATAGAATGTTGAAGTTGTCAGGGATTTTAGAACTAATACCTCATTTTATAGATAAGATAATTAAGAAAGAAATTATAGCCATTGCCCTCGCAAACATGTTCTCCACATAGCTGTCAGACTGATAGTCTGAAAATATAGATATGACAATGTTAGCCTACCTCTCAGAACACTCTGGTGTCCCCACTCCCATACTCAAAATTTGTGCTGAGGTTAATACATAAAATCCTTAACCTGTCATATAAAGCCCTATACAATTTACCTCCTATCTACTACCAATGTTATTTCATAATAATCCACTTAACATATTCTCTGATCTGATTAACCTAGTCTGGTTAACCTGATCTGATTAACGTAAGGATGTAAATCCTTAATCATAACATTTCACATGACCAGCTCCACACCTTTGCACAAGTGATACACCCAAACCACCTCCTTTCCTGAGAATTCCTTCTCTCCTCCTCTTATAATCCCTAGCCTCTTTCAGATACAGTTTGGGTGCTACCTTCTTCACGATTCCTTTAGTAGTTAATGCTATCTTCCTTTTAAAATGATTAACTTTTTGTTGTTGTTGTTTGAGGCAATTGGGGTTAAAAGATACTTAACCAGAATCACACAGCTAGGAAGTGTTAAGGGTCTGAGGCTGGCTTTGAACTCAGATCCTCCTAAATTCAGGGCTGGTGCTTTATCCACTGCTCCATCTAGCTGCCCTATAAAATGTTTTTTTTTGTTTGTTTGTTTGTTTTGTTTTGTTTTTTAAGAAAGAAACAAACAAATTTATGAAACACCTGCTATGTATCAGGAACATTACCTCTTTGTTTTTTCCTCTTTGGTCTTTACAAATGCCCTGTGAGGCAGATGTTATTATTATGTTCATTTTATGATTAAAAAGGCTTAGGTAAAGTAATTTACCCAAAGTCATACAACCAGTAAGTTTCTGAGATGAAATTTTCATTCAGATCTTCCTGATTCCAGACAGAGAGCTCATGATCTATTGGTCACTCCACATGTGTGTATATATGCATGCATGTGTGAATTATGTATGTATATATGTATACCTGTATACACATACATACACATGTGTGTATATGCATATATGTATGCTCACAACCCTTGCCTGAAAAAATTTGCATTCTATAAAAGGAATATAACTTGAGTATGGGAAATTAAATATTATATATGTGTATGTATATTTGTATATGCCTATATTATATTTACATATATATATATAAACATCTATATGTGTGCCTATATACATATATAGTTATGTTTCTGCATACACGTTATGTCTCCTTGGTAAAATATATGTTGTGTCAGACAGGGACTGGTTTTGTCTTTGAATAATCAATGTCTAGCATGGAGCTAAACTTAAATATTTGTTGCACAGAATTGAAGCGATTTTCTCAAGAATACATGGCTAGTTAGTAGCAGAAATAAGATCATGATCTCACCCCTAATCCAATCATTAAATCCAACATTAAACTCCTTGTTGCAAAGCATCTAAATAATCTATATAAGAAAGAAGAGAATGAGCAGCATGTTCTAATGGAAAGAACTGTCTTTGGAGTCAATCAATATTTAATGAATATGTAGTGGATAGAAATCTGGCCCTCTAATCAAAAAGTCCTGTTGTTGTTGTTCAGTTGCTTCAGTGGTATATGAGTGTTGGTGACCCAATTTGGGATTTTCTTGGCAAAGACACTGAAACAACTTGTGATTTTTTTTCTCCAGCATATTTTACAGCTAAGGAACTGAGGCAAACAGTATTAAGTGACTTGTCCAAGATCACATAGCTAGTAAGTATCTGAATCAAAATTTGAACCGAAGAAGAATTTTCCTGACTTCAGGTCTGGCTCTTTTATCTACTGTACCACCTAACTGCCTGACCCTCATAAAACACAAAACCATATGTTTTCTAAGGACTTCCCTAAGATTGTATGTTGCTGTAGCCAGTAGAGGGAATTTTCTCACACAGAAGTTCCCTTTACCACTGAAATCAGTTTCCAAATTTTATCCTCTTCCTCTACCTTAATATGCAAATAAGGGAAGGAGGAACATTTATGCTTCATTTATTTAATGATTTCTCCCCCTCTCCTGTGTTGGCAGTGACCCCTCAAAGAAGAAAACCTCTCCAAGCAGGGGTTCTTAACCTGGCATCTGACAACTTTTAAAAAAATATTTTGGTAACTTCATTGCAATATAATTGTTTTCCTTTGAGAGTCTAAGTGTTTAATTTTATGCCTTTGAAAATATTCTGAGATGGAATCTATTGGCTTAGCCAGATTGCCAAAAGGGACCATGTGACCAAAAAAAAAAAAAAAAAGGTTAAGAACTGTTCTGAACAGTTTTCTTGTCCTATGAAAGACCTTTCACACAGTTGGGGATGTCGGGGGATGTGGGAAGAGGAAAGTCTCCTAAGCGAAGTGACAAAGATGTTTTTTAACACATTCAAAATGAGAGTGATGGGGTCCCCATCTACATTTCCTGTTCTTGCTTGGGCAGTTTAAAGAGGATGATAAGAAGAAAGTTATTGTCTCTTTGTTCAAAATGCCTTCATGTACATTTGATACCCTATCTCACAAAATCCATCTTTATTCTGACTCCTTCAGTTTTTCTATACAGGGCCTTCTCTTCTCAAAGGGATTCAATTTTCTTTCTAATTGAATCACTTTAATGCCCTTACTGGTTAGTTTGCTACTTACTTTTCAAGGAATTCTTGCAGACAGAATATAGGTCATATGAAAAAGATAGAAAAGAAGGACTCTCTTGTTATCAATCACTAACTACTGTGAACCTCTAGCAATAGAAGCAATCACTTGCTGGCACTTATTTGTTGCTATTGGCTTTAATGCCAATTAAGAAGTTCTTGCTCCATAACCCTTGCCAAATGCAAGAGAATATGTCACCTCTCGGCATTTTCGTGAACCAAATTTCTCTGAGCTATGCTACTGATCTTAACACTAATTGGCTGGACAAGAAAGACAGTCATACCTGTCCCCATGTAATGCAAAGCATCAATCTTTCTAAATCTTTCTATCAATCTTTCTAAATCAATCAATCTAGGCTTTCTAAAACCTAGAAATAACAAGATGCAAGAAATCAAGAGTTTATTCAAGCCTGAGGTTCTGAATTACAATGATATTAACCATCTCCTTGTTTATATCTTTAACAAGAAAATTTTCTAATGATGACTACAATCTGTATCAATTTATTTTCTATTATGCAGTTGTTTAAGTATTCTTTTGTGATTATCAAATGGACTTATAGATGAAAATTAGTAAGTTTTTGAAATCTGCAAATAAATATACAAAAACTGGTGATATATTATGGATAAAATCAAACATCCTTTGGAATACTAAAGATAAGAGAACACCTCCCCCTCCCAAAGCAATAGCTAGTCACATAGAAGATGTATACAAAGTAAATGAAGATAGTCAGTAGGTGAAAAGACTGGCAAAGGCCTTCTGTAGAAGATAGGGAAGATAGTTCACTTCTAAAGTAAGTCAGAAAAATGAAAGAGATAGAGCAAAGTATTCCAAGCATGAAGGAAAAACCAGTGCAAAGTTTTGGAGAGGGAAAAAAGTTTCACAACCAATCTGGTAGAATTATAGGCTGTATGAAGGGGAATAAGATGAAAAAAAGTCAGAAAAGTAGAAAAGACATAGCTTATAAAAAGTTTTAAATACTCAAAAAAGTACTTTATATTTGATCTGAGAGGTGACAAGAAACCACTGAAGTTCAGTGAGGTGAGAAGTGAAAGGTTAAATGATCAGACCTATGTTTTAGAAAAATCACCTTGAAATTAGGAATGGAAAGAGTCAGGAAAAGAGTCAGAAGACTATTACAGAAGTCTAAGCAAGAAGTCTAAGATAATGAGGGGATGAAATATAATTATGACTGTATGAACAGAAAGAAAGAAAATATGTGACTATGAACAGAAAAAGTAAATATAGAGGAAAAAAACTGCAAAATTTGGCAACTGATTGGTAATATAGGGGATGTTCAAAGATGACAGCAAGGTGGCAAACCTGAGTGACAGGAAAGATTATGGTATTCTCAAGAATAATAAGAAAGTTCAGAAGGATGTAAAGAATTATGGAAAAATATCATAAGTTCTGTTTTGGACTTGCTGAGTTTGAGGTGCCTACAGAATATCCAGGTTGAGATAACCCAAAAGCTTTTTGAGATGTAAGTTCAGCAGAGAGATTAGAACATGATAAAGAGATCTGAGAATCATCTGCATAGAGATGATAATTGAACCCAGGAGAGCTGATGAGATCACCAAATGAATTAGGATTCCCTCCTACATAATTGGGCTTTAATTCTTAATTTATCTTCTATGGACCTAGAGTAGCACTCTTCAAGATTCATATTCAACTAACACTTATTAAGTGGATAATTATATGCAGAGTATTTTTTATTGTATCATAAATTTAGAGCTAGAAGGGACCTTTGGAGGTCATCTGGACCAATCCCTTCATTTTATAGAGCAAGAAGTTGAAATTCAAAATAGTTAAAAGTCCTGCAGAAAGAAGTAGTGTTTGAACCAAGTTGTCTGACTTCAAAACCAGGGATTATTGCACTGTGCAATACTACTGTTCTGAGAAAATTACAAAGATAGATGATACTTTGCCCTCACAGAGCCTATCACATTGTTGTTGTCACTGTCATAATTGTCACTGTTGCTGCTGCTGTTATTGGTATTATTACAGCTAGGTGGTTCAGTGAATACAGCACTAGACCTGGGTCAGGGAGAATTGTATTCAGATCTGGCCTCAGATACTTAGTAGCTATATGACTCTGGGCAACTCACTTCACTCTTTGCCTCAGTTTCCTCGTCTGTAAATCAGCCAGAAAAGGAAATGACAAATCACTACAGTTTCTTTGCCAAAAAAAAAAAAAAAGAAAAAGAAAAAAATCCCCAAAATAATGTGAATTCTATTGAAATATATATGAGTACAGTGTTCTGTGGAATCTTAGGAGGAAAAGATGGTTCCTAACTGGGAAAATCCAAGAAGGTTTCAAAGAATTAATATTTCCGCTGAATCTTAGAGGATGAGACAGTGTTAGAAAGTACCTTAGAAGCCATGAGTCCATTCCCTTCATTTTGCAAATAAAAAAGTTGAAGCGCAATATGGTTTACATAACTAGAAAGTGTCTCAGGGGGCGCTGTTACCCAAAATTTCCTAACTACAAATCCAGTGTCTTAGTCACTACACCATATTCCCTCTCCTTTTACCAAGTCCTAAACATTTCAATATTCAAATGAAATTTCATACTATCTTAAGTCTAGAGCTTAAATGTTTTGTTTTACAGATGAAAAAGTAAGGTAAGAAATAAAATGACTTGCTCAAGATCACATTGGCAGTAAGCACTACAGGCAGAACTGGAACTCAGATACAAAGTTCTTTCCACTGTTTCCACCTGTCCCTATGTTCTCTAAGAAGCACAGTATAATTATCACTCTTTGTAATCTCACATTTTTAGAATCTATATGTATGTATATCTATAAAGCATTTGAATAAGTTTATATTGAAATTTTGTCTTGCTTCTCTAGAAAAAATGGGAAAAAATTTCATATGAGCAAATATAGAATAAATAAAAGGTACTATAATGATGATGATGATGATGATGATGATGATGATGAAGAAGATGAAAGAAGATTTCTTGGACTGTTGGATAACTGGCTCCAGTGAATATACAACCCATCCTCTCAGGAAGTTCTTCCTTATCTAACTGAAATTCTTCCTGCCATTTTAAAAGTTCATTTCCTTTTATTCCAGATTCATGGGGGATGGAAAACAGATGGACACTATTTCCTATCAAACAGATCTCCTTTAATAATTTGAAGAAAGTTAATAAATTGTTCTTGGCTAAATAGTGCTAACTTTGCTAACATATTCCTTGTATTTCCTAAGTTTCAATAATTTGTGGTGTTTTTCTGGGCTTTCTCTTGCCCTACCTTTAGAACTATAATGGCAACAATGTTCTGACTAGATGTTAAGATGCCATATTAAATTTACCACTCTGTTGAGTGCTTCTGATAATCTCTCAGTAATCGTAGCTAAATCCGGCTAGCTATTTAAATTCTGCTTTTATATGATTTTAGAAACTGATTTTCCTTTGAGTACCTAAACTGATTTTCTAAATCTGATTCCCTGACTTTTTTTTCAATTACTGCTTTAGTTTCTTGGGAGCTTTTTTCTCTTCATTCTTTCTACTCTTCGTGAGTCATTAAAGAGGTCTGTTTTTCCCCCTTTTATCTTTATTTTGAATTAATTCTATAATTTCTTTTGAAAATTTTTTTGTTGTTATCATTTAGTTGCTAATTATCTTTTCTAAATATACACCTCTACCCAATGAGTCTTCCCTTATTACAAAGAAGAGAAAATATTAAGCAAATTTAAGTGGCACATTGACCTTATCAGACAGGATATATAATATTCCATTTCCAGAAATCCTACTTTAATGATGAAATTTCCTCATCTCTTCTCCAAAGCCAAGATTGGTCTTTGCAAAAAATTACACACACACAAACACACACACACACACACACACACACACACAAATATAGCCATACTTTGCTCAGAATTCTTCCTCTGGGATCTCTGAATTCCTTACAATAGTTATTTTCATGCACAAAAATATTGCATTATATTCATGTATTAGAATTTATGTAGCTATTCCCTAATTAAATGATGCCTGTTTCCTTCCTGGTTCTTTATTACTTCAGATTCTACTATGAAAAGTTGGGTATATATGAGATCTTTTTTTTTTCATCCTTAACCTACTTAGGGGCAAATGAGATGGGTTTTTTTTGTTTGTTTTGTTTTGGGGTTTTTTAAGCCTTGACCTACTTGGAAGTATGTGCTTAACAATGCAACAATGCCGGGTGAAAGGATATAAACATTTTAGTCACTTTCTTAGCATAATTCCAGAATATTTGGACTAAGTCCTTCCAACATTGATTATTTCCATCTCTCAAAATCTTTGCCAATTTACAGGGTGTGAAGTGAAACCTCAGGGTTTTAATTTGTATTTCTAATATTAGTGACTTAAAAAATCTATTGTTTGACTGTGAACACTTTGTAATTTTTCAAGAACATTTTAAAATATATTTAATGGGTTTTGTATTAAAGAATGACAATTTTATCCATTTATATGAATTCATTTTTAATTTTGCATATAAAACATTTGCCCAAGACTTTTGATACATATTGCTTTTTTTTTTAACTAATAAATTATTTCCCTTACTATTCTAGTAACATTTATTATGGTAGGACAAAGGCATTTCTTAATTTTGTATAATTTAAACTCTTTATTTTATCTTTTATATGATATGAAATTACTTATATGAAAGAGCAGAAGAATTGAAGTCAAAGGATCCACATTTATATCTCAATCCTAGTTCAAATATTAGTCTTGTCATTTGTTACCTGTGTGACCTTGATAATGGCTCAAAGAAAGCAAAGATATTTAACCACCCTGGTCTCTCTTTCCTTATATATTACTGTAGAAGACCTCTAAAGCTCTTTCCAGTTCTAACTCTATAGTCTTAAATACTATCAATTCCCTAATCTCTGTTTACTTAAGAATTCTTCTTTTCACCAATATTTCACCATTTTTTTTTTAATATTTAGATCAAGTATCCATTTGAAACTTTGTAAAATGTTGTCCTAAGTCTAAATTCTGCCAAAGTCTTTTCAGCTTGTGAGGCAGGGCTTGGCCTTGCACTACTAGTTAAAATCTCGGCCACCCATAGTAACGACTATATTCAAAACCTTAACCTGCTACAATGCTAAAAATCCACATATCAGTTTCTTTCTCTAAATTTCTTTTTAAAAATACATTTTTTTCTCAGGGAGTTTATCTTGTTGGGTCCATCTAAAACAGAGCTATTACATTAGAATTTTTTTTTTAATTCTTGCCTTTCTAGTTTGTTCCACAGATTTACTCGAGCACTATGTAAATACAAGCTATCATTATTCTTTTCAATTTTTTTCTAGTGGCAAATTGTTTTCATGACTGCTGTTAAAATATGCTTCAAGATTTATAAATGATATTCTCTCTTTGTAAACTTTTTTTCATTATTTCTTTAAAGATTCTAGATTTTTGGTTATTCTACATGAATTTTGTTATTTAATTAGGGTACTTCTAAAAAGCAAACACCTTGGTAGTAGAATGTTATTATAGTAAATCTGTAAATTAATTTTGGTAGTATCCTCATTTTTTCCCCTGTATTGACATAGTCCAAAAGTGAGCTGTGAATACCCCTCCAATTATTTGTCTTCTTTTACTCCTGAAAAGTGTTTTATGTTTATATTTATTTTAAGTCTTGAATATGCCTTGGTAAACCTGTCTCCCATGTTTTTTATGCATTTTGGAATTATTACAAATGGAATTTTTCTTTCATATTTTCTTCCTGGTTGTAATTACTATATTATAGAAATGCTACTGATTTTTGTGAATTTATATTTTGTCCTACTATTTTACTAAACCTTGCTATTGTATCAATTAGAAAATCTCATAAAATTAGCAAACTATCATATTACCTACAAGTAGGCATAATTTTCTATACACTCTGACATTTATGAGTTTTAATTTCTTTTTTGTTATTTTTATGACTACTATTTCTGTAACTAATGGAGACAGTGGATATAGTAGAGATAGTGAAAATATTGGAGAGAAAAAGGATTTTGTTTTCCCCATGTTTTTAATGGTAAAGTTTCTATTGTTTCTCTATTGCAGATTATAATAGTACCTTTTGGTTTGACTAAGTTTCCCAGTCCCTGTGGGTATACAAAGTCTCTACCAAGGTGGAGTCACAGATTCTTTGACTTAGTAGATTTCTAAAGACCACATGATTCACCATATCTTGTCTGGTAGATGATCATATTCTTTTCCACATGGAAGTGAGAGGAGTTACATCAAGAGAAACAGCATGGTATCTTTGTTGCATATTCTTGTGGTGTTAGGGCAAAGTAAATCTTTTGTTAACTATTCAATGACTTGTGAGTGCTTCTTTTCATCCTAACATCAAACCTAAATGAATAGAGAACTGGTGTAGGAATGCTTCCAACACATTGTTGATGTGGGAAGAGAACCCAGAATTAGTTATATACAGCAGATTTTGAAATATTTTGAGCAATATTTCTTTTCCTAGATTTAATTCAAACCCAACCAAAGAGGATTAATCAAAATTATTTTCAGTGTTGTTATCAGAATCATATAGTCTGAGCATTAGAGGAATAGTCAAGGGGTTTGCAGACTAAGACACCCAAATGACCAGTGTCAGGCTAGTATAGCTCTTATGAAAAGGCTCAAAGCAAAGGTGTATATACCACAAGAACATACTAAGAAAAATAGTAATAAAAAATCTACCTCATTAATGTACAAAACATTTTCCCACAAATACATACAGAAGCAGGAAAGATAAATATATAAAGTTTACAAGTAGGGGAAAATACACATAGGAAAGTCATGTGGTCAAGAAAATTTACTAGGGTGCCACTAAGTTCCCCTTATGTGACAGATAGATAAATAGATACATAAGTAGATAGGTAGATGGATTTATGGATGCATGAATACATAGATAAATGCTATATAAAATATCCTCAAGCTGTTGCTGGGGTACATATGTGGCTCCAGTGTTTGTCCATAGTCGCCACTATTTCTAGCTACAGATTAATAGAAAATACTGGCCTAAGGTACTAATATGGTCTTACCAAAAGAACCCAAACCCACATACCAAGACAAGTAGTAATCATGGCTCTGAGGTCTGCCACTCTCAATCCAGATACCATCTTCCAGGATATCAGA
Organism: Sarcophilus harrisii; assembly: GCF_902635505.1. Classification (NCBI taxonomy): domain Eukaryota; kingdom Metazoa; phylum Chordata; class Mammalia; order Dasyuromorphia; family Dasyuridae; genus Sarcophilus; species Sarcophilus harrisii. The sequence goes on along the minus strand of NC_045429.1, from coordinate 170,377,143 downwards.
TTCTCAACTCAACTTCACAAATAAACTTTGTCAACTGGATGTTTCCATGTGTTTCTATATCAAAATGGTATTACTGATAAGGAGAAAAGAAAGAAATTTCTTCTCCCCCATCTGCACTCTGCTACAAATGCTTCAGTGAGTTGACTATTAAGTTGTTTAAGTTGGTTTCTCCAATATGCCAACATCAAGGAGTATGTGTAAAGAATCCTGTGAGTATAATATGCAAATAGACCACTAAGCATCTGATAAACTTTCAAGGTACAAATAGACCTCAAAGTCTCACACCTTTACATCTTCCCTTTTATCAAGTGAATTGGGAGAGGGCCTTTCAGAATACCCAGTTATCAGAGTTCCTCTGATCAAATCTCCCCTACTCTGCTATTTTGGTATGTTTGGTCTTTTCTCTTTTAAGTCAGTCTTTTATCCTTGTGATTGATTTGCTTAGACTAATTTTATGTCAGTCTGTTCCTCCAAAGGTTGCTCTCTCCCATTTCTGTTTATTTTACCTCAAGTTCCTTTAATTTATTTACATGGTTAGTATAACTTTTTTTATTCTTATTAGTTTATTTTTTCCCATAAGTGTATCATTCAAAATCTTCCCCTTTTCAACTTCTTTGTTTAGGTAATATTCTTTTGTAGTATTCTTTTCCAAAAAGTTTTCTGTATTCCCTTATTCTCTATTCCAAATACCATTCCTATCTGATAAAGTTAAATGACTCTTAAGTGTAAATATAACACTAATAAAAAAAAAGTATCAAGAAAAAGGAAAGTCATAAATTTATTCAATGCAATTATTTATAGTAAGGAAGTTGTATATTCAGCTTTTATTACCCTTAAAAGTATATAGAAATCAATATCAGAATCTTCACAGAAGTAAGCCTTTGACATTAGGCAAGTCACTTAATCCCATTGCTTCTCATTTTTCTCATCTAGAAAATGAAAGAATTCAAAAAACAAAATAGAGTCAAATATTTCAGTAATATAAAGGCTGAAAAATCAGACATATATGTGTGTATAAGGTCACATATTCACAAATACATACATGCATACCCATATATAGATAGTATATGTATGAATCATCTACATAAAGATAATTATTGAATGTATGAAAATTTATGATATATCAAGAAAAAAAGAAAAAGAAAATAAAAAAGGTCCCAGAATAGAGCTTTATAAGTGAACCACACATATTTGGGCAGAAGATAAAATAATAGTGCACTGGAAGACAATGGGAGGAAATAAGTTATGACAAATAGGAGGAAAGTCAAGGATATGAGTTTCATGGAAACAAAGGAAATAAATAAATAGAAACAAGAATAATGAGTGGTCAACAGTTTCAAAAGGTGAAGACAGAGGTAAAATGAAAAAAAAAAAAAAAGAAAAAGACATTTGTTTTAACAAACCATTGCTAACCTTTGCTAGAGCAATTCCAGTTGAATGGAAGAGATTGAGAAATAAATAGAGGAGTGAAGTTATGGCAGCAAGAATAGATAACTCTTTCTAAGAGATTGTCTGTAAAAAGGAGGCAAGATTAAGATGAGAGATTGAAGTAAAGATGATGTTGGGTTTGTTTGTTTGTTTGTTTCCAAAGGAGTTAGAAAATAGAATATGTTTGTAGAAAGCAGTAACAAATAAGAGTGAGAAAATGATCCAGGAAGCAAGGTCCTAGAGGAGACGGAAAGAAATGGAACAAAGTTACAAATTAAGGTTTCTTTTCCCAAAGACAAGGTCCCCTTCTTCCTCCAATACTGAAATAAAAGAGGAGAAAATGGAGGATGATGTAGAAGGATGTTCAAGTGCCAAGTAGCCAAAATGAAATCCCTACTGTGAGAGGGCAAGGATAAAGTAGTTTTAGAGAGGTTTGGAGAGAAACTAGGTTTGTAATCTCTCCTGTGAGGAGTGTAAAAGTCCACTAGGGAAGAATTGAAGGATTGCTGTGTTGCACTCAGGAATTAAAGAAGATTAGATAGCATATAAATTTCTATTGTACTTTTAATCTGCAATGTCTAGGGACTTTCTCCAGCAGTATTCATTAGCACATGAATAGGAGAGGAAAAGGTAGATAAGGAGAGTAATCCAGATTGAGTACTGGAACTCTGACTGGGACAGCAAAAGGGCAAAGGAATGGGGAGGGGGGGGGTTGGTGGGGAGGGAGGCATAAGGGTGGGCATTGATTAACTATAGGTTGAAGGGTATTAAGAAAGTAAAATGAAACCAAAGCAGGGATGATATACTAAGAAGGTACAAAGGAATGGAGGGAATACAGGTCTCAGTGAGGGTGAAGAATAATTAAGAGAGAAGAAGATATGGAAGGACAGAAAATCAGAGAGAGGAATTTAAGAGTTAAAAATCCTTGAATTTAAAATTTTTCATAGTTCAGTGTTATGGTCATTCTTATAGATAGATGAATCACGTAAAGTGAAAGTATAAATCATGGAAATTGAGGCAGTAAATGAACTAGGAAGATAGAAGAAGTTTAAAGAAAAACTAATAAGTTTATTGAGGTTCACAATAATGAGGATGAGGGCCAGGGTAGAGAGGAACACTGTAATCCAAGGTACATACAGAATTCCTTAAAATAGAAAAAGAGAATGACCTAGAACCTATCGGTTCACAAAAATTACTATCTAACCTGATAATGAAATGAACCTTGAAGAATGGTTGTTAGGTGATAGAATGGGGTCTGAATATAATAGACCTAGTGTCTCAAAGAAGAAATAATGACACTGCCAAGGGTGGACAGGAATATCAAGTCTTTTAGAGAAAATAGTTTGAAAAGAAGACAAAGATGAAGAAAAGTTAGTAATTAAATTAGAAATTAAGAAAATGTAGAGGAGGGAAGGTAGAAAAAGAAAGGGACCAGGCGATGGAAAAATAGAGCTGAATGGAGACAAAATACAGGAAGAGGTAGCAGAGGATGTTGGGAGTAGGGATTGTTCTCAGAAGACTGTCTTCTGAAGAGATTCTGACAGTAATCTAGAGAATAGGAAATAAGAATTGTTCTTCCACAATTTTTTTCAAATACCAAAAGCTACTATCAAATGACAATGGACAAACTAGTCTCTTAAAGTAAGCATAAGGCAAAGAAACAAGTTGTTCTTAAACATATTGATTCAAGCTTTAACTTTAAAGAATCAGCCTTCTTGTCTTCATGACTCATGCTTTCAAAAATAGTATTTGAATAGGAAAAAGATGAAATTGGGAATGCAATCTTGTAATTTGAGGTGCCAGATAATTATTGCAATCATAAAGGTCAAAGGATCCTAAATGATGTGAATCAAATTATGGTTGGTTTGCTGAAATCCTCATGTTTTATATAGAGCTATTGGAATTGAGCTTTTTCATATGTTTTCTGTCGAGTTTGTTGTTGGATTTTTTTTTTAACAGTGTCAGAATTTCATAGCTCAAGGGTTTATTGAGCTTTCCAAATTAGGCCTTGTATTGCAAACACAAAAGAGGGAAGTTGCAAAATTATTTGACAATCCCAGTGGTGACTAAGTGTGGCCTGATGCCTTTTCTGAATTGATTGTATTTGCTCCTTCAGATTCTACTAGGTCCTACTAGGTCATTATCTAAAATTTTAAGAGTTTATTTTGTCTGTATTCTTCTTTCTTCTTAAAAATAGAGAGCTGGAAAATAAAAGGAAACATTCTTGTTAACCTGAAAAAGCAAAATTCTTATTTAGTGAATATATATGGATAATATATATATATATATATGGATATGAAGCCCATGGTTAAGCAAGGTGAATATAGCTCGTTCTGATAATGAATATTGGTCCTAAAATAGAATAATATAAGATACAGCTACTACCATCTTGTTTTCAAACCCCTCCCCCACCATCTCCCTGATAAGTAAAACAACATGTTGACCAGTCCTGATTGCCACTCAACACAGTGATAGCCAACTGGGCCCCAGCAAGAATTAGATAGCTTATTTTCCCCTGGGGTAATGGCCACCTGGAGGAAAGATTAGCACTCCTGCACTCACCTGACAAGAAAAGGCCTAATACCCTATCATAGCTGAGACTTTCACATCTGGTACCGATACCAAACCCCTCCTCACATCTGCTACCAATACCAAGCCTTCCCTCAGGATGCCATAAATTTGGTTTACTCAACCCTTAGTGTAAGCTCCTGACCCCAAACTTGGCCACCACATTGGACAAGGTGGGTTCTCAAGTCCCCCAGTATGTTCAACAGAATAACAGAATTTTTTTAAAAGGTACCATCTTTGACCTCTTCTCCTCCTTCTAAAAAGTGAAACCTGAAGTACTTGAAGCTGATCTTGAAATAAATAAAAGACATTTTAACCTTCAAAGTTAGAGCCTCAAACCCCACAAATTGCCTTCTCAGAAATTTTCTCATTTCAAAAATGATATATTTTTATGTATGCACAAAGCTTTTATAAATGCCTTTGGGGAAATATAAATGGACATAGCCCCCATCCTCAATGAGCTTACAATTCACTTAAAGAGAAAACATATAAACTTGAAAGAACTAGAGAACCATTATAAATCAACAGATGGACAAGTGCAAGATAGTAGAGTAAAAGAGTGATCTAAGTTTTAGCAGGATTAGTTTTCAGATGATAAATTATAGGAGAACAGGTAAATAATACAGAGTACAACACCAGAACCCATGTGAATTGAAACATGATGAGAAAGAGGACAGGGGAATTAGTGGAGGAATGGAATTCCATTACATATTAGGGAGTTTAACTAAGGAATGAAAAGTAAGAAGGCAAGATAGATCTAAAATAGTGATATGGTTGATAAAAGATTGAAAGAGAAAGATGAAAGATATATGCAGGTACTAAATTAATATGGAATTCCCTAAACACAGCTCTTTCAAGGAAAGAAAATAAGGATTCAGGATTTTGAGAGAGGATTTTGTTAGAAATTAGTAAAGATAATATTTATATTATATAAAGCTGTTAGATCAAATTTGTAATACTGAAGACTGTTAAATATAATCCTACATGAGATATAGAACATGGGATTATCTTTTTTTAATGTTATGCACTAATCTACAAGTTTGTTTTTTTGTTTTGCTTTTCTGGGTACCATGAAGGAAGATTTTCAAGAGATTTAATCCATTCGATCCTGAATTAAAGATAAAGGACATTTAACCATTGCATTTTATTTAACTATAACATAGTAAGGGTTTGAAAAACCCTGGTAAGATAATTTGTCTTGGACCAAGGGGAAAAATCATTCTAGATTGCTTAAGGAAATAATAACAGGAAGCCTCCCTGTCCAGGCCACAGCACAGCTGCTAACACTTTGACTAATGTAGTAAAATTAATTGGCAAACCTAGCCACAAATTTGCTTTGTGTATCAAAGAGGAAAAAAAAATTTGCTATTTAGAAGATAATTTAAGGAATCAAAGCTTTTTTGCCAGGTTAGCCAACAGCAGATTCCTCCAATACAAAACTAATCTCACTAGACTAAACCCATCATTAAAATATTGACTGGTATTGGGTATTAATATTTCTGGCATCCTGCTTCTATTTAAATATAGGATGGGTTTCAGAGACTCTGGATTATCTTCAATGGCCTCAGGTCCAGCGTAGTATTTGGGTAGCAATAGATATACAAATATGTCTCAATATATAATGGCCATTCTAACAACAAACCATTTAGGATCTATAAATCACATACTTTAAGAAAAGGAAGAAGGATAAAGACAGAACCTATGATTTCATTAGATGAGGTAACTCCCTCTACCAATGTAAGTCAACAAACTTTCTGAATCTTAAAGACTGATCTATAATACCAAGGAGTTGTGTGTTTCCAAAGGTCATACAAAAACATGGGTTAAGGTAGGAGTTAGATCTTCCTAAATCTAAGACCAGCTCTCTATCCACAATGCCTTACTGCTTCGCTTAGCCTAGTAAATGACACTGGCAGAATCATCCTTGGCCCACAATTGTACAGAAGGTCAAAATTTCCTACCACCTCCCATGCACATTAGGAGAAGAAAGTGCTTCTTAAACAACTCATTCTCTGCGGTGATTGAAACATGATAGAAACTAATCTGTCTCCCAGCATCCTGCTTTATCTCACTGATGGGCACTTTTTTGAAGTTCCTTTAGTGTGTTCCATTCTACCTCTCTAGAAGCATCATCTGCTAAAGCTCCACCCCTTCCTGTTCGTATACCTACCCCTGAAAATTATTGTTCACTATGTTTTTGCCTAGTAGTGGCTGCCACCTGCTGGAGATGTCACCTGTACTGCTGTGACTTCTTCCAAATGGAAGAGTATAAACTCAAGCAGTTCTCAAGATATTATTTTTTCTTGACTACCTGAAACCCCTCTCAACTAGGGCAAGTCTTCTTAGAATAAGTTCCTTTTAACTCCTATATGTCCCCAGCAGGTAACACTCAGACAATATAAGTAACTTTGAAATATGAATAAGCCTTCATGGGGTTCTTAACAACAGCGGAAGGATAGAGGGCAGAAATGATAACATACATCCAGAATGCATGTTGGCAAAGGAAAAATTCTCTTATCTTGTAAAAGTTAGTCATGTTTCATCTCCTCTTGGCTATTTTGGTGATTTACTTTGTCCTCATAATAATTAAAAATAACAATAGTTAACATCATGTAGCAGGCATTATGTTAGGCACTTTTATAAATATTATTTCATTAGATCCTCACAGAAATTCTGGGAAGTAAATACTATTATTACCTCCATTTTACTTGTTCAGGGACATACAGCTAATGAGTATATGAGGCCAAATTTGAACTCAAATCCTCCTGATTCCAAGCCCTATATTCTATTCACCCACTAACTAGCTGGCCATTGCTTAGATGCCTTTTCACTTTTTCACCTCAGACTATTTCACACTCTGGAATATCCTTCTACTACCTTAGATCCTTTTCCCATCGATGAGCTCCTTTCAGGGACCTCCTTTGAAGGACAGATCCAAGTTGATCATGTTTCTTTTCCCTTCTAGGTGTGTTTCTGATCCTCTGGATTTTGCCACCATGTCCCCATTCAGGTATCTTTCCCTTATCACTGATTTTCAACTCTATTTTATGTATTTGAATATAATTTCCTTGAGATCATTTGTACAATGTACACTTCCCTTGTTCCAAAGATATTATGAATGCAGATGACCAAAACCTACAAAGACCTAACAAAAAGTCATTATAGAGATAACAGAAAAGACAGAGGTAGTCCCTAGAATAATCCTTGTCTCAGAAATCTACTTTAGCCTTACCAGTTGGAGCCTCAGATAAGCATGTCCCAGCTTAGTAAGTCTAGAACACATCCTCTTAGAAAGTAATGCCTTCCCAGTTTCAATGATCTCGTGATGAAGAGAGCCATCTAAACCCAGAGATAGGAGTGCAGAAACTGAATGTGGATCACAACATAACATTCTCACTCTTTTTGTTTTTGTTCTTTTGCATTTTATTTTCTTATTCATTTTCTTCCCTTTTTGATCTGATCTTGTGTAGCAAGATAATTGTATAAATATGTTTACATATATTGAATTTAACATATGTTTTAACATTTGTAACATATATTGGATTGCTTGCCATCTAGGGAAGGGGGTGGGGGGGAAGAAGGGGGAAATCTGAAACGCAAGGCTATATATACAAGGGTCAATGCTGAAAAATAATCTGTATATATGTTTTGAAAATAAAAAGCTTTAATTTAAAAAAGTATATTATATAATTTTTTTTAAAAAGTAATTTTTTCCAATTTTGAACCTAAGGGTGATTTAGATAGTGAAAATTCATGGAGCCTCCAAGATTCAAAATTAATTAAAATTAATTGTATTTATTTTTTCTTTCATTTGTACTCCCAATGCCAAATGCCTAGAATAGATTAAGTTTTTAATGAAGATTTGTGGCCTTATTGCTTTATCTTTCCCTCTCTGCCTTATCATAAAATAATAGTTCCTCAACTTCCTCTAAAATTAGTTAATGTCGCTGAAAATGGCAAGTCAGTACAGTTATCTTATAATACTCATTGAGCTCTTTGCACCCACTAATTCCCAGTAATTCAAAAAATGTTTGTTAAATCTAATAATTTGTTCACATATTCAGTAAGAATGAATTAAGTACCTACTATGTGAAGGACACTGACCTGGGCATTGCAAATTCCATTTGAATTTGCATGGGGGTATATAGTACCTGCAGATGCTTAAAATAGAAATGTTATATTTACAGATAAGTCTAATATAAAATAGACTATATCTAATACATAAAAGAGCTCCAAACAAACAATATATTAGAAAAGATACAAGAAGAAAGAAAGCACTTCTAGCTGGGGAAAAACAAGCAAGGCACCTAAGCCAGACCTTTATAAGAGAGAAAAATATCAATTGAAAGAAATGATAGGGAAATCCATTCCAGGTATGGCAATAACAATAATAATAACAACAACAGATCACTGTTACACAGGGTATCCCAAAAGCCTTAGTAAGTTTTAAGCTTTTAAGCTATTATGACTCTGGGGACCCTCTTTATAGTGTTTTAAAGTTTATGAAACACTTTCCTACCATGCTGAGAAGCAAATAACATAAGTACTATTGGCCCCATTTTACAAATGTGACAAAAGAAACTCAAGAGGTTAAGTAATAATAACAGTTATCATTTTAATGGCACTTTAAGGTTTACAAAGTACTTTATAATTATGATCTCATTTGATCCTTAAAATAACCCTGCAAGGTAAGATGTGCTGTTATCCCCATAAGTGTTTGAGGTCATATTTGAACTTAATTCTTCCTGACTCCAAGCCCAGAGTTTTATCTACTATGCCACCTAGCTCTCTTTATCAATAGTACTCCACTATTTGAATGTCTATAAATTGAGAAATGATGTAATCAGGGATGTACAAAAAGAAATTATCTCTGGTAGGAGAATAAAATTTGCATTGAAAGGGCAGAAAGATCAATGAATAGGCTAAACTGAGACAGAAAGAAGTAATAACCTAACTAGGATAATAGAACAATAATAACAACTTACATTTATATAACATTTTAACTACTTAAAATACATGATCTAATGTGATATTCACAGCAATACTATGAGTTAAATGCTATTAAGAAACTGGGGAAAGTCTTAAAGTTTATATTTGGCCAATACTAGGTTAACTACTAAAAGAAATCCTTTCTATAATGGCATTCACTGCACAAAGTAGATAAGGCTTAGGATAACTATTTACTCAAGAGAAATAATCAAATAAATTAATACATGAAAAAAATTTAGTAAGTCTGTGCTTTGTGTGATGCATTGTTAGTACAAATTAAAAAGCAAGACAGTCCCTGTTCTCAAGGAGCTCACATTCTGTTAGGGGAAGACAATAAATAGTATTTATTAGTAAATATTAACCTGTTACTCTTAACATTCTTTAGTGATATTTAAAATATTAAACACTTTATAACATTTTGTAGGATTTCTAAACAACTATTTCATTTTCATCTTAGCTTTTCCCTGCCCTAGCAATTCAAGATCCATATTTTTCTGCCAAGCCAGTTTATGTATGATTTAGGCTCACCCTCTCAGTTTGAATTACGTGCTCATTGTTTTAGACTTCTTCTGCCCCTAATTGAATGGACCTTTCAAGTTCCACAAGTTTGTTCGAAAGCTAAAAATACCCTATTCAGGATTACTACTCAGTCACCTGTGCTCAGGCTAAAACACAAAGTTCCAGAGGTTAATCTTAGTCTTTTCTGAGCCAACAATATGGTCCTCTCCCACTGCTCAGTGAAAGTCTCAAGAAGAGTATCAGAGTCCTGAGTACTCAAAAAACAGAGGAAAGCTAGCAGAAACCATTTTGCCTTTTAAATTGATTGGGCATGTGCCTCCTTTTGCTCAGTAGCCAGTCCACTTGGCAAAGTCCCCCATTCCAAGGAGAGAGGAGGCACACTTTGGAATCAAACAGGAGAATGTCAAGGTGTTCACCAGAAAGAGCCAGGACATAAGTATCACTGAAAGGAGCCTTCTTTAGAAACAGTCCATGTATCATCCAAAAGGGAGCCATGACATATACCACCTTGGAGAGACCCAGCTCCAAGGATAGAAACTGTGTCACCAGAAGGAACTCAAGATGCATCATGCTCTGGAAGAAGTTTAGCTCCAGATAAGCTCTTTGCAGAAGACTTTTCACAGTTACAAGTGATTTCTAAGGATATTACAGATATAAAGATATATATGAGTGCTTCATATGATAACAATACTGCTAAAGATTGATGCAATATTTATATTTAGGATTAGGACAGATAAAACAAATCTTCTAATGGGAGTATAGTAGTATAGTTTGTAGTCTCAGAAGCTATGGTAAGTGAACTTTGGGACAAGATGGACAAAGACATAAGGTAATAATAGTGATGATAATGATAGTAATAATACTAATAGTAATAAATTAATATTTATATCATGCTTTAAATTTAAAAAGTATTTCAGTATTTTGATCCTCAAAACAAACCATAATTATCTCCATTTTCCAGAAGAGGGAATGAAGCTGTGAGAAATATTGTGACTTGTTGAGAGTCACATTAGCAATAGTCAGAAGGAGAATTCAAACCACATTCTAAGTCCAGCACTCTGCCCACTATTAATGATTAAGGCAGCCTCTAACTTTTCTATGAAGTGCTAAATAAAAGGTCATATCTTCTTTAAATACTGATGAATTTTCTCATATTTTCCAGACCCCTCTAGGAATGCAACTCAGACTTAGAACATACGCAATGCCCTGCCCTCAAAAGGATATTCAGTTAAAATAATGTTCATTTGGGGGCTTTTAATCTTGGTCCCTGGGTTATAATTTTATCAAAAAATTTATAAATGATTAAAATTAAAAGGAGGAATAACATGACTGAAACACAGAAAAATCAAGACCTGATGATGTTACAGTTTAATGAAATATAACTTAATTTAAGCCTCTGTTTTCCCACTGAACCTGACCAGAACTAATAAGCTGTATTCTTTTGTGAATCAGAGCATTAGTACTGATTTTCTCTTGTGGTTACAGTATAAGAAATAATGTGCAGTGTTTTGATTTCTTAGTCCCCACAATCTAAGGCTTTAAAAAATAACAAAATTCCACAAAGGAGGAGGAAAAAATAAATCTTAGAGAAATTTGGAAAGAATAGTATCAACTTTTTATAGCAATCATAAGAAAATCATCTACATTTGTATCAAATATCAGGTTTCCAGCCCAGGAAAAGAAAACTGCAATACCTGCCATTTTAAATTACTCCCTGTCATGTTTTTATTCTTCCTCTTCCCTTGGGATGCTAATGTCTTGAAGAAATATGTGTGTGCACTGAAAATATTTCCTGAAGTCAGTGGATTCCATATGTTCCTAGGGAAACAAATGATTCACTCCGTGGGTCATTCTTGGCGACATTTCGATCCTCTAATCAGTACATTTGGGCCCTCTGCAATTGGAATTTTCAGGGCTTTTTTATGTAGACTTTGGATAGAAGGAATGAAAAATTTTGATCCTATCTAAACTTTCATTAGATGATCGTCTTTCCCCTTCCAATATTTAGGAAAATCTGTGTATACATATATGTATGTGGACATATATAAGTATATGCATATATGCATGTGTTTGTGTAAATATGCACGTGTATACACTCACTGTACTTATATATTAAGTACAATAACATGAGGAAATCAAAGCAACTGTATTGGACCATCTATAAGAAGAAACAAGAGAAAGGATATAATTCCAAGGGAGACTGTTGATGCAGTGTGGGGCTTTATTTAATAGCTACCCCTATGGCCAATAGCAGCTACAAAGTCCCAGGACTATAGTGCTGTTCTTTTTCCTATGCAAAGTATGCATCCAGATTGAAAGGAGACCTTTCAGCTCACTTCAGAAAAATCAAATGAATACTGAATGGCTATGTCTTTGGCCTGTGATGCAATTAAAATAAATTCTAAGTGTCATTACCACAATCACTGTGCTGGAATCAGCAACAAGAAGTATTTATTATTTTCATTTGTGGGTAGGGATGAGACTTGACAAAGGACTAGAAGCAATTCATAAGTCAAATAGCACAAAATAAGAGAATTAAGGCTAGAGAAAGAAAAAATAAAAGAAGAAGGAAGAAGAGGTGCTCCTAAGTAGTTCACTTAGATCAATTGACAACTAGCTGTTAAAAATACTATCTCTAGGTTTCTGGGCTGCTAAATCTAAAAGAGAAAGATATAAATTTATATAGCCTTTCTTTACTTCTTTCTTTCTTCCCTTTCTCTTTTTCTTTGTTCTTTCTTTCCCTCCATTCCTTTCTTCTTTCTTTTCTTCCCTCCTTCCTTCCCTACCTCTTTTCTTCTTTTCTCCCTTCTTTGACAAATGAAAGTGTAGAAAGTCAGTTGCAATGAAAAAATATTTCCTGAAAATAAAAAATTGAACTTGAAAGTCAGGAATCTAGTCTTGGTCACTTACAGTATGAAGAAGATCATCTAACCTCTGACCTCACTTTCCTCAAGAATAAGAGCATCTACCTCATAAGACAACATGTTGTCTGGGTCAAATTAGACATGTTATGAGAAGTGCTTAAGAGCATCTACCTCATAAGACAACATGTTGTCTGGGTCAAATTAGACATGTTATGAGAAGTGCTTTTGACTATATGTCAGTTATTAGACTTCTAATATTTTTGAAATTGGATATTTCCAGTGAAAAAAATTCCCTCTACCAATGCAGATCAGCAATTTCTCTTCAATTTATAATCTTTAAGAATTGCCCGAAACATGACTGACTTGCCTAGACAGGATTTGAAATCATATTTTCTGGCTTTAAGGATTGCTTTCTCTCTATTACACTGTGCTCCCTTTTATTATTATTTCATTACTATTGTTATTATTATGAGCCCTTGCATAAAGAATATTGGATAACCCAGTAGACAATATCCTTCAACTACACTTTTATCAAAAACTCAATGTTCAAATAAAGTATTCAATATAAACATTTCATATTAAATTGAATTCAAAGTGTTCAAATAAATATTTCTTTTATTTACTCTCCATAAAGTCAGACAATGTATTTATAGATCAAGCCCTTATTAAGCTCATGGCACTGTATTCTGTGTGTACTTCTCAGTGATTTCCAATTAAGTCCACAGGACTTTCCATCCATTATATCACAGCTTTAGCAATCATCAGCTCAATCTTGGCAATCTGGAAGCAAATAAACAACATGAGAGTGTGTGGGGGCGGGGGAGAAGGAAGGAAACCGAGCTGAGAAACAGGTTGAAGTTCCTTCACAAATAAAAAAAAAAATTCTAGAAATTTGAAATATAATTTCCAGAAACCCAGACTTGTTTGGGAGCTCAATGCTCTGAACTCATTATCTCTGTCTCTGTCTATGAGAAGATGGGTGCTTGTTTTCATTTGTTCAAATTGCTAACACCTGCTTTATTCTAGAGCTCTAATTCAAGATCTCCAAGACTTTAAACATATCTAATAAATGTTTTATGCATATGCTGTAAAAATCCTAGGATATATTGCACACAACACATACAAGGAACTGGGCAACTGCAGTTGACTATCTTCCTATGACAAAGATGTTATACAAAATATGGTAAGTCTCTTTACTGCCTATTACTGTTGTGCCCAAAGCATCAGACAATGGTTATTTCCCCCTTTCTATACCTCTACTCCAAGGATTTTTCATGTTGTTTTTTTTTTTTTTTTTGAAGTCATGGGCTTTTTTAGCAGTCTGGTGAGACTCTGGACCCTTTCTCAGAATAATGTTTTTAAATACATAAAATAAAATAAAATAGATTAATTGCAAATCTAAAACTCTAAAACAAATTGGAAAAAGGAATAATAAATAAGCACTTAGGGAAAATTTGATCACTGCTAGTCAACAAGAGAGCTGATGAGTTTAACTTTCCTTCTCTTGCCTTAGTTCTTCCCAACTTCCTCAAAATCAATGCTAGTTCATGTTAAGATCGTGTATTTTAAGATCAGCACGAGTCAGGAATTCAGGTTAGGGGAAAATCGTCAGTCTTTATTCTCGTGAAAGATGGGAGGTGAAGAGAATGGGATAGCAATTTGCACTAGTCAAAAGCTGCTAAGCAGCCACACAACCAACCTTAGTCTCGAACTCAGCCCAATCTCTCCCAGCTTGTCTTCCCCTCTCTGCCTCCACCACCAAAATCTTTTCTACAACACATCAGGACTTCAAGGAAGTAGGCGGACCATTCTTAATCCAATCATGTATATTAATAAGTATAGCCCAATTACTATCTACCTCATGTCTTGGGACCTCAGTGCATCATCAAACCTGTTACATTTCCCCTTTCTTTTATTTTAGAACACCGGTGGTCATGCCATCCCCTGACTCCTCAGGAGGTCCAAACCTCAAGGGGGTTCACAGCCTCCCTAACTTCTCAGGAAGGAGGTAAACACCAAAAGGAGGTACAAGCCTCCTGACTTTCAGGAAAGGGGTGAAAGCACTAAAAGGAGATGATCCGCCCTCCCTGACATCTCAGGAAGGAGATGAAAACACCAAAGGGAAATGGGGTTGCTAGCGGGTTTCTGGGCTGAAGGTCTTATTATACAAACCCATCAGCATGGGAGGTATTACACAAGCACATAGCAAAACAAAGGGCTAAGGGATGACCCTCCCTCAGTCAGTGCAGGCCATTTGAACAAACATTTTACACACAAGTAGCAGAATAGCAAACAATATAAATAACATGGTGTTGGAAAAGATCAAAGTCCTAGAAGGTGGTATTAAACAACAGTCAAATACACCTTTTCAGCAAAGAGATAGTCCAAAACCAATCTTTTCCATTGTTTTACATGTCAGGTCCAATGATCCCCTAGTTTTGAAGTCCTGAAAAATCTTTTTTGTTAGGGAATCAATGATTTTAAATTTTAAGTGTTTAACAGTCTTTCATTTCTCAGAAATCCAATGATTTAGGTTTTCAAATCTTTTAAATCCAAGATTCCTGGGGTTTTCAATCCTATGTCCAGAGTAATGATTTAAGTTTCAATCCTGGCTCAGAAATCCAATGATTCCTGGGGGTTTCAATCCTATGTCTCAGAGTCCAATGATTCCTGAGGGTTTTCAAATCCTAGGCTCAGAATCCAATGATTCCTGGGGTTTTTGAATCCTATGGCTCAGAAATCAATGATTCCCTAGGGGTTTTTGAAATCACAATCTTTGATGTCCATGAGTCAGCCATAACTCCCGCTCTTTCAATGGTGAGCACAATGCAACAGCACCACCCGATATTTCTTGGGTCTTCCCTTTGTTTCAAAGGTCTGCTCCTCTCTCCGATGGAAAGGGAATATGCTGTTGGCACCCATCGTTCCTTCTCCACCTGTGGAAACAAACCCTCTCCCGGTTAACCTATCTGGTCCTTTCCATTCACCACTTTCTGGGTCTCTCCACCCACCTGGCGATTATCTAAAGATAGTGGAGCTGCTCTTTGGACACTGACCTTCGGTGGGTTTAAACCTGTCCGACCAGTGCATCTTTGTCAAAATCAAAAAGTTAATAGTATAAAAATGATTTGAATTCTCTAAAGGGTTTTGGCTCCCCTTTTTTTTTGTTTTGGAGGACGTCTTAATATCTTTTTCCTCCCATTGCCTTCCTTGAAGTTAAAAGGTATGCCTTTAAAATCTTATACTGTGCAAAAGTGTCCAAAATTTAAATATAAGCAGGACCATTGTCTGTTTTTTATTGGCCCCCATAATGAAATCTTGTATAGAATTCAGTACCCTGGGCTGTCTCTTTTGCTGGCATTGCAAAAGTGAATCCTGAAAGGTGTCTACCAAACATGGATGAAAGAACGACCAAAGATTTATAATGGGTAATCCATTTGCCAGTTTCATTGGGTCTCAAACCACGAGGGTTCTTCCCTGGAGGCAGTGGGGCGTGGAAAGGAAGGCAACCGTCAGGCTTTACTATGCTCCTACTTCCTTTTGTTACAAATTTGGCGTAAAGCTCACCCTGATGATATTTAGAATGGATCCTGAGCTTCTTGGAAAAAAGGGGTATTGAAACATAGTTGAAGCTATCTGCCTTTAATTGCCATCAAATATGGACCTGGAAGTCCACTATGAGAATGGACATGTAATATATAATCTTACCTGGATTTTCTCCTTGCTCTTGAAGTTTCTTAAACTGATATATAAGGGCTGCAAATTTTATTTGGGCTGTGGCAATTCTTTGTACACCTAATAGGCCGAATCAGATATTATATTTTGTCCCTGGATAAAAGTAAGAGCTAGAATGATTACAATTCATTCTGTGGTGGACTGAAAGGGTTCATCTCTTTTATAGTTAGATCATGAGTACAAGCACAAATTTATTTTGGTCATCCGTGAAATTTTGGTCCTTGAAGGGAACTTTGAAACTTTTTCTTCAAGAGTCCCGCCCAATTATGTAAAGTCTGTTTCTTTAATGGAGACCCATGTAAAAATTTGGACCATGGCTTAAAATTTGCCACTCTGGGATGGTCTCACAACAAATTTGTTATTGGTATAAAGGTGTATATTTATCAGGTCTTGTCCCGAATAATTGCTGCTCCAGTGGCCTTTAATAAAATTCTAACAAGCACTGGGTAATTAACTTTGATCTGGTTGTGCTGGGAGGTTCCCCTCTATCACACTGTGTCCTTGATGAAGGACTCGAGGTGCCTCTTGTGTGAAAACCCAGTATCTCCAAGGGTTTGTGACTCTTTCAACCACATTGGATAAAGCCAGTTCAACTTCTCTCAAAGCCTCTTAGCTTCTTTTGTAAGCTGGCTGGTGAATTTAAAGCACTTCTCCCCTTAAAATGTCCTTATAACGGTTGTAACATGGTTCAAACCCTAACCTGGTGCATCCTTGGATATCTCCTATCAATTTCAAAATCATTCAATGTGTTTAGCTTTTCTGTTCAAGGAGAGTTTTGAACTGTAAGCACCTTAGGGTATCTTCTATCTAAATATTGAAAAGGACTTCTTTAATTTTTTCTGGTGCTATTATAATTTGTAATTCCTTAGTGTTTCTATGGTCCTTTGTAGACATCCTCTAACATTTGTTCCTCTTTAAATCCCAAAATGTCATCCATGTAATGTAATGATAACGGGAAACTTTTCTTCCCGGAGCAAACAGCACAACATCATTTGACATATAGTAGGGCTTTTTTCATTCCCTGTGGCAAAACTGTCCATTCCCTTATCTTTTATAAGGCTCACTAAGTTAACTGGGCACTGAAAAACAAATCTTTTCTATCCTCCTTTCAGAGGATAGAATAGAAACAATCCTTAATATCTATGACCCAAAGGGCCATTCTCTAGGCAACTGGTGGGAGATAAGTCCAGGCTGAAAAGGAATTCCTGTTTCCATCTTTCATTCACTTTTCTTAAATCCGTTAAATCCTCCATTTTCCAGATTTCTTTTTACAACAAACACTGGGAATTCCAAGGACTTAGAAGGTTTTAAGTGTCCTTGTCAAGCTCTCCTGTACTATATCTTAAAAGGCCAATTTTATCTTTACTTAAGGGCCCTGCTCTATCCACACTGGTGTCATTTTCCATTGGATAGGAACAAATTGAAAGTGTTGGCGGGTTCAACAGCAGCCTGAAAAACCAATCTCATTTTAACCTAATTGCTTAAAAATCTCTTCCCCACAGATTGATGGGGATTTTCAACTTAAAAGGGTAAAACTCCTTTTTGCCTTCAAAGTCCATCTCCATGGGGCCCCTAACCAGCTGCTAATGATCCTCCTCACCAGACATGGGTTTGTCTCTTTAATCTTTTGGCCAGTGCTGGGAGCTGGCACCTCAATGACCGTCGATCTGCAGTGTCTCAATCCTTCCAATGGAAGGCCATTTTAATTTGAGCATGGTGGTCAGTTTTTAACTGCTGTCCAATAAACTCTGGATTTTGTGATCTGGAATAGAATCTGGTGACTATCCCGGGCTGCTTATTAGGTTCGTGAGTAAACCGTGCTACTATTTCTCCTGGTGATAAGTCACATTGTCTGCCTTATTGGTGACTGGGATAATCACATTCCCATTTCCCACATCAGTATTGGATGGACACTTTTGTACCTCTCAGGGAAAATGGTCAAACCTACTGTGCCTGGGGCAAGGGGATCCATAGGCTGGAAGGAACAGAATTTTCTAGGTTTATCCCCATTTCAAGTTCCCTTTTTACAGGGGCTGATTGATTTGTAATCCCTTTCCATCATGGCTTTTGGCTGATTGGTCATATTGGGGATTGGCCGTCTACCTCTGGGTGCCCATTGGCTTTATCATGCCCCAAGTGTTTTTGCCCGGGGCCGGGGGCTGGGCCCCTTCCTTCCCTGAACCTGTCCATTCTGAGGAATGGAAGCCTCTGTTGCATTTGGACATGGGATACTGGGTCTTTTCTCCCCCCTTTCTCCTCTGCCTCTATACCAACATTGGGCTTTCAGTGCCCTACTTTCCACAGAAAGCATTGCCCGTTTCTCTCTCTAAAGTCCCTTGCTGGAAGGACCCTGTCTACCATGTTGGGATCTTGGGAAGTCTGCATCATAGTCTGGCTATAAAAGGCATTTGTACTGTGGCTGGGTCTTATGAACTCCTCTAAAGGGATCCGGCATCCCTAGTATAATCCTTCTGCCACCTCATTAGCATTTTCCTTAACCATTGTTATTAAAACATCTTTTTGGTTTTCCCCCATTAGTTCTTGTGATAGCAGTCTGAAACGTCCACAAATCACAAAGGGCTCATCTGGTTGCATTATTTTTGAAGGCCTCACCTTTATCATTTTATTGTGAATAATCCCGCGATAGCATTTGCACAATTTGCTCATATGCTCTACTGAATAATTAACCTGTGCTGTGACGTCTGCAATGGACCTATACCTTGTAGTGGGTCAAGGTGATCCAAGCATGAACAAATTTTGACTATTTTGTTGGGCTTGTATCCTAACTCACTATTTCAAAAGCCACATGTAATTTTGTCCAGGTTCTAGGCATCCCTTCTATAGATTTCCAGTCATCAGGAGTCAAGACTTAAAAAATTCTTGCCCAAAGCTGATGTGCCCCATAATTGTGCAGGCCTTTTTTAAATCTTTAATGATTTCTACATTAAAGGGGTATCTTCTCTTTGTTGACCGGGGGCTTAGAGGAAATACAGGAAACATAAGTGGTTGTGGCTCGGATGTCCACACCTTTTCTTTGGCCCTTAAGCCCTCTTGAAGCCTGCTCAAGGTTGGTCCCCTACTGCCCCCCCATGCCCCTCCTCCCTCCATCCCCGAGGGTGGAGTTGGTGGAAGAAGTCAATCACTTGCTCCTGGGGTGGGCTGAACCACCTCCCTGGGGGAAGGTCACCACCCCTTCCCTTAAGTCTCCATGCCCTGTGGGAATGGTCATTAATCTCTTCATTGTCTTCCTCCTTAATTCATGGCTAATTTGAGGAGGAGTGGAAGGAGTCAAGGGCTTTTCTTTCTTCTAAAGGGTTCTTAGTGCTAACTGAAATACATTGTATAAATAAAATCCTCCATGGGAATTGGGGACCATATTCTCTGAAATTTGTCTCTTGTCCAACCCGGGACCAGTTATCTGAATCTGCTCCTCCTCCCATCCAAGGGGAGATGCAGTTTAATATACCCCAAAATCCCTTATCTGTTCCCAAGTTATAATAAATTATTTTCTGTCAGCTTAATCATGCTTTCCATAGCACCACTCTTGGGTGGGGTTGGGGCGGGGATGGAGAGTCTTTAGCTAGCCTTTGTCCCATTTTGAAAAAAAATTACTGGTTTAGTTTTTAAGAAAATAAGTTCCCTTTTGTCTTTAAAATACTCACCCAAGTTCCTGGTCCGGAACTTCTTATCCTTGGTTCCCACCGTTGGGCCAAATTTAAGATCGTGTATTTTAAGATCAACGGTGGGAATTCGGTTAGGGAAAATTCGTCTTTATTCTCGTGGAAGGATGGGGTGGAAGAGAATCGGCGATAGCAATGTGGCAGCTGAGTCAAGAACATAACAGCCACACAACCAAACTCAGTCTCGAACTCAGCCCAATCTCTATTGTTTCTTCCCTCTCTGCCTCCACCCCAAAATGTCATTTCCTATACAACACATCAGGACTTGCAAGGAGGTGGGCGGGCCATTCTTAATCAATCATGTATATTAATAGAGTATGCCCAATTACTATCTAGCCTCATGTACTTGGGACCTCAGTGCATCAGCTCAAACCTCAGCCCATTACAAGTTCAAGCCTCTGAAGGAATTTTTAGTGACAGAACCCACAAACACTCAGTAAAATAATTTTTCAGCTTAAGATATTTTGGAAGAACTTCAGGAAAGGTCTGTCTGAATTGGCCAGGTGGAACACAGCCAGACATAGGCAGGAAGATCCAGTGAGGGGAATCTAGCAGGAGGTTCAGATCAGAATACAAATGCTCAAGAGAACAACAATTGAAAAATGCCTACATGTGAAGGTTCAAATGTGAAATGCTCTCAAACTTAAAAGTTTCCCTTGAAAGAGATCAAAAGGGATTTTAAAAGAGGGATAGAAGGAAAATGGGGAAAAGAAATGAAAACTATACAGGAGAACTATGAAAGTTTTTTTTTTTTTGGGGGGGGGAGTAGGGAGGTGGGAGCAGCCAATAGCTGGAAAAAGGAAGTATAGAGATTGACTGAATAAAACAATTCCTTAAAAATAAAATTGATGAAGTTGGAAAAAATCTATATCTGTCTGTATATAGAGAGATATATAAATATATATACTGAAGAAAGCAACTCCTTAAAAATAAAATTAGTGAAATGGAAAAAGAAAACTTTAATGTTCTGGTTGGTTTTCTGGAGGTCTTGGGAGCAGCCTTCATTTAAGCAAGTAATCACCACAAAAATAGCCAGGTGTTAAAGTCCAAATTCTTTATTGCCTCTTTGCCTGGGGCTGGGCAGCTTTCTGAAGAGCCTTTCAGACAGGACTTGGTCTCAGTGGGGGAAGTGCAGGAAGTCAGCCATCAGGTAGTGTGAGATGAAGTTAATGTCTCTCCTTGAGCTCTCACTTCCAGTCCTCTTGTCTTCTCTGGCTCTCTGACCCTGGTTGAGTTTGTCCCAGCTTTATGCTCTATTTTAATTACATCATCATAGATGTGAATCTTGTGGAACTATATTAAGTACTAAATACATGCACTGAACTAGAGAATTATTAATCAACATGCTAAACTTAGTAACCATTGTCTTATCAATTCCACTGACTTAACACCTTGTAAGAATGCTTGTTTCAGAGTTCTGGTCCATAACAGAAAACAACTGCTTAAAAATAGAATTGGAGAAATAAGAAAAAGCCCATTGAACAAAACAACTTCTTTAAAAGTACAATTGGCCAAATGCAAAAGGAGGTTAAAAAAATCCAACTGAAGAAAATAATTTAATCAGCCAAACAAAATTCAAAAAAAAAAAAAAAAAAAAGAAAAGAAAAGAAAAGAAAAAATAGAATAAAATGCAAAATTCTCATTGGAAAAAACAACTGACCTGGAAAATAGATTCAGGAGAGACAATCTAAGAATTATTGGACTACCTGAATGCCAAGATAAAAAAGAAAGAAAGAGACTGTATAGCATCTTTCAAGAAATCACCAAAGAAAATTGCCCTGATATATATGTATATATACATATATATGTATATATATATATATATATATATATATAATATATAAGGTAATCAAAAATCAAAAAGGCAAAATAGTCATTGAAAGAATCCACCAATTAACTCCTGAAAGAGATCCCAAAATGAAAACTCCAAGGAATATTGAAGCTAAATTTTAGAACTATCAGATCAAGCAGAAAACACTGCGAGAAGCCAGGAAAAAAACAATTCAAATATGGAGGAGTTACAATTAGCATTACTCGGGGCCTAAAAGCTTCCACCTTAAAGGGACCAGAAATGTAATATTCTAGAAGGCAAAGGAACTTGAACAAAAACTAAAAATGAACTACCCAGCAAAATTGAGCATTAGATGGGCAAAAGATGGACATTCAAAGAAATGAGTAATGGTAATTGTAATTTTTCAACCACTTCTGATGAAAAGACCAGAACTAAATAGAAAATTTGATATTCAAATACCAGATTCAAGGGAAGCATAAAAAAGGTAAACTGGGTGGGGGGCGGGGGGGGGGGGAACTATGTTTTTTTAAAGGTTAAATTGTTTACATTCCTACATGGGAAGATGATACTTGTAACTCTTAAGAACTGTATCTTAGGGAAGTTAGAACTGGTATTCATAGACTGAGGATGTGATATAAATTGACTTTCATATATATATATATAAATTAAGGGGTAGGAAAAGGTTTGTCTTGGGAGAAAAAGAAAGGGAAGATAAAATAGGATAAATTTCATCTTAGAGAAGCACAAAAGTCTTATGATAGTAGAAAGAAAGAAAGAAAGAGAGGAAGAGAATGAACATTGTTTGAACCTTAATCTCATCAGATTTGGCTCAGAGAGAGATAACTAACATACATATTTAGTTTGGTATAGAAATTTGGCTCATGTTATAGTGAAGTAGGATGGGAAAGGGAAAAGTAAAGGGAGAGATTAATAGAAGGGAGCTTTGAAGTAGAAAGGGAAAGTGGTAAGAAAAGAGGAGTGATTAAAAAAAAAGGGCAGACTAAGGCAAAATAATGGTGAGGAGGGAAAGAGGGAAAGAAAACAGTATAAATGGAAATACAGATTTAGTGATCTTAAATGTGAATGTGAATGGGATGAAATCTCCCCAAAATAGAAGTACATAGCAGATTGGACTAAAAGCTAGAATTTTAAAATATGTTGTTTACAAGAAATACAGTTGAAACAGAAAGATACGTGAAGAGTAATGGTAAAGGCTAGAACAGAATATATTATGATTGAGCTGAAGTTACAAAAAGCAGGGGTAGCAATCTTGATCACAGAACAAGAAGAAGCAAAAAAATAGATCTAATTAAAAGAGATAAGTAAGGAAACTACATCTTGCTAAAGGATATCATAGATAAAGAAGTAATATCAATACTTTTAAACATATATACAACAAGTATAATAGGCATAAGTTAAAAGCATTCTCAGTAATATAAGGGTGAAACAAGGATGCCCACTATTATTCAATATTGTATTAGAAATGTTAGTTTTAACAATAAAAGATGAAGAAATTGAAAAAAGTAGAGTAGCTAATGAGAAAAAACTATTACTCTTTGCACATGATATGATGGTATATTTAGAGAATCAATTAAAAAACTAGTAGAAATAATTAACAACTTTAATGGAATTGCAGGATATAAAATAAACCCACATAAATGATCAGTATTTTAATGTTACCAACAAAGTTTAGCAGCAAGAAATACAAAGAGAAATCCCATTTAAAATAAATGTAGACAATATAAAATATTTGGGAGTCTATCTACCAACTCAAAGCCAGTAACTACATAAACACAATTATGAACACTTTTCACCCAAATAAAACTAATTCTAAACAATTGGAAAAATATCAAATGCTCATGGGTAGACTGAGCTAATATAATAAAAAAAGACAATTCTATCTAAATTATCACTAATTCAGTGCCTTACTAATCAAACTACAAAAAAATTATTTTATAGACCTAGAAAAATAACAAAATTAATCTGAAAAAACAAAAGGTCAAGAATATCAAGGGAATTAATGGGAAAAAATTGCAAAGAAAGATAGTCTAGCCATAGTAGACCTAAAACTGCATTATAAAGTGACAGTCATCAAAACCATTTGGTACTGCTAAGAAATACTGTAGTGGATCAATGGAATAGGTTACATATATAAAACACAATAGTCAATGTTTAGTGTTTGATAAGCCCAAAGACTCCAGCTTCTGTAATAAGAACTCACTGTCTGACAAAAATGCTGGGAAATTTAAAAAATATTATGACAAAAATTAGGCATTGACCAACATCTAACACTTTATATCAAAATAAGGTCAAAGTGGGTCATGATTTAGAAATGAAGGGAAATACTAGTATATTAGTAGAGCAAGGAATAGTCTACTTGTCAGATCTGTGGAGAAGGGAGGAATTTATCATCAAAGAACTAGAGAACATTATGAAATTCAAAATGAATCATTTTGATTACATTAAATTCAAAAGGATTTGTCCAAACAAAACCATTTAGTCAAAATTAGAAGGGAAGCAGAAAGCTGGGAAATCATTTTTATTGACAGTGTTTCTGATAAAGGCTTCATTTCTAAAATATAGAGAAAAGTGACTCAAAATGATAAGAATGTCATTCCCTAATTGATAATTGGTCAAAGGATATGAACAGACAATTTTTAGATGATAAAATTAAAGTCACTTCTAAACATATAAAAATGCTCTAAATTATTATTG
This sequence comes from Sarcophilus harrisii, assembly GCF_902635505.1. Lineage (NCBI taxonomy): Eukaryota > Metazoa > Chordata > Mammalia > Dasyuromorphia > Dasyuridae > Sarcophilus > Sarcophilus harrisii. The sequence goes on along the minus strand of NC_045429.1, from coordinate 170,352,853 downwards.
TTTAGAGACATGCAAATTAAAACAACTCTGAGGTACCACTTCACCTCTCAGATTGGCTAAAATAACAAGAAAAGATAATGAGAAATATTGGAGGGGATATAAGAAAACTAAGACATTAATTGGTGTTGGTGGAGTTGTGAACTGATCCAACCATTTCTGGAGAGCAATTTGGAACTAGTCCAAAAGGCTATAAAACTGTGTATATCCTTTGATCCAGCTGTCTCACTACTAGGTCTATATCCCAAAGAGATCTTAAATGAGGGAAAAGTACCCATATGTGCTAAAATGTTTGGAGCAGCCCTTTTTGTAGTGGCAAAGAATTGAAAAGTAAATGAATGCCTATCTGTTGGGTAATGGTTGAATAAGTAGTATATGAAAATAGTGGAATATAATTTTTCTATAAGAAATGATGAAAAAGCATATTTCATCTTACATGAACTGTTGCTGAGTGAAGTAAGCAGAACTAAGAGAACATTATATAAAGTAACAAGAAGATTATGTGATAAACAACTGTGATGAACTAACTCTTTTCAATGTGTTATTACAAGACAATTCCAATAGATTTGGAATGGAAAATACTACCTGCATCCAGAGAAAGAACCATGGAAACTGAATGTTTATTGCACCATAGTATTTTCATCTTTAAAATAAGAGAATAAATCATGATAGACTATTTTCTTTCTGTACAGATCAGTTAGACTGATTTTCCACTTTCCTGCTTGGTTGATATTGATGGTCATAGTCATAGACAAAGATGATGAGGTTATAGTATATTAAAAAGATGTGAGTATCCTGTGATCACTTTACAAAGTATGATACAAAGACACTCTCAAGATTTTGCTTAAGAACTTTAGAATCAGGGCAGCTAGGTGGCACAGTGGATAGAGCACTGGCCCTGGAGTCAGGAGGACCTGAGTTTAAATCTGGCCACAGACACTTAACACTTCCTAGCTGTATGACCTTGGGCAAGCCACTTAACCCCAATTAGCTCAGCAAAAAACACACACACATACACACATACACTTTAGAATCTATTGTATGACATGGGAGACACTGGCACAGGACTGCCCAGTATGGCATGCTCTTATCAGAGAAGGCGTTGTGTTCTATGAGCAAAGCAGAATTTAATTAACCCAAAAGAAATGTGAGATGTACAAAATAAAAGAAGCCAAATGTTCATAGGATTTATCTGTGTCTGATCTGTGACAGAGCATTCCAAGCTCATATTGATCTGATCAGCCACAGTCAGATACACTGTAACTAGTGATGTCATTTTGGCCCTCTTTGAATATAAAGGACAACAACAACAACTTTTCTCTGAGTCAGAAGAATCAATAGATGGATTGAAAGTAACCATAATCCCCAAGGCCTTAAAAAACTGTGTTGATAGTTCTTTAGTCAGTTCTGTAGGAACTGAGTCTACATAATTCTGGGTCTATATAATTCTATGCCAATGTTATTCTTCTATTTAAGAACTTTTAATGATGCCCTATGGTCTAAGACTTTCTATAATGTGAAATCCTACAGATCCAAACTTTTTTTTTCACTTCCCCTTTCATGAATCAGTCTCTTAATGTTTTCCTACACCAGATTTACTCTCACTTCCATGTTGTTATCTAGGCTTTCCCTTTAAGAGGAATCCCCCTAGAATTCCTCAATACTTATCTCTGCTTATCTATATATTATCCATCTTTCAAGTTCTTATTTAAATCCAGTCTCTTCCATGTGGCTTCCTTGAATGTAACCTTCATCAGTCTCTCCTTCCTGTATTATTTATTTATTTATACCATATAATTAGTAATATAGCCTAATTATTTATTTCTTAAAAACTGAATAGTAACTGTTGTCCAGAATTGTGGTTTAATTAGCTTTAGGAATTTCTGGAAACTTCTACTCTTGACACAGATAGGCAACTTGTTAGGATTCTTACAAGGTGCTAAGTCAGTAGAATTGATAAGTTAATGATTCTCTAATTTACATGTACTTAATACTTACTATAATTCCACAAGATTCACACCTTTAAGAGAGCATATATAAAGAAGAGCTGTCAGGGCCAAAAAGTACAAGCTCATTAGAGGACAAGCCCACTAGAACAGAAGCCCACTAGAAGCTCATTCAGAGGAAGCTGGAGGCTGAAGCTGGCAGAGGCAAAGGACTAGTGGCAGAAACTCTAGGATCCTCAGCCAGGATTCAGTCAAGGAGATTCACAAGCCAGAGAAGGCAGCTTAAGTTCTCGGAACCAAGGAGAGAGGTAGGACTCTATAAAAGCTAACTGGGCCCCAGGAAAAGAGACAAGACTTTGAAGGAAACAATAAAGGATTTGGACTTTGACTCCTGGCTGCATTTGAGGTATTTACTGAAGTGAAACTAAGGCCGCTTCCAGAAGCCCCCCGAGAAACCTGCTTCCAGAGAACATTATATTTTAAAGAAGAATATGACAGCAACTGAATAGTAATACATAATACAACAACAGTGGAAGGGGCACTAAGAAGAAAATGATATGCCTAGTATCACACAACCAGTGGGCAAAGCTAGAACTCATTACTACTAGAAACTAGAATTAATTGTGTTCAAGACAGAGTAATACCATACATACATGAATATCTAGAATTAAACTTAGATAGGACTTTAGAGAACATGTAGCTCAAGAAAAAAAAAGAGAGAAAGAAAAAAGAAATAATGTGCTTGGTCCCAGATTACACATGAAAAGAGCTCTGCCCCCTTCATTAACATTGTATTATAATAGTTGTTCCATTATTTCATCAGTACCCAGTTGGTTGTCACATTCATGTGCTATTTCTCAGTCTTTAATTTTTCTATACCACCAACTTTGAATTCATTAGAATAGGGTTTGAAGCTTGTCTCTGTCATTTGCTTATTATATTTGTGGATAACATGAAATTAGGAGACAGCTATCATGCTGACCATCAAAGTGAGAATGAAGAAAATATAAGCAGGCTAGAATGAGTAGGTCAAAATTGAATCAGATTAAATTTAGTAAGGATGAATATAATAAATAATGATAGCTAATGATAGCTAACATTGCTATAATGCTTTGCACTTTGCAAAGCACTCTTTCTGTATTTTCTCATTTGACTAGAATATGGGTTCACAAAAGCAACAATATAAGAATAAAATGGGACCATCTCCCATCCAAAAGCAAACAGTAGTTTTTAGCTATGCCCTTCTACATAACAAAGCCTATGACTTCAGTCTTATAATAATGATGGTGGTAGTGGTGGTGGTCATGGTGATATTTAAATAAACAACTTGTAATATAAGTATTATAGGTATACTTGCCATTTTGCCTATAAAAAAGCTAAGACTTACAAAAATTAAATAATAATTATAATTATACAGTCAGAGGATACAGTAAGAATAGTTACACAATTAACAAACACTGGAAGTAGAATTTGAACCCATGTCTTTCATTAACTTTATTATATCAGTATAATACTATTTTAAAGAGGCAATCTAAAAAAGGAGGATGACAGTCTATTAGTCAAGAAGGTGTTTAAGTCCAGCCCTCTGACCAATGATGATTGTTTTACCAATAACAAGTAAAAATTCCTCAAAGACCCCAGTTCCTCCTCTCCAAAATATTACTGCTCTTATAAAATAATACAATCTTGTTCAGCAATTAGTTTATGTATATCTCTTGTCACCAACTAGACTGGAAGCTCTTTATACATATTTTTTCCTCCATAATGACAAACATATGAGGTACCCAATAAATATTTGTTGACTGATTCTTTCATTTGGCAATACCTTTATAACTCATAGTTCCATATTTGTAGGATCTTCAAAGCAAAGACTTATTCTTCTCTCTTTTATTATGCCTCATTTCCTTAAACGATGATGTAGCTTCAAATGAAGCAGAGGTCAATAGCTTATTTTCTACTTCAGAACAATTGAGCTAAGACAATAATTGAAGTTTATTGACTCAGTCTTCATTTTTTTTAGCCCTGATCCATTGCTTTTAATTATATGAGAGTCTGTCCTTAACATTTCAATCTCACTTCAGTTCTCAAATGTTAAATCTTTTTTCTGAGTCTTGGATGTGGCTGTTGAGTTTTCTCTAAGAATTTAGGAACTATGGGTTAGGAAAATGAAAATTAAGGAGATTCTATTATGATAAATTCTTAGATTAAGAAAAATAATCCAAGTGACTTCTGTGTGTGGCCATAAGCAATCTTTTTCAATTGTTATGCTGCTTTTATGTTGCAAATTTATCTGCCTTTGGCAGATATTCATGTCACAATTATAAATGGTGGGTTAAGAACACATAGTACCAACAAAAATATTTATAACTAGTTGCAGGTCTTTTTGTAGTATTATAATGTAGGACCTGTTGGAATACACAGGAGCCACCTGACAGTGACTGCTGAAGATCCAACCCAGACCTACAGAATGGATCTCCTCTTGTGAGAGGATGATACAAGGAGACTGAGAGGCCGTTGCTGTTGTCTGACCTCTCTAAGAGGCCGTTGCGTTGTCTGACCTCTCTCCTCTTCCCTTTGCCTCCAATTTATTTCATTCCCAGTCCACAATACCTGTGTCATATGTGTTATATGTTGTATTATATGTTGTATTGATGTTATTTAGATTTTAAATCTATTAGAGTGGGACCTTATCATCATGTTTCACATGATAGCTATTCAGCAGAGCACCCTATTTAAGAAAGTCTTATGACTGTTACAAAATAAAACTCCTTATAATCAAAATAGATGAAACATATAGCCATATAATAGAAAAAAAATTTCAATATAAAAAGATAGTTAAAATTTAGTCCTATAAGGGACTTTGGAGAACATATAGTTTAACCAGTCCAACTTACATGTGAGAAAAAGAGGTGAAATACTTGGTGCAAGTTACATAAGAAAAAATAAGGAAATGTGCTCACCACATTGCTTGCTGCATCACATTTTTATTGTTTGCCCTCTATTCCCCAAACTTACTTTGATTTTTCTATACCATTAAATTTGTAGATAGGAGACTTTGAATTTGAATCTGAGTTACTAGCTATAGGATTATGTCCTATATTTAACATCAGTCTTTTCTCCCATTTATCCAACAATTAGTTACTACCCAACATCTGCTTAAAAACCTCCTAAATTAGAAAGAAGAAAGTAGATAAGCACCTAATAAGCACCACAATCAGGAAACAGTTCAAATCTCTTCAGATACTCACTAACTCTGAGTAAGTCATTTAACTTCTTGATGCCCAAGGCTTCAAGAATATGTGTATATATACAGGACTGCTTGCCATTTGGGGTGGGGGTGGAGGGAGGGAGGGGAAAAGTCAGAACAGAAGTGAGTGCAAGGGATAATATTGTAAAAAATTACCCAGGCATGGGCTCTGTCAATAAAAAGTTATAATTATTAAAAAAAAAAAGAAAAAATAATAAATGAAGAAACTGAAAAAAAAAATAAGAATATGGGTATATCTGCATTTAGTAAAGGGACTTTTTTCACTGGAGTCATAGAGTCAGTAAAAAAAAAAAAATGGCTTGGATGGGAGGTGACAAGGGGAAGAGATAAAAAATCAGCTTCTGTGGATTTTCAACCCATTGTTGAACTCATCCGTTCTTTAGACCAACCAGAATAAATCAGCTGATGTTTCAAATACTTGAACAGCCATCATATTCTACATAAATCAAAATGTGATAAATATCCCCAGCTCCTTCAAGTGATCCTATTATTTCTCATCCATTTTCTTAATCCATCCTCCCAGAATCTATTGTTGATCCAAACAAGAAAGAAATCAAAGAAAGCTAAGTCATCTTTTATCTCAACTCCCCATTCCCAAAAACATATCTCAATATCTTGTGATTTCCCTATGTAGGTAGAAGGCTGGGGCAGCCAATCATAATAGTCATTCAGGATCTGCATAAAGAGTGCTTTTCTGTTACTAAATGGTTGTTGTTTATCTGTAAAATAAAGATAATAGTGTTTCTATTATCTATCTTCTAGGGTTGTTATAATGAAAAGGTTTTGTAACTTAAAGATCTATATAAATATAAATTATTATTTTTGTTTACCCTATTTGCTTTGATGATTTTTTTTAAATTTTGTCTTGCTAGTTTAACAAAGATTGGAAAAATTATTCAGAGTCTGAATCACGGACTAATAACTGTTTTGTACCTAGTAGCATAGAAGGAACTAAATCTTAATGGGTAAGATTTAGGCAATTTGGGCAGGACAGCCCTTCTAGGGCTCCTGAATTTATAATGTAAATTTAACTTGCCTGGCTCTGAGCCAGAGATGGGCCGTAGGCAGGGAGGAATATGAGATGTCAGAAAAGAGCCCTGGGGACATTTTAAAATGAATTGGAGAAACAAACATGGCAATTGGCATTAAGCCAGTCTGTCCTTATCCTCCAGTCAATTTACCTTTGCTAAAATTTTAATAGCAATGCTGGGGATTGGAGCACAAGCCAGATACAGGTATAATTGACAAATGCATGAAACAAGCTACAAGTAGAAGAATGAAAGCTGCAAGAATGTGTAGAAAGAATATTCCAATAGACCCAATTTATTATGTTATGGGAATCACCATAAGAAGAGTTAGACCAGAGACTATTTCCTGTAACTTTCTGTAACAAGGTAAAATGATTTTCAGACTTTACACATGGCATGCTTTCTGAGATATTGGAACAAGTGGGTCATCAAAATACCAGTTATGCTCATCCTTTCTCATCAACAGAATGAAGTGACTTGAGATGGGAAATTAAAGTTTGTGGTTGTACAAACAGGTGAGTGGAACTTGACATTGATCCTCATTGATATTTCTACTTTAGTGAGAGTTTTTTAAACTTTGAATAAATGTCATAAAACCAAAAACTGGTGTTTGAGTAAGTGGAGAACATAAGACCTGGGACAAAATATAAGAAATTTTCCTAAAATATAATTAAGTTCCAACAATTCTATAAAGGAAATTTCTAAAATTTATGTAACATCATTCCCCTTTTGGGCAAAAAAATAATATTTTTTTTTCATAAAACTGACTAGATATCTATCTTAGCTATTATTTATTTTAATGAAACTAAAAGTTTATTATAATTTTATTATAACAACCCTCACAAAATCTTAAAATACACAATAAAAATAATATGAGGAAAGATGGCATAGCAGATAAGGAACTGGGTTCAAATGCCTGGGTTCATGCATTACCTTTTACACATACTGACTACAGGATCCTGAGAAAATCATTCAGCTTCTCAGGGCCTCCAAGAAAGTCTGACTATAAATTGCAGAGGTATTGATCTGTACTTGTAAATGAAGTTTCTCATCAGGAGCTCCTTTTACAGATGAAATCACTAGTCCAACAGAAATAAATGAATGAACAAATGAAAAACTGTATAAATAAGTGAATAAGTAAGTGAGTAGGTAGATAGATAAATGAAAAAATAACATCCCCCACACAAATATTTGTTTATTTAATTTTAAATAATTAATTAGTTAAAAATTCCTTACATTTTACATATTTATAAATTGTCGATAATAATCATTATTCTAATATCATTGATATTATGAGTAGACTTGTTTTAGGACCCAAAGTTCCTCTGAAAGTCATATTCATGAAGATATTGCTGTTTATATTCTTTTCCAACCAATACCAGAGAGTCATATTTTGACTTTAGAACAACTAAAACAGAAAACTCGATTTCATACAAATGATATATCGTAAATAGTATAACACTAAATGTATTATTTACTTGCAAATAGTATAATATGAAGCAGCTAGATAGTGTAGTGGGTAAGGCACCAACAGTGGAGTCAGGAGGACCTAAGTTCAAATGTGAATTTAGACATTTAACACTTACTAGCTGTGTGACCCTGGGCAAATCATTTAGCCCTAATTGCCTCACAAAAAGAAACAAACAAAAACCAAATAGCATACTACAAAAATTTTCATCATTTTACTTCACAAAATAGGGCAGTCTTTAGGCATAATCAAAATATCATAAGATGTTTAATTTGAATGCTTGTTTCAAGATATTATTTCAATTATACAAATTGTTCTTGTTTAGATGAAGTACAATCTAAAGTACCATATGTGTCCTGGAGAAAAACTTCCCATCCATTCCTATTTTTTAATATCTAGGTCAAAATAAAATGAGAAATGTTTCTGTAATATAATCAAGAGATGAATAAGTAGGTCTTCACTTTCTTTTTTTTTTCAGGGAAGGAATTTTAATTAGAAATATATACAAAACATTATTTAACACATTTATTATCCATAGTGAGAATTTTGATTCTCATAAGTACAATTACTTTATCTTTCCAGATTAGAGCATAAAATTTTAAGGAATTTCTATTAAGAGTAGTTCCCCTCCCCCCCAAAAAAAATCTCCAAAAATACAAATATCAGAAAAAGGATTTTTTTTTTATAAATGAGTTTTCTTCATCTTCATTATTATCACTCAGAAGGGGAAAGGGTAATAATTTTCATTTCAACAATCTTCAAAGTATATTAGCACAAGAAATCCATTATGTTTCACAATAATTTCTATGAGCTTAATATTCTGCCTATATAATGAATGATTTAGCTCTGTTTTTATCACGTTAGCATCATAATTTTGAAAGAGCTTTCATTTTAATGTGCTTTTTAAAATATAGTTGAATACTTTTATAAATAGCAAAAATTGCATTTCCTCCTCACTCACATTTTACAAAAGAAATGGTTGTAAAGGACATAATTTGTCCAAATTGCATTAAAGGACACATTATTTAAGTAAAGCTTAGAGACCTATGTTTCATCCTGACACTAAATGAATTCTGTTGATTCATTTCTAAGACCGAGTTGCAGAGCAAATGATGATCTGCATCAGCAGGATTTCTTCACTGAGTTCTCTATATTGATAAAATAACAGGTTCTGTTTAAAAAAAAAAAAAAAAAAAGTATTCACAGAATTCCTAAATGAAAAAGCCTTATTCAGTAGGAGAAATAGTACTACTTTTAGCTATTAATATGATAAAATATAAATTATTTGTAGATCATTTGCAAAGCAGTTCAGTCTAAGATAATTCTCCCATATTATATCATTTTCATTAAAAAAAAAAAACTATCGAATAAATTGAAATTTTCTCTTATTGCAGCATTCATATCTAGAGCTTTTCAAAGTGAGAAATATTCCCTAGCCTAAATTTCAACAACATATCATCCATATGTAATTAAGTGAGCATCTTTTAATATGTTTGTTGCTTCACCCTCTTGTGATATAAAATAGGAAGATTTTAATTTTCAATTAATTAGTTACAAAGGTTTTCAGACATATGGGCAATTTTTTTCTCACTTAATTATTTGTAAATGAAAACATATGGAGATGCTTTACATATGTTTCACTGATTTTTTTTATCATATTAATAGCTATAGGCAGTATTATTTCTCTTACTGAGTAAGGCTTTTTCATTTATGAATTCTGTGGACAGCTATTATTTTTACAGGACCTGTGATTTTATCAATATAGAAATTGGTGAAGAATTTCTTCACCAGTGCAAGTCAAAAACACTGCAACACAAAGATTTTTAAAGCTGAGAAGTTAGTAACTTATCTATAGTTGTACAATCGATATATGTCAGAGTTGATGCAAACAAATGCATAATCTTTTACATGACATCAAGATTCTTTTTAGTTTCGTTTTGTTTCTTAAATGTTTTTCATTTTCTCTGAAAAAAAGTTATCATCTTGCCAATGTATTCTGTTTATACAATTCAAAATACCAATGTAATTACTTAAATGTCATTCTTTCTGCTACTAAAGCATTCACACAAAGCAGTCTTTCTATAATAAGATTATTTGTGAATTGCCATAATAAATAGAGACATTTTCGTTGGGTTTGTTTTCTGTCTGGAGGGAGGGGTGTTTGGGCTTTTTAATTCTGTGTTTCTATAGTTTTCCCATTTAAACTTTCCCTATTGTCTTTACTTATAAAACTTTCATATGTTCTAGTGGATTTTCTTTCAAACTATTTGTGTTTTCATCCAATACAAAAGGATATTATTAGCTTTATAAAAATTCAAGACAATAAAATTGTTTTAATTAAATTTAAATTGAGTTATAAAAATTCTAATTATATATATAATTATTCTAGAATTGTAGCAATTTTAAAGTTAGTTTTATTGAAAAATCAATATTGCAATATACTTACAAAAATGAATGATAATAAGAAATATAATTGATATTATGGACTTTTTATGTTTTTCACACAGAGCGATTGCCTTTAAGTATGCATACTTCATGTTCAAAGGAAGCCAGTATCTCAACAAGGGAACTCAACTAAAAAATGGGTTAGTCTTCCCATGCATTTATTAAAGGTTTCCTATATTGGTAGACTGCTAAAAGCTAGGGATATAAATGAAGGTAAAAGCATAATCCCTGACCTCAAGGAGCTTACATTCTTGTGGGGAAGATAATATGCAAATAAATATTTACATATATAAAATATAAATCAAGATAATCTCAGAAAAAAAGGCAGTAGCAATGGAGCTAAAAGGATAGAGAAGCAGATTAGATTTAAACTAGGTCTTGAAGGAGGCAGAAATCTTAAGCAGTGGTGAAGAGTCAATTGGAGAATAGCTTAATAAATTATAGTATATGAATGCTATGGAATACTATTGTTTTGTAAGAAATGACCAACAGGATGATTTCAGAGAGGTTTGGAGAGATTTACATGAACTGATGCTAAGTGAAATGAGCAGAACCAGGAAATCATTATACACCACAACAACAAGACTATATGATGATCAATTCTGATAATCATGGCTCTTTTCAACAATGAGAAGATTCAAACCAGTTCTGCTTGTTCAGTGATGAAAAGACCCATCTACACCCAGAGAGAGAACTGTGAGAACAAAGTGTGGAACACAACATAGTATTCTCACTCTCTCTGTTGCTATTTGCTTGCATTTTGTTTTCTTTCTCAGTTTTTCTTTTCCTCCCTTCTTTATCTGATTTTTCTTGTACAAGAAGATAACTGTATAAACATGTATACATATATTGGATTTGATATGCATTTCAACATATTTAATATGTATTGGACTCCCTGCCAGGTAGGAATGGGGTGAGGGGAAGGAGAGGAAAATTTGGAACAAAAGGTTTTGCAAGGGTCAATAATTGGAAAAATTGCCCATGTATATGCTTTGTAAATATTTTTTTTTTAAAAAGAGGGAGTCCTACTTGATAGTCTCTAAGGTCTCTTATTTCTAAATCTATAATTCTTTGATGCCTTATCACCAACTAGTAGATGAACTAGTGAGCAGAAAGCTGATTTTAAGTCAGAAAGACTGATATAGTATATCCTCTGATATATACTGTATGATGCATAACTGTTTATCAGTCATCCCAGTTCTTTTGATGGCTAGTCATGCATTCACATAGAAATAGGCTTATTTACCAAGATTTCCAGAGATAACTTTCATCCTCAATTTATATACCAAAGAGTTAAATGGTTTCTAAGGGAAATTGAAGACCCAATACTCAAGGAGAGAGTATGCAGTAAGGTACTGATAGAAATATTAGTCTGGTCTCTTAGAAATTCAGTAGTTGCATTTCTGCTAACGTAGACATCTGTAAGGATAACTCTAAGTACCTTTTTTTTTTTTCCCAGAAAACAAAACTCATATGGAAAGCTTTCCAATAAAAGAACCTGCCAGAGGAGAAAAAGATGGTCATTATTCTAAGTTGTTGTTATTGGGACTTCTGTGCAACATCTGATACTGAGAGTTGTCAAAGCACAAAGCCAAGAACTGAAAAGGCAGCAGGAGCCAACTCTACTGCAGTAAGCAATAGAGTTATTGGGGACCTTATGGCCTTCCTTTTGCCAAATGGGAAGGGACGCTGGCAGTAACAGTGTATATAAATTGTGAATAACAGGTTGAAGAGCCAAGAAATTACTTCATCAAGGGAGAGGGAGGGAGAGAGAAGGAGAATCTTGATCTCAGGGACAATCAATTTCTGTGCTGAAGTATGAGATTTGATTATCCTTATCTAAATTCTCATTGCTTCAAATCTTGTTATTATAAAATTACTCTTCACCTTTGCATTTAATTAGGTAAATTTTGAATCACTGTCATTTCCACATATCAATATACAAATTCCAATTCCCCATACCCTCACCACTACCCAACCCTACAGGTAAGAACTCTCAGTAGAATTATGCTCTTCAGATTATGTAAAAGGAGAAACTAGTGTTTTGGTTTCTTTTGAAAATAAAATAAAATATTTTCATTTCTTACTCAGAATTTTAATTCAGAATTTCACACCAAATCAAAAAAATTAACAAGTCTCCATTTTAAGATGTAGTAAGTCTTGGTGTGGAAAGAACAATGAAAGCTTTGTATTCTAGTTCTGACTTCATATGGACTTAGGAAAAGCACAGCTTCTCCAAGACTCAGTTTCTTTACCTTCTGTGGGCTGCTTGTCCCACAGACAGACTGTGAGGAGAATCCTTCCTTCAAAAACTGCAAAGTGACATAGAAAGGAGATCTTCCCCAAATTCACCAAGGAGGCCAGAATAAAATTCCCATAAGACCAGGCCATTAGTAATGATTGCTAAATATGACAAAGTATCTCTTTATGCTAGAAGATTGAAGCAAGAACTCTTTTCTTATTGTCACCTCATACAATGTTTCTCCTGAAGCATAGTTCAGATGTCATTTCCTGTAGGAAGATTTTCCCACTTCTCCCCATCATAAATTCCCTCTCCCTTTCAAAATTACTTTATATTTCTTTATAAATATTTGGTATTGAGTACTATACATAAAGAACTTCTCAAATTTAATTGCATACATAAAGTCAAATATGCTGTTTTACAACAAAGTTTTTCTGGCTCATATATCAATAATATTACAATTCCTTGAAATAATTGACCTTTTGATCTGACCCTAAAAACTTCACTTTAAAAAAGAGACCCAGACCAAACACTTCTTCATTACCTTCTAGCCTGTTCAACTCACTCATTTTCTGTGTTCTTTCTCTTTTTTTTTTTTTTTTTTAATTTAATAGCCTTTTATTTACAGGATATATACATGGGTAACTTTACAGCATTAACAATTGCCAAACCTCTTGTTCCAATTTTTCACCTCTTACCCCCCCCACCCCCTCCCCTAGATGGCAGGATGACCAGTAGATGTTAAATATATTAAAATATAACTTAGATACATAATAAGTATACATGACCAAAACATTATTTTGCTGTACAAAAAGAATCAGACTCTGAATTATTGTACAATTAGCTTGTGAAGGAAATCAAAAATGCAGGTGTGCATAAATATAGGGATTGGGAATTCAATGTAATGGTTTTTAGTCATCTCCCAGAGTTCTTTTTCTGGTATAGCTGGTTCAGTTCATTACTGCTCCATTAGAAATGATTTGGTTGATCTTGTTGCTGAGGATGGCCTGATCCATCAGAACTGGTCATCATCTAGTATTGTTGTTGAAGTATATAATGATCTCCTGGTCCTGCTCATTTCACTCAGCATCAGTTCGTGTAAGTCTCTCCAGGCCTTTCTGAAATCTTCTGTGTTCTTTCTCTCTTCACCCTGGAAATTCATTCCACTACTTACTACTTTTCACACTGGAAGCACCCTTCATCCCTAAGACTTCTTCTGCTTGACTGCTTCTTCCCAGTACCTCCATTTTAATGAGGGGGTTCAGTTCAACCATATCATCATCTCCCTTCATACTTGACTCCTAATTTATCTCCACAAGATTTTCTCCATCATGCCACTAAGCTGGATGTCATCATTTTTTTTTCCTACCTACCTCATATGCCTTTTCATGTCACTTTTATTAGGTTGTAAATTCCTCTATAGCAGGATTGACTTTTTCCCCCTTATATTTATATTCCTGGGGCTTAACACAGTACCTGGAACATAATAAGTGCTTAATAAATGTTTGATGACCTGCCTTGACCTCTGGTCATAAACATCAGACAAGGCATAAAACAGGGTGATATGTGCTCACCAAATGTGTTTACTCCTGAGACTAAAGAGATCCAGTGGGGATTCCTTGTAAATGACTTAATCCTCCAGAAGATACTGTCGGTTTACAACATTATTATGGTTTCATCACACTTCTGGAATATTTCATGGTCTTCTAGAAGAAGAGTTTGTCCTATCCATCAACATAGGAAAGACAATTTTGATGAAGGACTACTGAAAAGATTTCAACACACATTTGGGTAGACATTTTATAGAACTTGTATATCAATATGCATATCTGGGATTAACAACAGATGTGCAACTAGAGTTGAATACAGAGAATGGACTGATTGCTTTCCAAAAATGGCAAAACTCTTTTACTGACCCAAGCTTTCCATGAAAGGAGAGTATTATTGAACTCTCTTCAATAATAACATTTTATCAGTACTACAATATGGCAATGAAATATGGGACATGGCTATTTCCAAAGAATTAAAAATTAATATTTCACAAAATTCATGAAGAAGCTCATAATATATAGAAGCAAATTACAGTTTAGAATCAATGAAGAACCACAAAGAACAGTGATAAAAAGCAAAGTCAAGAATATAATGCAGACAATTTTGGGAAGAGGGTGCAGTAGGTTGTAAAATTCCAACTCTCCTGATTTCCCCTCACAAATAGAAAAATTTGTGCCTCAGATTGGTGAAAAACTAAGAAAACTTGTGGTAGAACAAGGGGACCTCCAAATACAACCTAAGAAAATCCAATGAAAGACCCAGGGATTAACCTGTGTGAAGTGCAAACACTTCTAGGATAGCTACACAGAAACTCCAAGTGGGGAGCCCTGGGGCGAGTTGGGTGTGGGTGGAGCCTCAGCAGGAACCACAGAAACTTTCACCTCCTGGACAACATGTGGAATCAAGATCTAAGTCTAGGAAGACTGAGGGAACTTCAGCTGACTGGGAACACCAGCCCCAACTGTGCTACAAAGCCAGACCCCTGGTTGAGAAGGAACCAGCCCACCTTATGAGTGCAGGAGGAGTGGGGTAGGCATGATACAAAGTCTCAAAGATGAAAATAACTTTGAAATTTAGAATTGGGCAAGGAAAAGCTAGTGAAGCTATGAGTGACCAAGAAATAAGAAAATATATTATAAAGAATGAAAAAAATAGAGCAGAATGTGAAACATAAGAAAAACAATAGATCTGGAGAACAGATCGAAAAGAGAAAATATAAGAATAATTAAATTGCCTAAAAGTTGAGATCAAAAAAAGAATCTTGCCATAATAATGCAAGAAATAATACAAGAAAATTGTCCTTGAGTGATAGAACAGGAGAGAGAAGTAGAAATAGAAAAAATCCACTATCACCACTTCAAAGAGACCCTTTGTAGAAAACAACATAGGAATTTTATTGCCAAATTTTGAAACTCTCTGAACAAAGAGAAAACTTCAAGAAACAAGAAAAAAGCAATTAAAATATGCTGGTGCTACAATTAGAATTGTTCAGGATTTATCAGCAGTCACAATAAAAGACTCGGGGCCCTGGAATCATATATGACACCAATCAAAAGAACTGTGCTTGTGCACCAAAATATCACATACAGTCAAGTTATCCATAATATTGAATGAAAAAAAATGGACATTCAACAAACTTGCAGATTTTCAGGACTTTTCTCCAACCAAACCTGAACTCAACAGAAAATATAACATGTAAGAGCCAATATCCAAGATTAATTTTAAGGAACTTAATATGGACAAATCGTTATGGGTTTGCTTGTGTGTTTGTTTGTTTGTTTGTTTGTTTTTATATAAATGGGAAATGGGTACCATATTTGTAAGATTGACATCAACAATAGGACAGCTCAAAAGAAAGATTGAGGCAGAGTTAAGACAAAAATAATAATTATACAAATGAGATGCAGAGGAAGAATAGACAGAGAAGCATTAAAGGGCTCATAATTCTGAAAACTTACTCACATCAGGAATGGGTTAAATAGGTAACACTACATATATACCATGAAGAGTATATAGAGCACTCTACAAAATCTATAAAGAAATAAGGGGAGAGGGATGGGCATATCAGGAAGCAAAGAGTGTAAGAAGAAGACAAGGGAAGGATCCATGGTTAAGGGAAGGTTAAGTAATCGCAAGGCAAGTTAGGAGCAGAATTAAAGCAAAGGGTCAGCAGGGATAGGAAAGAGGGATGTGTGTGTTGGGGGAGGGTGAGGTATGTGTGTCTATGTATGTGTGTGTGTATATGTAAACATAAATATATCCTTTCTTAACTACTAGCCTATTGGGGGTAATGGAGGAAGATGAAAGGAGGAAAAAAAGAATAAAGTAAAAAAACTGAGCAGCAGAGAACAAAAGAAAAATTTACAAGGAAGTAAAGATCTTGATCTGATGATTTGTTGTTATATATTTTAAATCCTTCCTGATGTTCTGCTGTGCACATGACAATGTTCTTTTGTTTGTTTGTTTCATTTTGTTTTGTATTCCTTTTTTATTTTCCTTTTTTCTTATTTTTTAAATAAAACAAAAAATTTTTAAAGAATATAATGCATATTAAAGAGGAAAAATGGATCAATCATATAGCAAAAGGGATAGCAAATGGATATCCAGAGTGTTCTATTGGCATTCTTGAAATGTATGGGACAAATCAAGGGAGGTCTTTAGAATGTTAGATCAGTAGTAGACTTTCAGGATGACATGAACAAGCATTTGATGGAATAGGCAATCACGGATGAGTTGCAATCTGTAGTGCTAAGGAGAAAAGCTAAATTCAAAAACATAGATCCTTATGAATATATGAACATTATTAAAAGGCAGGGTAGTAAAAAAGGAAGAAAGATCAGACATTCATTTGAGTAAAGTTCTATAAAAGACCAGTTATTGTTTATTTTATTTATATCTATAATTTCATTGGTGAGAATACTAGCTTTGAGAAACTACCCACTACCAGTTTTAAAAGAATAGAAAATGAACTTCCCTTCCTTCTTTGCAAAATTGCAGATTTCTTGGGAGGTCTTATCAGTATGGAAAATTACATATTCTGTCAAGTTTGTGTTAGTTTTGCTGAACCACTTTTCTCTATTTTATTCATTGTTCCAGGTAATGAAAGATGTGCTTTAGGAAATTAGGGTGAGATTAACAAAAAAAAGATTAGAAATGTTTAAAAGTTAAAGTAACATATTACCAGAATAAAGATGAGAGAGTAAGGAAGCAGTCAAAAAGGACCAGGCCACAGTGAACAGAAGCAATAGTGAAGTTGGAGTGATTTGGTGACAAGCATCAATGGGGGCCTTGAAACAAATGAGATCATTTTGCCCCAGGCACACACATTCCCCACCATACCCGGGTGACAAAGATGAGTCAGGCTATCTTTTAAACAATTCAGTTGATGCAAAACCACCACCTCACTCCCATCAGTTAATCTTTGCAAACTCTTTGCTCAGTTTGAGTTTTAAACACATTACCCTGATGTTTATGTTCCACACAGAAATTGGAGATTTTTCATCAGGATATACAAAAAGCCTGGAAGTTTGTGGTCTAACAAGTCCTCCCACTCAAAGCCAGAGGATGGCAGCTGAACAGACTGTGTGAAAAGAAATAAATAAGGGAGAAGGAAAATCCCAAGACTCAGAGACAATGAAAATAGCGCCACCCTATAAAACTGAACTACGTTATGACTCAAATCTCTTTCTGTTCACACCAAACTGGCCTAAAACCAGGGCTGTGCACTCAACTCTACTTGGTGTCACACAAAAGTAAAATTGTTCATCACAAAAAAAAAAAAAAAAAAAAAAAAAAAAAAAACTACATACTGCAAACATTATGATGTTGCTGTTTTAAAAACTGTAAGATGAAGTCCTAGGCTGAATAACTTCTCATTAATAACAAAGCAAGTTTTCTCCTAGAAATCCAAAATAAGTCATCAACAAGACTCACTCTTTTTCTTTATTTCCCTCTCAGTTTAAAATTCCACCCTTCACCCCAATTACAAAGCTCTATAATGTCATTCATTCATTCACTCATTCATTCCACAAATATTTATACCTTCTACTTGATACCATCAGGGATAAAAAATGTTGTTCCAAACATCAAAACTCTTTTAAGTACCTATGTGCAAATTACTCAGAATACAAGATAAAAAGAGATAATTATTCCCCTCAGGGAGATTACATTCTAGTGTAAGATTATATAAATCAAAGTCATTTCTAAGGGAAACCTGGCTAAAAAGGGAGGAGGGTTTCCAGGATGGAAAGCAAGTAGGACTCTGTTGAAGCCATGATTTGAAGGAATTCTATAGGAATGGAGGTAGTACAGTAAATACATAAAGATCCATTCCTTCAAGGAACTTGAGGATAACACAAAGATATGCTACTTCCAAATAAATCCTACTCTGGAAATAAAAAGGTAATCCTTTTTTTTAAATAATTATAACGTTTTATTGGCAGAACCCATGCCTGGGTAATTTTTTACATTATCCCTTGCACTCACTTCTGTTTCGACATTTCCCCTCCCTCCCTCCACCCTCTCCCCAAGATGGCAAGCAGTCCTATGTACCTACTAGATACAATATATGTGTGCAGAACCAAACAGTTTTCTTCTTGCACAGGAAGAATTGAATTTAGAAGGTAAAAATAACCCGGGAAGAAAAACAAAAATGCAAACAGTTTACACTCATTTCCCAGTATTCCTTCTCTGGGTGTAGCTGCTTCTGTCCATCACTGATCAGTTAAAACTGAGTTAGATCTTCTCTTTGTCAAAGAAATCCACTTCCAACAGAATTGATCCTCATATAGTATCGTTGTTGAAGTATATAATGATTTCCTGGTTCTGCTCATTTCCTTTAGCATCAATTCATGTAAATCTCTCCAAGCCTGTCTGTATTCATCCTGCTGGTCATTTTTTACAGAACAATAATATTCCATAATATTCATATACCACAATTTAAAGGGAATCTTTAAGACCCTATTCTCAATGCATTTATGTAATACTTTGATCTCTTAGGAGAAAAGATATTTCACAAATTAAAAATGGTGATTAGCCATTAGTATTCTCTTGTAACTATTAGGAAGCCAAGTCTCAAATGCCTTTAAAAGAATTGCTTTGCTCATGCTAATTTTTTTTTCATTTTCTATTTATTACTATGACAAGCTGATTGAAATTGTTATATCCTTTCACATTCATTTCCTGGGTCTTCTATCTCTACTTTCCTCTTCCCTCCTTTTTCAGTATCTCCATTAGATTCCTTTTTCTTATTAAAAAGAAAGATCTAGAATAAGACTCTAATACCATAATGTGATATAATTTAATATATATTTATCAATATAATGGTGAAATTTTAAGTCATTCTGATAAAGGAAGAGGAAGATGATGGGAAAAAGAAATACTTATGAGAACCAAGCTATTATTTCACATACAAATGATAATGACCCATTCTACCCATGGTTAAAGTTTGGCAATGATGAAAATTTCCCCTGTTACATTCCAAAATCAGCTAAAGAATGAATTTCACCAATTTTGAGTAGTTCAAAAATATGTGAAATAAAGAGGACAGACCAAAACTTAAGCTCTTATTATTTAATTTTTCATGACTTTATCTAACAAAAACATTCTTTGTACTTTTAGTATAAGACAGTAAGGCCTCATAGTGAGAGACAAGCTTCGTGGAAAGGCATTGTTTAGAAGCTATAGGAACATGATAATATTTGTAAAGCACTTAACATTATACCTGATACATAGTAGGAATTATGTAAATGTTAGCTATTATTATTATTTAACCAGAGACATTAAATTACTTGGCCATGGTCACATATGTAGTAAGTAGTAAGTTGAATCAGGAAGCAAACCCAAACTTTTAAAATGCAAATCCAGTGTTCTATTTCATTATATTCTTTCTCCTAGACTAAAAAAACCTAACTGCTTACAGCATGGTGGTGAGGGACCCTACTTCAAATTTAGAATCACAAAAGAGACAAACAAAACAACATACACACACAAAAAAAAAATCCGAAACTTGAAGGTTTCTATGGAAGTGATGATATGAACAGTATCCCTCTTCTTTTCCCCTTTTCTGGACTTCTTACCCTTGTTAACTCACAACAGGGGTTAGACAACTCTTTCAAATTATAATGCTTACAAGTTAAGAATTTTTTCTAACAAAGTATTTTTATAAGAAAATTGCATTTTAAAAAAATCTCCTGTTAAATTTGTTATGATGACTCTGACCTATGTTGCTAAGTACTTTAGAAAAAAAAAAAAAGAAAAGAAGGTTAAGGAAAAGACTTGAGAAGGGAGAAGATAAGTAAAAATCAATAAAAGCATCCATTCTCAACATTTTTAAAACAAAATTTTAATATGAAATAGATTTTATGTCCAATAGTTTTTAAAGCATCCTTTTCTTGACACAGAGATTATCTATTTTGGGGAAAACATGAGCTCTAAGTCTGCTCTTAAAATCTTAAAATCATAGAAATGATAGACTTGGAAGCAAGGTCAGAGTTTACCTTTTTAAACCTGAATCCAAATTAAGATTCTAATGTGTGGCGTGCATGCGCACGCGCACACACACACACACACACACACACACACTAGGTCATACACTATCAAAATAAAAATTTCCAATGATGGGAAACATACTACCCCTGAGACAACTCATTCCATTTTGAGGCAACTCTAATAGTAAGTAAATCTTTCCTTATGCTAAGTAGAAACCAGCCTCTTTGTTGTTTCTACCCATTGAATTTAAATTTGCCTCCTGGAATCAAGCACTATATATACCCAGAAGCATTACATTTTCTCTATTCTCAATGCCATTTAATTTACAAGCCCATCTAACTGTTCCATGTTCTAAAAGTATCCTGTTGGTATTACTCATTCAAATTTACATTTGTCTCATGTATAAAACGTATGCTACATTGTTTAATATAGGACCAAGAATTCAATCAAATCCTATTGCTAATCCTAGCCCTCATGACACGATTTATAATCTCTTAAATTATTTCCCTACTCAAAACATGTAATCTTGAAACATTCCAAAACATTTTTGAGATTATTATTGTTTGAATTTGACTCAAAGTACTTCTGATTAGCAAAAAGATAAAAGAGCCAAATGTTTACCAAAAGTCTTCTTCTATAAACCTGTGTCTAAACCCTTTTCCAAGATGAATATTATGGGAGTTTGGCTTCAAGGATGTCATCAAATGAAATTTGTTTTAAAGGAATCCAAATAAATTAGAGAAATGATCATTTAACCTTTTCTGCTTATGCTCTGTCATTTCAGAGATTTTTGTAGAATCATAGATATCTACAATGGAAGAGTTTTTAAGGAGTTTAAAGGAAAAGGAAGGAATAGGGAGGAAAGAATCTAGCATATTTACAGAGAATCATAATGTGGATTTGGAAATGGGACAGACTTGATAGGGCATTAGTCTAACTCTCTCATGTATAAGTAAGGAAAGTGAGACCTAAAGAGGTTAAATGACTCCTCTCTTCCATTGATCTAAATTATTAAAAATAGAGTACATCAAAAAAAAAAGTGTTTTTTCATCTATAAAATGGAAAAATTAGACTAAATGATTTCTTTGGGTCCTGTTGACTCAAAAATTCCTATCTATGATTCTGTCAAAGCCGACTAAAATCCTATGAGCCTGAAGATAGAGGGAACAATGAGGATCCTCAGAAACCTTTTCTAAGATCTTGTATTAAAGAGTACAGTAGCCTATCTCTGAAAACCTTCAAGAAATGCAATTAACACTATTCTTAATATCTTTCTTCAGAAATATTAAATAGCTAGCATATTCATCTCTGGCTTCTACCATTGAGCACTTTATTCCAAGAGAAGCAAAGCATTGTGAACATCTGGGTTTTTTTTGTTTTTGTTTTTGTTTTTTTTAGAAATGCCAACAGAGCATGGCCATGCAAAATATAAATGATGACAAGTTATTTTGGATGAAGGACAGAGGTTTGATCATCCTTTTATCTTGGGTTCAAATAATGAACTCTTCTCTTTAATTCTGGTAAAATCTTGGGAAATTCAATTTTCTTTTCTGGATTTCAGTTTTCTTTATCTGCAGAATGAGAGGTTTGGATAATACATCCTTTGAAGTCTCCTGTTTTTGGTGATATTGATATTAGAGTTTGATCAGAAAGTCTTCAGTATTTTATAAACAATAGTAGTAAACACTGATGAAGAAAGCGCACTGGGTTCAAATCCTCCCTCTACTGTGTGGAAATGTCATTTACCTTTCTGTGTTACATTAACTGTTAAGTGAGGAATGGGACCAGATTATCTCTGAGTTCTTTGATTTCTGATCCCTAAAATAACCTATCATTTTCATTATCACCACTACAGTCATTTAAAAAAATCTAATAGAAACAAGAGATACAAAAATTGATGGATGAATAAATGAATGGATGAATCAGTGAACAAATAAAAAAGCATCAAGTGCTTACTGTGTGCAAAGTATTGTATTAAATCCTAGAGATACAAATAGAATCTCTGCTTAGAGACAAAACAGGTGGTAATATATCTTTTTCTATTTTCCAGCAAAAAAATCCATAACTATTTCTGCTAATCCATTTGGCAGTCATCTGGTGGTGTCAACTATCCTGATGTTTCAGTAGTTGTGGTTTCCAAAAAGGTTAGATTGCAGGATCTGCAGAAATAGTTGCCAAATCTCACCCCCTAGATTGATGACTGATGGGGTTGGATTGGAAACCAGGATGGTAGTCTGGGGAGAAATAGAATTCCCAGGATTCTTAAATTAAAATGCCAATTGTTAATGTCAATTGATCAGCATTGGGGATTGTAATGGAAGACATACTGGGCACCTTCTCTAATTACTTATAGCTCTGAGTGAAGGCTGCTGGAACCTGCCCTCAAAGAGTTTACAGATCAATAGGTATCTAAGACAAATTAACAAGTTAAAACAATACATGTTAGCATATAAATGTAAAAGAAATAACTTAGCAGACTGACATGGGAAATTCAAGAAAAGAGAGTTCATTTATAGTTTTAAAGGTCAGAAAAGACTTCATAGACAACATCTGAACTAGAAAGAAGGGAAGGCGTTCAACTAGTGAAAATAGGATGAGAAACATATTTTGTTGGATGTGATCAATATGTCAGTCAGTCAATAAGCATTTATTAATTGCTTAGTGTGTCAAGCACCATACTAGGTACTAGGGATACAAAATAAGAAAAGGGAAAACTTTCAAGGTACTTACATTCTAATAGGTGAGATAAAATGCAAATAATTATGTATAGAAAATATATATATATAAGATTAACTAGGGGTAGTCTAAAAAGAAAGGCACTAAGATTGAGAGAAATTGGGAACTTATTGCAGAAGATGGGACTTTAGCTATGATCTGAAGAAGCCAGAAAGCAATTGTGATTTTTTTTTTTTTTGCTTGACAACTATATTTATAGGAAAAGGAAGAGTGAAGTTGTGTTACAGTATTAGTAGTAATGCTGAAAAAAAAAAAAGAATAAAAGAAAGAAAAAGTATCAATGAAAAAATACACACACAGAGAAGAGAAAATCAAATTCAGAAGAATACACAAACAGAAAAGTTTTTCATAATTGCACTGTTTAATATTTGTTTAAAAAACTATCAGAAGTTAACAATTTCTTGTACAATCCTCTTTTTCTATTCTTTGAATAATGAAATGTTTGTTGATGGTCAAGTTCACAATAAAATTCAATTAGGTCAATTTAATTTTTACAAGATTGAGGGGGAGGAAGAATAATAATAGTAATAGCTAAGATTCATATAGTGCTTACTATGTACCAGCACTTTACCAAGCACTTTACAGTTGTAATCTTATTGATTCTCCCAATAATTCTAGGAGGTAGATGTTATTATTATTCCTGTTTTACAGATGAAGAAATTAAGGCAGAAATTAAATGATTTGCACAGGATCATATAGCTAATAAATGTCAAACTTTCCTGATTCCCATCCACCACTCTATCCACCTAGCTGCCAGGTGGAATGGAACTCAAATTCAATAGCACTTTCATCTTGTATTTAAAATTTTTTCATATACTTCTTAAAGACATATTTGTCTTGTTTTTAAAACATTTGTTTTAAAAAACACTTGCTTAAAATCTGACACCTAATTATTTCACCTTTTTAACCATTCAAATTTATGTATAAAACCTTTGTAGTTTTTAAAATGCCATGAATGTTGGCTATTTTTTTAAAATATGGAAACAGAATGATATTATTCAAAGCACACTAGACTTTGAGTCAAGAAAGAGCTGAGTTCAAATCCTATTTTTGACAATTAATAGCTGGATGGCCATGAGCAAGTCATTTAGCTTCCCTGAACTTCAGTTTTCTCATCTATGAATGAGAATAATAATACTTCAAATACCCACCTCACAGAATTATGGCAGGGATTAATAGAGGCAATGTATTTAAAGTGCTTTGTCATCCTTAACTAAAATGTTATATAAATGTCAACTATTATTATAAGCCAGTGAAAGAGAACAAACAGAATCTACTTTCATCCCACCCATCCAAAGAAAAAATTCTTGAAAAGAAAATCCTTAAAAAAAATTCCTCACAGACACATGGAAAGTCTCAGAGCCATGCTTTTCAAACATGAGGGATCTAAGTTTAAAACAGATACTATCCCCATTTACTCTATTTTCTAAATGAACTTAAATGTTATTTTCCTCTTTCAGCAACAAGCTGAAAAGAAAATAGACAATATTTGATTGTGAGCTATTGGAACATAGCCAATTGGACTGATTTGTGCAAACTCTGTATCCTCCTTTTTATAGATATCATAGAAACCTGGACCTGGTTGAGGCCTTGATAAGGTGACCTAACCCAACTCTTAATTTTCCAGGTGAGGGAACTGTGGCCCAAAGACATTAAATGATTTTGCTAAGATCATACAACTAACTAGTAATAGACCTCTAAATTGAATTCATGTTCCTGAAAAATGTTTCTTTTCTGTACCCTTATCTTGGAAGCAACTGTGATTCAACATATATCTATGTGATTCACATATATGTGATTCAACCTATATCTAAAAAAGGATCATTTTAATATCATTCCCAAATAGTAGCTCAGCTAGCATTTGTTTGGAGATTTCTGGGGAAAAGAAATTATTACCCATGGTAACTCATACCACTCTTGGATAGTTCTAATCATTAGGAAGTTTTTACTTACATCTAGTCTATATTTTACCTCTTTGCAACTACTTTCTCCTACTTGTAGAGTTCTAAGGTAAAGCAAAATTAATTCTATTCCTTCTTCTATATGACAGGCCTTCACTGAATGCAAATTTCATTCCTGTCCCTTTATGCGCAAATCTCTTATGCACAAACCTAAATGTTCCCATTTATGAAGACTTACTAAATTGGCATGCTACTATATTTGGATTTGCACTTGTAGTTCCTATTGTGAAAAGTAATTTAACTTTGACTTTATATTAAGTCATGCAAAAGTAACTTCCCTCCAAATAGAATGACAAAGAAAATAAGCTGTTTTTTTAACCATAGATTTTTTTTTTCCTAGCTTAAGGATTTTTTGCCTAGGGTTTACAGATCTTCTACCATTTCATGGATAAACTTCAAGAAGTACATAAATTTAGAAGATTACTGTTTCAATATAACTGGGCTCCTTTATAAACTTATGTATTTTATTTTATGTTTTTAAACACATTATTCTGAAAAAGTATCCATTTACTAGCCTGCCAAAAGAAGACATAACATCAAAAGGATTAAACACAGAAGTATCTTTTTGACTCACTGTCTTTTGAATAGGTCCTCCTATTCTTTCTTCTCATTCTGTATCCTTAATCCTAAATTATAGAATCAAAATTTCATTGACATTCATGTAACCTCTAGCCAGAGGTTACAAGGGTTTGACATTTGTAATGCCCATCATCAGAACATGTGCTTTAAGTTGTATTGAGTTGTACTGTGTTGAGTCATTCTTAACCTCTCTGTATCCCCCTTATAATGAAACATATAGTTGTGAGGAAGGGGTAGGACAGGAAAGGAAGGGAAATAAACTGCTTGGTTTGATTTGTTAATGTTCTTCACATTGTGAACGTAATACTATAGTATCAGGGTCAGTAGGACTTGTGTATTTTATTTATTGATTATTTTTCTAGTAGTAATGATAACATAATAATGATCCATCCACTCATAGACTTCATTTCAGTCTTCTTTTAAAACTTAGAATAGTTTTTTGGCACAGGGCAAGTCATGGCCAAGGGAGAAAAATGTGTTGTTTTTTTTTCTCTGAAGAGCTAACTGTGTCATACAAGGAAACAATCTTAACTTTACTTCATTAGCCCAAGACTCCAGGTAACTACTACCATTAAAATAGATCATCAAAAAGGAAAATGAAAGTTTTTTTAAAAAGAAACTGGTTGAACTGCATTTAAGATAAACTTTCTTAGATTTGACTCCCTCTAGAGTATATTGGAGGAAAAGACTTAATCCAGAGACATCTTTGCTATTTCACTAAAAAACATTTTACATTCATTTTTCTATTTTAAAAAAGCTAGCTTAAAATATTTTAAACTTTTAATTTCTCATGATTAGCATTAAAACATCACTGTTAAATATATGCTTTCTGAGTCCCCAACATATTCAGCCATGGTAAAGGCCATGACATCCTTAAGACTCAAATAATTTAATTACTGGAAATAGAAAACTAAGCTCTAAAATTTTGTAACTTATATAAAGAACTTTGCATATATGCACTTTTTGAAATATGTTTAAAGTAATATAATTCATATGTGTGGACATAAATACTATGTGTACATATATTACATGTAAATTTATACAATGATTTTCATTATTAGCTCCCTATTGAAAACAGAGAAAAAAATTATTTTTAATCAGCACATTTCAAATTCACTAAAAATCCCCACTTGCTTCTTGGTTTATATTTGTTATTACTTATGTTATTGCTACTTAAAAAAAAAAGTTTCATGAATCCAATAGAATTATACAAAGGGATACTTTAAATAGCCCATATTTTTATAGCACTTGTAAGCATATTCCTCACAAGAACAAAGTAAAGTATCAGGTTTTTTGTTTTTTTTTTTTTATCCTCACACCACAGGAAAGGAAATGAGATTCAGAGAAATTGTTACTTGTCACACAACTAATAACTGTCAGGATTTAAACCTATCTCTTGCATATAAATCCAATAATTTTTCTTTTAAAGTTGATGGATTTAGGTTTGAATCTCACTACCTGTGCAACTTTCTGTAAGTCATTTAACTTCCCAAAGAGTCAGTTATCTCATTTGTAAAATAAAAGAGCTAGATATGACACCCTAATAGAGAGAATGATGAACTTGGGAAAAGACATTAGAGAGATCAAGCTTTAATTCAACACTAGGAGAGGAGGGAAATTGTTATTGTAATTACTATTTTCATAGACAAGAGATTGCCTAATTTATGCTTTTTATTCATATAGGAAATTTCTCCTGTAAACTTGCTACTGGGCAACTCTGCAATTTATATTTTTATAAAGTGATCTTGGTCATTTAGAGGATAAAAGACTTTTCCATGGTCACACACACAACAAATGTGACACAGACAGTAATTGAATTCAAATCCTGCCTTTTCCAAGAGCACCTACCTCTTCTAAAATGAATAGCACATAGGTATTTATTATGTGACAAGTCAAACTTCACACAGTTTCACACTCCAGTAGACACTGAGATTCAGGGGATATAATTTACAAATCTCATTTAGGAAGTAAAGGTGTCTTACTAACTAAACTCCTCTTCTGAAGCATTGAAACAATCTTTTTCTGTGACACTGAAGTTACCTGGCTTCTATTTGGCTACTTCTAGTTGTTTTCAAAGCAGCCTGTTGCTTGGGGGAAACTAGGAGAATATCTTTAATTGTTCAAAATCACTATTTTGTTAGAGCTTTTCTCTCTTCTGCCAAATGTCAGGAGATTTTAATAATGTCTTCTTGGAATGTTCACTATGTAATTATTAAGTATTTTAAAAAAACATTAGGATCCTGCTATTATATTAACAATCAGCTTAATTATTAAAAGTTATGAGTCAATTGCTTTTAGAGAGTGATGGAAGAAAGTCCTCCTGGTGGAGAAACTCTTATCATTTAGATCTGTTTATGTATGTATCAAAAAGTGTTTCATCTCCTGTTTGACTTTGCTGTGGATAAAGCAAAGCAGCTTAATGGTCACTTTCCCTAGGTTTTCTGGGAAAGTACAACAAGCTTTTCATAAATTGCAAAATGTAGTGACCGAACCTTACCCTATTATATTGAATAGTATGTATGCAAGTCTGCTAAAGTCAGTGGATCATTTCTCATCCTGCCTGTGGCTGGTATTTACATGCTTTCTGTTTATTTAAATGACACTTTGGTTTGAAATCCTGGGGGCTTCTTCTCCCTTTGAGTCACACATTCTAGTCTGGGATCCTCTGCTAAGTCACTTTTAGCACCTCATTAATTACCAACTGCAGCAAAGTCCGGCTGTTTCACAACTTCAGTGACTTTGCTGAGAAATCACAATCCTATGCTAGAATGTGTAAGTGGCACAATCCTTATCTGCCAAATGCCTCCATTTGACGGCATCTTTTAAAAGGCTAATTACCTTAGCACTGGTCTTAGAGTTCCTGCAAATGTCAAGGCAGAAAAAAAAAAAGTAATTATGTCTCTGCAGGACCTTACATTTAACTTTAGGTTAAGTTAATCAAGAACTATTTTCCATCCCATTTCTCCTTTGGAGATATAGTCCCCAAGAGGATCATAATCGTTGTTGTCATGTAGGAAATTGTTCTACTAGAGTGGTACTGTGTTAAGAGCAAATTAGGATTAGTAGAGACTCATTTAAATCCTGTACCTCACATTTAGGAGTTCAGTCACATTGAGAAGGTCACTTAGTTTCACTTGTCTCACTTTTCTCATCAGTAAAATGAAGATAGAGTGTTTCAAAAATCTTAATGCACAAAAGCTTTTGGGGCACCCTGTATTTACACTACCTACATCATAGTGTTGATAGAATGAGAGGCCTTTGCACACCTTACAGCTTTATATCACTGGGGGTTATTTAAAGGCAGTGTTGAGATCTAGAAATTTAGCTGATTCTTGGTTCACTCATCCAGCTCACCTTTTTATTAGATATTAAGTGGATTTATATTTATATGTGTGTGGGAAGGGTTGAGGATATGATAAAGTTCTAAACCTTTAGGCCATGTGTTTTTATAAATATGATACATTCTGAACCCTTATAGCACATAATTGTGGTCTAGGCATAGACATGTGCTGCCTCTTGTTATCATTTGGGGGCATATAATTTATCTCCTCCAATGGAGGATGAGACCTGAATTCGGTATCCTTGGCACATAATACAGTGTCATGTCCTAGTAAATTTTAGTGCTTGTCACTGATAGTGAGGAAATATTGATAATGATGATAATTAAGGATAATTAATTGGTGATGATAATACTATTTCATATTAGAACACTTCATTTTTGAGGAAGACAGGCCACCCATGTCTTCATTTACTCTCTAGCTCATATTCTTAGTGGCATTTAGGTGGTGCAGTGGTTAGAATACTAGCCCTGTATTCATAAAGATCTGAGTTCAAATCACTTAACTTTTCTCTGCCTAAGTTTCCCTAGCTGTAAAATAGATTTCATAATAGCATCACCTCTTTTTTTTTCCTTTCCTCCTGAAGCAATTAGGGTTAAGTGACTTGCCCAGGGTCACACAGCTAGGAAGTGTTAAGTGTCTGAGGTCAGATTTGAACTCAGGTCCTCCTGACAGTGCTCTATCCACTGTGCCACTTAGCTGCCCCGACTCTAAAGTTCTATATGTGCCACCTACCTACCTACCCTCTCTTAGCATTGCCTCTTAAGGTTGTTTTGAAGATCAAATAAGATAATATTTGTAAATCACTTAGCACAATGCCTGGCACATCGTTAAATATTCACAAAATGCTTATTGCCTTGACTCATATTTGTAGACTACTTTAAAATTTGAAATAGTGATAAACTGATTATGATGAAGATAATTAGGTGAGAAGGTGGAGAATGTTCTCTTGAGATAAAACTAAATCAAAGAAGTAACTGAAATTCTCTCTCAGCAATTCCTTTCTTTCCATTTTTATCACCTCTTATTAGAACCTCCAATCTATTCTTCCTATATACCACATCTCTAATTAAATCACACCATCACACAAAAATCTTCAGTCATTTCCTAATGCTTCCCCTCCACTGAATTAGAGAGAACTTGAATAACAGTATATAAAATTGCTACATGAGTATTAAATTAAAAAATCACTAAATGATAGCTATATGAGTGGCAGAGTGAGATACTAGAAACAGAACTAAATTTGGGGTTAAAAGATGAGTTCCATTCTCAGTTCTTTCATTTATTATAACTTTATCAAGTCAATTAACTTCACTTAAGCTTTCTGTATTTTAGTTCCTCATTTGTAGTTTGAATCTGATGATTTTAAAAGTTAATTCCAATTATAAATTTATGCTCTTTTGACTAAATCACTTTTAGGGTCCCCTCTAGCCCAAATCAATGATTCTACGATAAACAAACAAACAAAAAAATAACATTTCCAGAAAAGAGAAATGAAACATGCCCCCTGATATTTCATAGGATTGTGAGGGAAAACTATTGTATGCTGTCAGATGAAAACATTGTGTTGATTGTTTTCATAACTTTTTCTTCATTACAAGGGAAGATTCATTTGTAAAGGTAGCAAGAGGAAAAGAAATATTTTTAAATAACATTGATGTTAAAACTTGGAAGAGGCAGAATTGTATTTTAGGATGAATAATAGTTGGGAATTTCCCAAAGGGGAGAAAGTAAGATTATATAAGTAAAGAATTGATGAAAGGTTCTCCTTGAGCTAGATAAAATCTCATTGTATCCCAGCAAATGAAAAAAAAATATCCCAAGATACTGCATATCCACTAAATACCAATTTTGATACCTAGTAATGCCTAAAGATTAGAAAAGAAGTAATATAGACTCTAAACAGGAAGGAAGGAAGGAAGGAAGGAAGGAAGGAAGGAAGGAAGGAAGGAAGGAAGGAAGGAAGGAAGGAGGGAGGGAAGGAAGGGAGATGACCTAAAAATAAGACCCACAAACCTATTTTCTGTGCTGAGAAAGCATTAAAAATATCAAAAAATCAGTTTCCAAATACCTTTAAGAAAACAAGGTACTGAGTAACCATCAACAATTGTTTCATGAAGAACAAGTCTTGTGAAACTAATCTAATCCCCTTCTAAGTCAGCAAAGCAGACCTGATAAATTAAGAGGAAACAATAGATTTAATCTTTCTTAATTTTGGAAAAGGGTCTTGATTCTGCCTAGCACAATACCCTCCCTAATGAGATGAATAAATATGGCTAAAATTAGCATTTCACAATCTGAGGGTTCCAGAAAGGTAGAGAGGATCACATGGAAAACTCATTGACTCTAAATGCCACCACATCATTCTTCCCCTCTTGCACCAGAAGAATTGTATTCAGCTTAATGATTCTAGTTTGGCCTTTTTCTTTCCCAGAAAGGCTGTGGCTGACCCTACTAGGTTGTCTCTCTAAATTGGCCACTATTTTAACCATCATGGTATGTGTGGTACCCAAGCTTCACTGTACTAGGACTAGCATAAATGGATACCATAGGCTTCCTCAGCCAAGGTAATGGGGTTGCAATTCAGATCAGAACTTTCTGCATCTATGTACTTCAAGAAGGACACCCTTTCCCCCTCTTGTGTTGCTACCTTGGGCCTTGTAACCATGTTGTTTTTTTTCTCTAAAACTAAATTTTGGGAGATTAAGAACAGCATTTGTTCTCTCAGGATTCACCATATTAAAAAGAAAGTTAGTCCAACACTACATATTTCTATAGCACTTTTTAGCTTGTTTACAAAGAAAAACCTTTTTTTCAGATACAACTTTGGGAGGAGCCAAGATGGTAGAGTAAGCAGTGAATCACTAATTTTTCTATGTTCACCTCCAGGCAGCCATAAAATAGCCCCCCAAGACTGAAAACATCAGAACCAGCAATGAAATAGGGTTAAAAAAATCTTTTAGCCCAGGAAATTTTAAAGATCAGCAGAAAGAGTCCATCACACTTGGGTAAAGGGGTGGGGGAGGCAGTCCAGAACAAGAAGTTTTTCAGAGAATTGGTATCAAGTCCCACCTTAGCAAAGCAGCAGAAGATCCTGAGCCTTAATGTGTGTGGAGTAGGAAAATCACCCACGTATCTTAGCATAGCCAGGGGAGCCCAGGGACTCCAGCTTCTAGAAATTTGCTTCAGTGTAGCTCCAGACAAATGGGGCATCCTGCAGAAACCACACCACCAATGCTTGTATCATGGGCATTGTTTGAATCTTACTCTGATCAGTATTGGCTCAAAAAATAATAATATACATAATCAGTTGAATTAGGAGGAGAGCATAGGGTGGGGTAGAGACTGACAGAAGAGAGGGTAGATCAAAGAAGGTGTAGATGGAAGCAAAACACTGGTGAGTATGGAAAGGGTAAAAGGAAAGAGAGTTAACAAGAGGAAGAATAGGATGGAGGGAAATACACAGATAGTAATCATAGCTGTGAATGTGAATAGGATAGATTCTTCCATAAAATGGAGGCAGATGGAATAATGGATCAAAACTCAAAATGCTATAGTATGCTGTTTATAAAAAACACACTTGAAGCAGAAATGCACACAGAGTAATGGTAAGGAGTTGGAGTAGAACTTATTCTATTCCTTAAATTAAAAAAAAAAAAAAATCAACGGTAACAACCCTGATCTCAAAGTAAAAGCAAAAATAGACCTAATTAAAAGAGATAAGGAAGGATGCTACATCTTGTGAAAAGGTACCATAGAAAATGAAGCAATATCAATACTAACCATATATGGACCAAGTAATATAGCATCCAAATTCTTATAGAATGAGTTAAGTGAGTTACAGAAAGAAGTAGATGGCAAAACTATACCAGTAGTATACTTCAATTTCCTTTCTCAGAATTAGATACACACAATGTGAGGTAACTCAAATATTAGAAAAGTTAGAAATGATAGACTTTTGGAGAAAACTGTAAGGAAATCAAAAGCAGTATACATTTTCTTCTGTAACACAAGGCATCTACACAAAAATAAACCATGTATCAGAGCATAAATCCCTCAAAACCAAATGTAAAAAAGCAGAACTATTAAATGTATTCTTTTCAGATCCTAATGCCATAAAAACTACATTCAACAGTCAGTAGAAAGATTAAAAATTAATTGGAAACTAAATAACCTCAAGAAAGTGGATAAAAGAATAAATCACAGAAACGATTAATGATTCCATTAAAGAGAATAACAATGAGACAACATGCCAAAATTTATAGGATGCCGCCAAAGCAGTACTTAGGGAAAATTTTACTTCTCTAAATTCTTATGTCAATAAAATAAGGGGGGAAATAGAAAAATGAATCGGCATGAAACTAAAAAATAACTTGAAAAAGAACAAATTTAAAATTCCCAAATGAGCATCAAATCGCAAATCCTAACAGTCAAAGATGAAATGAAATTAATAAGTCTAGTTTTTAAAAAGTTTTTTTTAAGTTTAAAAAAAAAAACTATTGAGCTAATAAATAAATCTAGGGGCTAGTTTTATGGGGGGAGGGGAACCATAAGAGAGACAAGCTATTGGTTAATTTGATTTAAAAAAAAAAAAGGAAGAAGAAAACCAAATACTAATATTAAAAATGAAAAGGGTAAAATCAGCACAAATGAAAAAGAAATAAAGCAATCATTAGGAAATAGTTTGTCTATTTAAATACCAATAAATCTGGTCAATCAAGGGGATTGATAAAGAAAAAAAGGACGGTGCCCTAGCAAAACCAAAATCTCAAACTATATTATAAAGCAGTAATTATCAGCATTATCTGGATACAGATTAAAAATTAGAGTAATGGACTAGTGGAAAGATTTGGTACTAAGTCAAAAACCATAATAATCCAGAATCAAAATGGGTGTATGATTTAAACATAAAGCATGATTAAAATATAAGCAAATTTAAAAAGCAAGGAATAGTTTACCTGTCAGATCTATGGAGAAGGAAAGAATTAACAACCAAGCAAGAGATAGAGAGTATTACAAAAGATATAATAATTTTGATTATATTAAAATAAAAAGCTTTCATATAAACAAATCCAATGAAACCAAGATTATAAGCAAAGCAGAAAGCTAGGGAACAATTTTGCAGCAAATATTCCTGATAAAGATCTCCTTTCTAAAATATGTGAAGAATTGGGCAGCTGAATGATGCAGTGGATAGAGCACCAGCCCTAAAGTCAGAAGGACCCGAGTTCAAAGCTCACCCCAGACACTTACCACTTCCTAGTTGTGTGACCCTGGGCAAGTCACTTAACCCTAATTACTTCGGCAAATATATGAGAGTGTGTGTGTATGTGTGTGTGTGTGTGTGTGTGTGTGTGTGTGTGAAGAACTAAGTCAAATTTATAAGAATACAACCCATTCCAACTTATAAATGGTTAGAAGATATGTATAGATCGTTTTCAGATGAAGAAATCAAAGTTATCTATAAACAAATGAAGTAGATCTCTAAATCAGTTTTGATTTACAAAAATGCAAATTAAAACAATTCTGAAATACTACTTCACACCTATCAGATTAACTAATATAATTTTAAAAGGGAAGAGTGATAAGTGTTGGAGAAGATGTAAGAAAATTGGGCCACTAATGCGTTGTTCGTGGCGTTGTGAATTGATACAACCATTCTGTAGAGCAGTTTGGAGCTATTCCCAAAGGGCAACCAACTGGGCAAGCACTTTGATCCAGCAATACCACTACTAGGTTTGTTTCCTGAAAAGATCATAAAAAGGAAAAGTATCTACATGTGCAACAAGGACTATAACAGCTCTTTTCATGATGGCAAAATATTGGAAACTGAGAATGTCCAACAACTGGAGAATTCCTGAACAAGCCATGGTATATGAATATAATTCTCATTGCACACTACTGTGCAATAAGAAATGATGAAACAGGAAGGTTTCAGAAAAACCTAGAAAGACTTGTACAAATTGATGCAAAGTGAAATGGGCAGAATCAGGAAAACAATATATACTATATAAAGAATATTGTGTGATGATCAGCTATGAAAGACTTGGCATTTCTCAGCAACACAGTGATCCAAGATAAGTACAAAGAACTCATAAAGGAAAATGCTATTTATATCCAGTTAAAGAATTGATGAACTATGAATGAGGATTGACATAATATTTTTTTCACTTACTTTATTCTTTCTCATGTTTTTGTTTTTTGATCTGTTTTTTCTTACATAACCATGACTAATAAGGAAATGTTTTATATGATAACACATATATAAACTACATCGAAAGAGAGGGGAAAAAATTAGAACCCACAATCTGGTAAAAATGAATGCTAAAACTTTTCTTGACGTGTAATTGGAGAAAAATAAAATGCTTTTTTAAAAGAAAAGACCTTTTAGGGGCAGCTAGATGGCAAAGTGTTCCAGCCCTGAAGACCTGAGTTCAAATCCAGCCTTAGACATTTAATACTTCCTAGCTGTGTGACCCTGGGCAAGTCACTTAACCCCAATTGCCTCACAAAAAGAAAAGAAAAGATCTTTTTTTCCCAATACAATGAGGGAGACACTTCAGATATTATCATTCCCATTTTATAGTTGAGGAAATTGAAGTTCTAAGATGACGTATACACCTAGTAGCAGAACCTCAAGTCAAAACCAAACTATTGATTCTAAATCCAATTATCTTTTCTATTATACAACACAAAATTTGCACATCCACAGAATATTTAATAATTCATCCTGAAGGATATTAGAAAATTCCTGTCTCCAGGTGCTTTTCCTCTATCAGAAAAACCTTTTTGTTTCTCTCCTAGATTTTTGCCCATTATCTCTATCAAACTTTAGGTCCCTGACTGCCTGAAAAGGTCTTTCTCAAAACTATTCCTTAAAGGTTTCTTTAAATTTCAAACACTTATTTTTAAAACAATTTACACTCATCTGAGTGTAAACACCTGAGTGTACTCATCTGAGTAAACACCTTTGGATTAAACTCAGAAGAACTGGATTCTACTCGAGGTTCTAATCTTTGCTATTTGTGATTTTTGGGGGGAAAAAAGCATTTAAATTCTTTGGGTCCCAGTTTCCTCCTTTGTAAGGTGATGATACTCATACTAGTATGATCAACTCACAGACTTCTGAGCAATGTTTAGAATGACAAGAACAATATAAATGTGGGTTATTATTTTATTTATGTTATCTCTTAATAAGATAAATAATACTCCCTCTCTGCTCATTTATTGTTTGTGTTCAATCTGTTGAAATTTTGCACTGCTCATGTATTCATTCATTCAATAAAATTTTATTGCATATTTAACAAGGACAAAGCAATGTGCTAGGCCATGGGAGTAAATAAAAAAATGAGTAAGAGAGTATCCATGTCCTTCAAGAGCACAGGAAATGACAAGTACACAAATGTCTATAATATGAAACAGAATGGGGTCTCCCAAGTATATTAATAAATAAAATCACTTCACATTTTAAAGGAGAAAGATCACTTTAGATTGACATAATTAAAGAAGAGTGCATGAAGGTTGAATAGATAATTATTGAAAAAAAGGCATTTCAGGTATAGCAAGGGGCTTGAGCAAAGACTCAAATGAAAGGACAGGACAAGTATTCAGATGATAGGTTAGAAACTTAGAGCGATAGTCAAAAAAAGAATCATGGAAGGAGTGAGTAGAAATATATCATGTAGAATTAACTAGAAATCCTATTATGCACAAAGTATTTCAACACTCTCAGTATAGTTTGAAATTATTTAAATTTAAAATTCCAAAGACTCTTGGAAAACCCTGCATAGTACTCATCACTGGTCCAACTCTTTCTAGGACTGTATTTGTTATGTTTTCATGACTCTAGAGACTCATACTACCCCCTTTCAAATACTCTACTTACTTAGCATACTGAACTATTTACTTTCCCCCCAGTTCCTCCCTCAGTACCTCTGAACTCATCCCTTTCTGTCTCAGCAGGTCATCACCATAATTATCCCCATCTCTCTAAACTTCAGTCTCTTCCTATCTACTGGTCTCTCTGCTACCTAAAAACAGACCAGATCCCATATCCCCCCAAAATATCCTTACAAACTTTAGGTAAGCCTACTACCTTTCCAAGTAAATGTTTCATATTTCTCTCCCCTTTCAAAATAAAATACCTAGGATAAACCTGTCTACATTCATTTCCTCTTCTCTCACTTTTTATCCTCTTGCAATAGGACTTTTTACTTAATTACTCATCTAAAACTGCTATAAATTACCAATGAGCATTCAATTGTCAGCTCTCATGAGGCTTTTCTCAATATTTATCCTTCTTAATCCATTTAAGTCATTTGACACTGTTGACTTCTTTCTTTTAAATGCTCTCTTCTTTCAAGGTTTCCATTAAGACTGAACTCTTATGGTCCTCCTTCTACCTGTCTCACCATTCCCGACAGTATTCTTAGTTGGATCATCTCTATCCTGTGCTCCAACTGGGTGTGTCCAAAAGCTTTGTCCTGGTCCCTTTTCTCTCTCTAAATAGCTTCTCTGTATACAATCGTCTTGTTCATAGCAACCAACTTCCATGTACTCAACTATCTTTTTTTTTTTAATGCAAAACTTCTCAGTTCAGTGCTTCTTTGGTCTCTCTTTTGAGATCTAGTCCTACATTGCTAATTCTCTATTATATATTTCAAAATGAATGTCCCAGAGTCATCTCAAATTCAACATGACCAAAAGAAAATTTATTAGTTCTCCCCCCCACAAAAAACAAAAAAACTATCCATCTCCTGATTTTCCCTATTTCATTAAGGACATTCTTCTAATCACTCAGATTTATAGCTTCAGAATCACCCTTCACTCATTCCTACACATACAATCAGTTGCCAAATCATATTCATCCTACATCCACAACATGAGTCACATTTGTCTCACTTACAAATATGACACTCTAGGTGAAGCATGTCAATTTTTTTGGCTCTCATTTCCTCATATGCAAAATAAAGATAATGGTACTTGCATTACCTACAAGTTGTTGCAAGAAAAGTGCTTTGTGAACTTTAGTGTCAAACCTGAGCAATTAGTTTTATCCTAGGTCAATTCTCTGATTTGACTGAGGTCAGCCTTATTCAATTGCCTAAATAGGGATATGTAAAAAGTACTGCACACTCCTCTGACCTCTAAATCTTTTTACATTTATGTGCCTGGGCGAAGTGCAAAAATTTTGTTTCACACACAAAACACATATAACACACTCCTTTTGGCACCTTTATATTCCTCTCATTGTCTAATCAAGTTTTGATGACTTCATTGTAATATGCCATGAAATGTAGGCAGATATGCTATTAATAAGCTTTCTGATGCCAAAAATAAGTGTTTATATAAGCTAATGCTTTTAAGCATCCTTTCCCTCCTCTTCACTGTGCTCGAAGAGGCTATCTACCTTGCATGTCTCCAATCCTTGCTCTGCTCAACAAAAAAATATGATGTTGCTTTCCTCCTAAAAAGACCCTAAAATTCCTTTCTCTTGATGGGACTCCCCTTTGTGTGAGACTATATATACCACTATGAAAATAAACATGTTAACTAAAGGGAATGATTTGGGGGTAGTAAGTTGGACTTTTTACATTAGTACATTAGCAAATTTTACTTTCAGATTACCTAGTTAATATCCCTTAAAGTTGAGAGCCAGGTCAAGTGAAAGGACAGAGGATAACCAATACTCCTATGAGGTTGAGAATATGGTGAACAGTCTAGGAAAATATATCTAGTAGGGTGCTATGACAAGATTCAGATCATAAGATCATGTCTTAAAAGTTGAAATAGTCTTTAGAGATCATCTCTAAACTCTTGAAACGTCAGAGAAGATAAGGATCTTATCTAAAATCACAGAATCAGTAAAATTTGAACCCAGGTAACTGGACTACAAATCCACTATTTTCTCCATAATATTACATTGCTTCTTGATAGGGGGCTGGATGGAAGAAGTGGATAGAATGGGAAATGGCAGCATAAAAGCTCAAAGAATAAAGTGGAGATAAGATCCAAATACAAATTTCATCTATTCAGCGTTTTTAATTTTATCTATCACTATGCTTGCCCTTCTTAAACCACTCTACATTTACTTCTCACCACTCTAAATACCTTTGGTTCTAACTTTTCCCTAACACACATAGAAAGAAGGATAAAACAACAGAGTTTCCACCTAGAAGAAAATTCCCTTCAGTGTTAAAATAGTAAACTAGTTGAATCATTAACCTTCACAAAACCACACAATTATTGCCCATTAATGAAACCTTCATACAGTCAACACTGCATCTCTGAAAAACTGAGAAAGGAGGAGGATTGGGAGGATGGGCATTGCTAGCCAACTACACCTTCACTCCTTAAGAACAAGCAGCCATCCATGACCACTGGTCTCTAAAGGGTCAAGTAGATGAAGATAATAAGTGCATCTCTTTACCTCTGCATTAGTATATAGAAAGTTAAGAAAGAAATCCCTCTTTCCTATTATGAAGGATAATAGTTTAAAAACTATATATTTCTATAGATCATTAAATATTTTGTTTTCTCTTAGAAATGGGGTATATGAATCTGAAACACCCAATGGGGGGACCTACCAGAGGTAAAATTCACTTGTGTTGATAAAGCAATCCTTTGTATGCATGTGATAAAGTTATTATCATAAGCATTTAGTTGATCAATCTATGGTCATGGATGGTTTCTGATCTCTTAGGGAATAAAAATTCTACTAGATGATCCAAAGCTGATTCTCCTACATATATATATATATATATATATATATATATATATATATATATATATATATATATATATATATGTGATAGAGAGAGGGATCGGATTTGTGATTGTGATAAATCAGAGGCTAGTAAACTATAGCATGAGAATGAAATCTAGCTCACTATATGCAATTTGACTATACTGATATAGGTTACTACTAAATAAAGAAACTCCCTCTATCAAGGTAGGTCAGCACCTTCTCTGCTAAGTAGAAGCTTTAAAATTAACTCACACAACTATGTGTCACAGACAGGACTCTGGAGAAAAGATCAGTGAAGAGAGACCTGGGGTATAGAGACCAATTTTTTGTTGCTCAGTCATTTCAGTATTGTCTGATTTCTCTTGACCCTACTTGGGGTCTTCTTGGCAAAGATACTATAGTAGTTTTCTATTTCCTTCTCCAGCTCATTTTACTGAGGAGAAAACTGAGGCATACAGGGCTTAGTGACTTGCTCAGAGTCATATAATTAGAAAGTATCTAAAACTAGATTTTAACCTATAGTTTTCCTGACTCTAAGCCCAATACTCAATCCACTGTCTCACCTATATGCCCTGCATAGAGAGTAATTAAGGAAATTGTTATGTTAATTTATTTAAGAGATAATGAGAGCCTGAATGCAGTGGTTTCAATGTCACTTTTCAGTA
Organism: Sarcophilus harrisii; assembly: GCF_902635505.1. Classification (NCBI taxonomy): domain Eukaryota; kingdom Metazoa; phylum Chordata; class Mammalia; order Dasyuromorphia; family Dasyuridae; genus Sarcophilus; species Sarcophilus harrisii. The sequence continues at coordinate 170,312,393 of NC_045429.1, read as the reverse complement.
ACAAAGTATTGTTGCTCTTTTTTTGAGGGGCATATACTTCTATTTGCATCTGTTTCATAGGACCCCTATACTAGAACTTTTATTTTTAGTTGATTCAACCAGATGCCTCTGAATCTAGTCACTCTTACTCCTGCAGGCATTGGGAGCAAAAAAAAAAATTGAGCTTTTTCAGGCAACGCATGTTAGCTTTGTGGTATAATAACTGATGTCAGCCTGAACCTTGCCAACAATTTCACATCACAACTAGCTACATCCCATTCCAAACTATTGGGCTCAAACTCTTTTGAGAACAAACCCACCCAAACCCTCCCCCACTCCCACATATTTGCAGTATGGATTCAACAATATGACAGTCATTTTCTTTCTTTTCTTTTCTTTTTTTATGTCACTGTTACAAAGGACAAAAATAGCTTGTGACTGCCTGGGATTGGGGAGGGTGGAGAAGGAAGGGAAAAGGAAGGAAAAAGAATGAGATAACAGGCTACATGGATGATGGTCCCTACTTTTCTATATATCTACCATCTGCCACTTTTCTCCTAGTGATTTTTAACAAGAAAAAATGAATATAATTGCAATTTTGAAGATAGGGTTCTTGCATTAAACACACTTGGACTTGGATTATGGAATTAGTTGCAGCTTCTAATGCTTATATGAGTATCACATTCTACAGAAATAATTCACATTATGCTGCACAATGTTCACCAAGTAATGTTTCCACATCCTGCATAGACAGATGAGGAAGCGTAAAGCTCAGCCAAGGAAATAAACACAGTAAGTAGTTTGGAATCATTGATCATGAGGGGGAAAAAAACCTATTCTAAAGCACATCATCAAGAAAGAATATACCCACAGTTTTATTTAATACTTTCCTGATGTTTTCTCTAAATAGCATTTATTTTTTAGCCTAGACCTAAAATTCCTTTCCCTAAACTGCTTCAGTAGACACAGTCATTCCCTGCCCCATCCCCATTCACTTTTATTTATTTACTTTGTCATTCTGGCTTATACTGAAACCTATATGTGACTGCACAACAAATATAGAGAAGTAAATGTCTTTGTACTTGTTTTGGATCCCTGAAGTTGTTCACTGAATTGCTTTTTTTATGTCCCTCTAGCAATCTCATCCCATCCGGATCAAGTATCCTGGATTAGAAAGGCTTTCCCTAGAGTTCTTTTCAAAGGGAGCCTCCCACAGTCCTTTAAATCCCTGGAGTTTTATGGTACATATATATTCAAGATCAGAGCTGTTAAATAAAAAGAGAAGATTGAGAAAATCAGGCCCAGAAAGGTAAATTTGTTCCTTGATTGGAAAAAACATCTGAAATCATCTGTTGTTTGTTACTATTCCTGTTCCAAAACTCATATACTCATGGATGTACAAATGGCCAATTTTTAAAGATTTTTTTCAGTGATGCTTTGCTATAATTTCTTTGTGTAGAGAAGAAAAAATATTCCCATTGTGAGAAGATAAATTTTGCCAAACAACAAAAATGAGAATTCTTAGCAATCCTCCCCCCAAGAATCCACATATTGTAACATTTTTGGTAAAAGTTCCTCAAATAGCTAACTAAAAGCAAATATGATGTCTACTTTAGCTGATAAGACTATACCAGGTATATGCAATCATAAGTAGTGCTCTATTAAGTAAACAGGAGAGAACTACTTTTCTCTCATGTTCTATCTTTTGTCAGCTTGACAAGAATTCATATTCTATGTGCGCTCCCTGTTACACCCTAGCCATTTTGGAGTGTCTTCACTTCAGTCTTTGGGGATATTACTAAAACATAGCTAGTCCATTAAATGGACTTCTGAGACTCATGGTAATTTCTAGTATTGCAAACTTGGAAAATGGAGTGGATGGGGAGGTGTCCTTTCTTCTATACTTTATCTCTAGCCTTTTTGAAGTAAACCTAATAAAACCTAAGAATAGGAAAGATTATACATAAAGGGAGGAGAGAAGAAGTATGAACCTTACATTGTTTTCCTGGGAAACTCTGGCTCTGGCATTTCTTCTAAACCTAAATAATTTGGACAATCTCCAAAAAGCCCAGTACCATTGAAATCAATTGGAATCTGCTAGAATGGGAAAGAAAAGATCAAACAGATACGTTAATCACAAAGCACAGATAAAATTATATAATTCTGTGAATTATTTTAAAGAGGCTTTAGAGTTCTTGACCTGCACCTCCAAACCTCATCAATTAACATGGAAAACTAACAGATCTGTGCTTCTGAGAAAAGATATGGAAAGATCACCAAGGACTAACTACATAAGCACATCTTAGAATATCAGATGTGCAAGCCTTCCATTCCCCTCACCCCAGTCAAGAGTGAGGAAACCTTATTCTCAGTCACTGCAGGACTCCTCAATCCCCTTTCCTTCCCCACCCCCATCTCCTCCCGAAGACTTTCCTGAATGACAGAGGAAAAGTATTTGAGGTCTCCACATACTGGGAGCAGCTTTCCAAACTTTCATCCCCAGTCCCTCACAGACAAAAATCCATTCCCAAAAAATTTTCAAAAATAATTGAGGACAGGGGAGACAGGCACACAAACCAATAAGCAGACTAGTAGATAGAGAAAAAAGAAAGAAGGAAGAGACAAAGAGAGGGCAACAGAAATAGAGACTAAGAAAGGGAAAGGGACAACCACCGAGATTCCGAAGGTGGTAAAGGGAATTACTTGGGGTGGGAGTGAGAGAGTAGGAGAAAGCTGTCAGAATAAAAATGGGCTAAATTTGGATGTATTTTTTTTGGGGGGGGAGAGAGTTTGTGGCATGATACTAATTCCAAAAAGAATGTCCTAAGGACACACACACACACACACACACACACACACACACAGAACCTTCGTCCTTTGCTTTCCCCTCCCTTTTCTAATACTTCTCGGCATATCAGACAAATCCCTTTGAAGGACCTGCCTTACGTCCTTTTTGCAGGCATCTTCAGTGGGAGAGGAAAGGAGAGGAGAACAAACAAGAGAAGAGAAGAAAGAAGAGGAGAAGAGAGGAGAGAAGAGAAAAGGTCTGGCCAGGAAAGAAGAAGAGAGGAGAAAAGAGACGAGACAGAGGAGAGGGAAGGAGAGCAGAGGACAGGAGAGGAGAAGGGAGGGGAGGCAGAGGACAGGACAGGACAGGAGAGAAGAGGAGAGGATAGAAGAAGGAAAGGGAGGAAAAGACAGAACAGAAAAGAACGGGGAGAAAGAAAAAGGAAGAAAGAGGGAGAAAGAGAGAGACAAAGACAGAGAGAGAGGGGAGGGGGGAGGAGGAGGAGAAGGAGGAAGAGGAGGAGGAGGAGGAGGAGAGAGAGAGAGACAGAGAGAGAGAGAGAGACAGAGAGAGACAGAGACAGAGAGAGAGACAGAAACAGAGAGAGAGAGACAGAGAGAGAGCAGCCACAAACAGAAGGAACCCTGGCTTCAGCGTTGACTTCCCGGAGAGAAGTTGTTACGGGCTGAGCTCCCCCTCACAGCTCAGCCGCTGCCCTGGACTTTAGGCGGGGGCGGAGTGAGATGGGCGTGGGGTTAAGTGTGGAAGGGAGCCCAACTCCAGGCTGATGAGATGAGAGGATGAGATGGGATGCGTTATCTCGCTCTAGAGTAGAAGCCTCAATCGGTTGCGGCCAGTAACTCAGGCTGTCGTGGCCCCCAAATTCGCCCACCTCTCACCCCACTGGCTGACGCTGCCCTTCAGCTGGGGTGGGACTTTGTTTCGAATTCACTCCCCATGCTCTCCTTTGGATTTTAACTGTTATTTAATTTGCAGCGCGCCTCAGTCAATCCAGGGATGCTCCACCGGAGCCCGGAGCCCCAGAGCCCCAAAGGCGCCTCTTCCCTTCCTTCTGCCAAGTAACATCGCCTGTACTTTTCCAGATTCCTCTTTCCCTCTTGAAATTGAAAGTTCTTGAGGTCGCACAGGGTTGTTGCTCCAGCAGTTTCCTTCCCCGCCCCCCTAGCTCCCCCCTCCCCCCTCCACTCCCCCCTCCTCTATGGGGTACTCCCGGGAGCCCTGCAGAAGACTGGTGCGGCTCCTGCATGCGAGCAGCAGTAGGAGCTCCAGATTCGCACGCCAAGAGCGCCCTATGGCAACTAGGGCTGTGACCGAGGTGCTGAAGGCAAGCGCTCCCAACAGCAGCAGCAGCAGCAGCAGCCACCTCAGCCCCAGCAGCCGAGACTAGAGCCTGAAGTGCCGCCGCAGGCGCCGCAGCCTCCGCCTTGTCCTGCCCCCAGCCCTCAGCCCCCAGCTCTCAGCCTTCGGGATCGCAACCTCTTCGCAACATGCTACCTGCAACTGCCTCAGTGTGGCCGCTAGCCTCTTCTGGACCCCTCTCCCACCTTGATGACAGCTCTCCTCTAAGATCTGCCGGACTTAATTGCTCGGGCAATTTGAAAGTGCAATAATTGATTTCTCTCCTTCCCACCCACTTCACTTGATTTTCATCTCCCTTCTCCTCCTCCTCATCGCTACTGTCGGATCTGAGCCGGGAAGTTGCTCAGCTGTTTTAGTTACATACGTTTTTATTTGTATATCCATATTTAATAACCAACACCAAAATCAACAACCAAAAAGACAAGGGGGGAAAGGAAGAGATACCATTACCGGGTTACTATGCACTTGCGACTGATTTCTTGGTTTTTTATCATTTTGAACTTTATGGAATACATCGGCAGCCAAAACGCCTCCAGGGGAAGGCGACAGCGAAGAAGTAAGTGTAGCTTATTGTATTTATGTATTTGTGCTGAGCCTGGCTGTTCACCTGTCGGGCTGCTCTATACTGTCTCTTTCCATCCCCCTTCCACAACAGCCCGCCGCCCCACTCACTCCACCCCTAATTGTAGAGGTAACAGCATTTTATTAAGTATATACCTATGACCTGCTTTCCTACTCCTTTTTTCACCTTCGAGTCCCTAATCTTCGGTGGGATTCGCTCAGACCTCAAAGATAACGGAGCTGAGGGAGAGACAGGTTCCTACTGTAATCCCCCCCCCCCCCATCTTAACATTCACTTCCCCAGCAAGTTTCACCTCTTCATAAAATTAGCCATTCTTTAAAGCTGGGAATCCTACACATATGCTCTCTCCCTCTTGCAGAGAGGGTCTTTGGCCTTTCTCTGAGAGAATCATTTTTACTGGATCCTTCAACAGCAGGCAACTTGGTCCTTCTTGCAGCTCTCCTAGACGGGTGAGTATCTTAGAGCCCCCTGCAATGTGTCTCTTTCTAATACCCCGAATGCCCTTGAACTTCGTGTCTTCGTGAGCATTTGCAACTATTGCCGTCTAATGGTGTCATGGAGTATGCTAGAACACAGCAAGGCCAAGATTAAAAGGCTGTGGGCGATGAAATGCTTTGCCTTCGATTAATCTTCAGAATGGAAGCCCTTCGCTGTCCTTTGACTGGTAGCTAGGAGTAAGGAAAATCCAGAGGGAAAAGTCATTGAAATTATTGAAATTATTGGTAACGCAGTTTCCACCAAATGCAAGGGTTCTGCTGAGTGAAAAGGCAGACCTTAAGAACAGGCTTGGGACAATCCAATGGGGTTTGGAGTAAACACATAGGCACCTTTTTATTCAGAACTATTCCTTCAGACCATTCTCTTTTATTATCTCTGACCCAGAAGTGAATCAATTCTTAGTTGTCTCCAGCTCAGTCAGGAACAGGACAACCATCAGATGATTTTTAACTCAGAAGCAATCTCAACACCTTATATCCACCTCTCGTTCTAACCCAACTCTTTTGTCTTTAAAGATTGCCTAGGCTGGCCACTTAGCTGGTCAGTCCCGGCCCTGGATTGTTTAAACTCCCATCTCCTCCAAGCTCCGATACTGAGAGCCAAGCTCACTATGAGCAGGACCATTCTATGAGTCAGTTTGTCCCGAGTCTGAAAGGTGACGCCTTTTCAGAGTCAGAAGGAATTTGAGAGAGAGTTATCATATCTTCCCTCGATTCCTCCTTGTCCACTCCGCCTTCCAACCAGGTTAATAGCATTTCTGTCAGTGGTCCTTAGTCTCAGACCCCGAGTACTTTTCCCCCTGGACTAGAAGTTGAAAGGAAGAGTGGAGAAAGAAGAGAAAAGACAGAAATCTACTGTGTTCAACCGTAGTTTAGAGTCACGGGAACTTTTGTTCCAGAACCTAAAAATTAACCTTTCCCCTCAACTTCCCCGTGCTTGTTGAATTCATTTTCCCGGGAGGGTGGAACCAATAAGAAGCAGTTACCAGCTTCTCCTCCTTCTTCTCATTGCTCCCCCACTCCCCCCTTCCTGAGTTCCTATCTCCCTTCAGGAACAGTTCTCCAAGTGCTCTTACTCAGAGAAGCTCTCAGAGAAGGCTGGGGGATGTCAACGTGGAAGAGAAAAAATACTGACTTGTTTTTTAGTTAGGATTTGGAAATCGCTTCATGGACCGATGTTTGTCTCTGCACCTTCCCCAGTGCCTAACGGTCCCCCTGAAAGCTCCCTTTGTATCGTTTGCCTCGGGCACACAAGGTTTGATTCACCTCGAAATTGCCTTTTAAGAAACATAGCTCAGCAAGAACGCCAGAGGCTCGGGCCCTGCCTTCTAGGCTCTCGGCTCACTTAGCAGGGGGCAGGAGGGACTAAGTTAAACATGTCAGGGCATCCGATTTATTATCCTTGGCCACTGAATGGTTTGTATTCTTCATAGCTTCCCACCCACTCCTTTTAACCCCTGGCCCGGCGGCAGACGAATAGGAGAGGCGGCGGCTCAGGGCTCCAGCAGTGCCCTCTCACCGCTGTCAATCACCACCCTCCCTTCCCCCAAAGAAAGCAAGCAAAGTCGAGTTTAGTCTAAGCTTGATAAGGAAAGCAAAGCGGGGACAGGACTACTTGTGCTTCCATCAAATACCCACCATCACCCAACTTCTATCAAACACTCACCAACCAAACAATCCACCATCCCCTGAAATTAGGCACAAGTTAATTGGCAAACCCCAATTTGCATCCTGGACGATTAGCTCCAATCTCGAAAGAGGATTCTTGAAGGGCACCAAGCACGTGGACGTTTCCTAAATCACTCTCAATCCACTGCCTTAGACATAAAACTGGGGAGGATTCTGTAGTGACAATACGAACTCCTCGACTGCTTCAGAAACTGAGACTAACGCTCCTCCTGCATGCATTGCAAACCACAAAGTAGTTTACCTGTCTAGCATCTTCCCCTTAAGATAGGGTTCAGTGTCTGTTGAGCAGTCCTGCAAAATTAGAGAAATTGAATTTTTGATATGTAACATGGTTTTTAGGAAATGAGGAGTGCGAATGGGGAAGACAGGGGAAAACTCAGAAAACTTCCATGCTCTGCTGCCTCCCATTCTCTCCCACCTTACTCTGCTTTTGCCGTGACTGCTGGGCTCCAAAACTGTGGAAGGTGCGACCCCTTGTGTTCTCTGCGGAGACAGACAAGATGCTGTATGCAGGTGCAGTACAGAACTCTGGAGGATGAGCAAAGGGTGAGAGGTAGAGAGAGAAAGAAAAAAAAAAAAAAAAGAAGAAGAGATGGAACATTTGGGAAAGAAAAAAATTCAAGGGCCAACTCCTCTATACAAATTTAAATGGCGACATCTTAACGACAGAGCGATTTTTTGGAAACAAATTGGTGTCTTGTCTTTTCCCTAGTTAGGGTCTTAGAAAAGATTTGCCTATTTTAAACAATGACCCCTAAGGAAATGGACAAAGACACAGATTGAGCAGACAGCCCTCCTAAAGACAACCAGGGTATACATTCAGGCCTGTTTTCTACAGCTTAGAGATAAAAAGTTACTCTTTCGATAAGATTGTTAACATTCAGTCTAAGTCACTGTCAGATAAGTAAAGTTGTGAATAGAAAAATGAAGGAGTAAGGATAATTGCTAATTTTATCTAATCTATCTTTTTATCTGTCCTCTAATTGTCTAGTGTTTTTCCAGTTTATACACTCACAAAATGGCTCTTTCTAAATATTAAATATTTCCAAGTAACTTTAATAAGTGTTATCATCAAAAATAGCAAATTTAGTCAATGTGAACTCTGTTGAAAAAGATCTACCCCCAATACAGAACGGTAACCTGATTTCTTCCTTTTAAAATACTAATATTTTAACAAGATTTAAGAAGTTTTGTAAAAGAGCAGTTAGTTATAGGTGAGCAACTATGTATCTTTTGCCTTTTATCTGTATGGATTGACACACTAGGAAGAAATGACACCACTTGGATTTAACTAAAAAATTAATAATAAAACCTACTGATAAGTCTCAATAAAGAAATAGTTATTGATTTATGAAATGATTGTAGGCATTCATTGCAGAATCCAAAGTCTTGGTTTGAATTGTTAAGCCCCATAAAACAATCCCACTACTTTAACTTGCACCTTTAGCTTCTCTGTACTTCAATCTTTCTATTTGTACCACATAAACTGCACTTAACTCTGATCCACTCAAATTTTAAGTTGTAAGGATCATTAAGAAAGAAATTTGATGATCTTGTCTGGAAGGAGAAAGACAAAAATTGCAAACTCTTGTTTATCCCAAATAGTCAGGGAATAAGATAGTTCTACATTCCTAAATAACCAATTAAACAAAATAATTAATTGAGCAATTATCAACTTTTAAAGAACTGAATCAAACATTAAAATATTAACATCAAAAAATATTAACACTAAAAAGGTAATGAACATCAGTGGTCTTGCCTTCATGATTTAGATAGCATTTTAAGATTTTGCTATGTTTCAATAGCAGTATAGTACCAAAAATCTAATTACTTGAAGATCAGTTGTCTAGACTCCAGATAAACAGTAATTTCTCAAAGACCATAAAATGCCCAATTATTCTGTATAGACATTAAATAGAACATAATCATTTTAATGTTTCACTTTTGTCCAACATAATTCTTAAAAGGAAAAATATATTTTAAAAAGAAATTCTGGGCAGAAAACCAATTCAGTTTAATACTGGAAAATAACTTTGGCTAAACAATAAATAAGTCTGCACAGATCTATAAGAGTTTAACTGTTACTGTTTCTATATGCCTAACATATTTCTTGGTGACTGGGTTGTTGAAAGGCAATTTGTAACAATCCGTATGAATCATAAATGAACCCACCATGCATTTTTGTTCATGTTTATTTTATTTTTCTGAAATCAGAGTTTGAATATTGTTTGATAACATAATTCTATTACTCTCTGTTTCTACCTTCAGTCATTCACTAGGGAGGGAATTGGATTTACTGACAGAGACAAGTGCAAAATATCCCTGGTAAAGCATATTATGGTATATATATTAACAATTACATAATAATTTTGTAAATCAAACCCACAAAACCAAACTCATACGTAGTAGTAGATATAAAAACAATTGACAAAAAATTAAATACTTAAATCATATTTAATCATCATTTTAGTATTAGGATCATTTCTGAGTTATCCCTTTATTCCATCATTTTTACCTCTTGTTTATTGTTTCAATATAAACATCCTATTTAAAATTTCAGAAATGGTGATGGTGTTGCCATTTTGGTCTTAAATTACTGTAAGTAAACCATTGGGGAGTACAGGAAAGAATGTGAAACAGCTTTACAATTAACATTTCAACATTTCTTTTAGGATGAAATATGAACAGTATTTCCATTAGCATGTGGTAAAGCTGTTACAACATTCTTCTATCAAAAGTTTTCCCTGTACATAATATTCAACAAATTTGGCCCCCAGAAAACATGGCAAAGAAATTTCACTATATAGTAAAGTTTAATTTTAAGATTATTATAGGGAAATTCTAGCTACATTGCTTCCATAAAAAGAATTTAATGAGCAGTTGATTTAGACAATTTGAACCCAGAGAGAGAGTTCCAGATTGTTTTGACATTCCTAAAATCTAATCTGGGATATTTAACCAAATACTAAAATCCTACAGAAAAGTAACAGAGTTATTTTTGATCCTATGTAGAGGTGACAGGAGTCTTTGAAAGAACAAAAGTGTTTACTATTTCCAAGTTTGTATTTAATTACAGTGTAAAGATAATCTGTCTGTCAAGACCTAACTATTCCAGATACAATGCATTACTAAGTAGGTTCTTTTCACTTTCACAATTTATTTCCATCCAAATATTGTATGTTAGAAAATAAACTGACTTGTCCCTCCCCCATCCCACTTCACCATTCATTCTATTTCCCCACCTCCCTTCCCACTTACTTCCCCCTACACACACACACACACACACACACACACACACAGAAAGAGAGAGAGAGAGAGAGAGAGAGAGAGAGAGAGAGAGAGAGAGAGAGCAGAGACAAACAGAGATAAAGACAGAGAGACAGAGAAAGCACCAAAAAAATCCATCAAATATTCGTTCCCAAATAGTGAATTCTTGAAATACCATCAGAGTGGGTATTGAGTTTCATGAAATGCAAGAGTCAACTTTAGTTACCATTAGGAAAACATCATTCAATTTTGAGAGCATGGTAAGGATCATTCAGGACAGTGTGTTGAAATTACATATTCCACTTGGTTAAGATGGTTTCCTTGATTAACATTGCATTCTACACTGACATTTTTGTTCAAGTTTTCTAGAATTTGCCAAGGATTAACTTCTAGGGGAACATTGTAAATTGCATAAAAAACATTGCTTTTGCTAGTTATACAGGAAAAAGAATATGATCTTCTTTCCCAATGGCTAGTTTGCAAAATTTCAAATAATTAAATTTTAAAATTTGCCATCTGCTCAGTGAAATATGTTTTGAAGTGCCTAATTTTATACTCGTGCAAATATACCTTGAGGAAATGGAGAATATACATCTAAAAAGAGAGAAGGTGCTACTTCTTTCTCTAATTAATGTATTCAGCCTATGGGATCTTTCCATTCAGGAATATTTCAGGCATTCTTACTCTCTGACCATCATCCAGTCATAGTGAGAAGAATGGAATGTTCCATTCTGGAACATTGTGGGGGCGTTCAGAATATTTAACCTCTGCTTGCCATTGAGTCCTAGGAAATCCTGTTTTCTGCTTCAAAGGTTTCATCTATATGAGACTTTCAAGAAAAATACCTGAATTCTTTTAGCATAAGGAGAGTTTGAATAATTTCAAAAATTCCATTTTTAAAGTATGGTTGCAGGTGCCTCTTATCTGATAAGAGCATTTCTGTCTTATTTGTAATCTTGGCATTGAACCTAGTCACCATCTGCTGTTACTACAAGGAATCCTGCTAAAATTATTCCAGAAAATTTCAATGGTTCTGAACAGCACACATGCCCAATTAAAATAATTCTTTGAAACTCATACATAGGTTTAATTTGAGAGGCAACCAGCTCTTATAAAATGTTATCTTGTTCATGTGCATTTCCATCCAGTCTGTAAATCGAGCATCTGTCTTTGCTTTACTATAGACACTTAGACTGTAGAGAAATTAATTTAGGATGAGAAGCTTTGTGTTGTGGAAATAGCTCAGAACTGTGAGTCAAGGGACCAGAGTTGTGGTGTCAGTTTGGCTACTAGCTGTAAAAACTTGAGCAAAATGAATGATTCTTTGAGTGAAGTTTACTCATCAATGAAATAAGAAAGTTGGTCTATATTATTTCCATGATTGCCTTAAGATCCAATAGGATCTCTTGAGTCTAATTTCTTAGGAAACCGTAAGCAATAAAAAGGAGAATAAGATGATAAATCCAATTCCTTATCCAACATACCTAGACTCACTTGACATTTTATTACATATAACAGAAGATCGTGTTCCAACAATTTATTATTATGAAATGTATATAAGTACAAAGCGCATTCATTATTCACTAGCTAACCTCCACAGTAAGCTAATACAAGTCTAGTTACTAAAGCAGGCAAGCAAGACATAGTAACATTTTATCTCAGCCTCAATCTGGGGTTTAGTTCCATGAAAGCAGAATCAAAAGTGTTCCAAAGCTAGTGAATCAAGTGTTCACTCTCTTGGGAATGGGGTTGAAAAACCCAACATTGATTCGTGAGATAAGGGGTAACACTACCTCCCTCTCCTATACACAGAGAAACAAAAAAAAAAGTCATTGTGAAGCAAACCTGTCCTGAGGAGAATACTTCCCCAATCCTAAGAGTCCTTTTATACAGTGGTATAAAAGGTTTCCTGGAAGCAGATGGAGAAAGGGAAAAGAGACTTTCTTCCTCACTCTCCACCACTACTACCACAGACTGCATTGTAATGGCCTGACCTACCTTAAAATGATACAAAATAGATTGTCCATTCTCAAATGATCAACCATCTTGCTATTCCACCAAATATTTTTCCTGAGTTTCCCTTTTAAAATGCAAATATAACTGAGAGGTCAAGTCTTAAATCTTAATTAATTGACATATTAATGACCATTTACTTTGATATTTTGAAGGATCTCTGATCTCCAGGAAGATCACAACCCCTTTCACTTTTTCACCTTATTATTATTATTTACTATGTTTAGTGGGGTTTTTTTACATTTTTCTATATGTTATCTGTAGGAAGGGTCATCCTATAATAATACCAAGAGTTGCTGTTCCCAGTCTTTGTGACTGAATAAGTGCTTTGGGGACTGTTTCCAGCCTGTTGGTCTTCTCATCTTCCTAGCCCAGCAGGAGGAAGAATAGAACTGCTTCAAATAGAAGAACTTGCCCTCAGTGGTAAGTCTTCTAAATGGCAAGGGAAGTGGAGGTTCTTGAACTTTTCCTCTTAGCAAATGCAATTCCTAAGAAATAAAATTCTACTCAAGAAGCATTAAAATGCCCAGCATAAATCAGAGTCCAATGTAACAACTTTGCTCATTGAGTTTTCATTGAGGAAATAGAATTAGATAATCACCAAATCCTGGAATGTTAGAAATGGGAGAGACTGAAAGTCTAATCCAATGGCCCTGTTTTTTAGATGAGGAAATCAGAGAAGTTATGCAGTTGTTCAAGGTCACATACTAATTAATAACAGAAACAGGAAGTATTAATCTTTCTCCTGTAACCACTGCCCCATAGTGCTAGCCACCAACTGAGGGAAGAAAAGAAGGAAATAGCATTTGTTAAGCACCTAACCTAGGCCAGGCATTAAGCTAAGTGCTTTACAAATGATATCTCATATGATCTTCACAACGACCATGGGAGGTACCTGCTTTTATTGTCCCCATTTTACAATTGAGAAGATAGAAGTAGACAAACATTAAGTAACTTGTTCAATATGATACCATTAGTAAATATATGAGTCTAGATTTGAACTCAGGTCTTTCTGACTCCAAACCTGATACTATATCAACTATGGTAGATAGAGATAAAAGACAATAGATAGATAGACAGATAGATGATGGATGGATGATGGATGGATAGATGGATAGATATAGATGTAGATATAGATATAGATACAATAATCCCACTGCAATTGTTCTCTGGTCTTATTCTTGCCTCCTATTGTTTCATATAATTAATTATATCCTAGAATTACATGATTTGATCAGTTAATTATAATAATCTGTCAATTCAGACAGTCTTGAGGCCAATTTTTACAGAATTTAAGAATAGGAAGAGACTTTAGAGCTCGTCTAGTTCACTCTCTTCACATGGCAGATGAAAAAATTGAGGCACGATGTTAAGTTACTTTATCTCACAGAAGTTAGTGGGCAGAACTAGATTCTAAGCTTCCAAATTCTTAAACTAATGTTCTTTATGAATGACACGTGGCAGTTGGTTTTACTCAGAATATCTGAAAGTGCTCCTCAGGCTATTTCTGTCATGTACACTCTTTTATAAATCACTCTCCCCATAAACCCTCAGGAAATACCTGATGTTTGAGACCTGCTATCCAGGAGTTAAGTGAAGTAGGATGTCTCACACCTCAACCTGCTGCTTCCTCACTGAGCCAGAGTCAGTCTTCATGATCATCTTTAATAAATAAATGAAAAAAAGGGGAAAGAAGAAAGAAGAAAAACCCAGTTGAATTTCATAAGCTAGATGACACAGTAGATATAATGTCAGACCTGAAGACAGGAAGACTCATCTTCCTAGGTTCAAATCTGGCCTCAGACTTTTCTAGTTGTGTGACCTTGGACAAGTCACTTAACTACATTTTCCTCAACTTCTCCAAATATAAAATAATCCAGAGAAGAAAATGGCAAGCTGGTAGTCTTACTAAGACAATCCCAAATGGAGTCACAAAAATCAGAAAGGACTGAAAAATAACCCAAGAATAACAAAGAACTGTTGAATCATCTTTCACAGGCTTATACAAATGATGATGATATCTATGGCATATACCATCTATCAAGCCATAACAACAAAAAAAAATTATCGGTTGAAGTTTTCTGTCACCAGTTACATTAATTCATTTATTAGGAGAGTATCTTATGCAAAAATCATCTAGTAGCTTGAGGTGGGGTTAATTAGAAAGATGAGTAAAACAGTAAGATCATATCTTATTTTTTCCTATATGCCATCTGTTCACTCCAGGAATTCATAATCAAATACTACACAATGTTTATTTTGCACAAGAGATCTATAAAACAAGATCATAAGGAGTAATTTAGCATAAGATGTAGACCTTGATGCATTTTTAAAAAAATCATTTTACCTGGATATAGGGAAAATGGCTTTTTCCTACTTTAAAGAGAAACACTGGCTTAGAGGTAGAAAGGAACCTTAGAATCCAATCCCCTCATTTTTCAAATAAGAAAAGAAACCCAGGGAAGGGAAGTATTATGCCCAAAGTGATATAAAAGGAATATGGCCATTATTCAAACCCAGATCTTTAGATTCTACATCAAGAGAGTTCTACTTTCAAAGTAGAATTGCAGAAAATGAGTCTGTTTTTATAACACCTTTACCTCACCTCCTCTTTCTGTGTTTTGTCTAACTACATTTCCCCTTCACTATTAGCCATGTCCTGCCATTTTACTACTTCTATATAAAGGAATCCATATTTCCAAAGCTTGTTTTATTTTTCTTTACCTAACTTCTAAGAGTTTGGTTTGAGTTTAGATTCTCATTATAAAACAAATTTAGAATCACCTTAAAACATCTTATTACAAGTGAATGTAAAATAAAGTTAGTAGTAAATTTTCTCTCACACACAGAAATGTCTGCAGAAAACTAGCTGGTAAGCATATTTATAATTATACCCCAATACAAAGCACATTCCTTAAAGTAAATAGTAGCACAGAGCCCCGTTTTATAACCACATGATATAAACCACTACCACACAACATAAAATAACAGAATTTGCAAGCTGCTTTTTTTAGAACATTATTTTCTTAACATATGCTCAATAGATTAGTAAGAAAAAGAACAGCAAGTTTCTCATTATGATATGTCCTCTCATCCACCTTTATGTATTAGTTGCACAATTACTCAACAGGCCATTACCAGAATAATGATTTCTTTTAAGCTTATAGTTTAAAAAATAATAAAAATGTCCTACATTATTCTTGACTTTTCTAAGTCGATCCAATTCAATGACCATTCACGAATTACTTACACTATATCTAAACAAACTAACTAGTTTGTTAAACTATTATCCTTACTCTTTAGGAGTTTATATTCTAAACCAATAATGATTATTCACATAGTAAGTTTATTTTACTAAAGCATAGATAGATGATTGATATGCAGATCAATGATAGATAGGTAGACAGAAAGCCTGGACCTGTAATTTTATTGATGTATATGAAATTATGAGGGAAAGGAAAGATTTTTAATCAATGCAGATTAACATCTCTTAAGTTATAGTCTTAGAAGAGCAATGAGAGGTTAAGTGACTTGCCCAGGATCACACTATTGGTATGTTTCAGAGGGAGAGATTTCATTCAGATCTTAGCTCTGATACCATCTCTTTGTTCACCATGATGCTCTCTGTCTTTGTCTCTCCCTATATATTTGTGTATGTACATATGATTGTGTATATATGCATGTATAGTATATACACATGTATATATAAATATGAATGCTTAAAGGATGGGCATTATTCTAATTTTATATATGAGGATAATAAAGCATCAGTGAAATTAAATGACTTGCTCAACATCACATAAATCATTAATGGCAAATCTAGACAAGAAAAAAATTCAGCCATCTCTCTTGGTTCTCAATTTATCCACTTGTAACACAATGTACAATGGTTAGCTGGATAAAATAAATATGATAAAATTGATACATTGTGGAGACATTAATAAACTTGAAATTGAAACTTAAGCTTGCAGGGAATTCAAAGTACTAGATTTTAGATTCTCATTAATAATATGAATTTGGAACAAAAAAATCCTCTTCATTCATTTGAACCAGGAACCCTGAACCTGATCAAATGTAAGTTTCTTGTGGGCAGAAACTAATTTTTTTTTGTCTCTAATGAAGCTTTATGATCATACTAACTTCACTCACTCTAAAATGTACCCTAAAAAAAGAATATTAGGAACTTAGGAATTGCCATATGGGAAAAAGCTATTTTAAACATTAAAACCAAAATTCTATCAAATAAATTTACCACCACAATAGACTACCAATATTTTTATCTAGCAATAAAGTCATCTTTATGATGCCTAAAATCTACAACTTAAGCTATATAAAATTGAAGCACTTATAATGTTAACTGTTGCTCATAACTCATTCTTAATGATCACATCAATGTGTGTGTTCATTCCAACAATGCAGATCAAAATCCATATAAAGGGTGTCTATACTATTTTAAACTTTAGGATTTTAACAGTTTAAAATGGCACTAAGACTTTTGAGACACTATGCATTTTATCACACAATGTGACTCTTGTCACATTCTCTCACAAATATTCCACAGAGGATCCATCTAGCATCCTAATTGTCTTCCTTTAGGCATTCTTGATTTATGTGGGTATGAATATAATGTCTGGGCTGGCCATCTATTACCTCTTGCCCATTGCTACTTTTGCCAGCAAGCCAGTTGCATAAATACTTATAGGTTCTCAAGAGACTGCAAAAAAAAAAAAAAAAAAAAAAAAAGCTAAGATATACACAAACAATCTCTGAATAAGGAAGTATATAATTAGCATTTATTATTTAAAACGTATAGGAATTTAGAGAGAAAAATTTACCACTTTTGTCTAGGGTCATAACAGAATGTTTGTAAGAAGAGCATTTCAGGAAGTAGATTTAAAAAAAAAATAATGTTCAGTGTCCACTATGTGTATAAGATTTTAGGGATTTATCTTTAGAAGAGATCTTGGATATCATCTAGTCCAAAGTTCCTCTCAATTCTTAAATCCTACTATGCTGTCTACATAATACACTTAAAGAGACATGAAAGCACAATGAATGTAGTGCCTATCTTGAAGTCATAAAGACCTGGATATGAATCTCATTTTAACTTCAGCTGTTTTCATGTTTTTTTCTTCCTCCTTTCCTCCTCGATCAGCAATCTATGCATGTTTTTGTTTTTGCATGTCCACTATGTTAAAAATATAGTACTACGTGTTTCTCTTACTATTTATCACTTTTTTTCCCTTTCTTCCACCCCCTTTTTTTTTTCACAGAATCAACAAATTTTAGAATTGTCAGGCAGCCCTGTTGTCCCACTTATACTCTTCTCTTAAAATAACTATCTTAGTTCTCATTCAACTTTATTTATGGCATTCATGGATAATGAAACTGATGACCTTTCCTTCAGGATTGCAAAGAATTGCATCATTTTAAATGACGTTTTAAGATCGCACTAACTCCATTTGCTTCAAGGAGTGCTCTAAAGGAGAATATATTAGTTAGGATTTGGCACATGGGGAGAAAAAAAACCTGTTTTTTTTTTTTGGTTTGTTTGTTTAGTTAAACATCAAAATTCCTCTATATAAATTTACCACCATGGAAGACTACTGATTTTTGTCTTTATCCAAAGAAGCTATCTTTATGTCTTTATGATGCCTGACCAAATCAGTACCTTGGGTTATTTCTGACTGAAGCATTGATGATGGTTACTTTCACTTAGAGCTTAATGGGTCCATAAGATAGAATCTATAATTTAAGAGTAACTGTTGTGATGACAATTGTTGACATCATGCAGATTGTTTGAGAATCAAATTACCAGAGGGTGTTGTCCTAAGAGATGTGATATGGATAAACAACAGTTTAAAATATAAAGCTATAATATAAGAGACCATTATGTATCAAAAGAGCATTGCTTATCCATATGGTATTTTCTAGAACAAGCACTCAAATTGATAGAGATAGTCTGAGCCACAGAGTCCAATAAGAGGAGAGGAGGGGAAAAAGAGCAAAGTATATAAAGTAGGGATGATAGTGAATTTAACAGATGTGTGTTTCATTAGGAAAAAATGAGTTGGAGTAGAAGAGTAGATAATATGGGATAGAAAATGCTTGAAATTTAATGGGACAAAGGGAGAGTGGGAGGAAAGGGGGCAATTGTGAAAATGAAATATGGACATATTTCAGCAATTTACTATGAAGACTATAAACAATATCTATTGTCTGTTAAATCTGTTTATTTAAGGAAAACCAGTGTTTCTCATTTAATCTTATCCAAGAGAATAGTGATATGCTACAGATAGTCTCTTCAAAGAGATGCCGGCTTCCCAAAGAAAAGGATATTTATTCCATTTTATGTGTTCTGCAATTTCTAGCTTTCTAACTTACAGGAAATGAGGCAAACTAGTAGAAATCATAGTTTTAGCTATAAAGTTATTTCAGAGAAAGTTTGCAGCTAGGTTGTTTCTCATGGCTTCTTTTTTCTTCATTCTTTATTTACTCTTCCTTGGATGCTTATCTTCTCGATCCAGTCTTTTATTTTATTTTATTTAGTCCTTGAATGATTTTCAATGCCTTGTCACCAACAAGGAAAAGCTCCCTATAAAGGTCAAACCTAATGCTCAGCTAGCTGAGAAGGCTCCACTTTAGGATTGGAGGCCCCAGTGAATTACAATAAGACAAAATCCCAGGAGCCCAATTGCCAAAAAGTAATTAGGTTGGGGGAAACACAGACTCAACTCCTGGGAAGAGAAACTGGTCACAGCAGGCTGAAGCCACTGCCCTGCTGTTGCCAGACTTAGCTGTTTCCCTTTCAGGATTGGATAGACTCATCCAAGCTACAGAACACAGGAAGTCCATCAGAAAACAATGGCTTTTCCACCAATTTTTTTCCTCAATGGCTTATTCACACAGGGCATGTAACACATGTATATAGGCCACCAATATATGCTTAATTCCTTTCATTTCTATCTTGTAAACTACCTTGTCAGAGTCTACTAGTGGAAACACACATATACACATAGAATGCTTATGATGTCATTGTTGCTTTTTGTTTTCCTCTGTTCCTAAACAAATGAACAGCACTTGAGGAATCCAGAAGAAGTACCAGGGGAGGATATGTCAGCATCCCTAGATGAAACCAATTGTAACTATCTCTTGGGAATAAGAATCTAGTTGTACAATAGACTAGTAATCCTCAAAAGACAATCTGAACTAAGAATGTACATCTTTTGTTTTAATCAAGAAATACTCTTCAGAAATACAGAACATTATTAATCTATCAAAATCCAAGTGGTGCCTTTTTGTCAAAATCAAATGAAATCTTAATCCAAAAAAAAGCTGATGAGACGTTTTCTATGACTTGCATAATAATTTAAAGCATCAGTATATCATCTTCTCATATGTTTGTATATACTTTTAAAACTGTTTGTTAGCAGTACAAAGAAGGTTTCTTGGTTTAAACTACTGAAAGTTCACAGTAAATATTCAGAAAAGACTTGGAGTGAGCATTCTGGAGTTTTTTGCCTTTAAATATCAGAGAACTATACCGATTCATCCAAGAGTTTATATCCTGAGTGCTTCCAAGGTGAATTTAAATCATCTTTCTATTCAGGTAAACTCATGTTCAGAACATTGGTTCTGTATAACCATTCAGTGGATAATTTTATATTTTCAAATATACTGCAAACCAGTCAAATCTCTCATTCTCTGGCCACTCTTTATTGGTTACTAGCAGTCTCCAGATAGCATTTTGACAAACAAGCCCTGCCACAGTACACACACACACATTGGATACTTACTTAATAATCCTAATTACCTGCAGTAAAGATGTGGTAGATGCTACATGACTGGTTCCATTGAATATCATATTTAGCTTTCTTCTACTATGAATTTAATACCTTAGTAATGTCATAATCTTAGGATATTGGGAGCTTAAAGTTTCAGAAACACATAGTAAATTCTATATTTATTTCTCCTATTGCTCATCCTATGTGCAGAATAATTGCACATTATTCCTATCACCATAATAATACAAAAGAGGCAATTTGCAGGTACCATGTATTTTATTAGAAAGCCAACTTTGTGAGATCCTTCTTTGCACAGTTGCCTAGTCACCGATCTAATCAATGCAATGCATATATGTATCAAGCATTGTGTTAATTGTACAAATTGAAGTAAAAAGAAAGACACATCCCTGTCCTCAGTTGGCTTACATTCTAATGGGGGAAGACAATATAGAATTAAACCTGAAACTTAAATCCTTAATTTCAGATAGCAAAAGGAGATTGCTAATCAGATGAATTGCTAACTATTTCCAGAGCTAGTCACCATCTTCAGCTCCTCACATATACACCCCCATTGACATTCCAATGCTTTATAATAAACCTTTTGCCTCTATAGTTAATGTATTCCTCATGCTGTAAATGGAGACTTTACAACCCCAGAAAGCTTAATATAATGGTTTATGACTTAACTACCTAATTCACATGACTGGAGAAGGAGTACCTTGAGTTTGTGGTAAAGAATATTCTGTAACTTAAAATTGTCAATATTTTCCAATGTGACATATTTACTCCCCTCATCCCTTGTCCTATTCAGTTCTCTGTTCACCCCACTCCACCCCCAAATCCAAAGGCTTCTAATAAGATGAGCTGAACAACCTTCTTTTAGAGACTCCCAAGCAAAAACAAACATGCAGACAGCAGAGTTAATTTATAAAATACTGAAGCATTTATCTTGGCAGCAGCGCCTCAGGAGCTAAGATTTTTGCCTCTCCCTCTCTGGCTCTCACATACTTTTTGGGTTCTCAGAGACTTCCAAAAGGAATAAGTCCTTTCCTTATCCTTACTAGCAAGGAGGCCAGTGACCCAGATCAAGTTCTTAGCTCCTCACACTTTTGGTGCTTGCATTGTGTACCATGTTTTTACAGGGTCTCAGTAATCCAAACAATCCTCATCTCTTTCAAAATCCGAAGCAATGGAGAGTCATTTTTACAAGAGCAATAAAATTAAAGTGGCTCCTCAACTACTTTACACTGATAGCTCTACAGTGCTGAAGTATCTTTTTAATTCATGTAAACCCCTCATCTTCAAGCCCACAGACTATCTAAAAGTACATCTACAAGAATCTCCCTCTATTCCCTCTTTCATTTATTTCCTTTCCTCCTCCATTCCTCCCATTCCCTTACTTCTTTCTTACTTTGCCCTTCCTTCTCCTTTTTTCTGCATTCTTTTTCTCTTCTCGCACCCCTCCACTTTCTTCTCGCCTGATTTCCTTCTTCTTCTTCTCTGACTTTCCACCCTTTTCCTCTCCCGCTCCTTCTCCTCTTCTCCTTCACTTCTTCACTTCTACTTCTCCTTTTCCCTCTCCCTCCCTTCTTAACTTTGCTCCTGCTCCTCTCCTCCTTTGTCTCTTTTCTCTCTCTTCTCTCTTTTTTCCCTCCTTCTTCTCTCCTCATTCTTCCTCTTCTCTTCCTTTCCTTTTCATCCTCTCCCTCTGCTCTTGTTTTCCCTCTCTTCCCTTTCCCTGTCCTTCTCTATCAGTCCAAGTCAACCCCATTCCTCCTGGGAGAAGGCCAGTGATTTGCAGGATTCATTCTGACAACTGCTCTGATGTAAATATTTAGAAAAATCCTTTCCATTAGAGATTAAACAAAGTGTAAGTAACTGTTCCTAAATGATGGATCTTATTAATGTTTGCACCAGCAGATCCTGTACTATTTGACTCAGAGAATCCTGCCTTGGTTCCGGAGGAAAGAATAAGGAGGGACAACATTAAATAGGGCATTTTGGTGCACTTTAGTCTGAACTGCAGAAGGACAACATAAGGAATCACTGTAGACATTGAGATTAGACACCGGAACTGGATAATGGTGGACAAATAAATTCATTTCCAATGGAAACAGTCGTTATCATTGGTACTCTACTGGTTTAGAAAGCATGTCATTCCATGATCCCTCTACTCTCAGGCTAATTTAGAAAATAATTTTCAGACCCTTCTGTATGTTCTCACTAAATGAGTCACAGCTCTGGGGTCATGTAATTAAATGCATCAATATTATCATTATCTGGAATTCAAATTGATTTTTTAAAAAGGATTAGTGGGCTTAAAAACAACCTAGAAATAGATACAATTCTAGGGAATACAAAAAAGTTCCCTTTACATTCCTAAAAGTGTAAACCCAACCGCAGCCCAAGACCACATACAAATATCTGATGGAAATCTAGTCACTATAATTCATGTATAAAATAAGAGATTATGTTCAATGATCCCCAAGGTCCATTCCAGCTGTTCAGTTCTGTGATATCTACTAGTATTTGAAATTTTTTAAAGTGTGTCCTACAAAATAATTAAATTCAGCAGTTTTCCCTTCTCCATAGATCTTTGGGTTAAAATTATAAGTTTATAAGGATACAAGAGAGTAGAATAAGAAGTTTTGATCTAGTCTCTCTCTTGAAAACTCACAATCATTCCCTTCATCTGGCTCTGCATGTTTTGCTTTCACAAAATGATCTCCCAGGATAGAGATTTCTACAATGTTGTTCTATAACAAGCAGTGAAATCCTGACAGAAAGAGACTAAAAAGTACTGTTCATAAAAATAGCAGCAATCATAGTTTAATGCTACATAATTTTGACTTCACACAGATTCACTCAGACCTTAAATGACCTCCTTGTGTTGTTGTCATTGTTAATTGCTGTTCCAACAATGCATCTTGTATGTGTGTTTGAGTGTATATGTGTGTGTATGTGTGTTTGAATTTGAGAAGCAGAATCTAAAACGAGATGGGTTTTATAAAGGAGGGGAAAAATAAATTTGAATAGTATTAAATTGAATAGAACCATATCTTTCACTTGCTTTGAACTAACATACCTTCTTCCTGGAAATTAATAGGCAATGTGGTATAATCAGAAAAAGCTCTGCACTGGGAAGAGAGAATAGGATTGCAAATATTTCTTTCTCTGTCTTACTAGTGGCATTACTTTGTCAGTGTAATCTCTATAGTTCTCATTTGCCTCATCTGTAAAATGGGAATAATACTACTTTATTTGCCTAAATATTGGAGACAAGGCCAAGTGATTTATTAAATTTCTTTCCAGATTTGTGATCTCTATTTGTTTACTTCAGACAGAACCCTCAGTGCTAGGGTCTTAAATAATAACATAAAGAATTTTAGAACTGGTATTCAGGTCAAATTTTCATGATTCCCCACAGAGCTCTGTACAAATTCCTTAGACCATTACTCTCTTAAGCAATAAAATTTTGTGGAATATGGAAAAATTTTAAAAAGAAAGTTGGTGGAATCGAACTGGGTCCTAATGTAAAAGCACAATGCACTAGAAATCAGAGGATTACACAAAGGTAATTCCAACTGGGCTTCGACATCTGTGTTACTAATTTTTTTTCTATTTTAATTTTGTGGGTGAAGTGGGACTAGTAAAGGCAAAGTCAGGCTTGAATAACTGATCAGAAGACCCAGGATTTATTTATCATTTTCATTAAATATGTTTTAAGTTCTATGCTAGGTATCATACATAGTAACAATCTTCAGTAGGTTATACTTTAAGATTTTCTAAAAGAAATTTAGAATTTTTAAAATTATTTTAAAATGAAATGTACAAAGGAAAAGTAATATGAATTAGTCAGGAGGTAAATTAGGGAATATTTGAAGGAATATGATTTCAATATACTAAAGCATATATAATTATCTTGAGTTAGGATAATGTTGCCAAGTAGGAATCTATTTAAAAGAATATCAATATTTAATAATAATAGGTAGTGTTTAATTTACATTTACAAAATTCATTACAAATATTAACTCATTTGATGCCTCATAACAAACCTAAGAGGTAGGTGATTATTATAATTACCATTTTACATTTCAGAAAAATGAAGCAGACGGGTTGTCACTTGCCCCAAATCACACATTTAGTAGGTGCTTGAGGTGAACTGAACTCAGATCTTCCTAACTATGGGTCCAGAAGTCTATATATTATGCTTTCTAGATGCCTAGAAATTTATTATTATTATTACTAATGTTAATGATAATAGTTCACATTTTTAGAGTTTTTAAATTTGCAAAATAGTTTACATACATAAATTTCATCTTTACAACAACCTTATGAAATAGGTACTATTATCACACACACACACACACACACACACACACACACACACATACACACCTAATTTTGTACATTTAATTTGTACATTTAAAAAATCAAGACTCACAACTTGACTTTGTGGAAATTTTTGCATAACTTCAGAAATTGTTTCTTAATTATGGGTGAGGATGAGGAAGAAAAGCTAAAATTCAAAAATTTTAGAAACAAATGTAAATTTTTTTGTTCTGAATATAACTGGAGAAAATAGTAAATAAAAAAATTTTAAAGGTAAATTTTTAAAAAAATTAGTCTCAGAGAAATTAAGTGGTTTGCATAGAATCATGTACCCTATTTTGAATCCAGATCTTTTTGCTTCCCTACTAAGCATCTTGTCCACTAAACCACAGCTTCTAAAACTTGTGATTCTGATGATCTTATTTGTACTATGCTCATTTAGGAAACCATTGTTTATTACAACATAGACAAAATTCAAGTTGGACACTGGATATACAGCAAAACTTTGAATTAAATGACACAATGGATAGAGTATCTGGCTTGGAGTCAGAAAAATCTCATTCCAAATCTGGTCTCGGATATTTACTAGCTGTGTGACTCTACACAAGTCCCTTGACCTCTTTTTGTCTCAGATTTCTCTTATGTAAAATGAAGATCATAACAGCACCTACTCTCCAGATTTATTGTGAGAATCAAATGAGATAATTATAAAGCACTTATCACAGTGCTTATAGAAAATTCTTTATGAGTATTGGTTTTTATTATTATTATAAATTATGGGGCTTTAACTGTATAACCAAATTTTTAGCAACACATTTTAAAAATAATTAAGAAATTACATTTGGAAGAGAGTTTAAAGCTTTAAATTTATCAATAAATTGCATTTGGGAGAGAGCTTAAAGTATTATAAATTTATCAATAAAATACAACTCAGATTTCTTTTCTGAATCATATAAAGTCTATTTAATGGGAAAGTTAAAGAATAGGTGACATCTGAGCCTAAATACACATCTGATTTTCTCCTTGGAAAACTGAAAACCATAAAGGAATGAAGCTGGTTTATGAGCTTCAGATAACAAAGAAAGCTGGCATTTATTAATTCTCCTGGTATCTTCCTTAAATTTTATGACAAATGAACTCATCATTGAGCAGAAGGTTTGTGACAATCATATAAAGCAAGTTATCTGTACCATCAATTCAGTTAGCATTGTTAGGTAGAGCTTGTAATAGAGCAATTTTTTAAACCATCTTTAAGCTGCTGATTGCAATATTTGCAGAACAATAATGTAGTTTACTAATTAAAATTCATTTTAGAAATTTTAAAAACTATTTTTTCAAATAGTGAATTATTTGCCATCTCTCCAAAGCATGTCTCAAACCTTGTAACATAACCATCTTGACTAGTCCATGAAAGGCAGTATGGTAGACTGGAAAGAATGCTGGAGGAGAGGGGGAAGATGGAGGAAAAAAAGGATATTGAATCCAGTGTCAGAGGACCCGGGAGTTTCTTTCCTTGTTCTACCACTTACTACTGTGTTCTAGTCACTTTCTTCTCTAGACTTTAGTCTCATCATGTTGAAAATAAAAAAGATGTCCCCTAAGTTTCCTCAAATCTAAATCCATGATTTATAAGAAGCCTAATATGACATGTCCTTGACAAACATGCCAACAAGTCATTTCAAAGTGGGTTTGTTATGCAAGTAACCTACAAGAAAATTGGGGAACTTCTTCAACTATAGTTAATTCTTTTAAGGGATACAGTCTCCCTCAAATTCACTACTTGAAAAGTACTTTAGCTTAATCTTTTCCCATAGAAGTAATCTGTGGGGTTATTAACCAGACTCATTTAGTAAGTTCAAAATTATATTCCTACTCTGTGATGCTTCTATGTAGAACAGGGAATGAATTTATGATTTCATTATGTAGGGACTTTCCAGATGAGGCAACTCCCTCTACTAATGAAGATAGGCACCTTCTCTAGAAGGTAATCTTAGAAAGTTTGCCAGAGCATTGAGAGATTAAGTTATTTGCCTAGTGTCACACAGACAGTATTATAAGAGGTGAGACCTAAATTTAAATCTTCCTGGTTTGGAAGTGAATTCTTTGTCCTGCTATTAGGTGCCATACTGTCTCTCTCTCATTTCACTTATAGGGCTATGTTGGTTTCCAGTTATTCAATCATGTTGGACTCTATGATTCTGTCGACCACAGTGTGCCAATAATGTCCATGAAGTTTTCTTGGCAATGATACAGTAATGGCTTTCCATTTACTTCTTCAGTGGATTTAGGTAAACAGAAGTTATGTGACTTGCACAATGTCACACAGCTGATAAATTGTCTGAAGTCACATTTGAACTCAAATGTTCCTTAATTAAGGATCAGTGCTCTATCCATTGAGCTTCCCCTTTTAGGACTATGGGAACATACCAAGCATTAAACTACAGTCACAACAACAAAAATTACCTAGATTATAAAAGAAAAATTTCCAGCAACACCCTGCCACCAAGTGACTCTATAATCTCAATGATTCTACAAGAATGTGGACAAATGGAATAAAGTAATTAGTGGTATGGCTACCAAATTTTTCCATTTTGCTATTTTTTCAATTTATATTTGAAATTTTTAATATGTCAGAGAAATGGGATATTAAATTTGAAATGCTTTTTCTTGATGTGGACATCTTGGCACAGTGGGTAGAGAACTGGGCTTGGACTCAGGAAGACTCATTCTCATGAGTTCAAATCTGGCTTCAGACACTTATTAGCTATGTGATACTAAATGAATTTGCCTCAGTTTCTGATCCTTTAATGAGCTAGAGAAGGAAATAATAAAAGGCTCTAGTATCTTTGTCAAGAAAACCTCAGATGGGGTCATGAAGAGTCCACTTGAAATGACCCAACAATCTCCTTGACAAAAAAGGAACTATTAGATGTTACTTTTAAAAGGGTAGATGAAATCCAAAAAGAGAAAAGATGATCATCTCATTACTATATTTGAGGGAAGAAAAATATTGAATATATGGATCAAACCAGAGACTTGTGGGAACAGATAAGCTTTCTTTATGGAACCACAGCAGAGTGAGGAAATGAAAAGTAAGGGGCAGCAAATGGAAGTTTTCTTTTTTTTTCTTATTGTTTCTACTCCTAGCAATAATTACCCTGAATAACAATGAACATTCTCCACCAAAATGAAGATTAGCTTCTAGCTGAGAATAGAGTATGGAAGTTTTAGTTGAATATAATGGCAATAAGAAATTGAAAATATGTTCCAGATCTAAGCAATTTGACAGCCTTTCACTAAGATTCACCAGTGGAGTTGGGTTTGCATATTCCAAGGTAATTTTCTCATTTAATCTCCTTCTGTAGCATCCCTGAAAGGTCTTCAGTGAGGGATGGGTCCCTACCCAATGAGATAGCTCATTATATTTTTAGATCCTTCTGACTGTCAAGAAGCTTTTCCTCACAACAAACTTAACTCTGCCTGTCTCAGACTTGCAATTATTGTTCCTCATTTTGTTTTCTAAAATTAAACAGAACAAGTCTAATTCCTTCTTTGCTAGACTGTTCTTTAAATACTTAAAGTCTGATAACATGTCCTGCTTCAAATCTTCTCACCAGGCTATATATCTTAAGGTCTTTCACCATTCGATATAGCCTCCTTTAAATGGTTTAACTCATCTAGCCTTCATTAAGTGCCTAACATGTGACAAGCATAATGGAATATAACCCCAAGTGATACAAATATTAAAAAAGTTCTTACTATCCAAGAAATTAGCATCTACTGGGATGGGAAAGAGAAGCCCATACAACATTTGTAGAAATAAGTAAATACAAAATATATACAATATAAATACTAAGAAAATAAAGGAGTCAGTAACCACTAGGAAAATCAGACATGGAAGATAATAGCCAATACAATAACAATGAATGCTTTATCAGTAGGTTAGTAGGCCATAGATAATAAGTTCATGAAATCAAAGAATTTTAGAAATGCAAGAAATATTTAAAAATCACATAATTCAGTATTTGCATGTCCCTTTATGTTTTCTCAAATGATGTTTTATTTTGACTTTTTTTTTTTAACTGGGGCATAGATATAAGTGCAATCTGTTTCACTGAAGTTTCTGCTGTCAGGTATGACACCTTAAAATCTTGTGTAACATCAAGATGGATGCTTGTTTATAATGCCATTATGGAAAGTTGTTTTAAGAAAAAATGGTGCGATTGATCGATAAAAAAAATGTCTGTGACATTGGTAGTTTTTGAATCATAAATAACCTTATGAATGCAAAAAAAAAAAAAACTCTGGTGATTTGTAATCATCTCTGCCTTTAAAAGGAACTTTTCTGTCATGTGAATGCACATAATTAATCCAGCTATTATATAAGCACTCTATTAGAATAATGCTCATGCAGAATGCTATTAATACCACACACTAAGTCATCAAGAAAGCCAGACTCATTTCAAAATTTAGGTGTACTTTATCCATTTCCCAACCAGGCTATCCTCTTTTCTTCTCTTCTTGGGAGAATGACTACTTGAAGAAAGGGAATCTTTGCCAACAATATAGGATATGTAGGATATCTCATATCAATCATTCATCACAAATTGGTTAAAATCGTTGCCCAAGACTCCTAGGTTTTTAATTGTTGTATAATATTGTTATAATGTCATAGCAAAAGCAATGAGATGATTAAAAAAAACCACTGGCATATCATTAAAAAATTCTTATGAATCTTGATTCTATTGAAAAAAGTTTTTAATTCATTTAGAACAAAATGCTGAAGACACAGGGAAAAAGTTACAACAATATAACAAAGCATAGTTGCTATTCAGAGCAATAGCACCAAATAAATACACTTAATTTTTAAAAATCTCAAGTAATCAGTATCTCATCAAAATACCATAGCATCATAGAGTTTTCAATTCAATTCCACTGTTTGTTTTTTCAAGTGAGAAATGTGTGTGTGTGTGTGTCATGATCATAGGAAGGGGGATTGCATCTCTTGCATCACTAAAATAAACTAGAAAAGTATAAAAATCACTGTCTGAGTGACCTAATGAATATTTTATTCCATTCCAAATTTATTTGATTTATTTAAGTAATTAAAGCAACAAATTATCACTAGATCCATCAACTATTTAGATTTAAATATTCATCAGATATAAGGAAACTACATATAGCCACATTTTTCCCTTTCTTCTCCCCTTTATGGTCTTGCAAATCCTCATGTCCTAAGCAGCCTCCTTGACAAAGTGTCAAATGAAAAACTTTTTAAAGTATTTGCTACCTTTCCTAGCTTAGACAGCCTTAAACTACTGGTAGCAGCTGGAAAGAGGAGGGCAGGATTTCAAAGAGATGATCTTCATTAAACAGAATATATTTTGCACATTTTCTTGTTTTCTTAAAAGAATAGAATCTCAAATGAGTTTGCTCTTTGAAATGTTTGAATATGATAATTAAGCAAAGAACACATACATAAAGCATAAGATATTTGGTCTATTCTAAAACCCACACATTTACACTTGGATAAGTGAATGAAGATATCTATACTATTCTTTTCTCCCTGCAGTCATTGATGTAGAATAAAATGCATGATCTCCACAGGGCATCTAAGTATCAAGAAGCTTATCCCTTATTTTGGCTGCTCATTTCTAGGCCTGGTTCTGCCCCATGGCCAGACAAAGCACAGCTCCCCACTCCAGCAATCCAACAAAAGATTAGTAGTCAAATGTTTGTCATATCTGAGATTGTAAGAATACTGTAGCTACTATGATCTGCTGAGTTTGATTTTAGTGGACTACCCATCTAATTGCTAGTTAATGTTAAGTCTGTTTGACTGCTGTGGTTTCATTTTAAAGTATTGATAGAATAAAAATATTAGACTCCCTTCAGCAGATTATTATTCAGTAAGAAAAAATGTTCCAAGTTCTCAAAAAATTTTCTCATTTAAAACAACATGTTCTACCACAGAATAATGGTAGACTACCAAACCAGTCATGGAATAAAATACTCCTTATGTCTGCCAGATAGTGATTCTTAAATCTTTTTTGGTCTGTTTCAGTGAGGCAAAAGATATAGTCTCCACCCCTGTGATCATGATATACACACAAATCCTTCACCTAAATGAATACAACAAAGCTATTAAAGAATCTATGAGTCTAGGATATTTGGGTAAGATGTCAACTAGGTATGATTTGGTTTTTATTAAAGCAAATGTCAATTTTAATAATAGTCAAAATTTAAAGAATAGACATCCTTAAAAGCATTAACACTATAAGAAACTAACCCATAGACCACCTGGAGAACCGTCATTGACCACTAGTAGCTCCTGAAACATACTTTGAGAACCACAGGACTAGGATAGCATTTAGAAAATTATACCTCTTTAGTATGAACTGGTACCTTAGAGATTTGAAAGAGTTGATGCAATCTGATGGACAAGTCTGATAATTGATACAAAATTCTTACATGAGTTTGGTTATCTAAACTGGGCCAGATTTTCTATGGCATTCTTTCTGTCTACTTGCATAACCCTGGCCAGAATCAGTTTTGTTTCTGAAATGTAGACCCCTTGTCTAGCTTTTGGACAAATTCAGAACTCACAGAAGCAAAAAATAGGACCTCTGAACTCCAACATTATTTTGAATATGTGACACATATCCTAAAAGAGACTGAAAAGTAGCTTACACCTTTAATGTCAGATTTGTATTTTAAAGTGTTTTAAAGTTTAAATTGGAGCAATGCTTGACATTCTAAAGGAGCTGGAGAAGTATCTTCTAAGTTTAAGCCACTGTTACACCATACTAAGTTTAAAAAAAGTTTAAAAAATTAAAAAATGAAAGTTAAAAAAACACTTTTAAAACAAAGGTGTCTTAAATTACAATACAACTGGATTATGATAAGATGACCATTATTAAAACCAGTGACATTACTTTATCTCAAACCAAGTAGAGAACAAAATGCAAATTACACATGAACATTTTTGAAGTTTCATTTTGAAGCACTGATGACTACAATTAAATATTACTATATCATGTGTCACTTAGGTATAATTCCTTTATAAAATATTCCCTTACAAACTGACATGCAATTGTCACATATATACCTGATTTCAATGAAATATTTATCAAATTTCACATTTTGATTCATTGCTTCTTAGATAATGTAATAACTATTATCAATTTCATATGTATAACCTACTCAAAGTATAAAAGATAAGCTAATGATATAAAACAACTGCAGTGAATAGAGAATTGGGACTGGAATCAGGAATCTGAGTTCAAATCCAACCTTAGGCACTTGATAACTGTGTAGCCCTGTGCAAGTTAGTTAACTCCAACATGCCTCAGTGCCCTTACCTGTAAAATGAGTATAATAAGCATGCTTACCAAACAGGTTTGTAAGAATCAACTGAGATAATATTTGTAAACCACCACTTAGCACAATATCTGGCACATGGTAAGTGCTTAATAATTGCTTCTAATTGATATATATAAAAAAGCACATACAAATAGGAAGAAAACACTGATACGAAAAAGGACGGATCTTGTGAATCTATTACATTGTTTCTACACTCTCTAAGATGTCCTCTGAGAACACCAACATAGTTAGCAGTAGGACAGGAATGTGGCAGGTATGAAAACTTACTATGGGAACAGGGAAGACTGGGATTCATCTTCAGAGAACAGTGAAATTTAAAAAAAAAAAAAAAAAAAGGAAGCTTCTTCTACCTCAAGGAGTAATGTTAAATGACTTTTTTTTTTACTGTATTCTGTATTCCAAAGAGATAATAAAAGAAGGAACAGAACCCACATGTGCACAAATGTTTGTAGCAGCCCTTTTTGTAGGGACATGGAATGGAGTGGGTGCCCATCAGTTGTGGAATGGCTGAATGAGTTATGGTATATGAATGTAATATTATTGTTTTATGTTGTTTTATAAGGAAAGTAGGCTGATTTCAGAAAAAATCCATTCAGAATTCAGAAAAGAAATTTCCAGATTTCCTGGATTTATATGAACTGATGCTGAGTAAAGCACCCAGAGCAGGACCAAGGGAATATTGTACACAGTAAGAAGATTATATGATGATCAACTGTGATGGATTTGTCTATGTTCAAAAATAAAGTGATTTAAGGCAACTCTAATACACTTTGGATGGAAAGTGCAAAAAATATCCAGAAAGAGAACATGTGAGACTGAATAAGGATCAAAGCATAGTATTTTCACCTTTTTGTTGTTGTTTGTTTATCTTTTTCATGTTTTTTTTTCATTTTGATCTGATTTTTCTTGAGCATTATGACAAATATGGAAATATGTTTAGAATAAATGCACATACTTAACCTGTATCAGATTGCTTGCTGACTTGGGGGAAGAGGGAAAGGGAGAAAAATTTGGAACACAGGGTTTTGCAAAGGTAAATGTTAAAAACTATCTTTGCATGTAATTTGGAAAAG
Source organism: Sarcophilus harrisii (assembly GCF_902635505.1). Classification (NCBI taxonomy): domain Eukaryota; kingdom Metazoa; phylum Chordata; class Mammalia; order Dasyuromorphia; family Dasyuridae; genus Sarcophilus; species Sarcophilus harrisii. The sequence goes on along the minus strand of NC_045429.1, from coordinate 170,279,625 downwards.
TAAAATACTATTTTTTTTTAAAGAGAAGAGATCTGGATTCTAATCCTTGCTTAAGGAATAGGTTGATTACATAACTTCTTTATGTCTCTGTGTTTCCTCCATCTATAAAATGAGGATAACATCATGTGCTATTATTCCCTACCTTTCAGGGTTGCTGTGAAGATAAAATGAAATACAGTTAAAGAGAAGAGTGCTTTGAAAAGAAAATAAATCTTTACTCACAACCAAGTTATTCCTACTTTATAATATATGTCTGTATTCTTTAGAACTTTCTCAAGGAAGATAAAAACACCTCTTCCTGACAAGATAAACTTTCCATTTCTTAGAAATCTTTCCACAAGTATACATCCATTCTCTGTCATATGATCATACATTTGTGTATATATTACCTTGAAATATATCTGAAGAAGATATATGACAACATATTTATCAAATAGCCATACACCCATTAGTGAAAGGGGACCCATTACCTACCAAGGCGGCTCATTGAACTTTTAGATCACTCACAGCAACCTAGATAATAGGTGCTATTATTATTAAAAATATCCATTTTATTCTTATGGAAACTGACATAAACAAAGGTTAATTGACTTGCCCAGTATTATACATCCTGGGTCCCAATTTGAACTTATATCTTCTCTATGCTAGGCCCAGAAATATATTCACTGCAGAACTCCACCATTTTGGTAGTTGGGGAAGGAGGTAGTGGGACAGATAGATGTTGCTGAATAAGTTCTTCAGAAAAAGATCCCAGAATATTACTGCTTTGCAAGCTCAAGATGAGGCTGCAGTGTGATAATGCACTTGAAAAGCACAATCTTAACCTGCTTTGAGAAATGTATTGTGTCCATGATCACAGGGAAGTAAAAACCCTGCTGTCCACTTTTTAGATGACATATGAAGGGTAAGTCTAAGTACCACAATGTAGAAAGAATATGGATAAGTTTAAAAACCTCCAGAGAAGAGTGGCTAGAATGGTGAGTTGAAGAGCGTGCCATGGAAGAATCAGTTGAAGGAACTAGACTGGAGCTGAGAAAATTTAGGATGATTCTGATACCTGAGATCTTGGTTATACAGGCTATCATGAGAAAAAGAAATTAACTCCTTACTGTTTGATTTTACAAATCAGAAATAGGAGAAATGGATGGAAGGTGAAGAGACAGATTTATGCCCAAGGCAAGGAAATGATTTCTTTCTATTAGAACTGTCCCAAAGTAGAATACACTGTCTTGAGAGGTGGTGGGTTGGTCCTCAATGGAGATCTTTAAGAAAAGATTGGATGATCACTTGGGCGTATTATAAAGGATTTTCTTCAGGTATGACTAGGACTTGAATGGCTTCTGAGGACTTTTGTAGACGTTGTTGCTCAGTCATTCAGTCAAGTCTGATTCTATGTAATCTCATTGACTTTTCTCCATGAGGCTTTCTTGGAAAAGCTATTGAAATGGTTTGCCTTTCCTTTACCAGTGTGATCAAATTTTACAGATGAGAAACTAAGATAAATAGGGCATGAGTGACTTATACAGGGTCATTCAACTTACATTTGGGATCAGATTTGAACTCAGATCTTCCTGACTCTAAGCCTGGTATTCCAAACTAACTGACTTTCTGATGATACTCACAACTCTCAAAAATTATGATTCTGTAAAGAAATGTATTCTTATAAGTTAAAGGCACTATACAAATACAAGTAGAATATTAGTGCTGTTATAATGGTAAGACAGAAAGAGAAACCAGATAGAATTATTTTCTCTCAAAAAACAACCTCACTAAGCTACTCCTCTGCTTGCCCATTATGCCATGACAGTGGTTCTTGAAAACTATGCCAGTAGAATGCACGTTATAACAGATCCAATCAAAACATAAAATCTTTGTGTGTGTTGATAGGTGGAATATCTGCCATTTCATAACCAGTCTACCTTAATTTGGTAAGATCCATCACCAAGTAGGTTTATAAAGTGATTAATTTAGTGGTTCTCAAACAAATTAATTATTTAGTGGTTCTCAAACAAATCCTACAAAGTTGTACAGTGTTGGCACTCTGTGTTAGGGGTGGAGTAGGGATGGATATGCTCATGCAGACAAAATCATAGGGCTGGAAAGTACTGAAGAGCCATAGCATTTTAGAGCAAAGGGCCTTCAGAAATCATCTGGGCCAGCTGTTTCCTGTGGTTTCTGATTTTAAAAAATAAAATAAAATAAAGCAGAAAGTCTGGCCTCAAAGGAAAGGGTGGGAAATTTAGAATGTCTAGTTGTGTAATATTAAGCCTAATCTAAGTAATCCTTGTACAGCCTGCAAATGAGCAATATGTAGGATATACAACTATGATCTCTAAAATCATAAAACCAAGACCTCATAAAAATGCAATGTAAAAAAGGACCTAAAAAGGTCATTCAGTCAATTCCCCTGCTTGCAGGGGAATGTGCTACATATAAACAATTCTAGATGATTAAGAATCCCATCATTTTCCAGCAATAATCAGTTTTTCAACAATACATTGTAATGCCCTATTTAAAAAAATCCTAGAATACAATTTTTTGAGATTAAGTAAATTACTATTTCCCCATATTATTTCCATTTTTTTTTAATTTTAAAAATCATTTCCCCACTAATAGGAACAAATTTGGGAGAAACTAGGTGGGATGATTATGTGGAATTATATATGAGAGAATATGTGCAAGGACAAAAGGACTAGGACTAAATCTCTGATTTAACTAATGTAAGGAATTTCCTGATGAAAGAAAATCTATCATTGTAGGTCATCATCTTCTCTGCAAATTATAGTCTTAAGGGGTAGCTAGTGGTCTAAGAGCCTAAATGACTTGACCAGAGTCCCATAGGCAGTATGTGTCCAAGTCAGAACTTGAACCCATATTTTATGAGCTTCAAGACCAGATTTTTATGTATTTTGTGTATTATGCCACTTATCCTCTAGAGCTGCTTTTCCTTTTAATTTGAATCAAAATTCTGATTTAGAGAACTTATTGTGAGGGGTAGGATTTGAACGCAGGTCATCCTGACTTTTAGTCATGATTTATAATAATAATATACTTATCTATGTTTATAAATAAAAACACGTTCATGTGAGAGAAATATTGAATAGATCTTTTGTAAAAAACGTGGAAAAAGACAGATAAATTATGCAGGATGGGAAATTATAGATTGCTGCAGTGTTCACCAGTGTAGGAGATACTCATAATACTGAAAATATAAAATTGTTGAAATATATACTTTTGTATGTGTATATGTGCATATTATTGTTCAGTTATTTCAGTCATATCCAACTGTTTATGACTCCATTTGGGGTTTTCTTGGCAGATATATTGGAATGATTTGCCATTTCCTTCTCCAGCTCATTTTACAGATGATGAAACTGAGACAAGCAAGGGTAGGTGATTTGTCCAGGATTGCAAAGCTTAAAAGCATCTGAAGCCAGATTTGAACTCAGGAAGAAGAATCTTCCTGATTCCAGGCCCAGAGTTCTATTTATTGTGTCACCTACCTGCCCTAGGTGTAATTGTTTTATGTTCATATGTGTGTGTTATATTCATATATATATAGATATATATCATATAAACACATGTGTATGTGTGTGTTTATATGTGTGTGTGTGTATATATATATGTATATATATATATATATATACCTACATATCCCTATCTAGATGTAGAATGACATGATGAACTCATTCTAGAAAATGGATGTTGGAATCAAGAAGATCTGGCTTCAAGTCCTACTTCTGACACATAATGATCCTATATTTCTGGTTAATCCGTTTAACTTTCAGTGACCCAAAATATTCTTTAGGACTTTAAGTTGTAGAACAGTTGCTGATATGCATAGGTAGAAGAAGTTTCTTTGCTGTAAATTTTCTACATTGATGGAATCCAGACAGATATATAATTTACACATACTTCTGTTTCTATCACCTGAACATCTTTAGGCAAAATGGAGTTAGAAATTGTATTTTAAGAATTCCAGGTGCTTTTTTTTAGCACCAGAGTTCTGTGATATGAAGATACTGGATTCTGGCTTATCATCATATAGAATCAGAAACCTAAATTGGGACAGTTGGGTTAAAAAAACAAGCTTCACAAATGCAATATAGGGAAGGCATAGGTTTATAGAAGTTTATCTAGAAAGCATCAGGGAGTCTTAATAAACTGCAGAATTAATATGTCAATGGTATGAAATGGTAATCATAAATGCTAGTGATTTTACTAGGAAAGTACTAGAGAGGTGACAGTTTCTCTATAGGGTACTTTGGTTAGGCAGGAATTTTTTTTTATTTCTAGGCACTAAATTTTAGGGAGAACTCTATTAAGCTAAACAGTATCTAGAAAGGGGCAACAGCCTAAACCTAGATTTAATGCCACTTAAGGATTGATTAAAGGAACTTTAATTGATTAAGTTGATTAAATGAGATGTTTAGCCAAAAGAGATTTGAGTGGTGACAGATATGATTTCTGTATTCAACTATCCCAAGAAATGTCATGAAGGTGAAGGGGCAGACTTCTTGGCTTCAGAGGATGAACCTAGAAATAACACACCGAAGCTGAAAAGAGGCAAAGCAAATTTTGAATAGGGATAAAATTTCTAACAATTGGAGGTATCCCAAAGTAGAACAGGCTCCCTTAAGAAGTAGTAGTTCCCCTTTCCATGGGGAAGGGGGTGTCATAAAGTTAAGTCTGGAGAATTGCTTGTCAGGTTAATTATAGGGGAGTTATTATTCAGTTATGAGTTGTACTTCATCTGTAGAATCCCTTCCAAATCTAAGATTCCATTAAATCACTCACCTCCCTTACTTTGGATAATGAGAATCAGAGAGGATAAACATTTTGCCCATCTTAACACTGCTGGCTAGTAACAGAGCTGGAATCAGAACTCAGGGGTTCTAAGACCCACTTTAGTTATCTTCCTAATGTACCATATGTACTTTGTGAGCTTACTTTCTCTGAAGTCTCCAAATTTGTGATTCTGTCATAAAAAATAATCCTACTACTTGACAATCAATATTCACTTCCAAATTTCTTAAATGTCTAAACATCCTATATTCTTAACAATGTTTCCATCCCATCCCATTCCAACCTCCCTAACAATAGAGCATTTACTTTCAGTCTCAGTTTCTTCCTCTGTAAAAATGAGGGTAATGGAAAAGGGGAAATAGAATGAGTATTTATATCTACTATATGCAAGATACTATGCTAAGTACTTTACAAATATTATCTTATTTGATCCTCACAATCACTCTGCTAAATTTAATCCCATTTTACAGTTGAGGAAACTGAGATAAATAGCTTAACTGGCTTATCCAGGGTCACAAAGCTAGAAAGCATCTGCCATCATATTTGAAGCTAGGTTTCTCTGAGTACAGGCTCAGTTCTCTGTCTACCATACCACCTAGCTGCTTGCTATATTATACTACATAATTTCCAAGTCTTTTCAGTTCCAAAATTCTGTGAATTTATGTACAGGAAAAAGACTTCCTTTCTTCCCCTTTATCCTGCCTGAGACTTAAAAAAAAAAGATTTCCTCAGTTTATTTACAAAACTTCTTGGAATGAGAATGAGCTGCTTGTGGTTCCTGTGGCTTTTTCAGGGTTTTTTTCTCCAAGCAGAGGATGCTGGTCAACCGAATGACCTCTCTACATCTAAACCATGCTCCCTTGTGATCACACTGCTCAGTCTCATTGCTTCTATTTCTCAGTAAGTCTAGCAGGATTTGTCTCCATGGTAAAAGGTTCCTTAAGTCACCAGAATTATTTGAAAAGGCAGTTCTAACAAGGGGAAGTGTTTAGACATGAGTTAACAAATCTGCCATTGAAACCATTGCCAATAACACCAACATAAGATTGTAATGAGGAAAAAACTCTTTATATTAGATATTCTATTACTATGAAAGATTATAATTTTCCCCACTCCCTTAGCCTCACAGTCGAAATGTTACCCTCAACTCTTCTTTGTTTCTCTTTCTTTATCTCTAAGCTATTGCCAAGATCTATTGATTTCACCTTCTTAACATCTCTGGAATGTGTTCCCTTCCCTTGAATATGCTTTCTTCTCTCCTTTCACACTGCCATCACCCTAGTATAAGTTATTATCACCTCATGCTTGGATTATTGCAATACTAACCTACTGTTAGTAAATCAGCTTATTTCAAGTATCTTCCCACTTTAATTCATTTTCCATTAGACCACCAAAGTGATTTTCCTAAAGCACAAGTGTAACCATATTTCTCTATCTCTCTCTGTGCGTCTCTGTCTCTGTCTCTCAGTCTGTCCTCTTTATCTCTCTGTCTCTCTCTGCCTCTGTCTGTCTCTGTCTGTTTCTCATAACCATACCTTCCCATTCCTCTCCACACCCACAACCTGAATAAACCTTGATAACTCCAGAATCAAATACAAAATGTTCTGTTTGATTTTCAAGTCCTTCATAACCTAACCTTCTACTTTCTTAGTCTTCTTATTTACTCCCTGTCATGTACTCTTTAATCCAATGACACTTCCCTTCTGTCTGTTCTAAGAGCAAGATACTCCATCTCTTGGCTCTGGGCATTTTTCTCTGGCTATTTCTTCATTCTTGGAATGCTCTCTGTCTTCAGCTTGACACTCTAAGTTTCCTGGCCTCTTTTAAGTCCCAACTAAAATTCTATCTTTTAGAGGAGATCTTTCCCAATTTCTTTTAATTCTATCACCTTCTCATTGTTAATTACTTTTTATTCTGTATATAACTTGCTTTGTATATATTTGTTTACATTTTGTATCCCCATTAGATTGTAAACTCATTCAGAACAGGGGCTGCCTTTTGCCTCTTTTTATGTTCTAGCACTTAGCACAATGCCTATATATTGATTGATTTATTGATTGAGATAACATTGACCTTTAGAAGCAGCCATGTCCCAGTATAATGTTTGTGTATGGACCCCAGGCCTATGCTCAAAACCTTCCCAGAATGGTAAAGCCTTCCAGACCTCTCACTGCACTCATATTAACTTCAACAACAACAATAACAATCATCATCATCATCATAATAACTATTGTTTATATAGAATTTACTATATGTCAGAAACTACATGAAGTGCTTTATCTCATTTGTTTTTCACAATAATTATGGAAAGTGGATGCTATTATAGTTATTATTTACATCCCATTTTGCTCCTGAGGAATTTGTTCTTTACAAAGTCACACAACTGCATTTAAACTCAAGTTTTCTTGACTCTAGGCCCCAAATTTTATTTACTATGTCACCCAGCCATCTACAATTCTATAGTGAGTTAGCAGAGTGAGATTTTGGTGGCGATATCATAGAATGTTTTATCTATCATTAATGGAGGCAAATAAATGTAGTGGTGATATTGGTTGGAGTTAGAATCAGAAAGACCCGAGTTCAAATTCTGCTTCAACATTTATTAGCTTTGTGATTCTGGGCAAGTCATTTGACCTCTATGTACATCTATAAAGTCACAACTGGTAGAGAGAGTACCCTATAGTAATGGAATCATAAGCCTTGTAGGTATTTATCATTAAATTCATTAATTGATTTTTATATGTATATATGGCTTAATCTTACTAAGTTTTAATATCCTTGTCTGTGAATGGGAAAAAAAGTTTTTTGAACCAAAGAACTTAAGTTTCTTGTATTCTATCAATCTGCAAGGCTAAAATTATAATAGATTCAAATGAATAACTAAGTGGATGAATGAATTTTAAAAAAAAATAAAAAAAACCACTTACTATGTGTCAGCCACTGTGCTAGGTACTGGGAATAGAAGTAGTAAGATTATTGCTACCCTCAAGAATTTTATATTCTAATAGGGAAGATATATACAGGGGACTAAAGACCAAAGAAGGCTGTTTTCATCTGGGATGTCACAAGATTGATGAATTAATGCATAGAATCAATAACATCCCTGTTTTGGAAAGAATAATTGTATTGATTTGATTATTGTGCTTTAGAGCAAGAACTTGAGAGGGGTGTATATTGATTGTGGCAGAGCAGTAGTGATAGTCAATCACTAGATGAGATATGAAGCATGGTCCGGGGTTGATTACATATATAATAGGGCTAGTAAACAATATAGCTCAGCTCCTGTATAAGAGTTCCACAACTGACTAGATTATACACAAAACCTGTTCTTTACAAAGATGAAGAATTTTTCCTTTGGAATCCCAGACAAGAGTGTGAAAAGATACAATATTAGGGTAAAGAAGTCACTTAAGATAACAGAAGATAAAAGAGGCAGGAAATAATTTTTAAATTCAACCTTCTATTCCCCACCCCCATCCCCCACTCACACACCATATACATAAAAATTATAGGACAATGATCAACATCAAGCTAAAAGGTGTAGGAAAATCTGAAAATGTTAAAGATGTCAAATAGACATAACAGTCTAAGTTAATATAACTAAAAGTATACTTGTTTAGGATGACTAACAAGCATCTTTCACCTGGGAACCAATATCAGCCTTTTAATCTTCTGGATAGTCTGGAATAAATTTTACCTTTCTCCTTTGGGGGAACTGACTAAACTGTCTTAGTTGCATGACTTTCACTTGAGGGGATGGGAAGACATGGTATAAAAGGGGAAAGCAACTAAATACACTCATCTGTAGGACACAACTCATACAATTCAATACAGATTATTACAAACTTACTTAGGCTCTATGTTGGAAAAATAGGAAGATGAATGCCTCATTTTATTTTCAACTTCAGGTTGTAATTGGAAGAGATTAAATATGTGGCCTGGCACAATAAAACCTAATTGAAGGAAATGTGATTCCTTTCAATTAGGAAATGTGATCAGAATTTATTGCCTATACGAAACCTAAAATCCTGTGAACTTTATTGGCTAAGCTTAAAAAATTAAAGGCAAATTCTTCAATCAGTTTATTAACAAATGTAGTTATGATTTGTCAGACACTGTGATAAGGCAGAGAGAAATAACACAATAGTAAGACAAAATAGTATCTCAAGTAGATAGCATAATATATGGAGGTGAGGGGTGAAGGGATGGGGGAAGAGGACAGTAAACAGTTATAAGTATTAAATGGTCACATACAGAGCAGATTTAAGGTAATGGAAGGTGGAGGTGTAAAAAGATTATTAGCAATTAAAGGGATTAGAAAATCTCTTCTTCTGGCAAAGGGAAGCACTTGAAAAGTCTTGAAAGAAAATAGGAATTCCAGGTGTGCCTTTGAGGAAGAAAAGTATTCCAGGAGCCAAAGTAATAAACATATGAGAGATAGGTCATTATGTGTAAGGAACATCCAGAGTCAGTATAATTTGATCAGTAGAGTGGGATGGTTGAGGAGTAGGTAAGGGTGTAAAAAAAAAAAAAAAAAAAAAAAAAAAGGAACGGATAAAAAAGACTGGCAAATCTTTAGACAGAGCTAAGTTGTAAAAAGTTCTAAATGCCAAACAGAAATTTATATTTGATTCTAGAGATGACAGGGGCTACTGGGATTATTGCCCAAAGAAAGAGAAGGGGAGACATGCACTTTAAGAAAACCACTTTGAGTCCATATATATGAAAATATGTATAATAGCTCTTTTGTGGGGGTAAAGAATAGGAAATTAAAGGGATGTCTGGGAAATTCATATAATTCATGATGCAAAGTATTATCCATCTCCAGAGAGAACAGATGAACTCAGGGTGTAAATTCAAGTATAATTTTTTTATTTCCTTAATTTTCTTGCTTTTTTATTTTGCTACATGACTAATGTAGAAACCTGTTTTGCATGACTTCACACATATAATTGATATCTTGTTGCGTGCCTTCTCAATGGGTTAGAGCTGAGAGAAAGGGAGAGAATTTAGAACACAGAAAAAAATTATTAATGTTTTAAAAAATGAAAGATAAATTTTTAAAAAGGAAAGAAAATCACTTTGGCAAAGGTGTAGAATAGGAGTGTCAAATCAAATAGAAACAGAGATCACTAAACCATACATAAGGATCCCACTGAACACATACTGACTTAGAAAACCAAAAATTAATGTTATTTATGTTTTGTTGTATTTTTAGTTTGTTAAATATTTCTCAATTGCATTATTGATTTCAGCAATAGTCTAAAGTGCTGCAGATTGTGTAGACTCCCAAGCAGTGTTTAACACCACTGTTAGAAAGAATAATTTAGAGACTTGAGAAACTAATATATTAGATCAATGAGAAGACCAGGTGAGAGGTGATAAGGGTCTGAACTACAGTGAGGGCTAGTAAGTGGAGAGAAGGGGACCTAAGTAAGATATATCATAGGGATAGAAATGAAAAGTGCATATATAGGTTAATGAGAATGAAGAATTAAGGTCCTACCCATTGATCTAGTGAATCCTGAATGACTGGAATTATGGTAGTGCTAATAATCTGCCACATAAATTATAAACAAAAATAAAGCCCATGATTAAACACACACACACACACACACACACACACACACACAACTATGAAAAAAGACACAAAACTATGGAAATAATTCACACATTACAATTTTTTTTTTCGGGATACTAATACCACTAGGACAATCTCAAAATTGCATGCATTCTGTGTAGTGTCCTGCAATTTGACATTGATACAAGATACAGGTTAAAGATGGGTTTGAAACTGTTTGAAAGCAGTTTTATGCATTAAAAATACAGTCATAAAAATTAACTGATTTGGTAAACACTAAGCAGCCACTATGTACAGAGCACTATACTAGGTGTCTGGTGTACAAAGATAAAAATTAGCCACTCTCCCAAAAAAGCATACTTCCTGCTAGAGAGGATACAACATGTACACAGAAAAATAAATACAATCAAATTGGGTAAATTGATATAATAGGGGCAAGTCCAAGGAATGTGCATACATACATATATATTCATGTTTATATGTGTGTATGCATGTGCATACACACATTTACATATATTTGTGTGTGTGTGTGTGTATGCACACAAGTAATTATGTATTTTCTGTGATGGAACAAAACTAGCCACTGGGATGATAAACAATAGTCTCATGTGGGAGAAGCATTTAATCTAATCCTTGAAGAAGATGAGAGATTTTAAGAAATGGCAAAGCAAAAAAGCTGTATCCCAAAAGCCCCTTCCTAATTTCAGAGCATATAAAATACAATTTAGATACTTACATAATCTCCTAAGGTATTAATTCTCTACCTATCCCTGGCTCAAGGGTTGTTTTTGTTTTTCTAAATCTATTTCCTCAGTGCATCCTAACGTCAGCCAAGGCTGCCAAGGAGGCTGTGCAACATGTTCGGATTACAATGGATGTTTGTCATGTAAGCCCCGGCTATTTTTTGTCCTGGAGAGGAATGGCATGAAGCAGATTGGAGTGTGTCTCTCTTCATGTCCAAGTGGATACTATGGAACACGATCTCCAGATATAAATAAATGTACAAGTAAGTGCCTCCGGTTCATTTCACCTCAGGGACTTTGTCAAATTGGCAGATCCTCTAACACACTTTTGGCATTAGCATGATATAAATAATAGTGTTTCTCTGAGAATTAGACCAAGCTCCATTTGCACGTTCCCTTTAGGCTGGGAATCCAACCCAATTCAATGAGCATTCGTTTATAGGATTTTTTTCGTTGCTTACTTACATAAACATGTCACTTTTTAAAAATAATTCATACAATAATAAAGCAAAATTGATCTGAGTCTATGGTTATTTTTCTTTGAATTGAATCTAAAGTGCTCTGAGCTTTGACTCATCTGTTCTAGTTTTCCTTTACCACTACAATTCACCACATTTTAAAAGAATTAAAGAATCATGTTCATTTTCTTGTCTGTTTGTTTTTACTCCAAAAGGGATTTACGATAAAGTAATTGGAAGTTTTGTATCTGGTCATTCTATTCTGTTCTTTCTCCTACTAGTCTCAAACCATAAAGCAGACAGATTTTTCTTTAGAGTAATGGTATGTGGACCAACAAGTAAATGATTGACAAGTGTCAAGTTGTTTCTGAATAAATTCCCTACTTATCATCTAACTCAGATTTCTCTTTCTCTTAGAGAATGGAATATCCTTCACTTCTTACCCAACCACATCTATTAACAAAAACTCTAACTCACCAAATTCATTATTGCCATTTACAACAGTAATTGAGAGATATCCATAAAAAGAAAATAAGTTATTTGGATTAATAAAATATAACTAGTGTGTACATAAATGGGAACTATTAGATCCAACTTTTAGCCAATGCCAGCCCTGCAATCTTTGTCAACAACAACAATTGTTTTCACAATCAGAATTTCATCACATTTCTCCATATTGTTATTCCCCATCTCTCAATCTAATCTAGGAATCCATCCACATGAGAGAAAATATTTCTAGTCTGATCCTGACCTGCTTGTTGGAAAGATTTTTAGAGTGCCTATTCCTAGGAAATTTTCAGACCAAAAATGCTTCAAAAAAGTATCATCTCTGCATTCTAATCATGGAATATTTTGAGGAAATGAGGGATATAGAAGTCTAGATGGGTAAGTTCAATAGTATAAGGAACTTTTAGGTGAAGAAAATCCTTCTTCTAATAAAGAATTACTATCAGTGATTCTAAATCTTAGGTGCCTTGGAAAACAGAGGTTAAGTGACTTTTCCAGAGTCAGATAATATGTGTCAGAAGAGGGAATTAAATTATCTCAATTTCAAATTAATTACTTTCCACTATTCCACATCACTTCTTTTTCATATCTAGAATTAATTATTTTCTTCTAAATGTAAAGTTGTCATCATCTAAATTAACAAAATATACGATGAAATAAACTAAAAATGTAGACCATAGACCCCTTGAAATACTGGAGTAACTGGACATAGTTTTCTAACATGAAATATTTTGTTCCCTTTGAAAGCAAAAAAAAAAAAAAAAAAAAAAAAAAAAGTAAAAGAATGCTAAAATGAATTAACATACCACAAATATGAAATAAATCACATTCCTTTTTTATTTTCAGTTTAAAAATAGATTTATTTCATGTTTGGCTTAGTTTAATTCCTATAATGACAAATTGAGATACTTAGGAAGAAAAAGTTTGGAAAGGGGCAATATTTACAAGTATATATTTCAACTCTCCATTTGATGAGTATATGAAATACATAGATAACTCGGCAACTTTTCTTTTTTATTCAACCATAAATTTCCCTGGAAAGGTACATGCCTAAATTGAGCTCTTTTGAGTTCTAAAGATAAAAATAATTATATGCATGCATTTATGTCTACTGGCGTCTTCACAAAAATGTGGCTGAGTTTTTTGTTAACATAAGCACAATGAAATAAGCACTGAGATATATGTATGTTAAAATGCATTAATTTACAATGTTGGAGAAATGATTTATTATATACTTGTTCTTATCAAAGATAAAAATGTCAACATATAAATTTTAGCCAAATAAATAGAATTATAGGTTAATAGATTGAAAATATGAAATATTGAAATCCATTATAACACTACTAAAAACAAATTGAAATTCAGAAAGGTGGGATGCTAAAGCAGAAAATATATTTTTCTCTCTCTCTCTTTTTCCTTGCTGAGGTAATTAGGGTTAAATGATTTGCTGGTCACATAGCTAGAAAGAGTTAAGTGTCTGAGACCAAATTTCAATTCTGGTCCTCCTGACTTCAGGGCTAGTGCTCTATCCACTGGGTCATCTAGCTGCCCCAGAGCAGAAAATATTGAACCCAGCTGTGTGCCCTTTGGCTTGTCATTTAATTTTTTCTAAGACTCAGTTTGCTTGTAAGTAAAATATCAATGAATAGCTAGAGTGGCTTCATAGATAGAGAGCAACCCAGAAGTCAGTTCCAACTCCTCCTTCTGACACATACAAGCTGGAGTAATATGTGCAATTCATTTGATTTTTTTAGTGTTCTAGGCAACTTTCTAAGATTCAGAATTACAAAGGATTGCTGATTTGCATCAATAAGGGTAGTTTCCCCACTCAGAGCCCCCTATAATGATGAAATCATAGACTTAGATCAAAATACACGAGCAACAAAAAAGAATGAAAAAACCATTCCACTACTCTAGATTTTTGTGTGAATCATGCTGAAAAGAAAGCTATTGTTATTGTTTGGTGTTTTATACACAGAACTGCTAAAGGGACCTCACTGTGTCATTTTTACATAAGAGACTTTCTTATGCCATAGGCCTCAAGAATACCATCATGTCAAGGTTCCCATTTATTCCTTTAAAAAATTATTGATAATTTTTATTTTTATATCACCTTCATTTCTGAATATATCCATTTCCCATTCCTTTTCTGGCAATCTCTCTCTTGTAGCAAAGAATGAAAAGAAAAGAAAAGCAGTTCCATAAAACTAACTACCATATCAGTGTAGCCTATCAACACCCCTACCACTTTAAGCAAAGAAGGGAGGGAGGTGCATTATCTCATCTCTTCTCCATCCCTCATCTGCTTTTACTCAATTGTATGTGTCTTTAGTGTAGCATAGTGCAAAAGTGTGCTGGATTTAAAGACAGAGTTTCTGGCTTGAAGTTCTAGGTCTGCCATTTGCTGGATGTTTGCCTTTAGACAAGTCATTTAAGTCTCTGTTCCTCAGTTTCTCTAATTGTAAAATTGAGTTTGTACTGAGTAAGGTCACTTCCAGCTCTAAACCTATGAGCCTCTGTTAAAACACTTTAACCAACTTTTAAAAATATATCACAGGTAGCCATGTCTCCTGATTTCTCTGCCAATTAAACAACTTTGTCTAAAAATCTTCTTACCTCCAAAGAAAAAAAATATATTTCAACAAATCAATAAATTTGAAGTGCTGCCTTAAAGACAGATATACGTGAACTGTATGACAAGACTTTTTAATCATATAGAACTCAATCATTAATCCTGGTCAAAATCGTTTATATCTCAAAATCCTTGGTTTAGTGTTTGCATATAGCTTCAGTTTTTACAATGCAAATTGGACCTATAATAATCCAGTGAGGATAATAAAAGCTTAATATGTTTTGTTTTCTCTTTTATTTCAGAATGTAAAGCTGACTGTGATACCTGCTTCAACAAAAATTTTTGCACAAAGTGTAAAAATGGATTTTACTTACACCTTGGAAAGTGCCTTGACACCTGCCCTGAAGGGTTGGAAGCCAACAATCACACTATGGAGTGCACTAGTATTGGTGAGGAGAATCTTTGAGCTCATTCTTAGAAATTAGTAAGAACCTATTATGCCAAAGAATTTGTCCTCAAGAAGGACTTCCAAGTCTTGGCAATAAACAAACAAAGAGAATGGGTAGATAGATGGATAGAATCCTTGGTAAAATTCCAATTGTGCTCCTTTCATCCTCTTTTATGAACATAATTTTCCCCCCATATTCCAACCCCAGAGTGTATTTGAACATGAGGTAACATTAAGGGACTCTGTAATATATGGATTAATTTATATGTATTTATCTTCTTGAAAGTCATGCTAACATCATGTTACATTCCTTTTTGTAATACTCATTCCTGACATATATTTAACCTGGATTATCCAAGATATCTTTCTTTTCCTTTTATACAGTTCAAAAAATTTGACAATCACAACATAACAAAAAAGTTAGAGCTAATTCCATCACAAGACCAAAACTGTTCTGTGATTCAGCTGTTGGTCACTTCTTGGGGCTAAGAGAGATATGGATTCTGTATTGGGCCAAGCACTGACCAGGATCAACCAAGGAGAATAATCAAGATTATTTAGGGCACATATCCTGGGGAAATCAATCAGAGACCATGAATCTAGAATTGACATAGTTCATGATTTTATGATCCTACTCTCAAACTGCTTTGTGAAAGCCCAAGTCACATAGGTTGTTGACTAAAAAAAGGCAGGCTTTGGGATTTACTCACTTTGACAGAATAAGACAATTCCACTATCTGATTAATTACAGGCTGAGCTTCCCAGAGGGAAGGTCCTTGAACAAGCTGTTTGTCTAAATAAGGGATTGCTGTCAGGCCTTTTTTTTTTCTTCTTTAAACGGATGTGCAGCTACTACTGCCATAAGTTTGATGAACACTTGGGGAGCAGATGGTGACCCAAATGGGAGAAGGGCATATTAAATCTTAAGATCCCCTGGGCAAGACCTCTAAGAACTTTTGATGCTGAGATGTTATTGATATACGCACATAAGCATCATCCTGATCCAGTCCGTGATAGTCTCCAGGACTCTGCACTAGGGTTCCCACATTGCTGATTCACTCTATTTTTAAATGCAAGAGGTAATAGAAATAATGTACCTTTTTTAACTCTTTCAAATTTGTTAAGGAGTTTCCATTTCAAAATATTTGGAATAGGATAAAATAGATGAAATGTTTGAGATAAGTTAATAGTCTGCTGTAAAACAAGAATCTCAAAGTCATCTATGTTTCATTATGGTTAAAAGTAGCTTACATCTATTTTTATCTCTAGAAAAAAAGAACTAAAAATAGGAGAAAAACACACAGAAAAGTAAATGCTTTTCTTTGTTACTTCTGGAGGCTAATGAACAATTTCCAAAAAGTAGTAAAGATAGCAAAAATTGCCTTTAAATCCTGGAACTTAGTAACTTTTTTTCTTTTTTTTTTTCTGTAACTGGAAAAGGGAGATCCTTTGGAGAGTTCCTTTATTGGAGAAGGTCATCTGTTAGCATGGTTCTTTATTCCTCAAACAATGAACCTTTGTCTTCTTTCTTTAACTTTCTGCTCTAAATATTAAATAACAATAATAAAATATTAAATATTTTCATTCCAAAAGGGACTATTTAATGTTGTTATGTATCTGAATACTATCCACTCAAAACCTTTCTTTAGGGAGTAATATAATTCAGATAGATAACCAGATAGAAGTGAAACACAATGTCCAAATCATTTATTGCTCTAATTCCATACACAATTTTTCTGAATCCTGGGAAAATTTAAACATCTATATCCATTGATATTTTTCTTTGTAAACAACAAAAGGAAGATCTGTGAGAAGCTTGTGCCACAGCTGCATTATTTCTCCTGTTCTACTTCCTTCCATCATTTCACTCACCATCACAGCTAAACCATTCTCATAAGGGAGGTAGGTGGCACAGTGAATAAAACATTGGAATTGTAAAAAACACCTGAATCCAATTCCTGCCTCAGACATTTACTAGTTGTATTTCTATGGGCAAATCATTTAGTAAGCCTCAGTTTTCTCATCTATAAAATGGAGATAATAATTGTATGTACCTTACATCAATGCTGTGAGGTTCAGATGAGTGACCTTGGTAGAGGGATCAATATGATCTGATCAATATGGTGCAGTAGTCAGTGAGAAGACCCTAGTGTTTTCAAAGGGAAAGAAGGGAAAGTATATTCCACTGGGGCTTATACCCTGCTGTTTTAGGGAGGAAGCTAATAACATCCCAATGATTCTAGCACCTTTATTTTCTTTGCCTCTAGAAACTTTCCTGTTGCATAGCATTTTGTAAACTTTAAATCAAGATTTAAAAATCTATTAGCTATTTGCTATTAACTAGCTACTAATTATATGCAGCTTCCTTTCAATTCCTTCTCTCTCCTTTAGTTTTCCACTCTAACAGAGATGTTTGAGTTACCAGTTTCCACTCAATTCATCTTTTTTCCTTTAGCCAGATTTTCCTTCCGTTCCTTATTTCAATCAATAGCCTAGTTAAATTTTATTGTTTAAATTTATCTTGTATCAGTATCTTTCAAAATCTTGATTCCATTATCTAATACATTAACTATCCCTTCCAACTTCATATCATTTGGAAATTCAATAAGTATATTATATATGTCATTTAACCTTGTCTCAGTTTCCTTATCTATAAAATAATCATCATCATAATAATAATACCTATTTCTCAGGGTTGACAAGAGACAAATGAGATAATAAATGTAAGATTTTTTCAAACCTCAAAGCATTATATAAATATTATTCATAATTATCATTATCCTATCAAGTTACTGATAAAAAAATTAAACAATATAGGACCAGATAAAGACCTCTTAATCATATCAATAAAGATTTCCTTTCAAATTGCTATTCATTCATTAATTGATTTCTTGGAATCTAGTCTCTATCCTATAGGCTGTAGCTAAGATATCTATGGAATTATCCTGATCTATTAATCTAATAAACCTATTAAGAGGCTTGAAGTATGTTTGGAATCATTTATTCTAGTCTTAGTGAGCTCAAGTTGACTCAGTGATCACTATTTTATAAGTTTTCACCAATATTTGTTTAATCATAAATACTAGAGTTTTGCTGACTATTGATTTGGAATTTAGTAGTTTTCTAAAATCCATCTTTTTCCTCTTTTTGAAAACTTGAATAATGTTTAGTCCTTTTCCTTCTTCTGGCATCCCTCCCATTCTCTGATTTCTCAGAGGTTGCTGACAGTGATTCCAAAATCACTTTTGCGAGTTCTTTCTGTACCCTGGGATTTTATTTGTACAGCTCTGGAAACATGAGCTCATTTTAAAATGACCATGTGCTCTTATTATCTTCTCTCTTATTTGGGTGTTCAACTCACTCTTGACAATATGAAGATTATTTCCAGCAGAGCAAAAGAAACACATTAGAAGCTGAGGAATTCTGTTCTCTTTGTCATCTTCACCAAACAACTGATCTTTCCCTTCTTTGTTTGATTCTTCACTCTAAATATTAAATAATAATAACAGCAATGACAAAAACTTTTTTGACATCTTTAGCATATTTCCAAAGCTTTAGTTCGTTCTAGTCTTTGTCTTTTCCAACATTATTCTAATGGGTTTGTACCGCTGTTTTGCATTCATCCTGGCCTCCTTCAGTCTTTTTCACCTGTCCCTTTAAGATATGAACTTCTAAGATATGTCTTTCTCTAAAACCATAACATTATTTTTAGAGAATTTCCCATATTAATAACTAAGAGTTTTCAAGATTGTATAGTCATAATTTCGTTATTGGAATTTACCATTTCTCTTGAGTTGCATTTCTTCTAGCTTTTCTGAATATGGGGTCATAGTTATTTTAAGTTTACTTTTTTATGAGAAATCTATTTTCATGATATGTAGAATATATTCAGATTTTACTCTTTATTTCCTTCTTTCATAGCAACAAAATCTTGGATGATATTTTTTCACATCCTCTGAAAGTTCCCATTTCCCCTACATCATTAGTTAATTATTATTTCTTGGTCAGAATTAAGTTCACATAATTTGACATAAAATCAGTTTGATTTTACTCCATCTTAAGTCAGGAGTTGATTGTTTATTGGGTTTTCTTGTTGTATTATTAGAAGATTCTGGAGAGTGCGTTGTTGTAGTTAAACAAGGATATTAAAGTTATTAAAGATTCCATGCATGATGCAGCAAAGGATATGGAATAGAGTATTACAATGGTTGTCAGAAAATCACAGTTCAAAATTCACCTGAGCCTATCACTGAACTTTTCTGAGCCTATTTTGGGAATAATAGTAGAATATTTGAGATGATGTATGGATAGTTTTGTAAGCCTTAGAGTGCTGCATAAAAATAAACTATTATTATCTCACCTTCATAACTATGTTATCTCAACCTGCTATTTTTTTTTAACTGAGGCAGTTAGGGTTAAGTGACTTGCCCAGGGTCACACAGATAGGAAGTGTTAAGTGTCTGAAACCAGATTTGAACTCAGGTCCTCCTGATTTCAGGGCTGGTGCTCTACCCACTGTTCCATCTAGCTGTCCTCATTGCATTATTGCAATCTTCTTGTGCTGTTTGATTGAATTCAGATAAAAATGGGGACAAGTTGTTCTTCTGCCATTAGCACAATGACTAGCACGTAGTACATTTCCAATGTACATATTGTACAATGTACAATGTAGCTTATTGATGAAATTATTGATTATTTTATGTTTAGTGTTCTGTGGGCCACTGTGCAGGTGAATAAAATTCATGATTTTTGTATTTATCATCATAATTATTATCATCATCAAGCAAGCGATAAATATTTATTCAAAACCAACATGTGCCAAATACCATATTAAATACTGAGGATGCAAAGGAGTCAAAAGTAGTTCCTGACCTCTAGAACCATTATAGAAATGGAAAATGTATCCTTAATTAGAAAGAGAAAATTATATATTTTTTTCCACTGGATAGGAATCAGTAGAGTTTATATCTAGAAGTGATCTTGAACCTAATCTTGTCAACATACCATTTTATGGATGAAGAAACTGAGGCTTATCATAATGAAGTGACATAATTTGATAAATAAGAGGAGGAAAATATGAGGAGGAAGAAGTAAAGATTGAAGGTGATTTTAAAATGAGTTAAATGCATCTCTTTAATGGTTTTGAGAGATTACATTTACTTCACTCTCAACTTCTATTTACTTTCTTGATGCATTTAGATGTCTGAAAAGTAGCTGAAAAAAAGAGCACATGAAAAATGTGCCATGCATTGGATTTAAATTCCTATGAACTTTTAAGAGCCATAGTCATCTTGAGGTATTATGAGGAATGGTATTCTGCTCAGCAGTAAGGATTTATTAGGATAGGAGGTAATGAGAGAGGTTACTGGCAAAGCCTAATGTAGGAGGAATGGGTGATATAGTCAAAAAGAGTTAATATCCTGGGTTGTCCCAGGTGTTGTAAGTTAAAGAGTTTTTATGAATAGATATAGGGAAATGTCTTCTTCCAGATGTTCCTCTTCATCTGTAGGACACAAATCTCCTTCGGTAAAAACTGAAATGGGAAATAACAGAAGAAACAAAAAATCTTTTGCAAAGGGAGGACACAGACTCGATAGAACCATTAGGAGTTCCTTTTAGAGATGATCCAGATTCATTTCACTGTTTGCTGCTCAAGTGCCCAGGAGATTCTTGGTGGCTTAGATAGATGAAGCTGGCCCCAGGAGGAGAAAAATCATCCAGGCAAGCATGAATATAACAGAGGCAGTGACAGATAGATAGGAAGGGAAGAGAAAGAGAAGCAGAGAGGGGGCCACACTGACCTGGGCTCATGTTTTACCTCTGTCACATACTAATTGTAAACCTGGGCAAGCTATTTAACATCTCCTTGTCTCAGGCAGCTTTTCAAAGCTTTAAGCTTATGAGTAGGTGCTGGCTGACCTGCATAGTAGAAGCTTCATCAGAAAGCTTTCTGTGCCTATGAAACCACAAATCTAGTTAGACAGATAGATGGATGGATGAATGGATAGAGACATACACACATGTATGTGTATTGTATAAATATATATGTGTGTTTATATATATCTATGCATATATGTGCTTTTTATATATATGTGCACATATATTCACACAATCACACTGTTGTATACATATATTTCTATATATTCATGTATATGCATGTATGTGCATGTGTGTGTATTTGTGTGTGTATCAATGAAAGGTAAGCTCCGTATATATGATTAGGTTTGGTACCATATGATGAGACTGAGCACCAAATGATGAGGTGGAGGTTGCAATTCCCAGTTCAAATATGAGCACAGGGTGCAAAGCAAATATAAAAAATTCACAATGATTTTCTCTTTACTTATGAGAAGAGATTATGGATAAAATAAAAAGGTAAAATGGACACCAGGAATAGTCAATATGAAACAGTATCAGGAAAGCACTAGAAAGATTATCGTTAACAAGGATTATCATTTAACAATAATGGAAAAGACAAGTCAGTGGAATTCACTACTAACCAGGAGAAAGAGAATACTCCATGAGGTGGGAATATGCCATTAACTAAAGTCATAGAGGAGTTTAGTATACTGAAAGAGTTAATTAGCTATAACTAGGAGAAAGATACTATGAGTGAGGGGGAGGAAATAAGAAAAAGAAACACCATCAGACACATGGGAGGGGCTGAGAAATACACCATGAGGCAGAACATCATGGCAGGCTAACCCCAAAAGGGATTCAACAAAGGCAGCATAGGCTTTGGGCAGATTTATAGGGGAAATGTAACTCAGGGGTTTGATATCATAACTTGGCTTTCTGATTGGATACAGTAAGGTGGAGATTCCCAAGACCTCTAGAAGGGTGGGACTGTAAGTCTGAGCTGATCTCTATCAGCGTCCTGCCCTGCTTGCCTCAGGGAATAATCTTATCAGTACTTTAGGCTTTGTCTGCCAATCCCACTTAGTTGCCCAGTACCTCATCACACATATGTATGCATTTGTACATAAATATATATACATACATATACATATATACATACATATACATATATATACATATATATATTCATTTTTCATAGTTTGTTGTTTATTTAATGAGGGAATAATATATATGGAATGAAACATCTATCTGTGAAGGCAGCCAGTACTTTTGCTGCAGCTTATAGTTTTTAATATATGCATAAATATACACACATACATATATACATATACCTGCACACACAGGCACACTCCTGTATCTATCTATCTGTGTGTGTGTGTGTGATTCTCTTCTTGCTTTTCTTCCTCCATCCTATATCCACAGTTAACAATATTTTGTTCCTTATTCTCAAAGAGGACCATGACATGATACCATGACATACAAGTGAATTGGATTGAATTTAAGTGAGAGAGACCTGTGCAAGATTACCTGCCACACTTTCCCCTCCAGAGCCAGCTACATCCAATGGCCAGAGATAGATCAGGATGACTAGAAATGTCCCTGAATTCACTGGGAGATCTTGTCCCTTTTAAGCTAAGATCTTCAATGGGTCTCAGTTTGATGATGCCCCATCCATTCAGTGATTTAGGCTAAGTAGAAATTGAGACAAAAAAAAAAAAAACATAGCCTCTTTCATTAAGAAAAAGAAAAAGAAAACAAAGCAAAACTAACTAACTAACTATAAATCTGGGAGGAGGAGACCCTTAAGGTTCTGGCCAAATCAGAAATGACTGCTATTTGAATTCACTCTGAGTCAATTAGGACCCAAACAGGGGTTTGGGCTGGCAACTATTGTTGGCCAATCAATGAGAGTCAAAATGGTTTTGGTTACACATGTATATTTGCCATCTTCTTTTGATTTTTCTTTATCCCTCTGCCCTCCCTTTTGTTTTTTTTCTCATTTACTCCAAATCATTCCATTCATCTTCAAGTTTGAAGGAATTTTTCTCTGGTAGAACTACTGAGTAAAGAGTAAAAACAAGTTTTTCTTTACTTAATAATAATTAAAATGGTTATTAGCCAACTCAAGATGTTACTGTTGTTTCATTACAGTGCACTGTGAAACTAGCGAGTGGAGTCCATGGAGCCCATGCACAAAAAAAGGAAAAACATGTGGTTTCAAAAGAGGGACTGAAACAAGAGTCAGAGAAATCATACAGCATCCTTCTGCAAAGGGCAACTTGTGTCCACCCATGAGCGAGACAAGAAAGTGTGTGGTGCAAAGAAAGAAATGTCCAAAAGGAGAACGAGGTACAACAATAGAAGTTAAATGTGTTGTTTGTGTTTTCAACTTTCATGATTTGACAAGTATGCACACTGCCAAAATTATGTCACCTATCTGTTGCTTTGACATTAACTCTCTACCAGCTTCTACCTACAATATGGTAGACAAATATCAAGGTTTGAAAAGGATTATGTCAATGTAGATGGCATTTGTAATAAGAAGGAAAGAGGGAGGTGTGTTAGATAATTACCTTAGAGTTAGGAAGGCCAGGTTTAAAACCCTGGCTATGACACATGTAGTTATGTGGCCCTGAGCAAGTTATTTAATTTCTCACTGACTTGAGCAACTTTCTAAGACTGTAAATTACAGTCTTAGTTACATGTGAGTTTGATCATCTGCATTCTTGCAAAAAAAAAAAAAAATTATCACTAAAAGTCCCTAGTTGCAGAGAAAATTAGGTGGCACTAAGAAGTTTCCTCCATTGTAAAATGAGAGTAAAAATAGCACCTGCTCTCCAGGCTAGTTGAGAGGAACAAATGAAATAATATTTGTAAAGCACTTAGCACAGTGACTGGCACATAGTAGATGCAAAATAAATGTCTGTTTCTTTCCTTCCTTTTCTACACTAATGAGATCACAGACTTGTTCTTCCCAAAAAATTTTACATAGTTCCAAAAAAAGCTTCCCTTTAGGATAATTTTTGTATGATGCTGCAATACATAAATTGTTCTCAGGATTCAAAAGTAGGAGTGTTTTTATATGTAGAACTCACATAAGATAATCATTGATGACATCCCTTTAGAAGAAAAGTTAAAAGTCTGGACCTCTAGCTACTATGGGAAAACATGAATTCCATGCTTACCATTTGGGTTACATTACAGGAGATTTTTAAAAAAATCTATTTTTAAATTTATTTTTAAAAATAATTTTATTTCCCCCCTAATTATATATTAAAACAATAAGCAATTTTTTAAGATTTAAGTTCCAAATATTATTCCTTCCTTTCTCCTTTCCTTCCTCCACCGCAAAATGGTAAGCAATCCAATACAGGTTATACATGTGTAATCATGTAAAACAATTCCACATCAGTTATTTTGTATTAGAAAACTTGAAGGAGCAGCTAGGTAGAGCAGTTGATAAAGCACTAGCCCTGAAGTCAGAAGGGTCTGAGTTCAGATATAGTCTCTCAGACACTTAACACTTCCTAGTTGTGTGACCCTAGCCAAGTCACTTAACCCCAACTGCCTTAGCAAAGAAAAAAGAAAAAAAAAGAAAACGAACAAAAAAAGAACAAAAGAAAGTGAAAAATAGTATCTTTGAGTCAGTATTCAGAAAATATCAATTCTTTCTCTGGAAGTGGATAGTATGTTTTTCCTGAGTCCTTTGGAATTGTCTTGGATAATTATATTGCTGAGGATAGTTGTTAGACTGTCTTTATTCACTAGCCACTAGAAAGCCATCCATCCAGTTATGACAATGGTGAACAGACACTAATAATTCTCTTTTGCTTTCCTATGTTGCCTAAAGAGGAATTATATTGCAAATTGATCAATTAAAAATTATTTACAAAATACAAAATTTGTGACACTTTTGTAAAGATACTTTGAATGCATTTTTAAAATAGTAACTATATGTAAAAGAAGGATCCCCACATGAATTGATACCATTTGGGTACAATGAAGAGAAGTCTAATGTTGACAAAGCTAAATACAGGCTGTAAGGTTGATAGGGGGCACTTGAGTGTAGTCCACAACAACCACCATTCTTCTTCACTTTTAGGCTTCTTTGTTTGCTAAGGTTCTACCAGTTTTATAGTCTAGGGAGAATATTATTATATTCAATTTTAATCAAAATGCCAAAAACTTCTCTTTAATCATCTCTCCCCTATCTCTTCTCCCTTTCTGTTAGCTTTATTTTTCTCAATTTCAAGTCTTAGAGGCTAGAATACATGGCGTTGAATAGCATTACCAAATAGCTTTTTTTTTTAATCAGAACATTCCCTTCAGGAAAGGGACAAAAACTGAACTGTGGACTAAACTCTGTTATCACCAACTATTAAAAATGTAGGTTCTAGTCAATTGTCTACTCTCATTTGCTTCCTCCCCAGTCTCACTCTGGTCTGGACAAGGACCTCAGTGCTTCACCTCATCTTGCCCCATTTTTTTCTGCAATTAATAAGAGAGTCAGCATGCCTATATCAAGCTCTTTACAGGTTTGTAAAGCCATGCAAAAGCCTGAGCACAGTTACACTTTCTACTTCCCTAAACTTCCTACTGATTTTCCCCCCAAAATAAAGATCCTCAGACTTTTCTGTATATCAGCAAATCCTCTAACATATGGTCCTGCAATGGTGTCTCAATAACAATATCTCCAGAAGATTGGATCACATACATATTTGAAACAACCAAAGACCATTTTCATTTACTATTAAGATAATATTAAATGAGTGTGTATCAGAGCTAGATTCTCATGCCTCACATTACCATAGATGAAACAGATTATTCTACATAATTTAGTGTTAAAGATCTCTGGTTTGGAAGGACTAAAGTTTTCATCTATAATAATATTTTAAAAGCTTCTCCCCCAAAAAAATTATACATGGAGACTGATACTGTAGTCTTTGATGATTTTCCAGTGAAACTTTAGAAAATTAATTCAAATAACTGTTGCTAATTTATGTATATATATGTATGTATGTATCTGCCTATTTCTCTAGGCAGTCTGCCAACAAACTTTATTTTGATAAATTCCATAGAACTGTCTATTGATACTATGAATCTTTTAACTGTGAATAGACGGGAGGTGTTGGGTTACTTTGAAAGTAAAAAGGCCTTACGATACAAAATAAGAAGATTCTGTCAGCATTATAGTTCTTAAAGCTTTCTTGAAATCATTTTGTAATTAAGTAATTATTCCTGTAGGGTCTTAAAATCAGTAGGTTTTTAAAATATTAGAGATTTGCAAAAATTAAAATAAATAAATAAAGTTGTTTTAAATAAAATTTAGAATTAGGAATGAAAGTTGGCTAATGTGGAGAGCCTTTCTGGCATTTGTTAACATTTAATTAAAAACATCTCTGATTTAAAAAGTAGGATTTGGCAATCAAACATTTCATCACTCCAGTTGCTGGCACTTTCCCATTAATGTTATATTTACTTGTGTTTATTAAAATGACTTACAGGTGCATTTTGTCCATTTTAATTTTTCTATAAATACATTAGGTTAATCAGCATTTGCTATAATTTGATTTTGTGATATAAGGTCAATAAAACATTTCTGAATGGACAAATGATATCAATTGGTATTTATATCTTTTCCTTGGGTTAAGAATAATGTTCCACAAAAATACATCTTGCTAGCATTTAGTTGACTTAAGTATCAATGTTAAAAATTTATGCTCTTAAAAATAGGAATTCATTAAATAAATAATGCCACAAAATGATAGCTCATTTCTGTGATGTGAAATTAGATGGTGGTTACCCAAGATAGATTAATAGTTTCTTTTCACTTACTTCTGCTCTCTCTTTTCTTCCCTCTCCCTAACACTTTCCCCTGGTTCTTAAACAGAGCATTTGGGATCTTTAAACTAAAGACACAGAAGTGTAAAGTTAAAAATCTGATGATAAGATTTGGTGTGAGGTTCTCATTATCCTATTACAACAGACAATTCAGCAACCAGGATATGTGGTGATTTTTTTTTCAGACAAAATCCTTTATTTCAACCCTGTACTTCATTCGCTGTTGTATGCTTTCTTTTCTGTATCTTAACTTCCCCACCTATCCACTACTTTTCATTGAATCAAAGACAGAAGGATGCTTCAGAGACGTTCAAATTCTCCTTTCTTCTCCTCTATTTTTCTTTCTAATACATTCCAGAGTTTAACAATAAATCTAAAATTCTCTTAACAAAAACTTATCAAGTATGTGGGGTTGTTTATTTTTTTTTTTTTTGGTAAGGTAATTGGGGTTAAGTGACTTGCCCAGGGACACACAGCTAATAATTGTCAAGTATCCAAGACCACATTTAAACTGAGGTCCTGATTCCAGGACTGGTGTTCTAAACATTGTGCCACCTATATGCCCCTAAAGTATCATTTTTTAATCTTATTTTTAGGTTATTTATGTACCTTTATTTTTTACATATTTCCATATCAGTCATGTTGAGAGAGAAAAATCAGAGCAAAAGGGAAAAATCACAAGAAAAAAAAAACAGAAAAAAAATGAAAATAGTAGGATTTGATCCACATTCAGTCTCTATATTTCTCTCTCCATATGTGGATGGCATTTTTCATCTAAAGTTTATTGGAATTGCCTTGGATCACTGAATTGCTGAGAAGATCTACATCTATCATAGTTAATCA
Source organism: Sarcophilus harrisii (assembly GCF_902635505.1). Classification (NCBI taxonomy): domain Eukaryota; kingdom Metazoa; phylum Chordata; class Mammalia; order Dasyuromorphia; family Dasyuridae; genus Sarcophilus; species Sarcophilus harrisii. The sequence continues at coordinate 170,251,967 of NC_045429.1, read as the reverse complement.
TCATATAATCTTGCTGTTGCTGTGCACAATGTTTTGGTTTTCATTATTTCACTCAGCATCAGTTTATATAGGTTTTTCTGAACAATATTATTCCACTATCAACTATCACTTTCAAATTTACTATACCTACCAGAAAAGCCACTATATCTTGGAGGTCCCACAACAGCATGAATCAGAGTATAATGTTAACTTTTACACAAAATAAATCAGTGTGAGCTTTGATTTTTTTTAATGAAAAAAAAAAGAAAAAATTTAATGAAAAATGAAAATGAAAAAATGAAAGACAGTTACTGTCATCAAATAACTTGTGATCTCAGAAATAAGAGACATATACACAGGGAAAAATGCATTGGCAAATTAATTAAGATACTTGCCTCCTCTGTTTCTATCTAATTAAAGATGTAATTTCTCTAGGCAAATTATCTTTTTTATTAGTGGTAGTATTGACATTAGAAAAATATAAAGCCTCTGTATGAGAAGCTGCTTAGCCTTGTGATAAAAAGCTAGTCTCAGAATCAAGAAGGCTTATGTTTAAGTCTTACCTCTCACACATAGTGGCTATGTGACCCTGAGAACAATCCTTAATTCCTCAATGACTACATGAAACTCTCTAAAGCTAAAATTGCAAAATAGTTGCTAATCTGTATAAGCAGAAGGAATTTCCATACTGACAGTTCCTTATATCAATTAAACCTAATGTCCTGTCCCAAACCAAAAAACAAATATCAACTGCAAGAAAAAGAATGATACCAGGTGGAATAGATGTGTTTGTATCTGCCATCAGAGCCTCTCTTTATATGCTTGAAGGAGACTCCTTAGGATCCATGAAATTCTAAAATTTCAGGAAACAATAGGGCCATGTCCCTAGCTGATGAAAAAGGTGAAATGAAACAGAATTTCAATGTACATCACTTAATCAGACATAAAAGATTATGTATTGATACACAAAAAGGTAGACAATTCACCCTGGAAAACATAAAGGTCATGGGCATGACACTACCAGCTATGTTCTTATTACTAATCACCCTGTTTCAAAAAAACCCAAAATAATAAAACCCCAAAAGTATCCTCAAAATAAATGTAAGGGATATAATAAAGAATAAAAGTAATGCACTAGAGATGGACCATATTTTTCAGACATGATGTAGTTGCCTTCTATTTGGACAATACTTTGGAAAAGTAAATTGTAAAATTTCAATATATCTATATTGTAACCCTGTCAAGAATATTTCTATCAAAAGATTCTCAGTGAAACAAATATAACAGTTTAGTCTCCAAGCTAAATCTGATTTCCTGTCTGACACTTGATGTACTACTTCCTATTTATTCATCAACGATTTGGAATTATTGCTCTTAGTCTGATATGAAACTTAGTCATATCAAAACTTGCTTTTTCCCCTTGGTTCCTATCTTTAATAAAAAAAATGTTTCATTATATTATTTCTCAGCTGCTTGCAGCTGTTTCCATCCAGAGCCTATCCCTATTGAATAATACTTTTGTAATGTCTAAAATGAACTTTGGGAAAGTACCATATAATCTGAGGAATTGTAAAGGCTAAAATCCAAACACCAAATTGAAATAACAGCAATGAGGGACAATGAATTCTACATCATCATAAATTCATTTTCATCATGCACTAACTAAGCAGCTGGTATTTTCTAGGCTTTTTTCCCCTTTGTTTCTTCCTTTTTTCTTTCCTTTCTATTTTAATGCTTAAGTATTACTTTTTCACGAAGGGTGGAAGTACAGAAGCTAATCATGAACCCAGATCCATTTTGATTGTCCTATTACTATGGAGCTTTGATATGTTCCATTTCAAACATGATCTAGTTCATCCCTCTTTAGATAACCTGATGATCTACATTCCAAGAGATTAGCCATATTATTACTAAAAGTCACTACAACTTGGAACCACAAAATCAAGAGAATCATCAGTCTTGAATTCCAAGTAGATGGGATTCCAAGGATGAACCACCATGCTGGTACATGTTTCTAGGCTTTATGGAGGTTAGGGTTACAAAATTCAGAAATGTGATCCAATCTATAAGGAACTAAAATTAAGGAAGTATAAAATGGGGGAATAGACTGTTATAGAACCAGATCCAAAAAAGAAGAAACAAACAGAGAGGCAAACAAACAGCTATATATTACATGAGAAAAGAAGCATAATAGATGTACATATTCACATTTCTTCTAAGTACAGAATGATATGATGAATGAGATAAATTTTGAATTAATTTCTAATGACAAAATGGTAGAGATTTGTTAGTATGATGGAGGTAGCTATTATTACATAAAGGTCAAGAAAGGATCTTCGAATAGTCCATATGTATATAGTGCTTTTTCGTCCACAAGATGTCTTCCAATTAACAAAGTGCTTTCCCTACATCAGAATTATGAAGTAGGTGGGACAGGTATTAGTGTTCACATTTTAAAGAAAAACAGAGGCTCAAAGAGACTCAAAACAATTGGTCTCTTATGGAGTAGTAGGCCAGTGAGCAACAAGCAGGACTCAAAGCAAAGTCTCCTACTTCCCAATTCTACTTTTTTCCTCAGTACACCATATTGCCCCAAGCAGGACTCAAAGCAAAGTCTCCTACTTCCCAATCCTACTTTTTTCCTCAGTACACCATATTGCCCCTCAGAAACTTGATTCTGACTTATCAGCTGTCAAAGGCAGAGTTCAGACCAGGAACCTTTACGTGAATACTCTTCTGGCTGAGTATTGTCAAAGAAAAGGCTCAAATCCTAAAAGGACAGGAATGCTATTTTATTTTCATTTGAAGTATGAGTATAGCCAAAAAGGAGAATAGGAAAAGAACTAATCTTTCTCCTGAGGTAGAACGGAAAAGTAGAAAAGAAACATCTGAAATTATAAAACAATTTAAATATTACAGTTACCAGTCTAATTATGAATACAGAACAAATGTGGAAAACAATAGAGAACATACAACTCCTTTATTGTTTACTGTCAGGAATTTGTTTTTAATTGATAAAAAATGTTTAACAAATAATGTCATAAATTATAAGAGAGGTCACTAATTTCTAATTTCCAAAATAATTTTCTTCATAATCAATCATTCAGAATCTGTTTCCTAACAATGGTAATTATAGAATACAACATAAAGAGACTCCATTTTTGGACATCAGACCAGCAGAATTTGAATGTAATATAGGTCAACATCTCCCCACAAACAACTACATAGAGTAAAACCCCATTCAGCTTTATATACAGCCCAAATTACATAGGTTACTACATGAACTATACATTAGCCTTCTATTCCAACATCACAAGAAGGCAAAGTATGACAAAACATAGAATGAGAACAAGAGTGAGACTAGGAAATGTGTTCCACAGCAGTGATTTCCTTCTTCCAACATCCCCATTTTCCCATCTAAAGCTATCCTATATATCCAGTGACTGTTTAGGCCCAAGGCAATTTTAATGGGCTATTGCTCAAAGCCAAAGTATAGTCCGTAAGTAATTTATGCTAGGACAATCTTGGGTGAAAAGAAATGTGCAGAAGTAAAGCAAAAGTGACTCTACTTTGTGTATCTAGACAGTCTGAGGATGAACACAAAAATTGCACTTGTTGTACTTTTTTTTGTTTAATCATTTTTCAGTGTTGTCCTCCTTCGTGACCCCATTTGGGTTTTCTTAGCAAAGATATTTCCTTCTTCAGCTCATTTGACATTTGAGGGAGGCTTAAACAGGGTTAAGTGATTTACCCAGAGTGATACAACTAATATGTATCTGAGGCCAGTATTGAATTTTAAAGGATGAGTCCCTCTGGAAGATGAGATGAGTGATGGCTCGGCACTCTATCTACTTGAAGCACATAGCTGCTTTATTGTAGCATACAAGTGCCTTATTTCAGAATATTTAATTTCAGAGAGCTTAAAAAAGAACTGAAAAAATATTGTTACTCTCAAAAATAAAAGTTATACTTACCTTTGTTAAATTAAATATTTTATTTTATTCATTTTAAAAAATATTTTCCTATAAGGCAAGACCTAGGATTTTCATTGACTTCCATTATTCAGTTTAACTTCCTATGAGTAATCTTTTCATATACTTTGTTGTTATGATTGTGTATACTGTTTTTTTTTAATTTTTATTATTTCAGTTTGCACTCATTCCCATTTCTGTCTCCATTTCTCTAAATTCTTCATATGTCATTTCTTACTGAAAAATAATTGAATTCAATTCAATTCAAATAAAAATTCAATTCATAGATTACAATTGTTTTAACCCTTTAAAGTTTATTGATATGCATGCAATAGTACCTCAGACACATTTTTTAAAATTAAAGTTATTTCTACAATTTTTCTTATTTATTTTTTATTTTAAAAAATCTAATGTGGTTTTTCAACAAGATTTTAGAAAGTGCAGGAATCTGTAAGTGAGCAAGAAAAGAATAAAAATCAAAAATCCATCTAAAACTCCAGAGAGGGATTTTTTTGGCAGTATCACCTTGTAGTCATACATATATACATACTATAGGATCACAGAAATGTAAAGAGCCTGAAGAAGTCACTTATCCTGTTCTCCTGGAGGAACTCAGATTATCTCTAATAATCTTCCTTTCAAAAATCCATTAGGGAAAGTGTCATTTTGTTCATATTTAATGATTTTCACTATCAATAAGATATTTATTATTGATAATGTAAATACCTTTTATAAAAAAGTGACTCATTTATTTTCTTCTGTAGAAGAAACTACATGGAGGTGGTAACTAAATATTCCTAATTTGCTACATTCCTATTGACTTATTTGTCTTTTCGGCTCCAAGATAAAAAGCTCTAGTAACCTAGACCATGTGTCAAAGATCTGATAATTTTATATTTTTCTAATTACTATTGCTTTTTAATTTTAATAGTATTTCATTTCTAATAGTTTATAGAGCAAATCAACAAATTCTTAAATCAGTACCTGATCAATACTTATAAAAAATTTACCATGTAGTTTCTTCTTGAATTATCCTCTTTTCCTTCTTTTCTTTTTTTATGGTCTATATCTATCCCCTTTCTTACTCCCACAAATCCCAAATTAAAAAAAAAAGAAAAGAAAAGAAAACCCTTGTAACAAATATTATATAATGTAGTAAAATAATTGCCTACATTAACCATGTACCACACACAGTTTCTATAGCATTTTTACATCATGTCTGGTAGCAAAGAATGATTAAGTGCTCACTGAATGAAATTAACAACATGGTATTTTCTTTTTTGTTGTGCCAATTGAGGTTAGGGTCAGGAAGTGTTAAGTATCTGAGACTAGATTTGAACTCAGGCCCTCCTAATTTCAGGGCTGATTCTCTTTTCACTGCACCACCTAGCTGCCCTGCATATTTTAAAAATATAACAATCAGAAACCATCCAGCTGTGGTATTGCCTCAGTAAAGAAAGATGTAAATAGATAACTTCTGAAAAACACTTTTTTTTCTTGTGATACTACAACATAAGAAACATGTCTTACCAACATACACCTTTTCTTTCATAATCATGGATTTCCCATCTTGTACTTGTGTTGGCTGTTCTCCTTCTTCCCTTCTCCACCCCCTTTCCTTCCCTGCTCAAGTTCTTGCCCCTACTTGATACCATGTTGTTTCTTTCTGGTCACTTTTCCAACAACTGGTCAGTCATTTTAAAGTCTAATCTTTAGATCTGCAAGCTTAATGAAGATATTTTCTAATGTAATAATGAAAAAAATGAATAGCATTAACACTAGAATAGCCCTCCTATGTAAAAAAAAAAAAAACATGTATTTTTTATAAAATTAATTTTGAATCATGAATTAATCTTTGCAAAGATCTCATTTGAAGTTCTATTTTTAATTGCAATAATTCTCAATACACAAGTAATTATCTTGTGGTGTCAAATAATTATCTGTATACCTGTAGTGGATATTAGAAGTAGAGAATTTGGAACTGGGAGTGATTTTAGAGATCAATAAATTATACCCATCTCATTTTGCAGAAGATTTAAAAAAAAAAAAAAGAAATGTTGGCAATATTTTGTGACATGTAATAATAGAAACAGTACTTTAGAGTTGTAAAGGACCTTAAAAATCATTTACTCCAAAGACCTTATTTTGTAGATGAATAATTAATGTTTAAAGACTGTTCAAGGTTAGACAGGCAGTCACTAGCAGATCCCAGATTCAATGATAGCTGATCCTAATGTTCTTTCTGCTAGACCATTTTTGCCCATACCAGTAAGAGTAGCAGCTCTCTTGATGTCAATAGGAGCTTTAAAAACAAACAAACAAACATTGCTTGTTAAGGACTAAAGTTGCAAGACAGTAAAGAAAAGACCTTGAAGAACATGGAGTTGGCCATTTCATTAAGGCTTACATCTCTGGAAATTGCTTAGGTATCATTATAAACTTCTCAGGAATCACTATGATGAAAATAAAATCATTTCCAATTTCCCATATTATACTCAGGGATCACTTTGGTGAGGGTTTTGAAATGGCTGCCACAGCAAAGTTCCATACAAGGTGTTTCCTCCTCTGGGAGTTTGTTGTGATCCCTTCATTGTATCAATAGTTATGCTATGGAAACTATCAGGCAACTGTCAATATGATACCATGATATCCGTATTATCTGAAATACCCTTCCAGCCCTATTCTCAAAGTGATAAACAATAATATGATTTTAAAAAGTAAATCAAGTTGTGCATATCATGGCAAAAGTGGGTGAACCAATTATTGTTCATCACCAGTCAGATAATTAAGTAATTTGTCTATATTAATATAGTTTCTGTTTTCATCTTTATAGCTTATTCATTTTGCTGAAAGCTTCTATCTTCATTATGACCAGTAAGCGCATAACAAGGGTATTTATTTTAGCTGAGAATATTGTAAATTATAATTGTCATTCTGAAGGTAAATTGATGCTTTGGCTTTGGCCACCATTTTAATATTGGTATGTTTGAGAAATGGCTGAAAGGGGCTAAATTTATAGCTATGGACTGTGGGACAATTATAAACTAATTAGCCTAGTCAAGGATTGATCCACAACTTTGAAGGATGGGAAAGAAGCATGAAATGCAGATAATTATCTCTGTTGGAGATCTTTTTTTTTAATTGTCAAGGTTCAAGAAATCTTCTTTCTGAATTTTTTTTTTTTGGGAGAGAGATAACATTTATGTTTATACTATTGATTGCCCTTTTGCAATGATAGATAATTCATCTACTTAGCATGCTACACATAAAACCAGAGTAATGAAGGGATCACGACTCTTATTGTCATGTCAAAGCACTTCTGTTATACTTTACAGATTCCAAAGTCCTTGGGATAGAATTATTACTCTATTCAAAGATTAGATTACTGAATTATTTTTCTCTAACCACTCACTTACCAACTTATTGAAGGACCATATTTCTAAGAGTAATAACCAGTTTTCCCTAGACTTCCCAATATGTACAATCTAGGTAATTAAAATAATAATCATAACTTACATTTATAGTTACTTACAGTATATAGAGTATTTTCTTCACAATAATCTTAAGAAACTTATACCTTAGTACTTTCCCCACATAGTTAATAAATAACTGGATTCAGATTTGAAATTATATATCTTGATTTCACAATTAATTTCTATTAAATGAATAATTTCTTTGTAACATCATTAAGAACAGAGACATTTTCTGAATAAATTTTTAAGTATCAAAGAGGTAACTTAAAATTTTCACTCAATAACTATAGATTTTTCTCTCTAATAGTTAAAGCTTCTGGGTTCTGCTCAAACATATGCATCATATAATAGAATTTCTATTACAAGTGTCTTAGGCTTAAATGGCTCCCATACCTGTACCTGAAAGAATAGAATTCAATTATTTTCTTCAGAGCCCCTTAATCATTTTATTCTCTAGTACTTACTTATTTTACCATAAATTCCCTTTTTTATTTAAAAATTTTCATTTTATTTTAATTCTATTTTCTTAAAACTTTTTCCTTCAAATTCTCCTCTTCAGAAACGCCTTTCCTTCACCTTGCCAATTCTCTAATCTAATCATAACATACATATGTATCAAAGCCATAATTAAAAAGAAGCAATTGAGATTTTGCCTAAAGGGATCAAAATTTAGAGAAGTACTGGCAGCACTTTGAATCCTTGAAATTTATAGAAACAAATGAGTTTCCTAGAGAATTAACAAGAATAACTAGTTAAAATAAGAAGCTATAAGATGTTCACCACCCAGTTAAGCTCCTTTTCAGTCTGATCTCCATCCTATTCCCCTAACCCAGCAGCAGAACTTCCATCACAACAACTCTCTGTTATCCTCCATTCCCCATTCCAAATTAATTAACCATTTGCCTTATGCATGAAACTTTCTAGTTATGGCTCTGTTATGTATTTAGGATGGACTCAAGTACATTCACCTATATAGGCTTATGTGTATATATATATATATATACACAGATACACAGAGAGACACATGCAGATATATAACCTTCTCTAATTTTATGAAATTCTGCTAATTTAATCTCTTATCAATCTTGGATGAAAAAGCATAAACTGACAGCCATCAAAAAAGGATAAAATTATTTTAACCATATTGGTCTATTTTTATATGTTCTCCACATCCTATATCCAGGATGCACATCTTTGGCACAATACATAGGATATCTTTCATTTCAATAAACCTTTTTTCACAGTTTTTGAATTCTAGTAAAAATGTCTTCATTCACTGGAGTGTGGCTGATGGATAAAATGGTTTCTAAAACAAATGAGAATCCTTTACTCTAATCCTCATAGGTATGGTGATGAGAGGAACTATAAACCAAACTGATTCATGCATGTACAAGTCAAGACATGCCCATTCTGGGTTCAATAGCAGCTGTGTGAGTGTGTTCCCTCTGAAAAACACCACTGTGGTTAATGACCTCTTACTTGATTACCCACCAGACCACTGAGATTTCAAATTTAACTCAAAGCTAATTACTGCTTCCTCATGTTTACATTTTACATACGCTGTTGGGTCATAACTTTAGCTTCTGAAAGCCTGGGCTCTGTAATTGAGGAATCTGTCTTGTGAAGGGTTGTTCTGTTTATTTGTTGTTCTTTTCTTTCAAAAGAGCCTGCAAGCCCTATCTCTCAAAAAATTGGATCTGATTGGATGAAAAACTCCTGAACAGACTGGATAATTACCATTTTGTCCATCACAACATAGTGCAGTGACATGAATGCTTCCTCTGGAGTCAGATGACCTAACTTTGAATCCTGACTCTATTATTTATTATCTGTGTGATCCCAGGCAGATTATTTCAATTCTTTGAGCCTAAGTTTCCTTATCTGTCAAACAAGTTGTTAGACTAGACAATATGATTGTTTTCCAAGTAAAATAATCCTTAGCTTTAGCTTTCTCAATATTACATTGCTTTATCAGTTGGCCCATTTTTTATTTGTGATGGATATTTCACACAAATAAGGTAAATTACTATGACAAGTAAATTATCCTTATAAGGAGAGAAGAGAAGAGGAAAAAATTGGAATATCAGGGTTATAAAGAACTTCAATTGCCAGAGGACCTTAAATTTGATCCTAGAGGTAATAGGAAGTCAATGGAGCCAAGTGGGAATAAACTTAAAACAAGGAAATCAATTAAAAGGTTATTACAATAGTACAAGAAAAAGGCAATGAAGGACTGAATTTCAACTGTTATTATATGAGTGAATTGGACAAATGCAACATGTTTTGAAGGGAAAGGAAAATGAGTACTAACTTGGGAGAATATGACTCAGAACTTATTTTTCTATTTTTATCCTATGGTGTCACCTGGGATAATTTGTACCCATTCTGTCATTCAAAGAATCAGTCCAATGACTAACTGTTCACCCTAATTCCCGCTGCTGTTTTAAAGACAAATGGTTTTCATAAGTTTCTATCATGTTCAAATGTAGTAAATGCATATACTTAGTAGTAACTGTCTAAACTCTTAGAATCAGTCTATAAAACCAATAACTTCAGGCTAGAAATTCCTCCATAATTTTTCTCAGGGATATATTTTAATGTGAATCTTATTTTTCCTAGAAAAACAAACAAAAAAAAAAAACCTTTTTTTTCAGATAAAAGGCAAATAAATTGAACATTTCATCCTACTACTGTAAGAAAAGAGTGTCAACTTCATAAAACTATTTGAGATAATACATTTCCAAGCTTGGGATTTTCAACTCTGTTCACAAGGCTTCTATGCTATTCTAAGTGTTAAACAATAAGTAAATATGCCAGATGAGGAGCAAAAGTTCTACCCCAGGAGGTTTACAAGCTCAAAGCATGCTGTAAGTGGGTAGAGTTCCAAGAGAGAACACAGTGTACATGTGCAAGCAAAGAAATGCAGAATGATTTTTAGTCTGTGTAGTGGGAACGCACGAATATATGGTACAAATCACATGCTGATCTCAGATGCTGCAGACATCTGCTAAAGGCACACTAGATTGAGGTTAGGGTACAGTACAAAATTTCACCAGGAATTTCTTAGCTTTAGGGGGGGCAGGGATGGAAGGAAAGGGGTCTATTCACATAGTTTAATCTTAACATGGCATCTCCCATCCCACCTGGGTATATGGTATTCCTAAAAATACAGTATCAAAAAGAAAGGTAGCCAAGATAAAAATGTTTTCCTCTCTTCCTATTAGATTTAACCTTGTAGCAACTCTGAGACTGAAATCTTAGAGATGAGCCCAAACCTTGTAGGGCGTGTGTTGCGTTACCTTGCTCTTGGGAAAAGTCTAAAAAATTAGATTGGTTTTTAAATCCTTCTTGGACATGCAATTGAGTTTACAAAAGAAACTTAATGGCAAGTTAGTCAGAAACACATGGACATGTTTTCCTTAAATTACACACAGATTTTCAGAATTAAGGATGTTGCAAAAACCTTCTAGGAGCCTATAAAACCCTCCAAAGCACTGAAAAAATAATTAGAGATTTGCACATTCAGAGATGTCCTAATGGAAACATAGTACAAATTTGTGGTTGCCATTTTTGCTTTGCCTTTGTGCTTGTTTTAACAAATGCAGTACTTATGGCAGTTTTGGTGTAATAGGGCAATCCCTCCATTCAGAGATCCGGTAGAGATGGAGAGAACACTGGAAGAATAAGGCTATCAAGAAGTAAGGGTTAGAGCCAAATTTACTAGAGCTGCTACTGCCCTGGACCCACATTTCATTTCACTGTCCTGTAAGAGGATAACAGCTGTAATTTTTCAGATTGCCATGGTACCACCATAGTCTTGATAACTTAATGTCCTCATTCAACACCATTCCATTCTATCCTCTATTAATTTAAAGTCAATGTCTAATACTCAATAATCAAATGTGGCCAGTATGAAGTCAGAGAATTAGAAATATGAAACTACTACATTTTTTGGAACTTATTTTAGACAGTTTATACTTGTTCTCAATCCCATGTTGGATTTTTTTAAAGCATTTGATTGAATTTTATTTGACTAATTTTGAGAGATATATGGTACAAGTAGCCTGTAGGGTTATGAAGGATTTCTTTCTCCTCCTCCTCCTGCTCCCCCTCTTCCTCTTCCTCCTCCTGCTCCCCCTCCTCCTCCTCCTCTTTCTGCTCCCTCTCCTCCTCCTCCTGCTCCCCCTCCTCCTCCTCCTCCTTTTCCTCTTCCTCTTCTCTTCTCCCTCCTCTTCTTCCTCCTACTTCTTCTTTTTCTTCTTTTCCTCCTCTTCCTCCTCTTTCTCCTCCTTCTACTTCTACTTCTTTTTTCTTCTCAGGTAGTTTATTTTTAATTCACAGAGTTGACACAGAATCATAGACCAGTCATAGAGGCCATGTCATACATTTCCTGGACTTCAGACAGAACCATGTTTAAATATAATAATCATCCATCCTAGCTTTAAAATCCATCAAGGAAATCATTCCAGTATCTTTTACAATAACTTATTCCAATATTTCTTTGCCTCCACATTAAAAGGCAATTTTTTTTCTCAAACTCACCACTTAATCACTATACATTTATTAAAAACCTACTATGTATATATCACTATCCCCAGAACCAGAAATAAAGACTAAAAGAAACCAAAGAATTCTAATCTCAAGAAGCCTGTATTCTATTTGGGGTGATAGTATGTATATATACATACATATACAGATACACATAGGTACCTGCTCTGGAGGCAAAAGTGAGGCAGGTGACCTTGAACATCCTTCCCTCACTTAAATCCAGTTCACTTGCATGTCATGCAATATCTCCCTGATATCATGGTTCTCTTCAAGAACAAAGGACAAACAACATACATACATACATAAAATAAATACAATATTATTTAATGTCTTTTGAAAGCATATGATTTTCTACCATCTTTTTAATTCTAATCTCAACACATGAATTTTTCTTTTCCCGATATCAGTAACTTACTTAATTTATTCATATATGTAGGCAAAATTTCTCCCTTTATTTATAATTCCATCTTCAGCAAAAGCTCATTTCATTTTTATTTGGTTCACAAGAAAGATAATGTTGAGTCTTTCATTGATGATAATAGTTCGAAGCTTCCAGGATTTGTTCTTTTATTTCTTTGGGCTTTGTTGAAATATAGCAAAATCTCATTCATTAAAAATTAATTGAGGAAAATCTAAAAGGTAGTGAACAACTTGAAATATTGTTTAAGGAAGTGGGATCCTAATACAAATTTACATACAAATAGTGACTTAAACTAAATGATTAACTTGTTATGAAATAGCTTTTGTGAAGTGGCTTTAATAAATGAATAAATCTAACAAAAAATTAAGAAAACTTGATCCTGACATGTTTCTTGATTACTGTTCATTCTCTTGTATAGGTTAAACAATTCCCTTATTTATCATTTCTGCTGTTAATTTTCTTAACAAATCCTTTTCCCGCAGATAGTACAAAATTCAAATTCAGTCCAGTCCTACATGAATTATCACAAATTCCAAAATCATGAAGTCATTATTCTGGAGGTTTTACCATGTCAAACTTCTGCCTTTCTGGACCTTTCACAAAAGTGATTGTAGATTTATTCAGTAATACCTAAAGTGATATAAGGTTGAACAAACTTTACTCCATTCAAGGTGATTCTTCTGGCCACCACCACCACTGATTCATAACCAACAATCTTATTTCCAAACCAAAAAAAGGCTTTACAGCCACCAGGTGTTTTTTTTTTTTTTTTTTCTTGTTATTGTTGGATTTTTGTTTAGTTATCTTATCTTTCTTTCTTTGGTTCCTTTGCTCTTCTAAGATTGTTATCATAAAGTCTCTAGCCAAGCTAGAGACGGGGCCAAACTTTTTCTCAATACAGGCACTCATACCATATAACCAGAAAAGCAGGTAAGAATGGAAGGCCTGCTTCCAAGAGCTGAAGCTCTCTCTGGTATTTATAAAAAGGTGTAGGTGGAAATTCATTTCAACTCAACTCAATTGAACAAAATTTATTAATAATCTATATTATTAATATTATAACACATTGCAGGATTATATAAATTCCTGGGGGAGAAAGATTCACCATAGGATAGTGTTGTTTGATTTCCTTAGTTCTTTTCCCTTACTGTGGCCTCATTGAGAATAATACTCTTAAGTCTGAATATAATACAAATCTTTGGAAAATGATGTTTGGTTGTTGTTGCTCATTCTCAAAAAGGACCAAGGCTTACTAAAGAAGAAAGCTGCCCTCACATGAAATCCTTTAAACTTCACATTTAGGGAGAAAAACCCTATTCCATAAATATCAAAGATTCCTATTTATTGTAAATCTAGGATATTTCTAATAAGTAGATACATACACAATACACTGTCAAATTTATAGACCTCACCTATGGCAAATGCCCAATTGTTTGATATTTTTTCCTATTAGTAAACACTATCATTAACCAGAATTTCTTGGCTCAAAGACAAGAGTATTTATCATTTATATTATCTTCATCATCATTAAAAGCATTTACTAAATAGACACCTGCACACAATGTTAACTAGATGTTGTATAATGCAAATTAAATCAATCCAGACTTTAACAATTGCAAAGGTAAGATCTAGAATGATTTTAACAGCTATTGAACTATAGCAAAAAATAGGTTTGTGACCCTTATACCAGCGTAACTTTGTCTTTAGCATTTCATATTTAATTACAGTATGTTACTCATTGATATAATAAATATAGATTTATGAGCTGCTTTAATGTTCCTAAAACAAATGAAAACCACCCAAGAGGAAATTCAGCAAACCTGAGCTTCTCCAGATTGTGTTGGCTGAAATTAAGTAGAATATCATTCATCTCCAAAGGTCATGCAATTAATCCCTGAGTGGGAGGCAGAGCAGTGACTAAGCAGAAAAGGAAATGGGAGTGCATGCCTGACAAAAGTAGTTGGCACTGAAATTGGGGGACACGTGCTTTTCTTTCCTGCGAATAGTCTTTAAATGCCCACTCCCTTGCCCCTATTCATTCAGGACTAAGATTCCATTTATTTGGCTTAGTTGGTTTCCAGGGGTCTATTAATATAGCCAGACAGATTTAGAAGAGAGAATTTCCAATGAACAAGATGTGTTCTCAGGCCTTACTGGGATAAGAGGGAAGGAAGGCACTTAGAACCATAGACCATTAGAGCAAGAAGGGACCGTTAGACATTATATAGTTCAAACCCAGTATTTTACAGATGAGATAACTCAGGCCCAGAGAGGTAACAGGATTAGCCCAAAGTTACTCAATGAATTAACAGTGGAGTTGGAACTAGAATACAACTCCTTTTTCTCCATATCCAGTGGTCTTTCCATTATTTGAGACATTTACAATGGGGGCAGCTGGATGGAGTTTTAGATAAAGCACCAGTCCTGGGATCAGGAGGGCCTGAGTACACATCTGGCCTCAGACACTTAATACTTAACACTTATTAACTGGGTCACCCTTGACTGATCACTTAACCCAGTTGCCTCTCAAAAAAAATTTTTTTTAAGACATTTACAATGTTAGAGAACTTTCACTATTAAAGAATTCAAGATATACATTAAAGAAGAAATATCATGTTCTAGATTTTTCTGTTATATTTGACTCATTATTTAAATTAGTTTCTTTGATTCAGGGAGGAAGGATGGAATTAAAACTATCTTCATTTTTCCCAAGTGGCATCATAGGTAAGAAATTGCTTTTTTTATAAGATCTTGTTTATTACTAAGAATCCTCAACAACAATAAATTCTTAGCTCATTTACATACTAAATTATCCTCTACCATGAGTTTCATAGCCTGAAATTTTTATAAGAAATTCCTGGGAATTTAACTTTTTTCATAGGCAATAACATTTAGCAAATACTTATTAAATTCCTACTATGTACAAAGCACTAATCAAAGTTCTGGGGAAATTTTGAAGTTAAAAAAGACATGATCTTTGTTTTCATGGAGTTTGCAGCCTAGTGAGAGAAAAAGGCATTGACATTTATAATATACAATCTTACATTAAAACTATATTAAAAATCTGTTTTGTAACATTTGAACATCAAAATGGAAAGAAAAAAGATCAAGGAAGACTTCAAGGTTTTTTGCAGAATATAGTATTTAGGATTTTTGATCTGGAAGGCTTTTGAGAGCAATCAATTCAATGTCATCATTTTTCAGATGAGAAAACTGAGGCTCAGATAGTAAACGATTTGCCAAGGATCACTGAGAATCAAATCCTGATGTTCTCATTCCAAAGTTAGTTCTCTTTTCATTGCACAATGGACTAGACAGAGTTGAACTTTAAAGAATGAGTGAGAATTCAAAAGGCAAAGAAAGCAAGAAAGGTTATTTCATGCACAGGGAATAGTGAGCAAAGTTATAAATATCTTTGGTACATTTTAAGGAATAAATTAGAGATTAGATTGACTGGAGCATTGAGTATATGGATAGGATTAATATGAAAGACTAGAAAGGTATTTACTTGTTGGTTTGTAAAAGACCTGAAATGTCAAGCAAAAAGATTTAGAAGTCTACTGAGACACAATAGAGACCCAGTGAATGACATGTCCAAATCTAAATAGAAGGATGATTATTTTAGGATCTGTATGAATGAAAAACTGGAAGGAAAAGCAAGGAGATATATCAGAAAGTTATTATGGGGGCAGCTAGGTGGTGCAATGGATAGAGTGCCATCCCTCAAGTCAGGAGGATCTGAGTTCAAATCAGGTCTCAAACATTTAACACGGCCTAGCTGTGTGACCTTGGGCAAGTCACTTAACCCCAATTGCCTCAGGAAATAAAAAAGCTATTGTGATAGTCAGTGGGTAGTGCTAATGAAGGCATGTCCTAGCAAGATAGGAAAAGGAATAAAAGAGAGGGAAATAGTCTTTGGAAGCCTGACAAATATAGAACATACATAATTCTTATGTAATAAAAGAAAACTGAATGTAGAGTTAGAGGATCTGACTTTGAATCTTTGATTTGCAACTTGACTTAATAATTATGTTACTTTGATCAAATCATTTCATCTCATCTGTAAATGAAAAGATGGAATTAAGTGATTTTAAAGGTCCTTTGTGCAACCCAAATCCTATGACTTTTTGAATTTGACCTGCTCTAGAGAAAACAAGTAGTTTCCTAGTCACGAAAGGGTTGGTTGTTTTGATGTTCAAATCCCATACTCAAGCTGGATTCATTTTTCATATAATATCCAAAAAAAAAATCTAATTTGTTAAATTCTCAGGAAGAAAAAAAATTAAGCCAACAAAGCTAAAATTTATTTAAACACCATGAATGAATAATATATGTCATTTTAAATTACCAAGTTCCAATTAACATATAAAGATCTAAAATTTCCCAGTAGCTCCTGTGAACAGCCATATTCAATTAATAGAGACAGTTCTGGTTGTTGTTTTATTTATATTTGATTAACAGATAGCATCATTCTTAATCTGTAGTGGTTTATGTGTACCCCAGTTTACATAAACATAGGTTGGCATCTTTGGGCACATAAATGCACATAATTTATCCTCTGGGACAGCAGGGGGCAGTGATGCATCAATATAATCTACAAAATACAGTTTTTCTCAGTGTCCTTCAGGTGTTTGGTACCAGTAATAAATACTGTTACAAGAACTAAATTCTATTAGGTCTGATAATAAGAGCAGATAACAAATGGATAAAGGTGATCATAAAAAACAGAGTTGTAGAATTGTTAGAGAAAAATTTTAAAGGTAGAAGAGAAAAAAAGTGATCAAGAAGGAATTAGAAGTGGAAATATAATAAGGAAAATAAGAGAAATAGATACCCTCCGTGTGTGTCTTTTGTTATAACAGAAATAGAATAAAACTAAGGAAAACAGAGAGATTATGGAGCTAAAAAGAAATCCAACCCTTAAGAAAAGTATGGCATTCTTTCCTAAAAAGTCTCTGTAATCCCTGACAAAAAAGGGGGGATCATAGAAGAGAATCAAATATTAAGTGCTAAAATCAGCCCCACCATCCCAAATAGAACAATGGCATAACTTGGAAAGCATTGATGATTAATTTCATTGTGTATGAGACTCAGTCCAACTTTGACATGATGCTCAAATGAAAATGTTATCATGAGGGGCAGCTAGATAGTGCATGGATAGAGAAACCATCCCCAAAGTCAGAAGGACCTGAGTTCAAATTTGGCTTCAAATACTTAACACTTCCTAGCTGTGTGACCCTAGGCAAATCACTTAAATCCAATTGTCACAGGAAAAAAAAAAGCATTATGAGAACTTAGCTTATATTCCAGGAGATACTTTATCCCTGGTACTCAGCTCCAAATATTAAGTGATTATCCAATTATATCACAGTGATAGGTGTCAGAAATGATTGAGATCTAAACCAACAATGGAATCTGTATTTTATTTGACAAAGAAGAAGAAGAAAAATTAATATAGACTGGGAAACAATGGAGTCTTGAGAATAAACATGCCAGAATCTCAGCTACAAGAATCACAGTGGAAAGTATCATTTGGCAACTTGCATTTAAACCATTATTCTTGTACTGCATAAGAAATAAGGGTCAACATCCCAAGATAAACATTGTGGCACATTACAATAAGATTTTTAACCACCTTTCAGGAAGTGATTGAAACCATTCTGAGCCTTCAAGAAAATAACTCTTCATGGCAAAAATGCTTAAGTGGAACCTTGAATAGGCTACAAGAATATCATTCTTCCTAAATTTTTAAAGAGAAGAACATAGAAGAACACATTAAATTAATAGCTGATTTTAGATATATGGCTATAAGTGTTCATTTATCAAGAGAGATTTTGCAAAGCAGAACTGTCCATCCGGCCATCTGCAGGGGCCAGAAAACTCCCTGAATGCAGCAAGAACTTGATTAAAATGTCATTGGTAAATGTTTATCAAAATAAATAAAACAGAGCTGATATTAATTTATGGTTTTCTAAATCAATATGCTATCATATGGATCACTTTCTATTTTTGACACCAGTTTTTATCTGATATATATATATATATATATATTTAACTATTTCAAGATGTCTGCTCTATTCTCTAAATGTTATGCTAGAAACTTTTGTGACAGTGACTGAAAAGGTAACATCTGTGTTTTTTCATATATAACTTTTCTTGATTATTTCTAGAAAGGCAGACTAAACATACAATTCTGACATAATACAGCATCACATTTTCATTTCTGGTGAACTCAGAAGCATGAACTAAGTGAATAAATTCTCTGAAAAGGGCAAAACTCTTTGACCTCAAGAAAGACTATAGTGAGGAATAGAATGACAATGGCTAAGCATGTAAGGAAAAAAATGCTTATATGAATTTTTGCATTTCTACAATGATATCCTGCCTTGGATATAAAGAGGATCATTTTTTTCTACCACTACAAAGGCATAATTCCATTTTAAAAAATCTTCATGTTTTCACATTCTTCTATTTGTCTTAAAGCTGGTAATGCTGATGATATATTCCAGATGTATTTCTGCTTAATAAGAATTCCAATTCACAAACTGGCACTGATAATGTACACCCTCCCTCAATCTGCTTCACATATGCAGAAAAGTAGCAAGAAAACCTAGACACCTTTTCAATATTATGTTTCTCAAACCAGCTGACAAAAAAATATATCTAAATTAGGTAGATCCTTAATAGGTAAAATCTGTTTCCTAGTTGTATTGATAGGGAATGTATGATCATTCATTTAAAATGTAGTTCTGAATTTCTGGAAATTGACTATGAACAATTCATTATTCATAAATCTGGATTATCAAAAGAGTTGACTTTTCCATCTTTGCTACAGGATGTTCCCAAAGAAGGGGTTCAAGCACTGAGGTTTCTAATGGGATAAAGGGATGGATGAGTTCAATGCTATAAATGACTCAGATTATATTGGAGCATTAGGATAGAGATCTTTAAGACTGTTTTTGGCATATGTTTATGAATTGAATTATGAGAGCATTAAAAAGTCAGAACCATTCCAGAAAATGGGTCATGCTTCTTGGAAATTAGTTGGCTCCTCAAAATTTACATAAGAATCTATTAATGGATTGTAGGTGACTCAAAGTTTAACCAACAATGAGCATCACTTGGCACTTTTGAGTTTTAGTAGTTGACCTCCCCCTGCAATTTTAACTTCTTCTATGAAGTATCACTGATAAATTCTGTCTGGCTAGCACTGTTTGATTCCTCTCTTCTTGTCTTCTCCCCCATCCCTGTTTTTCTCTGATACAATCAAGAAAGTTCATCTGTCTTAAAAGTACAATAGAGGAAAACAAAGACTAAATTCATCATCCTACCTTTTAGACACATTAATCACAGAATAAAGTAAATGCTATAAATATGAAACCAAATGCAATAGCAACATGGCTAAATCTCATCTACTCACTGCTCAGCAGCTGTGATGATATCATAGCCTAGTACCTCATATGGGATGATTTTATTTATTGAATCATATCACCAACAGAAACAAAAATTTTCTTTTTTAACAACAGTGAAAGGATGCTTCTAAAGTAAAATAATAGTGACTAAGTGAAGTCAAGCTAAAGAAAATATGTTACTGATGAATTGTGTGCTTTGATGAGTTAATAAAATTGTCCTGAAAATATATAAATAGCATAAAGTTATAATAGTGTTTGGCTCCCTTGAAATATATATATATATATATATATATATATATATTGCCTTTGTTTTAGAATATGAACAGGGTGAAAGTGACTGAATGGGAAAATTTTTCTCAAAAACTTGAAGGGATTAGTAGCTATGAGAATGTCTGCCTTGATTTAATAGATGTCCTATTTATTTAGCTAGCAACACTTCTTTCCAAATGAAATCTTTGTCTTTTTTTCTTACATTTGTATAGCAATTTGTAAAATTTAAAGTGCTTTCATTTACAATATTAAATCCAAACAACAATTCTATGTGGTAAGAAGAAAGGTGTTATTTTTTTTCCTTTTCACAGATGAGAAAAATGAGATTCAGAAAGTTTCCATGAATTTCCTAAAAATAAAAGTCTTCTGAACTGAAACTCAAATTTCCAGACTTCCATTCAATCAATCAACAAGAATATTTTAAGCACCTACAATGTATCCAATATTGTGCTGGTGACAATAAAGACATAAATGAATCAGCCCTTACCCTCGAAGAACTCACATTCTTTCAGGGGATTTTGTGCATACACTCATAAATTATACATAAAATAAAATACTTTCAGAGGCAGTAGCAACTGGTGGTAATCAAGAAAGGCTTCAAATAGGAGATGGCTTTTAAAATATATATATAATTCATTTACATGACAAAGGATACTTTTTATAAGATGCTGAAACAATATTACTAAAGCAGAGATCTGACCATGTAAATACTCAAGAAGATTTAATGATTCACTATTTCTTTTCATATAAAATTACAAACTACTATGTTTGGTATTTAAGGTTAATCTAACTTTAGACTATTTTCCCTAAGAATTCACTTTAATCCCTTTATGCACTCTATCTTTGTAGTCAAATTGTAAACCTAATGATGTGGATTAAGTCATTTCATTCATGTCTGACTCTTCGTGACTCTATCTGGAGTTTTTTTTTGACAAAGATATTAAAGGAGTTTGCCATTTCCCTCTCCAATTCATTACACAAAATAAAAACTGAGGCAAGCAGCATTGTGACTTGCCTTGAGTCATATAGCTGGTAAGTGTCTGAGGCCAGATTTGAATTCAGGAAAATGAATCTTCTTGACTCCAAGTTCAGTGTTCTATCCACAGCCCAACAAGTACTATAGCAAAAAGCTTTTGAGCTGAACTTTGAAGGAAATTTGGACTTTGGATAGAGGTAAGGAGAGAGTGCATCACTGGTTCAAGTTATTCCATTATTCATTCTATACAATGAATCGAAAGATCAATAGCTTCAAATGTTGGTGGGATTGATTACCCCTTCATACCATTTGTCATAAAAGTGCATGGAAATACCTGACCTTCACTTGGCCTTCTGCAACAACGTACCTTGTTTAGTATCAAAAAGTTTGACAAGATAATCTCTAACCCAAATGACAGTACCCAAAACCAGATTAGAGCTATTCAGCTTGTAATAATCAAAAAGGGTCACAAAAAAGAGTACAAAAGTCAGAAAGATACAACAAAGAGAAGAATTTATGAAACTGGTTTTCTTAAAAATCTTTTCTCTGCCTTCAATTGCTTTTGATTTCTTTCTCATTCCTTACAGCTCCAAATTCCACTTCTCTAAAAATCCTCACAAAAACACTTTCTTAAATGAAGAAGGCAAGGGTCAAATATACTCTCTATTCCATATAGACCATATCTGGAAAAACAGATCCAAGTTTTTCAAACTTTTTTAGAGAGGAAGGGAAAAGAAGAGCTGAAGTTTGAGCAACTCAAGTGCTTGAGTGATTTCATTCAAGTAGAGATATTCCAATATGGAGACTCCTGCTCACTAAAATTTAGAATCTAAGTGCATTACCAAGAAATATTGAAAGGGTAAATGACTTTCTCAGGGTCACACAGATACTAATAGCCAAAAACAAAACTTGAACATAGTGCTTTCTGACTTCAAGACAAGTCTTCTACTCAGTACACTAAGATTTCTCTCTCCCAATCTATTTTTGCTTGTTATGCTATTTATCCCATTAAAGCTTGCTTTCTCTAAGGTCATTCCAAATATCTTTCCTGTTCCTGGCATAATGTTTGATCCTTAAAGACATCAATTAAATGACCAATGTTTATTTATTTTCCTAGTGATTGAGTAAAGCCCATCATTTCCATTTTTATTTCTCTCTCTTCCATGAATCTTGTTTGCTTGTCTCCACTAGAATATTAAACATGCCCTCATTCTACTATCCATGACCCTTTAAAAAGGAGAGTTGCATAAGGTATGTCCTGGCATGCTTTGTCTCTTTTCCTATTCTGCTGAAAGCAAAATTCAGTTCTTTGTACACAAAGCAACAGTCAATCCACTTTCTATGTATGGATGGGGCCGCTTTAGGAAAGAGTGGAAATTTAATCTTTTAAAAAATGCCAGGGCAGGTAGATGGTACAGTGCATAGAGCCCTGAAGTCAGGAGGACCCGAGTTCAAATCGGACCTCAGACACTTAACACTTCCTAACTGTGTGACCCTGGGCAAGTCACTTAACCCTAATTGCCTCATCAAAAAAAAATGCCCTCTGTGGAGGCCAATGCAGCTGAAAGCTGCCATCTTCCAAAGATATAATAGAGCCATGGTATTCCAAAGGAACAACAATGTTTTAACCATCTATTGTGTAAAATGATACAGGATAGGTAGTAAAACAAATTTTAGGGAATAAAAGCTCACTGGCATTTCTTTCAAAGAAGATACTCCATTGGTGTTAGAACTACCTTAGGGGATAAGAGAGGAACTTCTCAATACATTCTTCTCCCTAACTCTACACACATACTTTCTTTGATAGAGTCACAATTTCAGTGGTATGGATACTCACTTCCTCACAGACACAGATCTCATCAATCACCCTCATTTCCTATTGCACTTTCATCACAATAGTTCAACAATGGGTAATGAAGTTCTAATATCCCCATTTTAGAGATGAGATAATAGGCACAGAGAAAGGAGATTATTTATACAGAGCAATATAGCTAGAAGTATCAGAGCCAGAACTTAAATTCAAATTTTCTGATGCCAGTACCTTGCATCTGCCTTTACTTCGACTTTATGCCTTCTCACACTGAATAATTCTTTTTTTTTAATTTACCTTATAAATGATAATAATGTTATTACTGTTATTGCTCAGACATTTTAGTCACTTCCAACTCATTGTGAATACAGAGGTTTTCTTGGCAGGATACTGGAGGTGTTTGCTAAATAGCAAAATACTTCTCCAATTCATTTTACAAATGAGGAAACTGAGTCTAAAATGGTTGTGACTTAGGATCACACAGCTAATAAGTGTCTGAGGCCAGATTTGAACTAAGGAAAATGAGTCTTTATGACTCCAGGCCCAGCACTCTGTCTACTGCATCACCTAGCTGCCCCAAATAGTTGGCATTTATATGGGAACTTAAATATTTCAAAATGCTTTGCATAATCTTAAAACCAATGTGTTTAAAGCTTTCCTTTCATTTGTTTCCCCAATTCCCATCTGCTATCTAGCTACTCTTCCCTTTCTCCACCGCTCCCTTCATTCACACCATTTCAAAGCTCTCTCTATTGTCTCTCATTATTACTGTATGAACCAATTCTCTTTCTGATCATGCATAGCTTTTATACTGCTTCTCATGTACAAATCATTATTGATCAATAGTATTGATACTTTTCCATATCATGGAGGTAAGCCTTTGATTCTCAAAGGATATGAAAGTGGATCAGAATTTCTGGTATAGAGTACATATAGCCGGGCTTATATTTCAGCCTGTCCTTCAAAGACCAACAGAGCCAAGAATGTAAAAAGGTTCATCATCAGAAAGTTGGCCAGTTGGTGATATAATTTTTTATGTTGTTGATCACAAAACCCATGAAATAGACAGAAATACAAAATGGCCTTCAGTATCCTATGGGCTCTTTCTCCTTTCACAGTAACCAGGTTGGAATGTTGGAAAAATGGAAAAGGGATACTATTAGAAAATCTGTGGACAAGAATTTATTGTTACTTGAATTATTCAACCTCTGTCAAATTACTAATGAGTTGAAACACTCAGGGAAGAATCCATATATATGCAGCAACATTATCACTGTGAATTAAAAAGCAAAATATTCACATAAGTATGTGCAATTCCACAAAAAGAAACACTTTCCCCAAAAAAATGCCATAAGAAAGTTGTTGTTTTTTTAATACATGTGCATTACTTTAAATGGGTCCTTTTACCCAGAACCCAAATCTCAAGAGCATTATTAGAGTCTCTAATTATTTAGAATTGCCCTAGATTCTAAACTTCCCAAAGAGGTGTTCATTTGGTTCATACCCTTATAAATTTCTCTACTTAATATAAACTGAACCTTTCAGACATCCTTCCAATCAACAATTTTCCCTCAGCAAACTCTCCAACTTCTGCTTCAAGTCAAGCCAAATTGTGATCTAATTTGACATCATGAGTTGAAATCAGTTTCCCATAATATTTATTTAACTCCACCTTCTAATCAATGCCTGAAATTCTATTGCTGTTCATTATTTTAGCAATAGCATGAATGAATTTCAGTTTTGAGTTCAAGTTTTCAAATAACAACATTGGACATTGATGGAAGGATGGATGAAGATGGAGATAGTGATATCAAATGGAGGTAGGAAGTTCCCAGAAATGGAACTGGGAAGAAGATAAAACTGCATCTACTCAGTTATGCCTTAGACCAGCTTTGACTCTAGACAGACAGGCAGCTTTCTGTCTGCTTGACTACTCTTCATTTGAAAAACAACAGAAAGGACAATGTTGGCTGGGACCTATTTTGGCAGGAAGCTGTGGGCAGAACTTAAACTCTCTTCTATATTATTCAAAAATGAATGAGAATGAAGGATCTATTTCTGAACTGATATTTTAAAATCAAGCA
Organism: Sarcophilus harrisii; assembly: GCF_902635505.1. Classification (NCBI taxonomy): domain Eukaryota; kingdom Metazoa; phylum Chordata; class Mammalia; order Dasyuromorphia; family Dasyuridae; genus Sarcophilus; species Sarcophilus harrisii. The sequence continues at coordinate 170,227,023 of NC_045429.1, read as the reverse complement.
GAAGAGTTTTTCCATCTGTAGAAGGGGACAATGCTATAAATAACTACATGTATATATATTTATATGTGCATACATATGTCCACACACATTTGTTGCACATGTCTCACCAACCCTTACCCCTTCACCGCCCCAAACCACCAGTCCCCATATATACAAACACATATGGTGAAAGGAAAAGCCTAGTAAAATCATGCTGATCTGGTACACTCATGAGGAAAAGTGTTTTGGATCCCATGTACAATCTGAATCAAATTATAATGAAGTAGATGTCCCATTTTACTCTGCCCTGGCCAAACTACACCTGGAGTATTCTGTTCAGTTCTGGGCTACGTGGTTTAAGAAAACCATTGATAAGATGGAGGGATTCTACAAGAGAGTGACAAGAATGGTGAAGGGTCCTGAGATCTTGTTTTTTGAGAATCAATTAAAGGAAATGGAAATATTTAGGAAGGAGAAAATAGACCTAAGAGAATAGACATAATAGCTATATTCAAGCATGATATCATTTGTAAAGGTGATTACACTTGTGGTTTTGACTCCCCCAAACCCCACACTACACAAGGTCCATCATGAGGAAGAATAAGTACTAGAGGAAGAAGTAAGGAATAGAACCAGGACCAATATTAGGACATTACAGAGCCAAATCTTGATTTGAATTTTAAAAATATTCCCTAATAATTAAAACCATTTACAAGAAAAATTTGTTGCCCTGGAAAGTAATGAGGTCCCTTCACTCTAAGTCTTCAATCAAAGACTGGATCTATGGAAGAGATTATTTGCCAGAGACATTGTCAAGGCTACAATTGTTGGGGTATGGGTTGGACAAATAATTCTGAAGCCCCTTCCTAGTGTGAAATTCTTTGAATAGAACCAACTGATGACAAAGTGTTAACTAGTAAATATTAGGCTAAGATTGTGAAAATGAAAAAGGAAGACTCAGATATAAATGAACAATAACTACTTGAATAGAAAGAACTTAAGGAGGTGATCCACATGATCTCATGGATCTCTTCCAGTTACATTATTTTGATTCTATGAGATGCTGTGCTGAATTCCTTTAAAAACCATGTTATCTTCAGTAGATTAAACATGACCCACCTGCAGGCTTATGCATAGTCACCTCATAAATTCTTTCTTCAGTAGCTTTCTGATAAATTCTAAATTAATGAGGATTTATGGTTTACTATGTTTAGGTTTTCAAAGGACTTGGTTTTTTTTAATCTAATCAATGATACAATGGAACTTGGAGTAAGGCCCAGCCAAGAGAAAGCAATTTAAGAGATTCCCACAAAAGCAAAGTGAAAACATGCTTTGGAACAGTTCCTAGAGGTACAATAAAAAAAAAGCAGCTCTATTTAGGCAGAAAACATAACCTATAACTAAAAATAAATGTCAGGAAATGTCTTTAAGAAGCACCATTCAGAATATTTTACTCAAATAGCAAAGTGATACAATGGCATGAGTGTTAGACCCTGAATCAGAGAAAAAGGGTTCAAAGCCAGATATTCCCACTCACTTTTCCCTTTCACAAATCAAATCTGAGCCTCAATTTCCCCCCTAAGCAAAATAAGGGAATTCAACTAGATCATTTCTAAGAATCCTTCTGGCTCAAAAAACTGGATTCCTATGCTTATATAGTCAAACACTCTGAATTTGAGATTTAGTGGGCTCTTCTTTCCTCCCCTCTCATGATATAATTTAGTATTAAATTTAATTCTTTTGTATAGAACAGATACTGACTTCAAAGAAAAGAAACAGTGAGCTGTGGAGGAATGATAAAAAAAAGCCAAGTTGACAATGATGCATCTTTAAAAAGGCAAAAGAGTGTAGAAAAATATCAGCATTACTTCCAGAAGCAATAACTGTAAATGTAGCAGTAAAGACTCTTAGAGGAGTTAGTACATTCAGGGAACAGTAATGCAAAGGAAGAGAGGAATAGAAGTGTTCCCTTTTCCAGAGTCCTAAGAGACTAGGACTTGTAGTATAGAGAGATATATCAATTTGGCAACCAAGATTTTTAAATGCCCCCAAAATTATCTTGCTTTGGCCTTTTTTAAAGCTCAATTTAGCCAGCTGGAATGAATTTTCAAGTAGCATCCTGTTCAACCTTTCGAAATGAAGGATTTCCCTTTTAATTGGAAGGCCCCATTTCATCAAAGATGAAAACAATGTTTGGGGATTGGAGACTTTCTGCAGAGCAGACATTTGAGGGATGTTGAGCATAAACAAACAGGCGCCAGATAATGTATTTCAGCCATGAGAGACTGGAAGCATGCATACCTATGGAAAAGGAAGAATGACAAAGCTACCTCCAGGTCCATCAGGATGAATGCTTTCTAATGAAAATTGTCAGGTGTGATATTGCTAGATTCTCTTTCTTTGGCAGGAGTAGTGTGTAAGGAAAAACAAACCAAGAAAGATTAGGTTTAGAATCAATGAGCAACGGCATTTAAAATTTTGGGTTATAAAAAAGGTCAAGGAATTTTATGCAAGCAAATAAATTTTGAAATCTTTTTTGGAATCTTATATTTTGGGAAATGTATAGTAATATACCCCTTATTCTTGGTAACGGGGGAAGGTAAATGAATGGAAAGCATTCTTAGAATCATGGAGTCATAGATTTAGGGTTCATAAAAGTCCTCAAATCTGATCCATTCTCATTTTTACAGATGAGGAAACTGAAACCTAGGAAGGTTAACTCGATTTGCTCAAAGTAAAAAAGGGAGTGAATGGCAAAGCCATTATTCAAATTCATTTTCCTCCAACTCCAAATGTAGCATTATTTCCTTTGTACCAACATGTTTCCCACTAGTACTGTCACTTTTCAGAAGGAACACCATGATTGGTGGTGACAATGTTAAATAAACCTGAAAGGAAATTATAAGAGAGGCAAAATGTATGGCACAAAAATAAATTTACATATAAAACTAACAAAAAGTATAATTCAGATTTTTCAAATAAGGGCAACTAATTGGCATTTCAATATATTTGCATCATGCTGTGATATAATTTTTAGTTTGATCATACATTAGCATGATCATATTTATAATATAGTAAATTTATAGTAAATTCATATTTATATTACCTCTCCTCACAGTTCAAGGTAGACAGTATCTATTTTCCCTCCCATTTTATAGATTAAGGGACTGAAAGTCAGATAAAAGTGATTTGCTCACATTCAAATGAGAAGGGAAAAGAAGGGAATCAGCATTTATTAAGAAATTACAATGTGCCAGGCATTGTATTAAACATTTTCTATATATTATCTTAGTGAATATTCACAATAACTTTTTGAGGTTGGTGCCACTAAGATCCCCATTTTACAATTAAGGAAAGTAAAGTTGACAGAAATTAAGTGATTTTGCCAGTGTCACATATCTATTAATTGTCTAAGACAAGATTTGAACTTAGGTCTTCCTGACTGCAAACCTACTGTATTATCTAGATATAACCACTCCAAAACCAGCAAATTTTCCAGCATTCTAGCCATCCTTTTGTGATAATGGGAGTTAAGAAAAATGGTATTCAACTTTTGGACATTTAAATGGCCGTGCTAGTTTTTTTTTTTTTTTTTTTTTTTTTTTTTTTTTTTTTTTTTTTTTTTTAAGAAGCATAAGATAAACATTTGATATAAAAATTCTGGAGACTCAACCTAATCTCTCTCACTAGAAAAAAAAATGTTTATTACTAGTGGTAGCTTCAAGGCCAGTGACGGTATCTTAAGAGAAAATTTCACTTAATTAATTATACCAATAATTAACATTTTGAGGAGCTATTCATTCTACTGAGAATCTTACATGTTATTTTAAAGCTAGGTCTCTGTGTTATGTATTTAGAACTATCTTTGCTTCTTATTTGTATATTTTAAATGTTTAGATCCATTACTTTGAAAATGTATGCAGATAATCCTCACAATTTGTTTTTGGACCTCAAAAATTATAAACAGATAGTTGGGTAGGTAGAAAGAGAGAGGAGAGAGAAAGAGAGAGAGAGAAAAGGTGATAGAGAAGTGAAATAGTAGATAGTAGGCCGATAGATCAAGCACTTAATAAAAACTATATATATATATATGTATATATATGCATATCAATATACATACATACATAAAATATATGCATGTATGTATGTATATTAAAAGGGCATACTCTATGGATTGGGGTCATAGAGCAGTATAATATATTTACCTGTACATATTTTGTATTTATCCAGTAAAATGTGATGTCCCTGAGGGCAGACACTATTTCCTTTTTGTCTTTGGATCCCTAACTTTTACTCTTTGGTGCCTTGCATATAGTAGGATTTAAGATAATTTGTTCAATTGGATTTCAGTCATAACACCTGAGCCTCACTCTTGGACTTGACCATTAAAAAAGAAAACAGACACAGACAAAGATCAGAAGAAAACTATAACTTTATATCACAGCTAGGAGAGGGGTTACACACAGACTCAGATTAGGCTCCCTGGAGAAGGAGACTGTACATCTGGATTCTCAAGCAGCTGCATTTCTCAGCTCCATTTCTTTTTTCTTTGTATGAGTATGCTCTCTCTTTTAAAGACCAAGTCCAAAGATGTGGCTCAAGTGTATAATTAGTCATTAATCAATCAATCATCCTGGAATATGATATGAATGGAAATGATTACACCTTGCATAAGAAGATATCTTCAGTGGCAAAACAAACTCAGGACAGTGTCTAGGCACACAGCCCAGATAATCAAAAAAGACAAAAAAATAAAAAATAAAAACATTCTAGTTCTAAATGAATAAGCATATTGTAGGGTAAAGAAAGCTGCATCTGGGCTGAAAGGAGCTAGTTTCAAGTTTTGATTCTGCTACTTATAACCTTGTAACCTTGTCAAAGCAGAATAAGATCATACATTTAGAAATGGAAATTCATCTAGTCCAACTCCTTTATTTTACAGAAAGGTAAGTGGAGTTAATGTCTCTCCCAAGGTCTCACAAATCATAAGAAGTAGAGATCCAAAACTAGGTCCCTTGACTTAGAATTCAACACTTTCTACTATACCATACTGAAGACCTCTCTGGAGATCAGTTTTGTCATCTACAGAATAAAATGGCAGAGTTTAATAACTACAAAAGTCTTTGCTTCCAAAGAAGTAATATTGAAGGATTTTAAAATTAAATACTAAGCAACAAATACATCCAATGTATGCTAACATTGCACAGTAATCTATAAAAGTGGGGCATCTAGCTAGATGGCATAGTGGATAGAGTGCTGGACCTGAACTCAGGAAGATGCATCTCCCTGAGTTCAAATCCATTTAGTAGTCATGTGACTCTGGGTAAATCATTCACTCATGTTTGCCTTAGTTTCTCAAGTGTAAAATGAACTAGGAAATGAAATTGCAAACCACTCCAGAATATTTGCCAAGATAACTCCAAATAGGGACCCAAAGAAACAGATATAACTGAATGGACTGTACAAATCTATAAAGTATTGGATATCCTCCCAGTCCAAGAAGAATAGATTCTACAGATTCACTGGAATAGGAAAAAATGTTTATTGTATATTTTCCCAAATTCAGAAAGGTTTGTCTTAACTGTCCCTTTTCTCTTTCAAACATCACTTTTTCAAGACAATTTTGTTTACAGGAGAAAGCAAGCTTCCATTAGATGGCAAAATGTTCTTAATACTTGTTGATATTCTTTTTAAGAATAATATAGCTGGTGAAGCACAGAGATTCAAAGTTAGAGGGATCTTAGAGATCATTCTAATCCAAACCTTTAAGTTTTATAAAAGAAACTTAGAACACCAGAACACTTACTCAAATTCACAACAATCAGATGCAAAGGTAGTTTTCCACAGAAAATCTTGTCTCTAAAACTATCCTCTTCTCCCATCACATCATTATACTATACAGTTGCCTAGAGTGACATAGATTTCTATGATTCAATCTTAATCCAGAGGTCCAAAACACTTTATCCCACTTTGTCTCCAATTATTCCCTGATGCAAAGCTTCATCACAATGATGCTAGTTTCCTTACTGTGCCTGCACATCCAAATCTATCTGGGTTTTTGCTTATGGGAAGCTGTCCAATATTCTTTTGGTTATTTCAAATCCTCCATTTCCTTCCAGACTCAATTTCAGTTTGATTTTCTCCATGAAGTCTTATATGACTACTATCACCACAAATGACTGTACATTTCTCTGAATTCTTCCAGAATTAACAATGTGTACCAAAGGTGTCAAATTCCCCTATCATTTGCCATAACACTTTCAAAAGTGCAGTCTAATCCTGAAATTCCTTGCTTCATTTACTTTCCCCTTACTAGATTATCATTCCTCAAGGACGGACACACACACACATACCCATACACACACAGTGCTTAACACAATTCAAAATTTGTTGGTTTCCTGAAAAGCTTTTACATCTTAAATTTACACTCATGGAACTAAAATCAGAGAACACTTGTCTTTAAAATTTCCATGAAGATCATGCAAAATATACCATTTTTGAGTCCAACATTTTATCAACATGATAGAGACTCTCATGCTGACATGCTAAATTGATCTCTTTGTTTCATGTTTATAGTTATCTTTGCTCACAGTGGAGAAGAGAGACTGAACCTGTGACTTCTTGGGTCCACAGAACTGTTAGCGAGGAGCTTCTACTTTCTCTGCAATTAATAATTAGAGAGTTGTCTGGGCCACAGAGAATTTAAGTGACTTGTCTAGGACCAAACAACCAGTTTATATGAAAAGTGTTAATTAAACATTCCTAAAGAAACTAGCTCTCTAAGCCAGATTGCCTCCACCACTATCTTTTTTGTCTCAATCGCTCTTTGGTATCTCTCTATATTTCTGTCTGTCTCTCTCCCTGTCTCTATCTCTGTCTCTCTCTCTCTCTCTCTCTCTCTCTGTGTGTGTGTGTGTGTGTGTGTGTGTGTGTGTGTGCGTGTGATTGGGGACCAATTATTTGTTTTTGTAACAGAACTTATAATTCTATGAATGAAGATTAAATTATTACTAGGCATGAAAATGTAAGCTCCTTGTTGTCAGAGACTGTTTTATTTTCCCCCTTGAATCACTAAGGCCTTGCACACAGTAATAGTGATTCTTGGCATCTCCTATACTGAGATGAAGAATAACCTACCCCATTTGAAACTATCATTCCAATTCATTGTGTTGACACTTTAGATGTGGGGGAGTCCTTAGGTAAAATAGTAAGGGAAGAAAATATTGGCCTTGCTTTCTCTTAAATTCAATTCAAACAAGGTTTGTTAAATACCTACTATGTGCCAGACATTACACTAGCCATTGAGTAAAAGAACACCAAAAAAGGGAAAGTTACTGCATTTAAGAGATCAAATACTATTTTGAGATAGCAACATATAGTATAAATAAATGCAAACTATAGACAAAATAATGGGAGAGAAGGAGAATTTTAATGTCTGAGGGGATTCATAAAAAAAATCTTATAAGAGGTAACACGCTGAAAATTGAAGAGAATTATTAAAATTTAAAGAGTCAAATGTGTAGAAGAAAAGCATTCTAGCTACAGGGAAACTTTATGAAAGACAACTTTATGAAGACAAGAAATGAACTGGGATGGGGTGGGGATGGGGGGAAGAGGAAAGCAAAGTATATAGTGGGCCATTTTGACTGGGGTATATCATAGTCTTTAAAAGGCAATCATGTAAATCAACCCTGAAATATAGTTTGGAACCAGATTGCAAAGGACTTTATATGCTGAATTTTATTTTATTCTAAAGACAATTGAAATCAATTTGGTTAGATGCATATGTCAAATCTTTCAGGAAGTCCTCCCTCATCCTCATCCTTTTAGTCTATTTCTCTTACCCCAAGAATGCATATTAATGAATTATGTACTTCTATGATAGATTTATGTGTTTATTTGGGGTTTTTTGCCATAAACTTTTAAATTAAATATTCGATCTCCTTACTAGACTATAAGCTCTAAGAGAACAGGGTCATGTCTAAGCTACATTTTTTAGTTCTCCTAGTGCTTGATGTGGAGCTATACACCCAGTAGGCCCTTATTAAAGCTTTGTTGAATTGAATTCCACAACATAATAATATATCTAAGAAGAGAATTTGGCATTGTTAACGCTCAGCTGTGTGATCAGACTACTAGGTCAAGCTGCCCTATGTTTTTTTAGTCCACAGCCTTTAAATATGTATCTGCACAATAGATCATAACCACCAAAGAGACACAACCACACTATAACCCTTGGTTATAAATTTTCTCCCACAAAGGCCCACAAGGGCCTTACTGAAAGGAAGAAGAAAAAAGAAAGAGAATCAGAGAGAGAAGGAAAAAAGGAAAGAAGGAAGGAAGGAAGGGAAGGAAGGAAGGAAGGAAGGAAGGAAGGAGGAAAGAAGGAAGGAAGGAAGGAAGGGAGGAAGGAAGGAAGGGAGGAAGGAAGGAAGGAAGGAAGGACAGAAGGAAGGAAAGAAGAAAGGAAGGAAGGGAGGAAAGAAGGAAGGAAGGAAGGAGGGGAAAGGAAAAAAAAGAGAGAGAGTGAAGGAGGGAAGGAGGGAGGAAATTTTCCTACACATACACACCAACTCATGGCTACAACAGGAAGTAAAAGATAAGCAGGTCCAAATTTATAACAGAAGGCCTTATGCTAAACCTTCCTCCTACTCTGTCTGTGCTATATGGGCATTTCAGGAAGGGACCATAGACCTGAGATATGATGTTACTGGTACCATGAAGAAAGAAGATTTAGCAGCACATTTTGGCTTTTTAACGAAGCCAGCTTTAATTGGTTTGACTCGCAGATTTGATACTGTTTACTCACTGGGATTTCTGGCATTTGGAATATATTTTGATTTGGGGGAATTTTTTTTTTGGAGCAAAATAGATGTTTCCCAATTTACTTCAGAATGGCTAAAGCTCCAAGGCTCCCCCTAGTGGTAACCCAGCAAAATTTTGGTCAGGAAAGCCCTAGCTATTTATAATAGTTTCAACACAAACATTTCTAAACATATACGAAAAAAATTAATTTATATTTGTAATTCTAAATCATTCTCGATAAATGAACTAGATGACTTTAGAAAGAGCACGGCTCCTTTTTTCCACAATAATAAGCTATTTCCTAACTCAGCTGGACTGAGATTCAGATCTAAATGAAAAGTTTACATTAAATTTACAAAATTTACAATTAAACACCAGGAAACTAACCAAATGCCATTTTTTTTCTCTTGGTTCTTTTCACTCGTTTGGATTTTTTGTACCATATATAGACCTCAAAATAGTGGAGTGGGGGAAGGGAGAAAATACATTTTGTAGACTGAGCTTCTCATTATGTTTTATTTCATCCTTTCATGGAAAACATTTTATCTATTATATGCAAGAACTATTTCAGGGGCTGGGAGAGATAATAAAGTTTAGCTAAGAACAGATTCTTGATATATTGAGTTTAATATCTAGTAGGAGGATAAGGCAGAAACACAAATAATTCTAATCAGAACATCACATATTGTCAGCCATTTCAAAACATACTAAGTTATTACTTAGTTCCCATATCAAATATTCAAAATTCTCATAGCTTTTAAAGTAACATTTCAAAAATTAAGTTTCAATGCTACTAAACCAGCAAATGTGCTTTACTTTTTTTTTTTTTTTTTTTTTGGTAAAGAATGTCTGTTTTCATAATGTTAAAATTATTGGGATTAATTATGAAATTCTGTGACATTAAATAATGTTTCTATATAATTATTCCTATTATGAAGATCTAGTGTGAGGTGTATATGGGTGTTTGTGTAGTTAGAAGATAGGACCACATTTTGAAAGATTTCATTCATTTACAAGTAGTTTTTTTTTCCCCCTCCTTGCTATTATACTGGTTTAGAATTCCAGTCTAAGACAGTAGAATAGAAACTGTTTGAGATTTTTTGAACGTTGTATCTCTAAGGCCTCACACAAGATCTGTCAAATGGTAAAAGCATAATAAATAATTTTAGAATCTAAAATCTAAGATAATGGAGAAACATTTGCCTCCTCTCCCCCCCCCCCACCCCCCAGTAATATTTTAAAAACTAGGATTGAAAAAGAAATCCCTTTCACTGACCACATGATCAGATCTTATCTCAGTGCTAAGGGGAGTTCCCTTTTTATGGGATTTTTGCTCAAACTCCACCCTATTGCTGGAAAACCAAAGCAAAGATGAACTTCATCTCAATTGCCAGAGGACCCCACACCCCTAGCTCTGGCACAACAGCAGCAGCAGCAGCAGCAGCAGCAGCAGCAACAACAACAACTAATAGTTATTGGAATAACACATGTTAAATAATGCTTTAACAAAGAGTGCCTGGTTTACAAAATCATAAAAATGTTTAGAAATATCCCTGTTGACCACATCAGTGAAATATTACCACATCAATAAACAGTAGATTACTCCTCTTTTAATGTATATCAGTCTTATATGGACTAAATTAACCAAGTATATGTGAAGTTTAATATACTATATCTATATTTTTAGGCCCTTTTATTTGATTTTCTAATCTTAAATGTGACTATCAATGCAAAAGGTCATTTAGTATTTCCCACAACTAACACAAGGGCCATTGGAAAAAAAAAAAAAGTCCAATTTCTATATTGTGCAATAGCAGTTTGCTGAATAGTAACTCTATTCAATGAGCTAGTTTCCTGTTACTTTAATTCAGCTCCCTCCCCCCCACCACCTCCCAGACTAAATAGTTATTCCTTGGATAATAGACCAATAATACTGAATTTCAGGCGACTTCCAAAAATGTATCTGCCTGTCTTAAAGAATAACCATATCAGTTTGTTAATAAACAGAAATATATTACATGTCGAATATATTGTCATAAGTGGCTAAAAAATATATAAATCAATCTCTGAGCAAAGAAGGAAAAAAAGTATATTTCTAATGTGTCCAAGACATGACGGTTGGGCTCACAGCTGTAAGATGTTGGACTATCATCAAGAGAACAATGTCAAACACTAAACTTCTGGATGATTTCCATCAAAATAACATTTCGTTTGAGGTCAATAGTTTTTACAGAACTTTGGAATAAGATTTTCACTAACATTTTTTCTTTCTTTAGAGTTGAACTTGAACACCTCTAAAAAGTTCCTCAGAATGAAAATGTAGGGGAGTTAGCCTTTCCAGCCCTCTGAAAACAGACTACATGATAAGCACTGTCATCTCTGGATTAGACTACAATTGGGTAGAAGTTTGTAGGATCCAAGTAACACTAGAGTTCTAGTATTGTTCATTTTACCACATCTGATTCCCAAGTTCAATTCAACTGAATAAATATTTATTCAATATCTATTATGTCAGGCCCTTAGCTAGAAGGTGGTGATACAAAGAGAGAAACAAAACACTTGTTGCCTTCAAGGAGTTTATATTCTATTGTTAATGTTTTTAATGTCCTTCTAAATATGAAGTCCTCATAAAATTTAGAGCTGGAAAGAAATTAATTGGTTAACAAGTTCAATCTCCTTATTTTATAGAGGATGGCCAGAAAAGTTGTATAGCTTGTTCAGGATCACATAAGCAACAAGTTATAGAATTAGGATTTAAACCTAATTCTTTTCATTCCAAATTCATTTTTCTTTGCACTGTATTTGAAACAGTAAAACAAAGTATTTATGCAAAAAAAGTACTTAGTATTTCTAATCACTAACACTGATCATGTTTTTAGAAAAATTCTGCATCTACATAATCTATTTATATTAACTGAATTTAATCCAGAGGGCTTCTCAAGAATCCGTCGCTCATGTCCCCTAGAAATATCAGAGTTTGGATAATGTCTAGGTTTTTACAAAACCTAGACAAAAAAAAAAAAGAAGAAGAAAAATACCCTCAGATACCATGTAAGCATTCAGGTTGACAAAATTACAAATAAAAGTTATAATATTAAACCTGGCATTTTTGTAGCACTTCAAGATTTGCAAAGCACTTTAGGCACTTATTCTATTTTAAAAGAAAGACTTTGTTTCACCCAAGAGAAAATTCAAAGGACTAGTTCCTGAACTTATAAACAATCAAGCCAATTTCTCTTCCCTCTCCAGTAATCTTCAGCTTTCCCCAGAGACATATATAGTCTTCTGGATATATAGTGCTACTCAGATGAGTCGTTCTGCAAGGAGAAAGAATTCCATGTTACTAAAGAGTTGGACATGTCCTCTGAATAGGTTCAGCTCATATGACACATAAATGCTCTCAACAATTTGAATATGCCTTATAATATTCAGGTCACTATTTATCCATACCTGTCTATCTTTTATGACTTCCTGTCTTACTAAAGGCCTTTCTTAATTTCTCCAGATATAATGAGGGTACAAGTAGAACTCAGGCTGTCCTCTCTCATTCTTAACATATGATTGGCTCATCTTCTTTTCTATCACACATTTCTGTGATGGTGTAATTCCTGTTTTTCTTTCAAGATTTTCCAGTGGTTATATGTTCTACCTGTTTTCACTCATGTACATCTCTATTGCCTTCTGTATGATATTCACTTCTAATTCTTCAGAAAATATGCTCTTCCCACATGACTTAGTCATATATAACAATTATTCACAAAAGCAATTGTCAGCCTATTTTTATGCTTCCTCATCCTTATATTTTCTGTCTAATGATTCTGATTTCTGTAGCTCCCTACTGTTGTTTTCCCAATGCTCATAGTTTTCATTACTATAGCTCCTGGTATGACCTATCATAATGAGTTTTATGAATCACATCAGACATTTTCCTTTATTTAAGGACCTCTTCATAAAAGAGATACTTCCTGGGGCATCTTTAATTGTTATAGGACAGCCTATTGGGAAACAACAATGAATAATATACTGTTTCCTAATCATTGTTCACCTAAAATACTTTTATTTTATTTTACATTATTTGACTCAATATTCTTTGTACCTTTAAAAAGAATGGTAGAGTTAATCAGTGTGCCAAAAGTTCTAATCCAGTAAGACAGTGGAACCAGTGTGACTTGGTTTTCTTTATAATCAAAGCCTATGAAGGAAAGACATACCTTGGCTATGAGGAGATTACATTCTCTTTTTTTTTTTTTTTTTCATTTTTATAGTACTTTATTTTTTCAATTACAAGTAAAGATAGTTTTCAAAATTCATTGCTACAAAATTTTGAGTTCCAAATTTTCCCTCCCTTTCTTACCTTCCTCCTCCTCAACAGAGCAAGTAATCTGATGTAGGTTATACATGTACAATCATTTTTGATATATTGCCATATTAACCATATTGGGAAAGAAAAATCATAACAAAATTAGAAAGGAAATAAAGTGAAAAGAGTGCTTTAATCTACATTCAGTGTCCATCGATCTCTCTTTGAATGTGAATTGCATTTTCCATCCCAAATGTATTGGAATTGTCTTGGATTACTGTATGGCTGAGAAGATCTAAGTTTATCATAATGAATCATCACACAATTTTGCTGTTACTGTACACATTGTTCTCCCGGTTCAGCTCACTTCACTCAGCATCAGTTCATTTAAGTCTTTCCAGGATTTTCTGAAGTCAACCTGCTCTTCATCATTCTTACTAATTTGCTAAAGCCTAAAACTCATTTATAAATATGACACACTTGTTAGAATAAATTTTAATAAAGAAAAGAAAATGCTTCTGAAATGGAGTATATTTCTGAAAACACTATGGTAAAATGAGTCATCATCATTATGAATCATGGAATGAGAGAAGTCTGGTTTAAAGTTGTATCAACATAGAAAATGGCATATATCAGATGGCAACATATACAATATTAACATTTTTGACCCAGACTTATTAACTAACCCAGAATCCATAGAGGCAGGAAAATTTGACATTTTCCATCGTGAACAAATATTTCATATTAAATCAGAAAGCTCTCATAAGCTCTATCATTGGTACCTTTTCATTTTGATGTTTTCAAAAATGTCTGCATAACAATTCAAGTAAGTGAGGAAAATCTGTTGTATTGAGTATTCCATAACTCACAGAAATATTTGGTGATGCTTTAAAATCATAAGAAATAATTAAATAGAACCCATTAGGCATGTTTTGGGCCAGCCTAACTTTTGTTAGTCTATGCGACTAGGATTCAAGTTAAGAGTTTATAACAAAATGAGACATTCTTAAGCTAGATAATATTTGATAAAAGGAAGTTAACAAAAAGATGGAAAAATATTCATCTAAGATACAGTGTTGATTTAAGTGGGCACAGCTCTCTTATTTCCATACTTGCTTGCCTTACTGATGCCTGAAAACTCAAGTGCTAGAAACTACATGAAGGATTTGAGTCTTAGTCCTATGGACTAATGAAACCCAGAGGATGGTTTCATCAAGATTTAGGGAAAATTACCCTACTTTTTTTGGACTAATGCTCTATTACTACCCTACTGATCTAGCCTATATGAATTAATGAAGTACAGAGGATAGTTTTAATTAAGATTTAGGGGAAAACTACTCTAGCTTATATGGCAAGGATTTTAATAGATGTTTTGCATTTGCTTTCTGTATATAAAAGTATATCCTTTTTTTATCTTTTTAATGATGTAATGGCAATGATAATTCTTAATTATATAGCACTGTTAGGTTTAAAAAACACCTTCACAACTTTATGAAGTTACTATTGTCTCTATTTTATAAATGAGATCAGAGAAATTAAGTGACTACCTAAAGTCATACAGCTAATTAATTAGTCATAGTCAAAACTGGAACTTTGGTCCTGTTAACATAATTCAGGACATCATACTGCATTAAAATTTAAAAACCTGGGCATAGAAATCAAGGCACCTAATACTCTTGGCTGTCTTTATATTAATACATGTTGTTCCTTCTGCCCAACCAAATTATAAGTTCTTTTAAGGCAAGGACCATATCATATGCCTCTTTATTTTCCTCTACTCAAAACACCTTATTCCTTAATGCTATCTATATAGTATGCACTCAATTAAGGTTTGTTGATAGATAACAGAAAGGCAAGAATTAAGGTTTGTTGATTGATTACAGAAAGACAAGTTTTATTAAATAAATTCTTGACTGTTATTACAGGAGAATAATGAAGGACTATTGAAAATAACATAAATGGAGAAATGTTAACTCCAGTGAAAATGATTCATTAAGTAGTATCAACCTTAAGTGTTTAGATTATATAATAAAAGATATATATTTATACCTATATTCACCAATATTTCTACTTTCAATATTTGTCATATGGATGAATCCTTATCTAGAACCATGTTACATATATATGTTATGAATAAGTTGGAAAATATGATATACAAATAGTATTACAGATATATTTTAAGCAATAGAATAGTAATTTTAATTCAGGATTGGAAAACAAATTGCCATATTGCTCTTGCCATATTTGGCAAGAAGTGTTTTTTAAAAAGAACAATTATGTTAAAATATATAGACACATTTTAAACAAATCTTATTGTATCTGATTCATAAGATCAGGAGAAATAACCAAATATTCAGTGCCAGCATAATTTCTACTTTCTAGAATCCTTGTCTTCTTTCATTTTAACTTCACGTCCTACTTTCTGCAAAAGACCTCTCTCAGGCCTCTTCAATGATAATGTTTTTTCTCTGAGATTATTTTTAATTTACCCTGTTAGTAAGGGAAAACAGTTAACATGAGTGGGCCTTTTTATGCCCACTAAGGGAATAGGAAACCCCAACAATCTAACAAATACAACTACAAGAAAGCAGAATCAAAGGAGACACAAAGGCTAATCAGTGCTAAGAACAGTTTGGTTTAATTTTTTTTTAATTCTTAGGAAAACTAAAGTAATTCAATGGGGAAGAGGTGGTTTCAGGAAGAACTCTGGTAGATACTGATCCTTGATCCTTTCCCATGTATACAAGTAGAGAGTGGGAGGGGGCGGGGGGGAGAATGTAGAGATATAGGAGCTATATATACAAAGCAGTTTACATGTTGTCCTTGAGGGTAAAGAATGTTCTTGCCTTCAAATTTTCAAAAACTTAGCATAGTATCAGGTAAGTATATAATAAATGCTCAATAAATGCTTCTTGACTTGTGAAATAAATTTCTATTTTGGTAAAATAATAAATATCTTACATTTAAGGCAACAATTTAGATTGAAGATTCACTGCAAAAAACCTGCTGAGAGATATTTTATTAAGTTTTGGAAAGCTATGCCTAAATGAACATTAAGCAAATCTGAATGTATATATGGGTTTTCTTCCCCCATTACTTTTTTTAAATTGACCTGTATGCCTTTTGTTTCAGGAAAGAAAGGAAGGGAGAGAAAAAGAAAAAAACTAAGTAAAGAAGAAAGTAAGGAAACAAAACCTGAGAACAAAGGCCAGGAGCCTACTACAGAATCCCGGGATCAACGGGAAAATAAAGACAAACAGCAGCAGAAGAAACGAAAAGTCCAAGATAAACAACAGAAATCGGTATTAGTCAGCACTGTACACTAAAAGGTCTCGTGTGATTGTTTTAGACTTATGATGCTGCTATCTCCACCAGATTCCCAGGACAGGTGCTCTAGCCATTAGAACCACAAGTGGAATATGCTACCAGTTACTGTTCCATCTAAACAACATTCCAGATAGTTCCTATACTCTCCATACAAACATAGTTAATAACCAAGACATTCGTGAGCCACAAGTACAAAGACGTCTAAAGAAGGGATACTTTCAAGGGGTTATCTTATATGCTTCTATGCTTTTGTAAAAAGACACCTAAGAATTTTTGTATATAATTATTAATAGGACATAACATTATAATGATGGCATCTGGAAAAGCAACATTTTTTTCTTTGTAAAATAATTTTCAGGCTATTGTTTTAAGTAAGAAGCAAAAGAGATGTCTACTAAGTCAAAGACATGGTATCCCTTCAAAAAAAAAAAAAAAAAAGGAGGGGGAGATGGCGAAGGGGAAGGGAAAAGGAAAAAAAAAAAAACTATGAAAGGACAGTGGAAATCCAGGGTTCAAGAGTTCTGTGTTGATGTCTTGAATAGATTACCAAGAGTGCTCAGAATTAGGCCCTGATTTTCTGTCCATTGGTTTATCAGAACTGAACTGTTTTAAAATTGGTTCCCTTGTACTTGTCCTATACTCCTACCTGCAAGAAACCCTAGAATGGATAGTAACGGTTATGTGAAAATGGGGAGAGGAAAAAATATGGAAGAAACTGCTGGGATGGAGAGTATTTTTGTGCTTCACAAAACTGTGAAGGACCAGTGGTTCTGCTCCAGTGGAGCAGCACTCTAATCTCTAAGGAAAAATGACGGGTTTCTCCTTCATCAATGCTCCTGTCTGGGTTGTCCCCAGAGTCATATAAACTGCGAAATGTATCTACACTACAAACCTTACTTACAACAAACAAATCCATACTTGTAGGAGAAAAAACTGAATTAATAAAGAACAGAAAATAGAGCACAGAAAATGTAACACATTTTTGCAGTTGTGTCTTTTTTCCCTCTCACACTGGGAAAAAAAAAAAAAGCTTCCTTATCTGTTTTATGATCCACGAGGAATCCAAGGGATATTGCTTCTTTAACAAGGTATATCTAGTGGGAAAAAAGCCACCATAATAAATATATTTGTTGATAGTTTGTAAAGTTCTGCTTATTTTTTCATTTTATTTTAAAATGTGATAGTGATAATTGATTTAATTAGTAGAAAATGTTTTTCTTTCATTCATGAATCCCTTCTAAATTAACTAACCAATTTCCTCTCTAATCCAGAATGCATTACTGCCTCCTTTTCTTGTTTTTTTAAAATCTATTTTTATTTAAAGATCTAAAGCTTTATAGTGGGTTAAAAAGTATTTACTAAGTTTTTTTTTTCTAATTTCATTTCATAAATTCAAGTTATACCAGCACAGATATAATCCTAATTACTAAGTTACTATAAATAATGACTATTAAACCCACTATATATTTCCTCTTCTTTCTTAGACAGCTTAGAACTACTTCATAATTTAAATCTTTCCTCATAAGCCATCTCTTTCTGTTACTTCATCATTTGGCCTTTTCTTCTCCATATTTTCTCAGTCTATGGATCTCTTTGGGGGATTGACGTCACCATAACTGAAGGAATCAACCAGTGTTATACAGAGGAGACAGCCAGCTCCAGGATGGAACATCTCTGAATATGGAGCACAGAATTACACTGATCCATGTTGACTTTCCTGTTGTAGTAGATGGGATAAAATACCTGGTCCATCACTCTTCTTAGCCCTGTCAAGATTGCTGCTCTCTGAAGACTTTAAAATAAATTTGTCTTGTGGCTATCTATCCCTAGGCACTTCTCTAACATCTGCACTGTCTAAACATTATTGTTTCACATACATACAAACACATACGCATGTACACACTCATGTGTATGTATATATACAAAGCATGCATAATAGATTTGTGATATATTGTGTGTATATATACACACACGTGTATATAGGCATATTGTATATACATTATGCACATAAAGTTTAATTATACATATGTTTATATAAATGTGTTTATTTTATATACATATGTTTATATAACTATACATGTAAATATATATGCATATATTGCATTGTGTATATGCATGTGTGTATTTACACATGTGTATATATATGTATTTTCCTCAGTCAAGGTATAAAATGTTAAAATGCTTTATTTGTTTCTTATTTTACTATTTTCATCCATTGTCGTACAGGTGTCACTATTATAATCTATGATAAATTTATATCACCTGTTTTATCTCCAAAGAAAATTTCTATGCTATGATTATGGGAGAACAGAAAATCATCCTACACAATTGTATGTAGAGGGACTATAGCTCTACTTATCTCATTCTCAAATGACACCCTCTCCTAGGTACTTACTTTAGTATCATTTATCAAGTTATTGTTATTCCTTCCTTTATTTCCCCCGATTTGTTTAGACATTCAATAAGCCTGCATTGCATATCTGCTGATTTTCCAGGACTATTCAAGTACACTATAGTACTGATGAAGGACTATGAAGAAAAGACTGTGTGTGTGTGTGTTTTTTTTCCACATTCTCTAATTTATGGTGTAGTGCCTTATGCATAGAATAAATGCTTGTTGGATTAAACTGGGTTGATGAAATAAAGCTGAACACAATTGTAACAAATGTTCATACTTTCCCAACTATACATCTTAACTCAGTATTTATTCTCTATATCTTTCAAGACAAGGATGAATTATATAGTCACATTTTACTTTTTTAATTGAGATTTCTTCAGAACCCATCAATCAACAAACATTTATTAAGTGCACCTTCACAAGGCATAAAAGATATAAGTAAAAGAATTCCTGACTTCAAGATGTTTATATTCGAAGGTAGTTTAATAATATTACTTTCAGTAAAGTTGAAGAAAGAAAAACTTAAAAGTATTTTGTATATATTAAGTAAAATAAGGATTGTCAAGTAAGGCTGATTTTGTGATCACAGCATTCTTTTCTTCCTCCTTCTCTTCCTTTCTTTTTCTATTCTCTTTCTATATAAAATATACATATTCATGGTTGAAGACTGCAAATCAATTCATCTTAATCAATAACTAGCTATAAATCATAGATAAATGTATTTCAATTTAATGATCGTTACTACTACACCTTTAAACTATGTTCCTGACCTTGATTTTTCCTGTTTGGACCAGATGCTAATAAAGGTCATATACTGCTCTCCATACCCATCCTTTCTGCCGGTTGTACTTATGGTCCATAGTCTACATTGGTCTTTTGCTCAGCTCTTAAAATCTAGTGATTGGCTAATGTCTTCCTGCTATGGAAGCAGGGAGAATAATTGTTGAGGTTTTTCTCTTAACTTGCCATTTTAACCTGTTCCTGCTTTATGACTTTAAAAAAAGCATAAGGTTGGCAGTTCTTGTTTTCACTGAATAATATTTCATTTTTTCCAATTACATGTAAAATTAGTTTTCAATATTCATTTTTATAATTTTTGGACTATGATTTTTTCTCTTTTCATTCCTTCCCTCCCCTCACTCCAAAACAGCTAACAATCTGATATTGTTTTTACATGTACAATCATTTCAAGCATATTTCCATATTAGTCATGTTTTGAAAGAAAAATTAGAACAAAAGGGAAAAATGTAAGAAAGAAAAAAAGTGAAAATAGTGTGCTTCAATCTGCATTCGGTCTTCATAGTTCTTTCTCTAGATGTGGATGGCATTTTCTATCCAAAGTCTATTGAAATTGTCTAGGATCACTGCATTGCTCATAAGAGCTAAGTCTATCATGTTGCTCATCACATAATCTTGTTGTTACTGTCAGTGTTCTTCTGGTTCTGCTCACTTCACTCAGCATCACTTCATATAAGGGTTTCTAGGTTTTTCTTTTATTTTTTTAAAGAATGGTAGTATTCCTTTACATTCATATACCACACTTTATTCAGTCATTCCCCAATTGTTGGACACCCCTTGATTTCCAGTTCCCTGCCACCTCAAACAGAGCTGCTACAAGCATTCTTATTCATGTGGGTCCTTTTCCCTTTTTTAAAGATCTCTCTGGAATACAGACCCAGTAGAGACACTGCTGGATCAAAGAATAAATAGAGTTTGATAGCCTTTTAGGCATACTTCCAAATTGTTCCTCAGAATGATTGAACAATTCACAATTCCATCAACAAAGCATCAGTATCCCAGTATTCCCACATTCCCTCCAATATTTATCATTATCTTTTTCAGTCATTTTAACCAATCTGTTAGATGTGAGATGTTACCTCAGAGTTGTTTTAATTTGTATTTCTATTCTATTTTACTTTGCATCACTATTTGCAATAGTGATTTAGGACATTTTTTCATATTGTATTCCCTTTAATCTGTAAAATTAATCACTCTGAAGTTGTATCCCCTTTTGATCTGCAAAAGAAGAGAGATTGGGGTCTCACAGACTCCAGAGAGTCAATGAGAGAGAGTATATCCTCCTGGCTGGGCTTTTCTAAGGCACATCACCCCATTGATCTTTTGGGAATGCAGGCCCTTTTCAGGAAATTCCAAATTCCAGAAGCCTTCAAAGTGATTTCCATTCAATTAGAGATCTAGGCCTGGGGACTTTGGGTTTCTTTTCAACCTGAATCTCGAGCCTCAAGATTCCCTTTTAAAGGGCAATTTTAAACTCACTTCTTTGCAGAATGTCCAAAGCAGTATGCTTTGCCAATTTGGCATAGCTGCCAGGACTCCTGCCCGCTGAGAAGACATTCTCTTCTCAGCAAAAAAACTTTTGTTATTTCTCTGCCACTAAGGAATTCAGTTTCCTATTAAAGATGACCTCTGCAGTGCCAATAAAACCTCCTTTTTGCCATTAATATTTTGGGTTCTTGAATTCTTTCACAAAGGACCTGTGCCGACCAAAAGGGGATTCCCACAACTCTCTGCCACTAGAACCCCATCATTATGATAATAGAGAGCTTTACTTTCTTCATCTGAAAATTGTCTGTTCATATCCTTTGACCATTTAACAATTGGGGAAATGATTTGTGTTCTTATAAATTTGACTTCGTTCTCTATAAATTTTCAAAATGAGGCCTTTATCAGAAACACTAGCTATAAAAATTGTCTCCCCAAAACTGGCAATTCTTCAAAAGATTTCAGACTTTAGAGTTGGAAAAGATAAGCCCATCGTTCTAAGGGATGAAGCAGCCTATCCAAGTTCAAAAAGTTACTGGAGAGCTATAATTCAAACCCAAGGGTTATCTGACTCCAAAACCATGACTCTTTCCTAGCTACCACAGCAACCACCATTCTCCTTCAAATAGATTCTTCACAAAAAGACCCCATGGCTTTCAGTTTGACTATTCCTTAAAGCTAGATTGATGTTATTTAAATAACAGCTGTTGTTCTTTCTTGGGAATTCTTAGCATATCAAAAGGGTGTTTAGAAACACAATTAGCATTGGGAACAAAATGGTAAATAAAAATATCATTTATTTCTTTGCTAGACTCAACAAACACCATTGTTTGTTGACATACATTTTCAGTAAAATAAACAATTAGTTTGAGAATTAAAATGTTCACACATGCAGACTTTGTTATTCTCAATTGTGGACTTAAATTCTAGCATATAGTATATGTAATTCTTAGTTAAAGCAAAACTGACTAGGATCAGCTAACCCGGAAACTGTTGATTTCTGAACAATGGCTAGACAAGAACCAGAATCATAGCCAATGTTAAAGAAGACTGATCTCCACAAGATTGTAATTCTAACTTTATCATGTAGGCAAGCAACTACACAAAAGAAGTGGCTATAAAGCAATGACTGATTCCATAAATCATTGACAACAATCAGTCTCGTTGCTATATGTGAAACATGATATGATCCCGTATATGTGATTATTCATAGGGATATATATCTGTGACAGATTCACTGAAAGCAACTTAAGAATGATCCTTCAGTGAATTCAGATATGGCACACAATAGATATCCATTGAATGCTTGCTGATTCATTGACTCAGGAAATAAATAATAATTCTCACTCATAATCAATGCATTGCAATGCATTTTATTGTATGCCAAGTTTTTCTATTCCTTATTACAGTGATTAGTAATATCTCCAGAGCCAGTAAGATCACCACTACCCTAGATATATACTCTTTGAGCCAGTCAGCCATAATGCATAGTTATAGTGTTAATTACAACTGATGTCCACCTTCTGTTCCCCATCTTCCAAGAAATAATGTCATCATAACTGAAAAAAGGAAGTAAGGAGAGGAGGAACTAAAACAAACTTTTTTTTTTATTTTGCAAGTAAAAGGGAAACAGTAGCAAATGTGGCTGGGTCTACCATCTTCATCACCAAGTAATCCTCTCATACTAATCCTGGCAGAGCATCAGTTTCTATTGCTACCAAAAGACAAAAGACTGCAAGGAAACAGGTGGCTGATGGAGTAATTAAGGTGGACTTGGAGATATAAATCCAAATCCCATCTCAGTCATTTATAAGCATGGGATGCTGGGTGAGCCTCATATCTTCTTTCACCTGTAAGATAGGAATAATAGTATTAATAAACATCTAACTAAAGTTCTGAATAAATTTTAGCTATCATTATTATTATTAAAAGATTATGGGAGTTTCTGAGGAATATGTCAAGTCCTTCCAGAAACACATCTCCTAGGATGACATTCATATATGACCATTTAACATCTAATAACAGCACAAAATTAAATCTTTGGATTTCAATTGGCCTAAAATTCATACTTTGATACTTTCTCATTAATGTGAAGTGACCTATAATGCAAGCAACAAATCCAAACTCTCCTCATCCTTCTTAATTCTTGTCTATGCCCTTTCATAAATTGTCCATAAAATGTCTTCCCAATATTTGAGGGACTTTTCTCTAGATCCCTTATCAGTAGATAGCCAGGAAGCACATAATTCAACAATATAAAACCTTCCTTTCAGCCAACACACATGACTCCTTGAGATCACAACCACATTTAATCAGATACTATATGCTTTGGATATATTTACAAAGAGATTTACAGATAGGTACTGGATCTCTGATTTCATTTGCATAAAGAACTTCCATTTGGGGAAATTCCTTCTATCAACTCAGGTCAGCACCTACTTTGTAACCAATAGTCTTAGACTTGTCTTGTGCACTAAATAATTAAAAGATTTGGTCAACCTCATACAATATGTCAAAGGTGGGACTTGAACCTGTGTCTTCCTAACCCTGAACCTAACTATCTATCAACTAGGTTCTAGTACTTCTCATATAAATATACATGCAAAAGTGAATAGTCCAAGCATGTAGAAAAAAATTGATATTCATTTTATCTTAATAAAACATTAAATACTACTTGCATATATTTGCCTAGATTAAAACTTTTAGAGTTGAAAAGAACATTGGTAATCAATTAGTCTAAATCTCTCAATTTACAAATGTCGAACCTGAAGCCTAGCAAGGATAAGTAGCATCTTATCTAATATCTACCTGTTATGGGCCAGAACTCTGAACTTGAAACAAGGATTCTTACAAGGTAATAACTAAATGGAATTGAGGAAACAATGGTTATCTAGTTTAGCATGGTGATTAATAGTTCTCTAAATTCAGTATGAATGATTTAATCCAGAACTCTGAACCTGAAACAAGGATTCTTACAAGGTACTAAGTGGAATTGATGAGACATGATGATTTAGTTTACCACAATGTTTAATAGTTCTCTAAATTCAGTATGATTGATTTAATCTTACAACAAATAATGGTTTCCTAGTGATATAATGATTGGTCTATACTCAGCATATAAGCTGGGACCCTCAGCCAAATTCATGATAAGAGAGAGAGCTAGAGAAGACAAAGCCGACTGGAGGCTGAAGCACAAGCCTGGGAACTTAGAAACAGATTCATTCACTTCATCTCACACCCCCTTGATGGCAGGCTTGCCTCCTTATTTTCTCCACTGAAACCAAGACTCTGGAAGGCCTTTAAGAAAGCTGCCTAGCCCCAGGCAAGGAGACAATAAAATATCTGAACTTTAACCTCTGGCTGTTCTTGTGGTGATTACTTGGCTGAAATGAAGTCTGCCTCCCAAGACCTCCAAGAAAACCAAACCAGTAATATCTTCTTGTTCAGTTTTCTTGGGGTCTCTGGGAGCAGCCTTCATTTCAGTTCAGTAATCACCACAAGAATAGCCAGGGGTTAAAGTCCAGATTCTTTATTATCTCCTTCCTGGTCTTGTCTCCTTTCCTGGGGACCAGTTAGCTTTCTTAAAGACCTTCTGGAGTCTTGGTTTCAGTGGGGAAGCTGAGGAGAGCCTGTGACCAGGATGGTGTGAGATGGGATGAATCTAGTCCAAGGGCTTGTGCTTCAGCCTCCAGTCCGCTTGTCTTCTCTGCCTCTCTGAATCTGAGTGAATCTAGCTGAGGCTCCCAGCTTATATGCTCTATACTGAGTATAAACCAATCATTATATCACTAGGAAACCATTATTTGTTGTAAGATTAAATCAATCATACTGAATTTAGAGAACTATTAAGCATCGTGCTAAACTAAATCATCATGTCTCATCAATTCCACTTAGTTAGTACTTTGTAAGAATCCTTGTTTCAGGTTCAGAGTTCTGGACCATAACATCTACCAATGTTACATGGCAAACTGACACTCAAAACTGGAGCTACGAATTCCAGGTCCAATATTCTTTAAAGATTTTGATCCATCAAAACCTAGCTAATCTGAATTACCAATTAACTGAAAACATTTTATGGATTGATTTAAGCTAGAAATGATTTTTTTTTTCTTTATTCAGATCAGCTACTCCAAATTTCAGAAACACTGAATCAAAATTCCTGATTTTACAAACAAACTTGAAAGGGAGAAACATATATTTGAAAACATTTTAAAACCTGTAAGGTGCTATGCAAATAAATGGATTGGAATCACTCACAACAACAGCAACTGACTCAAAGCAGCTACACTTGGGTACAAGTAAGACAAAACATGAATCTAATACAAAAACACCAAGAGGAAATAAGAAATCATCCTTTAATGCTCAGATTTCTTTCTTGTGTTCCCCATGCATATCTTTGTCAATTGATGTATGAAAATTTTTATCAGAATGAAATAATGAACATACCCATAATACAAAAGCAGCAGAGGCAGAATGAAACCATTCTGTTCAAAGTTCAGATATCTGAAAAATACCACACATGGTATCCTCCATGAAGAGTTGAAAAGTACCTTACTGTTCATCTTGTCCAATTCCTTCACTTCAAAGAAGGAAAGGGAGTGGGGTGGGAGGATTCAAAGTAATGCTATTCAGAGAGTTTGTGATTTTGATGAGGTGCAAATGATGAGGTTAATGGTAATCATGATGAGGTGCAAGAATTGGGGTGGGAAATTCTCTCTGGTCTGAGGTGCAGGTCCTATGCGAAAGAATTTACAAACCCGAAATCTGTGTGGCAAAAGGGATTTCTTGGCACTAAAAGAGAATATCTTTGCCAGTGGGCAAAAGTCCTGGGAGGACACCTTGCTAAGAAGACAGTTTCCTTGGCAAGCATAATCCCATTTAGGACTTCTGCAAAGATTCGGGGTTCAGAGTTGTCTTTTATTAGCCATCTGAGGCTCTGGCTTCAGTTCAAAATTGAATGAGATTCCTAGTTGTTGACAATGACCCGGGCCTAGATCTCTAACTGAAAAAAAATTTACTTATCTTGGGAGTCTGAGCTACTGGGAGTGGTTGTAGACTAATCTTCAACTCAATAGAGGGTATGCTCATATCCCTGGCCTGATCTCCAACTAAATGAGACCACCCAACTGGGCTCCCTGAGGGTGGCCTTCTTTCAGAGGAGATTTTGGACAGTTTCAGGGTTCACCCCCCTCATTTCCCCTCAAAAATCAAAGGGGACACAATTTGTGTAATGGGCTGAGGCTCGAGTTGATGCACTGAGGTCCCAAGCCCATGAGGCTAAATAGTAATTGGACTATACTTGGACTATACTCTATTAATATATATGCTTGGAGAAAGAATGACCCCCGCCCACTCTCTGTGCAAGTCCTGATGTGTTGTATAGGAAATGACGATTTTGGGGGGTGGAGGCAGAGGGGCAGGAAGAGAGGCGGGGAGAGAGAGATGGCTGGTTAGGTTCTGGTCTGGTGGCTACTGGTCTCCTGGCTTCTGATCTAGCTAGCTTCTTGACTCAGCTGCTGACATTGCTATTGCCAATTCCCTTCTACCTCCGATCTTTCTTCATCTCTACTGAGAATAAAGATTGAAGATGTTCCCCTAACCTGAATTCCTGACTCCGGCTGATTTTAAAATACACGGTCATCACATTTTGCATCAATTTGACCAAAGTAGTGAGAAAGAAAGGATATCCTCTGACTCAAATTCCATGCTTACTTGATTGTACCATGCATCTTACATAGGTTGGTTTCTTTGTACTCTTTGTTGAAATCAATCAATAAACATTTCATAAGTATCTATTAGATGTATTATGCTAGGCACTCACTATACAAAAACAAAAATGAAGCTCTCCCTGTCTTCCAAGAAAATTACATTTCTTAATAAGGAGACACAATGTGTATAGCAAAGTATAATTCATATTAAAAACAAAGCTTTTAAAATTTATTTTTAAACTAGCTAAATAATCATTCCTCCCCCTCTTATCCCTCACTTCCCAATAAAACTTGGAATCTTCTGTGAATTGACCATGAAAATCAATTAATTTTTCATTAAATACCAAGTCTTCATTACCTCTCATTCATTCTCCTGGGTCTGAGAGAAGATGGCTCTTTTCAGAGATTGACAGGAAAACTCATCATTCCTATTTCTTCTTCACTGGAGTTCCCTAATTCCATCCTCTTTCCAGGTAATTTGATTCTGGAATTAATTGCTATTATACAGAGTGACAGTTAATTATATAGACAATGAAGCCAAATTTCAATATTACATTAATAATCTGGATAAAATTATTTGTAATTTTCAGTTATCTTCACTTAATTTCAGGACATAGCTTCTTCAGCTTGATCCTTGTTTTTCTACCTATTTAGTTAATGTTCCCTTTCTTAAGGTATCATAGGATCATGCATTTAAAGCTAAAAGGAATATTAGAAATCATCTACTTCAACCCATCATTTTGGGAGAGAGCAGAGAGATAAACCGACTTTCCTATGACTACACAAGTAATCAATAACAGAAGAAAGATTTGAACCCATTATTGATGCCAAAACAATCATTATTTTACTATGTACTACCTATTATTCTT
This sequence comes from Sarcophilus harrisii, assembly GCF_902635505.1. Classification (NCBI taxonomy): domain Eukaryota; kingdom Metazoa; phylum Chordata; class Mammalia; order Dasyuromorphia; family Dasyuridae; genus Sarcophilus; species Sarcophilus harrisii. The sequence goes on along the minus strand of NC_045429.1, from coordinate 170,199,354 downwards.
ATGAGATTTCAGAAATACTATATAAAACAGAAATTCCATGGATAGATTTCATGGGGTCCATGAATTTGGGTGGATAAAAATATTACATCTTTCATTTCATTAACTTCTTAGTGGAAAAAAAAAAGATTTCCTTCAATTATAGTTTAATTATCTCAAGAAGGGATCTATAGGTTTTGCTAAACTGCCAAAAAGGATCCATAACCCAAACAAATGTTAAGAATCCCTAATATAAAGAAAGGAGAAACAATCTGTGTGCTATGATAACATGAATTTCACATGCAAAATGTTAGTTATACATTATAGTTTTGCTGTAGGAACAATAGGATTGCAGAACTGTTTTAATATGTTTATTAGCAATCTAATATCCCTAAACTCCCTATGTATCTCTGAGAAAGAGTGAAAAGAGGGATTTCTATTTAGAAAAGACCTGAGATTGAATGGTCATATGCTTTAGACCAGTGGTTCTCAAACTTTTATTTTCAGTATCTTTATCCTATTAAAAATTATTGAGGATCTCTCCAAAGCGGTTTTGTTTATCTGGGTTATATTTGTAGACATTTAACATATTGGAAATAAAAACTATTTTTGAATTTGTAGACCCTCTAAAAGGGTTTCAGAGATCCCCAGGATTCTCTAGACCATACTTTGAGAACCACTGCTTTCGACCATAGGATAACAGTCGTATGAGGGTTAGAAAAAAAATTTAGCAGACACTGGCAGCCTTTAGGTATCTCATCATAGGCCTTTTCTTGCAGATAGAAATATTGTCCTCACTGGAGACCTGGGAAAATAAATTTTCCCCCAACAAGAAACAGAAAGTAGTTATAGTAAGTGCTTACACGAATAAAGCCTTGTAAAGGTTAAAAGGTATTTTGGCTTAGCATAATTTTGTGCTAAATAGAAAAAAATATTAATTTATTCTCATTCCAAAAATTAGGAATTGGAGGCTTCTAGAAATGATGTAGTTTATCTATGTCACACAGTTTATTGTCAGAGGTAGGATTTGCACTCATCTCCCTTGTCCTGTGTTCTTTTCACTAGACAAAGCTTACAAAGTAGAGTCAAAGAATTACCTTGAAAAAGAATTCTTCCACCAAAAAGAAGATTCAGACAGGGAAGTCACTCACGGGTAGTCATTTTCTTCTTATTATTGAAAGTTCCAGGGTAGCTAGGTGGACAGTGGATAGAGCACCATCCCTGAAGTCAGCAGGACCTGAATTCAAAACTGTCCTTAAACACTTAACACGCCCTAGCTGTGTGACCCTGGACAAGTCACTTAACCCCAATTGCCTTAGCAAAAAAAAAAAAAAAAAGTTCCAAGATTTTCTAAGATATTTTCAGTACCTCAAAGATACTTGATATTATCTATGTGGATTATTCATCTAGCAATACAGATGCAAAACTTTCAACCCATGCTCTTCATAAGTTATTTTGAAAAACAACAATGGCAACAAAAATCAACTGGAAACTAATCTAATGGTAGCCTCTCTGAACTTCACTCAGCTGGTATTCAAATGATAGATAGAGAATCTATCCTGAAACTATAATTAAATCACTTTCAACTTAATAAGTCCTGCCAAGAATTGTGTTCCATTACCAGACCTTTTGAGAATGCAAGGTTCTCTCACCACCATGATGAAGCATCAAGAGTAGTAGAAGTTCATCTTACAATTCCAAAAAGCTTTTGGTGGTTGGATATGGACTATCCATAATATTTGTACAGGAGAACAATTAATGGTTGGAAAGGGAAAAGAGTTGGGGAGAAGGAATAAGAGAGGGCAGGCTTCCAAAAGAAATGAGAAAATCACCATTGGACAAAGACATATATACTTTAGCAAGTTTCTTCCCTTCCTATTTGGAAGAGACGTGACTTTGTCTTAATTATTTTTCAAGCGGTAGTTTAATTTTTTAAAAAATCTAAACATCAATTATCTAGAATCTAAGGGATTTTCCTTAGGAGTTATTTGGATATCAGCCCCTTTTTTGGAGCCTTAAATCTTAGCAAATTTGAATTCTCCCTCTTTTTCCCATAGTAAAAAGTGATTATGACTCATTTTCAGAAAATGCCAAATGCTACAGGAAAGTGGATTTCTATCTCATCCAAACCACCAGTGAAAGTAATCTATGATTCCAGAAAGATGTAGACAAGCAAAGTTTAAGTAGGAAAATGATTCAGTTTCATGCAAATAAAAGTTTATGGTATTTCTGACCTCCATTCTAGTCTTACTTGGTAAAGCAAAGGTTTAGGATAAGAGGGCAGAAAAGAATATATTCTGGCAAAATAGTCAATTTTATTTAATTAACACGTTTAAAGAATAATCTGTTATACAATATATGAAAGAATAGATCTTAATTTGTACATGCAAATAATCTAATATAATCCAAAAATTTCATTACCTCTAAATAATAATAGAATAGAATGGAATAATAATCAGAAATGATGCCTTCATCAGGGAAAAGTTTCTGAAGAGAGTTGCCCACACTAAAGAAATCTGTTGATTTCACTGATGAAACAAAAAATATATGTTGAATAATTCATGGTAATCGATGTTTTAAAATAAGCTTTTATAAATTTTATATTCCATAGATATCTCACTTGATAATCCTAACAACAAGAGGAAAGGTAGCTGGTCATATTCAATGGTTCGTTGAACCTGGAAAACAAAGAAAATTCTGCTCCTCTAACTAAAGTCCTGTGTGTTTTCCATTTTAGCATACTGTCTCCTTCTATTAAAAGGCTAACAATTACTGAGATGATAGTACCTCTAATTAAACATTTCCTGTTAATTCTTGTTGGGACATAGAGACCTATCTCAGAAGCAAGGGGCAAGGTAACGTCATCTTCAATATTCACAAAAACCAGCAGAGGGCAGCCAGAACCATGATGTGTAAGGTTAGCTGGTGAAATCATGCAATTTGCAAGGGGAGTATGAGATTTACAGGAGAGTCAAATGATTGCTGTATATTGACATTGGGGAATCTAAGTGCAGAGAGAACAAGGGGAACGAATGCAACAATAACCTAAGTGAGACAAACAAAAGGAAAAATGTGGAACCAAAAGGAAAGCCAGAAAGAATTTCACTTTAATCAAATTGGGTCCCTGCCGAGAGTTATCAAGCAATGGAATCTCCAGATGCCCAACCTCATTTTGATAGGGTATGGCTTTGTGGTAGTATTTCTGCCCTGATGTTTTAAAGGACCATGAAGATTAAAACCTCAGAAAATGTATCCCCAAATGACTAGTTGTCTATGTCGAACAATTAATTAGCTGATAGAACAGAAGTCTTTCACCCTTTTATTGCAGATTTATTGTGCTTTTTCTGTGGTTTCTAGAGATCCTTTCCATTTTTATGATTCTGCCTGCAAACTTTCTCATCCTTAAACCCAGTAGCATTCTGCAACCTTAGTTGGACCACAGACATTCATTGCCAATAAAACACACAAAATCAGAAACTACCACTCTGCAGAATATACTTACAAACTATACTTATTCCTAAATTAATATTTAATGTGAATCAGTAGTATTAGAAAGTGATAAGGTAGAATGAAATATCTTGCTTCAATTATAATACATAAACATAAATCAATCTATGTCTAGATCAAGATACAACTCTATATATAATTTATTTGAGGAAAAGGACATAAGGATTTCTCTCTCTGGGAGCTCCCTCTTAATGATACAGATCTACAACTTCTCTGTGACATTCAATCTTAGCAAAGTGATTAGACCATTAAAAGTTTAAATGGTTTTCCATTGGTAGTATGTGTCAGAGTTGCTATTTGAACTTAAGTTTTTTTTTGTTTGTTTTTTTTACTCAAAAAAGCCTAGCACTCTGGCCCCATGACATACAATTTCTTAGGGATATAATTATAATAATAAGCCTCTTCTGAAAGCTTCTGACAGCTCTCTAAGTGATCAATCTATATTATTTCTTTAGAAGGCAAAAGAAAAACTCTCATTCCCTGCCCACCATTCTCATAAATTCCAATAAAGTATACTATTACATATGAACCATAAATAAATATGTGACCTGCCATATTTGCCTACAAGATAATATAATATTTTGTGCACAGAGTTCATACTCACTTAGCACTTTATGATTCATAAGACACTTTTCTCATAACATGTCTGTAGATTTAGGGAGCGTAAACATCATTTTGCCATTTGAAAAAGAAGAAAGAAAGGAAATGAGCATTTTAAGAGCCTGTAATATGCCAGGCTCTATGATAAGTAATTTACAAATACTTTCTCATTTGATCCTCACAAAATATTATTATTATACGTCATATCTCCATTTTATAGTTGGGGAAATTGTGGCATACAGGTTAAATGACTTGCCCAGAATCCAAGGATGGAACTGAGCTGAAGTTGAATTCAGATGAGGCAGAATTTAAATTCAGGTATACTAACTCCAAATCCAGCACTTTATTCACTGCAAGATGCAAGATGAAAGAGTCTAAATGCTTATAGAAACCTTGTCAAAAAATGTCAGAGCTGGTATTGAAACCTATTTTATACCAGATTGTTTCTGGCTTGTTTAATTCAGAGGACACTAAATATGAAAAGTACTGAACAAGAAAAGAACTATGTTTTTTATCTGAAAGAAAAATTTCAATATGAGAAAATTTCTAAGGGAAAGAGAAGCCATCTACCTAAGACAGAAATCATGACTTGGAATGTTAACACTTAAGACAGTAAGTAAAAGGAAGGTAAACAAGAAAGAATGGAGGCAGGAAGAAAGGAAGAAAGGAAAGAAGAAAAGATGGAGTGAAAGAAGGGAAAGGGGAAGAAAGGGGAAAGGAATGAAGAAGGCAGGGAATAAAATAAATGGAAATATTTCTGCATCCTTTAAATGGAATATCTAAAGAATTGATAGATGAGATAAAAGTCTGATTATGACAGTCAGATCTTCTGAAAGTGAGCAAGATTATTTCATATCACCCTTCACCAAATGTATAGTTGATAAACCTTTGCCACATCAATGACTATATTTTCTCAAAAAAATCCACTTTGCCCAAATTTAAGGTAATTAACACAAACAAACCCTTTTGCATTCTTAGTGCTCATGGATATAGAATTGGAAGGAACCTTAGAAGTCATCTAGTCCAACCCCCTTATTTTACAAGTCAGACCACTAAGACCTAAAGTTTAACTTTAACTTGTCTAAAGTCACACAGGCAGTACAACACAGAACTGGATTGGGGATTCAAACTCACATCTCAAGCTCCAAATTTAATGCTCTTTCTACTGCACATGGAGCCTCTTCTGAACCTAGATATTCACTGAAAGTAAATACACCAAGATAGAATATCATAATCAAGAATAAAATATTTTTGATATCTAATGTAAAGTTGTGATAAGGAAATCCAAAAAGCTCTCACATTCAATTTATTATAAAAGAGCAAAACCTTTACTGATTCTTCCCCCACAGAGCATGAAAAGATTAGTATTGTTTTTGTTTCAAGACAGGATTCAATACTCAAACCTCCCAAGAAATGAAAATTTATTTAATCATGTAAAATTTGACTTTAAAAATAATACTCTTAAAAGACAGGTTTCAATCTTTTTTAATTGTTCCCCATTGACTATATGGGGCAGCTAGATGATACAATGAGTGGACAGAGTGCCAGACTTGGAGTCAGGAAGATCTGAGTTCAAATCCAAAGTCACACACTTACTATGTAATCCTGGAGAAGTCAATTAACTATGTTTGCCTCAGTTTTCTCATCTGTAAAATTAGGTGGACAAAGAAATGGTAAACCATTCCAATATCCAGTATCTTTGCAAAGAAAACCCCAAATTGGGTCATGAAAAGGATTAGATACTACTAAAAAAACAAACAAACAAACAAATTTAATACATCAATGAAAATTTCTGGATTCAGCATCAGAAGATCTGATTCAAATTCTAACTGTTTCAAAGATTAACTGACTTTGAGCCATTACTTCATCTCTCTAGTCCTCAGTTTCTACCATCTACAAAATGGGGAATGGATGGGGTGGACCAGATAACTTCCAAGTTTCTTCTACTTCTAAATCTATGATCCAATGAATGTACTTTAGCAAGAGCTCTACTTGAACATTCAGGTATCTTGAAAATCATTGCTGCACAGTTGAAAGAATGTCCTTGCCCATTCCAAACCACAACATTCCTTAGTACCTACACATCTTGGTCACTGTCTCCCTTTTCCAGGCTGCTTCTTTGTAATACCCTTGACCTACTGGCTCTCTCCCACATATAGAGTTCTAATACTGCACTTCTGTCTCATCTGGCAGCCCTTTCCCTAGCCTATCCTAGTTCCAATTAGAGCAAGTCTAGTTACCCAACTCTATCAAGTTACCCCATAGTCTAGGTGACATGAGAAAGGCCTCCAGCCATTCCAGCTCCACTTATGACCAAGGCCAGATTTGTAAGTTAATGTGCCAATCCAATAACTCCATCATTCCTTCTTTCATTTCCTGTATGAGGATAATGGCACTCTTTTTTTTTTCCCTAAAGTAAACCATGCTAAACCTTATGGGACAAAAAACAAAGCCCCCATAAGGAAAGGAAATGAAAGCAATAATGGAGAACACACTAGAGGAAGAAGCCTCACCCACTCATTTCTAATGGTATGTAACTTTGCCCACACCCAAAGCAAATTGTATTCACTTCAAGGAGCTGTCTCTTTATAAATAAATAGACCAATACTTCTTTAGGACGTAAATGGCTTGGTCTGTCATAATAAGCATTGCAAAATAAATACTAAATAACATCTGGAGACAAAGCCTTTGGAAGGGGGTGGAGTGAAAGTGAATACTAGCTTTTCTTAGAAGCTATAATGAATTTCGAATTACTTTTTTTTTTAATTTGAGAAATTCATCTCATAATTAACATAGACTAGAGAGTAACTGACTTTTCTTTGCATAAAAAAAGCAAAGCCAAATATTTTCTGTCTATGATAGTCACTTGATTATTTCCTTTCACAGATTCAGGTAATTTCCTTACATAATTTCTTATCTTTATTTCTCTATTGCTTGAAAATAATAATAATGTGGAGCATAAAACATGCACAATAGTCACTAAGAAGTAATTCCTTTCTTTTTATAAATAAGAATAATAAGGACTGGAGAGGGAGTGATATGGATACTTAAAAAGCAAAATGAGGATTTAACCCACTCTGACTCCAAATCCAGCACTTACTGGATTATGTTGCTATGAAAGTACTTTATTAATTATTTAAGAAGCCAGTATAATCAGATAAAAGGGAAAGTCACGGTCAGCTATCATCTCTCAAATAAAGGAATTGCTTGCCATTTCCTTCTCTGTTTTGTAGATGAGGAAACTGAGGCAAACAGGGTTGCATAGGTAGTGAATGTCTAAGGTCTGATTGGGAACTCATGAAAATAAGTTTTTCTCAGGCTCAAAGCTCTATCCACTGAACCACTTGACTGCCCCTTCATTGTAATAGTAATGACAACAAAGATCCCCTGTAGCCTGAAAAATTAAATTATTCAACTGATATGTACTGGGGAAATACAACCACTCCCACTGTAAGTAATTCTACTATTAAAATAATACTTCACCTTATGACTCAGACAGGAGGAATAAAAGGTAACATCACATGAGTTTTCTAGATGTACAATATTTGTGACAATTGAAGTCATCTCCATCATTTGCTACTTATTGAATGAGGTCTCATGGATTGTGTGGAATCCATAAGGAACAAAATATCAATTGCACTCCTTTGAATCTGTGATCCCATTGATGTATGGGCCTTGTTCAGGCCGTGACTTTTCTGGGCTTCATTTCTTCATCTCTAAAATGAGAGGGTTGGACTAGATGGTCTCTGAAATCCCTTATAGCTTTAGAACCATGAATCTAAAAGTCTGTTTCATCAACTGTTACAAAGGAAAGAGAGGAAGAAGGTCAAAGTTTCGTTCAGAATAACATTTCTAATAAAAACTAGAAGCATTACTCTCAGCCTTGGGTTAAACCTTTCCTATTTCAAAGAACACTCAGTATTTCCACATTATAATTTTCAAAACTTTGTAGCATTTTCTTTTCGGGACATGAACTTAGCTAGAGCTGCTCATCTTGTTCCTATCCTCCCATATTCTTGGGAGTCCAATCAATATGCTGAGTATTTCCTTGCTCACTTTTGGCATTTCAAGGACACCAGTGGAACACAGAGTTGTCTATTAGTTTTTGCCCAGCTCTTGACATAAAATCAACCCCAATTGTTTCTGTAATTATATATTTCTTTATAAACCTTAGGATTTCCTGTGGCAAATAAAAGAATTGGTTGAGTTGGTTTTGTTGTTTATCCAAAGATAACAAGAAAATGTCATTTCTTTGTATATTTGATCATTTACTGCCCAATGCACACAAGTGAAATTTAACTTTAGAATAAATACTGTTTTAGATATGAGCCATGTATGCTTTCTTTTTCTACCTTGATACCTTCTTTAAGAAAATGAATTTAAATGAATGTTAACAACATATTTTTAAGAAAAAAAGGATAGAAAGGAATGTCACAAAAAAGTATGCAAGGATTTCACATATGGAAGAAAGTGGAATTGTTTTCAAATAGTCAGTCAGTCCTCATTCTTCAGTGCCAGCATGCTAAGGATATCTATGCATGTTAGGTTTATTTGTTTGTTTTAGGCAATGGCTAGTTTACTCATCTCTTTCTCTTGGGCACTGCCTCCACAGAACTCTAACAGTCCCATTTTAAGGATTTAGGATCCAGAGTTGTTGCCATAATATTCCATATACTGTATTCTTGATTTTTAAGTTATCTGATACTTCTTAGATTTTTTTCTTCACTTTGTTTTTAATACCAAATGCTTTTCATTTCCTCCTATTTTAAACTTTTTAATATTTCTTATTTTATAGCATATTGCTTTAAATTTGATCTTATTTTCAGAATATCTAATTTTTTGATCTAATTTTCTAATTGATCTAATTAGATCTAATTGATCTAATTTTCAGAAAATCCAATTCTTTGATGAGGTGTACCATCTTCTGTTAAAAGCTTTCCTTCATATTCTTTTATCTCTAGCTTTCATTTCATTTAACACTACATGTTATACCTCTTTTTTTTTTTTTTTTTTTTTTTGCTGAGACAATTGGGGTTAAGTAACTTACCCAAGGTTACACAGCTAGAAAGTGTTAAGTATCTGAGGTCAAATTTGAACTCAGGTCTTCCATGAGTTTGGGGCTGGTGCTCTATCCATTGCACCAACTAGCTGCCTGTACCTTTTCCTTAAATTCTTCCAGGTACCACTTCTTGTGACTACATCATTCTTTTCTCTGCCATTCTCCTTGGACTTGTTGTATAGTTGTTCTACTGGTCTAGGTTTATTTCTTGGGCTTCTTTCAATTGATTGTATTTCTTTATTGTGTTCAGCATCTTCTTTTTATCTCCAGGATCATACTATTGTTCTTGGTTCAAACTCTCCTCCCTCTCATTGACATGTGTTGATAAATTTTTAACAGCCATTTCTCTGGTGAGGGAACATGATGATGGTGGAATCAAATCCAGGAAATATATCTATTGGGAAATGATGCAACACTTTCTATATGAGCTTTGAGAAGTGATTTCATTTCTCCTGATCTATTCATGGTTTCCTGGTCCATTAGTCTAGATGGTCTCTAAAGTGCCTTCTGATTCTAGGTCTATAATATTTTGATCCTATATTTTACATACAACTATAAAAATATACAAAATGACTTTTTAAAAAGGGAGTAATGACTTGACTTTCATTTCTTCTGTAAGGGCCCAAGTTATAATACCATCTTGTCATCTTCTTTTCAAAATCCAGAATTAGAGAAGGAAATACTGTATAAGTAAGAGTGTATTTTCTTAGAGGAAGAAAAAATGAAGAACCATTTTCTAATCTTATCTGATAGTCACCCTCCTTTCACATGCAGAAAACTGACATGGAATTACTAATTTTAGAAGTATGAATAAACTACTCTATGGTTACTAAGCCAACAAGCATCTATAAGCATTTATATTTCAGTTACTATATTAAATGCTGAGAATAAAAAAATGCAAAAACAGTTCTATATCCAATAAGTCCATAATCTAATGGGGGAAAACAATATATAAATACTCATATGCAAATAAAATATATACAGAAGAAATTGAATATAATTTGGGGTGGGGGACTTTGAATAACAAACAGAATAATTTGTATTTGATCTAATAGGGAGCCACTGGAGTTTATTTGGGGGTCATGGGGCAGAGTAATCAGTTCTTTGCTTTAGGAAAATCACTTTAGGGAATGATTGAGGTAGGAGATGGTCTTATTATCTTATCTGAATGTATAGAACATTTTGACAAAATTCCAATAGGAAATCACCCAGACCTCTGTTGGATTTAAATGGGGAAAAGATAGTATTATTAAAAAAAATTATTTGAGAAAACATATGCAAGTTGGCATTCCAAGCAATAATCTTTTACTTTGTTCAAAATAAAGTAAATGGTGCAGGTAGGCGGCACAATAGATAGAGGACCAGCCCTGGAATTAGTTCAAAATAAAACCTGAGATATTTGATGCTTACAAGCTGTGTGACCCTGGGCAAATCATTTCACCCCAATTACCTCACTAGAATAAATAAATAAAGTAAGCAGCATTACCATTTATCTAAAAATATTTACACACTTTACATACACATTTATTTTATAGTCAACAGATCTTGCTCAGAGAATCATCTAAATCAATAATCTTGCATTAATTATTAATGGAGTGCTCAATGCTTGCCATTTCTTCTTCCTCAACAAACATTTAAGATATTTAGTCTCATCAAATAAGAAAAAAAGGTGTACTAAATGTCCTTTCCATAATGTATAGTGTTTGGCAAAGAAAAAACTGTGAGACATTAAGTCTCATATCTACAGTCTGTCATTAATGAGCAATAGATTTATGGTTGAACAAATATATAGCCTAAAGAACATCAGCAAAGATGTGAAGTAATTTTCCCTGAAAGAAAAAGCCAATTCTCTTTTCAAAATAGCAGACATTTCATTATACTATAATCAAAATGTGTGTGTGTGTGAATGTGTGTATGTGTGTGTTTATCAATATGTTCTGTAATCACCATTACATCATCAAAAATTATAAAGGTAAAAGACAAAGGAAGTCAAAGTTTTCATTCAAAATAATAATTCCAATAAAATTGATTGTATCTTTAGAGGCCTTAACTTAAACATTTCCTATTTCAGAAAGAACAAGTAATTTTTATATTGCAGTTTTCAAAACTTAGGAGCATTTTTGTTGTTGTATAAGGACAAAATCAAGGCCACTTCTATTAGGTAAAAATGCCTGCTCCACGATAAAGTAACACTATGAATGTCTATGTTATATGGTCCCTGTCTCTTTCTAGATGAGCCACAGTTTAATTGATTATGCAGTGATCTTGATTAAATCTTTGCTAAGAGCTTTGGTAGTTTCCAGTTTGCTCAGAACCACCCTAAGGATATCTGGTAAAGACTCCAAACGTTTTAAGGAATTGTCTTCTTAGAATCACCTATTACCTATAATTTGTTCATTCAGAAGAACATGTGCTCATTTTCCCATTGTTTGTCTAAAGAAGTAGACCGTTGGTATCTCCAGATGAATTTTTAAGTAATTTATCTAGTTATCATTGATAGTCTCTTGAAATCCTGCCAACTATGTGGTAAGCATTATGCTAAAGAATGAAGATAGAACAAAAAGAGGCAAAAGACAGTCCCTGCTCTCAAAGAACTCCTAATCTAGTGAGGGGAGACAACAAACATATACAAAAAAAGACATATAGATATAGATGGATAGATAGATAGATATACACATGCAAATATATGTGTGTGTATATACATAAATGCGTGTATATATACGTATGTGTGTATACAGATAGATAGAAAAGAAATAAGAGAGGAACATTTTTAGAAATAAAAGGGATTGGGAAAGCTTTTCCATAGAAGATGGGATTAAGGAAGTAGGCATAGATGGGGAGGGAGAACTTTCTATACATGGGAGATAGCCAGAGAAAACTTCCCAAACTCCCAAATGTGAGAAATAAAATATCTTGTTACTGAAATAACCAAGAGATGAGTGACACTTGATTAAAGAGTCTGTGGTGGGTAGTAAAGTGTAGGAAGACGGGAATGAGTACAAGAGGATCGATTATGATGGACTTCGAATGACAGAGTATTTTGTATTTGATATAACAGGGAACCACTGGAGTTTATTTGGGGAATATGGGGCAGGGTAATTAGTTCTTTGCTTTAAGAAAATAATTTTAGGAGACGATTGGAGGATGAATTAGAGAGGGGAGGCAAGGAGACAGATCAGTAGGCTATTACAATAGACTTAAGTGAGATGATGAGGACCTGGATCAAAATAGTAATAGTCTCAGAGGAAAGAAAGGAGGGAGGTATTTGAAGATTTTGTAATCATTAAATTTATAAAGATATAAATTTATAAGACCTGGCAACAGATTGTATATGGAAATAAGAAATAGTTAATAGTAAAAGCTAATATAGGTTATGAATCTAAGAGACTGGGTAGATGGTGTTGCCCACTATAGGAATCAATCAATTATTATTCAATCTCTAAAACAGAAACCAAAAAAAAAAACCATATAAGCTGAGATGCAATAATACATATAACATAGTTTTCTGCACTATAAAGACTAAAATAAGCCAATGTCCTATCTTAACTATTCCACTTTGCTTCCTCCTCAAATAAATAAATAAAAATACATTTGTTTCCAAGTTTCTAAATCATAAAAACATTTGGTTCTAGAAGAACAGTTAAGTATTAGAGTATAAATTATTATTAGTTGCATCCATTGTACATCCCTCAGGAGGAAAATCCAATTTTCTTTCATCATCCCAAAACTACTGGTGTTAATCATAGGTTGGATAAAGTCATAATATTTATCTTGTGAGTCACCATTTGTCAAAGAAAATTAATACAATGAGCCCTAAGAAAAAGTAATTTCCAAAACCTACTAACCAATAAACTTGACTTGAAACCCAAGCAAAGTTCTGGGATGGATTCTTATAGAGATTTCTTGCAGGTATTTTGGAGGAAAATAATAGATGCTAGAAGCAAACATTGGTTCAATAGAATAAATCTGCAGTTAATTCAGTGCCTGGCACAGAGCAGGCACTGATAAATGCTTGTTGACTGAAAGAAATCAAGCCAAAATAATTTTATTTCCTTTCTTGACCAGGTTTTTAGAATGATAAATCAGTAGAATGATTCAAGTCCTGAATTCCACAAAGCATTTGACAAAATAATTCACAGTATCTTTGTATACAAAAAAGAGAAATGTGGGCTACATTAGTATAGTTAAATAGATTTAAGTTGATTGGAGAAATGCACTCAAAGTGTTTACTAATAAGTAGATCTCAATCAGGAGAGAGTTCCCTACTGTCAGATCTCTCTCAAGTAACAGACTATCTTCTAGATTTTGTACTCCAACACAGAGAATCAAAGCAAGACCTCAAACCTGAGAGATACACATCCAAGTCAGGATAGAATGAGGTACTGGGCATATAGCATCATCAGCTCTAATATTTTTGACAAAATTTGGTGGTGTTTCTGCCTCTTCCCAAACCCACATAAAGAAACAACCAGATTCCTAAGCCAAAGGCCTGTTCCCCAATACAGAGATGCTTAAAAAGAATACAGACACACACACACACACACACACACACATATGCACGTGTTGGATAGGGTTGGTCAAATGACAAGGAATAAGTGTCCTTAACAAAACTTGGCCTTAATAAGAATTTATTGACAGCTAATGCATTCAGAAATATGTCACATTGCTCAAGACACTTAACCTTTGTCTGCCTTAGTTTCTTCTTTTGTTAAAAAAAAATGAGGGCTATTGTGTGGATAAAATAAGTTAATTTATTATAAAACACTTTGCAAGTCTTAAAGTTTATATAAATACCAAGTGCTATTATCATTCCTAAAAAGCATGCAGCAAATCTGATGTTACAGAAAATTGTTGAAAAACTTTTCAGTAGTTTTTATAGCTATGACAACTTACATAAAGGATGGGGCGGTGTCTCAGATATTTAACTGCAGATTGTGAAGGTAGCAACTCATCTCCCTATGAAAAGATTAATGTGAATTCAGGACTGGACAGCACCCATTGGCTCAGCATGAAAAACAATGAAAGCTAACTGCTACTCAAATTTATAAGAAATCAAGTCATTCTCCATTTGATAAAGGGTCAAAGGATATGAACAGACAATTTTCAGATGAAGAAATTGAAACTATTTCTAGTCATATGAAAAGGTGTTCCAAATCATTAGTGATCAGAGAAATGCAAATTAAGACAACTCTGAGATATCACTATATACCTGTCAGATTGGCTAAGATGACAGGAAAAGATGATGATGAATGTTGGAGGGGATGTGGGGAAACTGGAACATTGATGCATTATTGGTGAAACTGGGAGCGAATCCAACCATTCTGGAGAGCAATTTAGAACTATGCTCAAGAAGTTATCAAACTGTGCATACCCTTTGATCCAGCAGTGTTACTACTGGGCTTATATCCCAAAGAGATCTTAAAGAAGGGAAAGGAACCCACATGTGCAAAAATGTTTGTGGCAGCCCTCTTTGTAGTGGCCAGAAACTGGAAACTGAGTGGATGCCCATCAATTGGAGATGGCTGGGTAAGTATTGTTCTGTAAGAAATAACCAGCAGGATGATTTCAGAAAGGCCTGGAGAGACATGAACTGATGCTGAGTGAAATGAGCAGGACAAGAAAATCATTATATACTCTTCAACAATAATACTATGTGATGATCAATTCTGATAGACATAGCTCTCTTCAACAATGAGATGAACCAAATCAGTTCCATTTGTTCAATAATGAAGAGAACCAGCTACACTCAGTGAAAGAATTCTGGAAAATGAGTGTGAACCACTACATAGCATTTCCAATCCCTCTGTTTTTGTCTGTTTGAATTTTTTATTTCCTTCACAGGTTTATTGCACATTATTTCAAAGTCCTATTCTTGTGCAGCAAAATAACTGTATGGACATGTATACATATATTGTATTTAACATATACTTTAACATTTAACATGTATTGGTCTACCTGCCATCTGGGGAAGGGGGTGGGGAGAAGGAGGGGAAAAACTGGAACAAAAGGTTTTTCAAGGGTCAATGATGAAAAATTACCCATGCGTATCTTGTAAATAAAAAATTATCCAAAAAAAAAGCAATGACCAGCAGGATGATTTCAGGGAGGCTTGGAGAGACTTACATGAATTGATGCTAAATGAAATAAGCAGAACCAAGAGATAATTATACACAGAAACAACAAGATTATACCATGATCAAGTCTGATGGATGTGGCTCTCTTCAACAATGAGATGATTAAAACCTGACCCAATTGAAAGAAAGGAAGGAAGGAAGGAAGGAAGGAAGGAAGGAAGGAAGGAAGGAAGGAAGGAAAGAAGGAAGGAAGAAAAAGAAAACTAATAAAGCTAATTGCTATAAGCTGGAGTCAACTGGGAACTAGACAGGACTAGGATACCAGGTTCTTTAAAGACTGACAAAATATACCTACAGTAATAGCTTCCTGTTAGTCCTAAATTTACTCT
The DNA here is from genome assembly GCF_902635505.1 of Sarcophilus harrisii. NCBI lineage: Eukaryota > Metazoa > Chordata > Mammalia > Dasyuromorphia > Dasyuridae > Sarcophilus > Sarcophilus harrisii. Next base: position 170,183,749 of record NC_045429.1, on the reverse strand, counting down.
TGAACAGAGGCTCTCAGACCTGTTTACCTGCCCTAGATTCAGAACTTTTACTTTGTTTCCATGCTTCCACTTACTTTTTCTCTTCATAAATCATATAGTAATTATAAGTACTTATAAGTGATTAAAAATACAATTAAAATAATTCACATTTTTCAAAGTTTTTCATGTAACCTTATAAGATTAATAATGCAAATATTGTTAATCTGACTTTACAAATAAGGAAATGAAAGCTCATATAGAGAGGTCAAATTAATTATCCATTGTCACAAAGCTAATAACTATGAAAGAGAATTAAAATCTGGATCTTTTAACTTCAAGTCTGATGCTATAGCTACTATATCACACTGCTTTTCTATACTGGTCAAAACCATTGATTTTCTAATAACTACTGCCTATTTCTTAACTTCAGTAATCAACTTCAATTTTAACTTCAACCAAAAACTGCCAATGTATCATTTTCATCTAATCTCTAAAGAGGCTCTCTACTCTCCCTGCTGAAACCAATGCATTTCTGACCCCTTTGCACACAGCTCCTGTTAGTTAATCTTATAAGTTATATCTCTTCTTTAGATTGCAATAGATTAGAACAGCCTCTAAGTATGAAGAGCCAATAGCTTCCCTCTGTATATTTCATGTTGATAATGCTCTGCCTAAGTAAAGTGAAAATCTATAGGATAAGATAAGCCTATTATCAGAAAAGTCTCATTCTATACAACAGGGATACCTTAGTGCTCAAAAGAACCAGTTCCTCCAGTTCCTAGCAGATATCTGTTCATTGACATTTACATTGGCAGTGACAACCCCCAAAAAAGTGGAAACCCTTTCTATCTTTTGGGGGGTAGGATGTATAGAACCTGATATGAATCATTAATTCATGTATTTTTCTATTGATTAGATGCAAAGTTTTTTATCAAGCTCTCTGCTAAATAGGATACTATCTTAAACTTCGAAAAGAATAATCTTCTATTGTACTAATTCATTATGGTTTCTAGGAAAAAAGGAGAGGGTATTAAGACTCTAACAGAAGACCACTATCTGACAACTTTTGTTTCAGTTTCTAACCCCTTTGGCTTACCAATTTATCCATAGTCCTATGATGAGAAAGGCAAATAAAGGAAGACCTTTAATAGTAGCATTGTCAAAACAGGTACTATACAACTAGTAACCTGACCAAAAGCTAATGGCCTTCACAATATGGTCTCAAAGTGGTTCCACTATATGTGGGTTCCACTATATGTGGGTCCTACTGAAGGCACCTATATTTGATACCTACCTGCTATGTAATCACTCAGCCCACTAATAGACATCTATAGCACTGTTCAAAGTCCTATGAACACCTTTCCTAGCACATTGAGATCATCAGAAACTTGATTGACTTGACACTATGCATACAAAACAAGATTCTATTTGACTATGACCATCTCCATAGACTAGTTTTAAAATCACTATCCTCATTAAGCACTAAAAGCTGAGGATTCTTCTCTAGCTCTGAAGACTTGTTTGCATGTGCTCCCCGGCATTTTCAAATACCTTGATGCTCAGTAGCATCTCACTGTGGAAAAAAGAAAAAGCATCCACAGCCATGTTTGGGGTCAGCTTCTTTAAGCTAAAAACACATCTAATTACATCCTTGTAATAGTTTCTGCAGGAAATTTACTTTACCAAATGCAAAACGGGAGAGCAAGTATCCAGCCATTATCTGAACCACAGTGATATTTCTTGCAAAGAAATCAAATACCTTATAAAACAAGGTTGATCATTAAAAACTGGCATGTGTGTAGAGTTCTAAAAAAATAAACTTGAGACAAAAGCAATAGTCTTTACTTCTCTACAGATTTTAATTTCAAATAACTTATAATATGATAGAATTGTTTTTTTTAGAGGGCAAACACTTTCCCAGAAACTGATATTCTAGGAATCATCTGCTAATCTTCTATAGGAATTTCTATGCCAAGAAAAAAATTGCTTACACTCAACCACAATCAGGTATAGTCATTCTTCTTTGGAAGAAAAAGAAAATTTAATGTCTTATATCCCCAGCCATTCTCCAGGGCTAAGACTTGGAGATTTGGGTGATTACCAGAAGGAAAGCCCTGTGACAATTATGAATATATTTTTTAAAATGACCTCATATTGAATGAGGGTCTTTAAAAAAGAAGAAAAGCAGAGAATAAGAGAATCAGAAAAGGAGAGAAAGTATAAACCTTTACTGGTTGAATGAGAGGTCCTAGAACTTCAAAACATTTAGGGAAGAGCCAATATCTGTAATGTTCAGGCTAGCTTTCTGGAGTATCTCAGGACCAGCCTTGATCTTAGTGCAGGAGGCAGGAGAGTCACCAGGAGGAAGGTCAAAAATGGAATGTCTGTTTTCCAGTCTTTCTCAGTCCTTAAATACTCTATTATAATAACATCATCACAGCATACTATGTATGTGTGAACTAGAGAACCATTCCATTATGATACTAAGTATTAAATATATATGTGAACTAGAAAACCATCATCTCATCAATTCCACTGAGTTAACACCTTGTAAGTATCCTTGCTTTAAGTAAAGTTCTTCCCTCACAAGTATCCCCAAATGTTTCTTGAGTTTGAGTGCCTTCACCTCCAAAACTCCTAAAATGGGATGAGAAAATTTTCCCTTTGACTAAGCTAAGATTTTATCTTGCTTCTGAGTCTCACCACTTAAATGTGTTATGCCCTAAACAAATCTCTATAGATTCTTCCAATATGTGTTTTACAGATTGTTTCAGTAAACATCTCTGCTCAATAATCATGACTGACTTTTATGTAATAAGTAATAGAAGCAAGCTAATTGCTTGCTTCATAAATTAATCTATTACCTTATAGACATACAAATGTGGAACAGGACTACTATCCAGCCAGAGTAATCAGAGAAAGGGGCTTTTATCCTGCCTAAAAATCATGGTCTTACATTCCAAGTATTTGACATATAATAGATAAATATAATTCCCAATTCTCCTTTTAAAGATCAGAGAATCAAGAGTCATTGCTCAGTAACAGCTGTCTTACTGATTTTCACAAACATAGAAATCCTGGGGATATGTGTAAGGCAGACCTGATCAGATTTATCTAAGTAAATTTCTGTAACACAGGCCATCCTAGGTCTCTGTGTCCCAGTTTAACTTGACACAATAAAACATTATTAAGTAACTATGATGTATGTGCTTATGGGGGATACAAAGAGAAAAATAAAGTAGTCTCTTCCCTTAAATAGAAAATTCTTTTAGGGGTTTGGGGATGGGATCAATGTTTAGTAGTCTTGAGAAGCAAGGAGTTTCCACACTAGAAATCTAGATGTAGAAATGTCAATATCACAAGAATAAATGAAAAAATTAATAAATGATCAAAGGATATGAACAGACAATTTTCAAATGAAGAAATTAACACCATTTCTAATCTTAAGAAAACATGCTCTAAATCACTATTGATTAGTGAAATGCAAATTAAGACAACTCTGAGATACTGCTACATACCTCTCAGATTGGCTAAAATGACAGGAAAAGATAAAAATAAATGTTGAAGGGGATATGAGAAAATTGAGACACTAAAGCATTGTTGATGAAGTTGTGAACTGATCCAACCATTCTGAAGGGCAACTTGGAACTATGCTCAAAAAGGCTATCAAATTGTGCATACCCTTTGATCCAGCAATATCTCTATTAGGTCTGTTTCCCAAAGAAATCATAAAAAAGGAAAAAAGATCCATATGTGAAAAAATATTTGTACCAACCCTTTTTGTAGTGGCAAAGAACTGCAAACAGTAAATGGCCATCAGTTGGGGAATGACTGAATAAGTTATGCTATATGAATGTTATGAAATACTATTGTTCTATAAGAAATGATCCACAGAGGATCATTTCAGAAATGCTTGTAGAGACTTATATGAACTGATTCTAAATGAAGTGAGTAGAACCAAGATAACATTGTATACAGCAACAGCAAGATTATGTGATGATCAACTGTGATGGACTTGGCTCCTTTCAACAATTCAGGCCAATTCCAATAGACTTGTGATAGACATCACATCCAGAAAAAGACTATGGGGACTGAAGGTGGACCACAACATAATATTTTCACCTTTTTGTTGTTGTTTACATATTTTTTCTTCTTTTTTTTCCTTTTTGATCTGGTATTTCTCAGGAAGCCTAATAAATGTGGAAATATGTATAGAAAAAATGTACATGTTTAACATATGTTGGATTATTTGCTAACTGGGGAGGGAGTAGAAGGAAAGGAGGGAAAAAATTTGCAACAGAAGGTTTTGCAAGGGTGAATGCTGAAAACTATCTTTACATGTGTTTTGAAAATAAAAAGCTATTTTAAAAAAGAACAACTGGAAAAACTTTAACAGCTTTCTTGCCCTTTGCTACAGTTGGCACAGTAGATAGCATCCTGGGCCTAGCATCAAGAACACTAATTTTCTTCAGTTAGTAGCTATATGACCCTGCATACTAACCCTATTTGTCTCAGTTTCTTTAACTATAACATGAGCTGAAGAAAGAAATGGCAAGTGACTCCAACTTTACCAAGAAAACCCCAAATAAGTTTACAAAGAGTCAGACACAATTCAACAAAACAAAAAACTTTTTAACAACAAAATGTATATAAAAACACATTTATATTTAGTTTTTGCTGATCTCTCTGACACAACTATCTTTCATTTAGAAAAACATGATGGTAAATTTGATCATACCAATAGCAACAGTATGGATACACCTTGTAGTAGCTGAGTAAGGCTTAGATCTGTCTGTGTATAATGTTCTGCTTTGGTTTTCTTGGAGGTCTTGGAAGCAGCAGCCTTCTTTTCAGTTCAGTAATCACAAGAGTAGACAGGGATTAAAGTCCAAATCCTTTATCTCTTTCAAAGTCAGACTCTTGGTGGCAGGCTCTCCTCTTTAGCTTCTTCACTGTCACTCCAAGACTCAGGAAGCTTTAAGAAAGCTAGCTGAGGCCTCAGAAAAGGAGGCCTAACGGAAGGTGGAAATGAATTTCTCTCTCCTTTCCTCTCAGAGCTTAATTTAAGCTCCTGCATCCAGTTCTCTGCCTCTGTATGAATCTTGCTGAGGCTCCCAGCTTATATGTTCTACACTGAGTATAAACCAATCATAATATCACTAGGAAACCATTATTTGTTGTAAGATTAAATCAATCATACTGAACTTAGAGAACTATTAAGCACCATGCTAAACTAGATAACCATTGTTTCATCAATTCCACTTAGTTAATACCTTGTAAGAATCCTTGTTTCAAGTTCAGAGTTCTGGCCCATAACATCTGTGCACATAAATATTTAAGAGCATGTGTAGTTTCCTCCCTGCTCTCCTAAGCTTATTTTGTATGACTGCCACTCATCTCTGATACATCCATATAGTGATATAACTTTCTCATTTAGAGTGTGACTTAAGTTTCCACCACTTAACTCTTAACTCCTTTCCTATTTAGAAAAAGCATTTCTTTTATCTAGTCCCTTTTCATCTCGTGTATAGTTATAATAAACATTTAATTAATAAGAGAATAGCAAACTAGAATCAATGAGATCAATTTAGCTATCATTTATCCATTCATAGAGCCACAACATTTCCCTTTTAAACTAAACCAACTTCCTTCATTTCACTCCCCAACAGCCAAAACTAATACCAACTAGTAATATTACCAAAATACAGGTATACCTCATTTTATTGCAATTTGCTTTATTTAACTTCACTGATAGTGGGTTATGTTTGTTTGGGTTTTCTTGTTTTATAAATTAGAAGTTTGTAGCAATCCTTCATTGAGCAAACCTATCAGCTCAATTTTTTCTATGCAAGCACTCATATCATGTCTCTATCACATTTTGGCAATTCTCACACTGTTTCAAACTTTTTTATTATTATCATATCTGTTATGGTGGTCTGTGATCAGTAATCTTTGATGTTACTACTGTAATGTTATTAGTTGACTAACAATCAATAAATGTTATGTGTGTTCTGACTATTCCACTGGCAAGTAACTCCCTATCTCTCCCCATCCTCAGGCCTTCCTAATCCCTGAGTCACAACAATATTGAAATTAGACCAAAGAATGACTCTATTATGGGCTCTAACTGCCTATAGAGGCAATTAAGGAAGAATTAATCCATGGAACAAAGTTTATTGTTGTTTTATTTTATTTTATTTTTTTATTTATTTATTTTATTATTATAGTAACTTTTTATTGACAGAATCCATGCCAGGATAATTTTTTTTACAACATTATCCCTTGCACTCACTTCTGTTCCAATTTTTCCCTCCCACCCTCCACCCCCTCCCCTAGATGGCAAGCAGTCCTATATATGTTGAATATGTCCTAGTATATCCTAGATACAATGTATATGTGCAGATCCAAACAGTTTTCTTGTTGCACAGGGAGAATTGGATTCAGAAGGTAAAAATAACCCGGGAAGAAAAACAAAAATGCAAACAGTTTACATTCATTTCCCAGTGTTTTTTCTTTGGGTGTAGCTGCTTATGTCCATCATTGATCAATTGAAACTGAATTAGGTCTCTTTGTCAAAGAAATCCACTTCCAACAGATTACATCTTCATACAGTATCGTTGTTGACGTATATAATGATCTCTTGGTTCTGCTCATTTCACTTAGCATCAGTTCATGTAATCCTCTCAAGCCTCTCTGTATTCATCCTGCTGGTCATTTCTTACAGAACAATAATATTCCATAACATTCATATACCACAATTTACCCAACCATTCTCCAATTGATGGGCATCCACTCATGGGTTTCCAGCTTCTAGCCACTACAAACAGGGCTGCCACAAACATTTTGGCACATACTGGTCCTTTCCTTCTTTAGTATCTCCTTAGGGTATAAGCCCAGTAGAAACACTGCTGGATCAAAGGGTATGCACAGTTTGATAACTTTTGGGCATAATTCAGATTGCTCTCAGAATGGTTGGATTCGTTCACAGCTCCACCAACAATGTATCAGTGTCCCAGTTTTTCCGCATCCCTCAACAATCATCATTATTTTTCCTGTCATCTTAGCCACTCTGACAGGTGTGTAGTGGTATCTCAGAGTTGTCTTAATTTGCATTTCTCTGATTAATAATGATTTGAAACACTCTTTCATATGAGTGGTAATAATTTCAATTTCATCATCTGAAAATTGTCTGTTCATATCCTTTGACCATTTATCAATTGGAGAATGGCTTGGTTTCTTATAAATTAGAGTCAGTTCTCTATATATTTTGGAAATGAGGCCTTTATCAGAACCTTAACTGTGAAGATGTTTTCCCATTTGTTTGCTTCCTTCTAATCTTGTTTACATTAGTTTTGTTTGTACGAAGCTTTAAATTTGATGTAATCAAAATTTTCTATTTTGTGATCAATAATGGTCTCTAGTTCGTCTTTAGTCACAAATTTCTTCCTCCTCCACAAGTCTGAGAGATAAACTATCCTATGTTCCTTCAATTTGTTTATAATCTTGTTCTTTATGTCTAAATCATGGACCCATTTTGATCTTATCTTGGTATACAGTGTTAAGTGTGGGTCCATGCCTAATTTCTGCCATACTAATTTTCAGTTATCCCAGCAGTTTTTGTCAAATAATGAATTCTTATCCCAAAAGTGAGGATCTTTGGGTTTGTCAAACACTAAATTGCTATAGTTGACTATTCTGTCTTGTGAACCTAACCTGTTCCACTGATTAACTAATCTATTTCTTAGCCAATACCAAATGGTTTTGGTGACTGCTGCTTATAATATAGTTTTAGATCAAGGTACAGCTAGGCCACCTTCATTTGATTTTTTTTCATTAATTCTTTGAATTCTTGACCTTTATTATTCCATATGAATTTTGTTGTTATTTTTCTAGTTCATTAAAATATTTTCTTGGAAGTCTGATTGGTATAGCACTAAATAAATAGATTAGTTTAGGAGTATTGTCATCTTTATTATATTAAGCTACCTATCCAGGAGCACTTGATATTTTTCCAATTGTTTAAGTCTGACTTTATTTGTGTGGAAAGTTTTTTGTAATTTAGCTCATATAATTCCTGACTTTCCTTTGGTAGATAGATTCCCAAATATTTTATGCTGTCGACAGTTATTCTGAATGGAATTTCTCTTTGTATCTCTTGCTGTTTATTGTTGTTTTATTTTAAGAAATTGCCACAGCCACCTCAGCCTTCAGCAACCATCATCCTGATTAGTAAGCAGTCATCAACACTGAAGCAAGACCTTTCACTAACAAAAAGATTATGACTCACTGAAAGTCAAATGATGATTAGTATGTTTTTAGTAATAAAGTAATTTTAATTAGGGTATGTACATTGTTTATTTACTATTTTTTCCAATTTTACTATTTACTGTTATTTTATTATTATTCATTATACTATTACATACTTAATATCTGTACTGGGAAACCAAAAAATTAGTGTAATTTACTTTATTGCAATATTCACATTATTGTTATGATCTGTAATCAAACCTGCAATATCTCCAATATATGCTTACAGATTCATTATTTGCATGATCTTTAAATAATTTCACCTTGTCACAGAAACTGTTCATTATAGTTCTGTTCACTGAATCTAAAGCTCTCTTCTTCTCACTAAATTCCCTGTCTCTCTTAATGCCTGAATCTGGTTTATGTCCAAATAGGCACTGCCTTGTTCTTACAATTTCAGCATATATAAACAGTTTGAGAGAACAAGCTGGCTAGTTTTATCCCAATATCTAAGCTCATCTGTCTTCATATTTTTCTTCAAAAGTTTCATGCTCCCCTGACTTCTCTTGAGCTCTCCCTAAATTTAGAGTCCATCTCTGTAAATAAATCAGGAAATAAACTTTGGCTTGGGAAGGGGGAAAAGAAAAGGGAATTGTGATTAGCAAGATGGAAATTAGTTGTTTTCAGAATAATTGCCTCAATTAATAACCTCAAAAGAAAAAAAGTGCTAAATTTGTAGAAATTAAAGTTGCATCAACAACATAACCCTACCCAAATGGATTTACAATTGAAATCTACCAAATATTTAAAGAATAATTATTCTAATACTAGGTAAACAATTTGGAAAAATGAGTAAAGAATGAATTCTGCCAAATTCTTTCTATGATACAAATATGGTACTGATACCTAAACCAAGAAGAGCTAAAACAAAGAAAATTACAGACCAACCTCCCTTATAAATATTGATGCAAAAATTTTAAATAAAATAAAAATTAAATAAAATATTAGCAAAGCAAAAATTTTAAATAAAATATTAATGAAGTAGGATAATACACTATAGACAAATGGAATTTATACCAGAAATGCAGGACTGGTTCAATATCAGAGAAAACTATTGTCATAATTTACCAAATCAATAATAATACCAACAGAAATCATATACTAATCTCAATAGATGCTGAAAAAAATTTTGACAAAACACAGCACCAATTCTTATTTAAAATACTAGAAGTTTTCCTTAAAACTATAAGCAGAATCTCCCTAAAACCATCAGCAAGCATTCCCAATAAGATCAGGGGTGAAACAAGGATGCCCATTATCATTGCTATTATTCAATATTGTACTAGAAATGTTGACCTTAGCAATAAGAAAAGAAAAAGAAATTAAAGGAATTAGAATAGGCAATAAGGAGATAAAAATATAACTCTTTGCAAATGATATACTTAGAGAACCCTAGAAAATCATCCAAAAACCTACTTGAAACATAAAACAGCTTTAGCAAAGTTGCAGGATATAAAATAAATCCACACAATCACCAGCATTTCTATATATTATTAGCAAAGTCCAACAGCAAGTTACAGAAAGAGAAATTCCATTTAAAATAACTGTAGACAAAATAAAATACTTGGATGCCTACTTGAGAAAACAAATCCAAGAACTATATGAACACAATTACAAAGTACTTCTTATGCAAATAAAGCCTGATCTAAACAACTGGGAAAATATCAATTGCTCATAGGTAGGCTGAACTAATATAATAAAAATGACAATTCTACCTAAATCAGTCTACTTGTTCAGTGCCATACCAATCAAACTGTCAAAAAAATTTATGGAACTAGAAAAAATAATACAAAATTTATCTAGAAGAATAAAAGGGCAAGAATATCAAGAGAATTAATGGGGGGAAATTATAAATGAAGGTGGCCGAGCAGTATCAGACCTAAAACTATATTATAAAGCAATAGTCATCAAAATCATTTGGTAATAAGAAATAGAGTGCTAGATCAGTGGAATAGGTTAAATACACATGACATAATAATTAAAACTGTAATAATTTAGTTTTTAATAAACTCCAAAACTCCAGCTTCTGGGATAAGAACTCACCATTTCACAAAAATTGTTGAGAAAACTGGAAAATACTATGTCAGAAGCAATATATAAATCTATATCTCACATCCCATACCAAAATAAGGTCAAAATAGGTACACGATTTGGGCATAAGCAAATTAGATCTTTGGAGAAAGGAAGAATTTGTGACCAAAGATTACTAAGGAACATTTTGAAATGCAAAATGGATAACTTTGATTACATTAAATTAAAAAGCTTTTGCACAAACAAAACCAAAACAAACAAGATTAAAAGGGAAATGCTAAGCTGGGGGGTGGGGGTGGGAGGGAATTTACAGCAGTCTTTCTGATAAAGGCTTCATTTCTAAAATAAAGAATTGTGTCAAATGTATAAGAATACAAGTTGTTTCCCAATTGATAAATGGTCAAAAGATGTAAATAAACAATTTTCAGATGATGAAATTAAAAGTATCTAGTCCTATTTTTTTAAAAAAAGCTCTAAATCACAATTGATTAGAGAAATGCAAATTAAAATAACTGAGGTACCACTTTACATCTCTAAAATTGGCTAAGATGACAGGAAAAGATAGTGATAAATGTTAAAGGGAATGTGAGAAAACTGGAACATTAATGCATTCATGGTGGAGTTGTGAAATGATTCAAACATTCTGGAAAGCAATGGAACATTATTGTTCTACCAAAAAATGATGAGCAAGCTGATTTTAAAAAGGCCTGGAAAGATTTACATCACTGATGCTTAGTAAAACAAGCAGAACCAGGCAGAACCAGGTCTTCCATTACTTATGTATATATTATATATAATAACTTATATATAATAATATATATAGTATATATATAATAACTTATTCAGCCATTTTCAAATTGATGAGCATACTGAATAGTTCTAATTGTCAGGAGGGTTTTCCTTTATACAGGAGTATGCTGGTAAATGTTTAACTGGATTTCTGAGAGAAAAAAAAAACATACCCCTTACACACTTTTAAGTTTAATATTCAATATTAATGTTTTCTCCATCACTTTCTTAAGTATAGATAATCAACAAAACAATAAATGAAACCTTGACATGTAACATCTGTTGATTTTTAAGATAAAGGTGATCATGCTAAAAATTTAACACTCACCTTTCCAAACCAGTTACTGAAGCTTATTCCAGCAAACTATCTTTATGTCAAATATAAGATTACCTCTTTTCAATTTCTATCCTTTGTTCCTAGAGCTGCTGTCTGAGGCCAAAGAGAACAAGGATAATCACTCACTCATATGATAACCTTTTTAAATGTTTGAGGATAGTTATAACACCATGAAGAAGCTTCTGTTCTTCAGGATAGCCTTACGCAATTCCTTCAACTGTTGCTCAAATGATATTATCATGAGGCTTTTTACCAAATTTGTCTCTTTTTAATGAATGCTCTCTATGTTATCAATGTAATTCCTAGAATACTGTGCTTAAAGCTAAACATAATATTTCAAGTATGGTCTGACCAGTGCAGAGTATTGTAAGATTTGGAGTCAAAGACAAGCATTTAAAAAACTTTTATGACATTTTCTTACCTAATTTCTTTATAAACTTATTCAGAAATTTAAAATTTATCATATTTCCCCCTGGGAGACTCATGGTTTTTTAATTATTTTTGTGTACCTTCTCTTTCAAGATAGTTGCTTATATTTATTTAGAACACATGTGCTCTTCCAAAGTTTTCTTTTCCTTGTCTACTGCCAATTTTTCTATTTTTATTACATTTTGTTTTTTGAATGAACAAACATTTTTTCTCTTTCCCAACTTTCCCATTGAAAAAAGAAAAACAAAACCTTTGTAACACATATTTCTGACAAATTTTCTTCTACTTCTGTATTTTAGTTAAAAATTTATCATATTCTTCTTAAAGAATACTTTAGTTCTGCTACTTTAGAAGGCTATAAACTACTAAGTAACAGAACAAACACATAAATCATGATCTGCTGATTGCAAATCTCATGATATTTCCACTTTAACATATTTTGAATGAACTAATTAACATGACAAATTTTTAATTAAAATTGTTAATTATTTAGGAGATGATAGGCACACTAACACACATTATTGGTTCAAACAAGATATTCTATTACTTTTTTACATACCAAGGAAATTATCAATAAGAAATCTCCATTTCTATCAAAATATTTATGGCAACATTTTTTGTGATAGCAAAGAATTAGAAACAAAGTAGAAACCTGTTGACTTGGGAATGGCTAAACAAATAGTGGTACTTCAATGTCATAGAATATTACTGAGCTGGAAGAAAAGATATGTGTCATGAAGACACAAAAGTATGAAAAATCTGCATGAATTGATGCACAGAAAAGCAGAAGCAAGAAAACAACTATTACAGTACTAATATTAGTACAATAATATAAATGGAAAAAATAGAGAAAGAGAATATAATAAAATTATAACGATCAAGTATATCACCAGTGAAGAGATGTAACAGGACAACACTAATCCACCCCTTAATGAAAGTAGGTGGTCCACAGATATTACACACTACACATTGCACATATTTTTTGACTTTTTCTTTTCTTTTTTTTTTTAATGTATTTATTTATTTATTTTTATTTAATAGACTTTTATTTACAGGATATATGCATGGGTAACTTTACAGCATTAACAATTGCCAAACCTCTTGTTCCAATTTTTCACCTCTAACCCCCACCCCCTCCCCTAGATGGCAGGATGACCAGTAGATGTTAAATATATTAAAATATAAATTAGATACACAATAAGTATACATGACCAAAACGTTATTTTGCTGTACAAAAAGAATCAGACTCTGAAATATTGTACAATTCGCTTGTGAAGGAAATCAAAAATGCAGGTGTGCATAAATATAGGGATTGGGAATTCAATGTAATGGTTTTTAGTCATCTCCCAGAGTTCTTTTTCTGGGCATAGCTGGTTCAGTTCATTACTGCTCCATTAGAAATGATTTGGTTGATCTCGTTGCTGAGGATGGCCTGATCCATCAGAACTGGTCATCATATAGTATTGTTGTTGAAGTATATAATGATCTCCTGGTCCTGCTCATTTCACTCAGCATTAGTTCGTGTAAGTCTCTCCAGGCCTTTCTGAAATTATCCTGTTGGTCATTTCTTACAGAACAGTAATATTCCATAATATTCATATACCACAATTTATTCAACCATTCTCCAACTTTTTGACTTTTTTCAATGCATTAGTAAATTATGCCAATTTCCCCTTTTTTGATTTTAAAAAACACTAATTTTAAGACAACTCTGAAGTACTATCTCACATCTCTCAAATTAGCTAAGATGACAGGAAAAGATAATGTATTGAAGGGGATAATTCTTACTAATGCATTGTTGGTGGAGTTGTGAAATGATTAAATCATTTTGTAGAGCAATTTGAAACTATGTCTAAAGGATTATAGAACTGTACATATCCTTTGATCTCACTACTGGATCTGTATCCCAAAGAGATCATAAAAGAGAGAAAAGGATCCACATGTGCAAAAATGTAGCAATTCTTTTCAGCAAGGAACTGAAAATTGAATAGATGCCCATCAGTTGGGGAATGGCTGAATAAGTTATGGTATATTGTGTATTGGATTATTATTTTTGTGTAAGAAATGATCAGCAGGATGATTTCAGAAATGCTTGGAGAGACTTACATGATACTGATGAAGTAAGCAGAACCAGAAAAGCATTGTACACAGTAACAAAAAGATTATATGATGATCAACTATGATGGACTTGGCTCTTCTAAATAATGAAGTGATTCAAGGCAATTCCAATAGACTTGTAATGGAAAATGTCATCCCCATACAGAAAGGGAATTATGGATTTTCACCTTTTTATTTCTTTGTTTTTTCTTCCTTGTGTTTTTTCCCTTTTGGTCTGATTTTTCTTGCATAACATGACAAATATGGAAATAAGATTTAGAAGATTTAACATATTTAACTTGTTTCAGATTGCTTGCTGTCTTGAGAAGGGAAGAGGTAAGAAAGAGGGGGAGAAAAATTTGAAACATAAAGTCTTATAAAAAGAATGTTGAAAACTATCTTTACATGTATTTGAAAAAATAAAATACTATTGAGGAAAAAAATACCAATTTTTATATGAGAAGCTCTAGAGGAGATGAAAGATACTGTGGATGACTATGATGATGTTAAAAAAAAAAAAGGTGGAAGAAGAGGAAAAAGGAGGATAAAGAAGAGGAATAAGAGGAGGAGGAGGAGAAAGAGGAGAAGAGGAAGAAAAACAAGAACAAGAAAAACAAGAACAAGAATAGATGAACTAAATTGCTAAAAAAAAAATTTTAAGGGCATCTGCACAGGAGAAATTATAGTAAATTATAATAAAATTATTTTTAAATGAATCACTCAATGTGCCTGGTCCTTCTTGTGTTAAAAGAAGGGTTTATATGTTAATGGTTTTCTGTTTACAGCGCATAAATGTGGTGAATGTGAACTTATTCATCATTCATCAAGGCTAAGCTGAGCAATTCTACATCTAAAAACTTCCTATAAGAGTTTTAAAGTCTTTCACTTCTACTTAATTGACAACAAAAAGTCTTTTTTCCCAAAAAGAATAGATCTATCAAGGTGGAGCCGAGATGGCAGAGAAAAAACAGGGACTTGTGAGCTCTCCCAAATTCCCCTCAAACAACTTTAAATAATATCTCAAAATGAGTTCTGGAGCAACAGAATCCACAAAAGAATAGAGTAAAATAATTTCCCAGCCCACTACAACTTAAAAGATCAGCAGAAAAAGTCTGTCACACAGGATAAGAGTGGTGCACAGTCCACTGCAAACTATGTCAAGTTATGCCTCAGCAAACTATAGCAGGCCTTGGGGTTGACTGAACCAAGGGCAAAGTCCAGAGGTCTCAGCTCACAGACAATAAGCAAAATAAGTAAAGAAGAAGAGATGAACAAAACTATTAAATTTTTAAAAGGTCATCTGCACAGAAGAAATTATAATAAAGTATATTAATAATAATAATATTATTATTATTTATAATAATAGATATAATAAAATTATTCTTTTCTTGGCACTTGGGACAGGCTTCTGTTGCTTTGCCCATAATCCAATCCAGGTCACAGCCTCTGGGCAAGAAGGAGCACTATCTAGCACATCAGAATTTGCAATCTCAAGGGAACTGGGACCCTGGTCTCAGTTCCAGAGTACTTGTGGTTGTTCACAGACCAGACCACAAGCAGAGAGTAAAAAACACATATCCTTAGATCGTATCACCTTGGAAGAACTGAAAACTTACAGAATTTCAGAACTAGCTCTGAAGCTACACAAAAAACCTGAAACTTAAGAGAGTGTCTCTTCTACTCCGAAGTAGACCCCCATTTTAACATAAAGTTAAAAGTCAAGAAATTGGCTAAAAAATAGGCAAGCAAAACAAACAAAAAAATCCTGACCATAGAAAGTTTACTATGATGACAAGGAAGATCAAAACACAATCTCATAAAAAGACAGCAAAAGTTAAAACTGCTACATCTAAAACTTCAAAAAAGAACATAAATTGGTCTCAGACTGAAAAAAAAAGAATTCCTGAAAACACCCAAAAAGAATTTTTTAAATCAAGTAAGAAAAATAGAGGAAAAGTCAGGGAAAGAAATGAGTGATACATGAAGAAAAAAAACATTTAAAAAGAGTCACAATTTTATAAAAGAGGCATACACGCATACACCACATACAATACTGAAAAGGGCCAAAGGGTAAAAGAGGCATAAAAATCCAATGAGCAAAAACTGCCTTAAACAGCAAAATTAGGCAAATGGAAAAGAAGTTGCAAAATGTCACTGAAGAAAACAATTCTTAAAAAATTATAATTAGACCAGTAGAAGCTAATGACTCTATGAGATCTTAAGAAACAATTAAACAAAACCAAAAAAATGAAAAAACAGAAGACAATGTGAAGTATTTCATTTGAAAAACAACTGACCTGGAAAATAGATCAAGGAAAGATAATTTAAAAGTTATTGAACCCTCTGAAAAAAAAAAAAAGATTAAAAAACAGCTTGGACAACATCTTTCAAGATATTATCAAGGAAAACTGTCCTAATATTCTAGAGCCAGAGGAAAATAAAATAAAAAATGAAAGAACCTACTGATCATCTCCTGAAAAAGATCCCAAAATGAAGACTCTAGGGAATATTACAGAGCTCCCAGGTCAAAGAGAAAATATGGCAAGCAGACAGAAAGAAACAATTCAAATATCAGAAAACCACAGTCACGTAATTTCTGCCTTACAGAGTGGGAGGACTTGGAATGTGATATTCCTAGCAAAGGAGCTAGGATTACAACCAAGAATCACTTATCCAGAAAAACTAAGTATGATACTTTGGAGGGAGGTAAGAAGGAAATAAACATTCAATGAAATAGAGAATTTTCAAGAATTTCTGATAAAAAGATCAGAGCTGAATATAAATTTTGACTTTTAGACACAAGATTTAAGAGAATCATAAAAAAGTTGAACAAGAAAGAAAAATTACAAGGGATTCAAAAAGATTAAACTGTTTACATTCCTACATTGGAAGATGATGGTTGTAACTCCTAAGAACTTTCTCATTACTAGAGAAGTTAGAAGGAATATACATAGACATAAGGCATAGGTGTGAGTTGAATATGATGGGATAATTATGGGATAATCCCATAAGGGGTGAGAAAGAAGAATACACTGAAAGAAGAGCAAAAGGAGAGTAGAATGAAGTAAATTAGCCCACAAAAAAGAAACATGAAAAAGCTTTTATAGTAAAGGAGAAGATGGGGGAAAGAGGGGAAGAGTATGAACCTTATTCTCATCAGATTTGGCACAGAGACAGAATAATATGCACACTTAGTTGGAGAAAGAAATCTATTTTACTTTACAAGAAAGTAGGAGGGAAAGAGGCTAAAAGGAGGGCCTGATAGATGAAAAGAAGAATTGGGGAAGTGGTAATATACTTTTGAGGATGAACAGGGAGAAATGGTAGGATAAATGAGGAAGGGGAGGAGGTAGCATTGAGAGAAATATACAGTATTCATAATCATGAAAAAAATTCTCTGATAAAAGCCTCATTTCTCAAATATATAGAGAATGAGTTAAATCCATAAAAATAAGAGCCATTCCTCAATTAATAAATGGTCAAAAGATATAAATAGGCAGTTTTCAAAGTAATCAATGTCATAATCATATAAAAATTGTCTAAATTACTATTGATTAGAGAAATGTATATTAAAACAATTCTGAGCGACTATCCTACAACAATAATATGGGTTATGTCAGAAAAGGTAAAGACAAATGTTGGAGAGGGTGTAGGAAAATTGGGACACTAATGCATTGTTGATAAAGTTGTAGACTGATTCAAACATTCTAGAGAACAATTTGAAACTATGCCCAAAGGTCTTTAAAAACTACATAATCTTTGACCCAGCAATTCTATTATTAGGTCTACATCCCATAGAGATAAAAAACAAAATTGAAAAGGACCTATATGTACAAAATTATTTATAGCAACTCTTTAATAGTGAGAAAGAATTGGAAATTAAAGGGATACCCATTAATTGGGGAATGACTGAACAAGTTGTGATATGTGATTGTGATGGATTAATGTTTTTTTATAGGAAATAATGAACAGGATGCTCTCAGAAAAAAAATGGAAAGACTTATATGAACTGATGCAAACTGAATTGAGCAGAATCAAGAGAACACCATAAATAATAACAGCAATATTATGATGATCAATGTGAATGATTTAGCTATTCTCAGCAATATATGGATCCAAGACTATTTTGAAACATTTGTGATGAAAAATGAGATCTATTTCCAGAGAAAGAACTGGTGGAGTTTGAACACAGATCAAAGCAAACTTTTTAAACTTTATTTTGCTTGAGGTTTTTTTTTTCTTGTCTGTGTTTTCTGTCACAACATGGCTAACATTGGAAATATGATTTGTATGACTGCACATGTATAATCTATGTCAATCTGCTTTTCTTCTCAATAAGAAAAAGGAAGGAAAGAGGAAGAGAAATTGGAACTCAACTTTTTTTGAAAAATTTATTTTTATATGTAATTGGGGAAAATAAAATATTGCTTAAATCTTTATTTAAAACAATAGAAGAGGTCCTATGCCTATGCTGGCTTCCCATTAATGTCTCTAATAATACCATTTAACTGTGTATTAACCTTGTTCTTTGAATTTTAGGCACAAATACTCCAGAAACAATTTAATTTAATATTAATCTAATATTCAAGTCATTTCTTCAATTTCCCTTAGATGGTTCAGTAGTGAAATCGCTTTAAGGATAAGGCAGGGAATATTTTAACAACCAAAAATTTTTATTGTTCTAAATTCTAGTTACCACAATTAATCCATTTCCCTAAAAAAGGGTCTTTTTGTTCTATCCACTTTCTAAAGGTACAAAGTCTGGATAGATTTACTTTTTCATATCAGAAAAAGTAATATTTCTTAATATTATGGAGAAAACAAAAAGGTTTTTTTAATGTTTCTC
Organism: Sarcophilus harrisii; assembly: GCF_902635505.1. Taxonomy (NCBI): domain Eukaryota; kingdom Metazoa; phylum Chordata; class Mammalia; order Dasyuromorphia; family Dasyuridae; genus Sarcophilus; species Sarcophilus harrisii. The sequence continues at coordinate 170,164,934 of NC_045429.1, read as the reverse complement.
ATAATTATAAAGAAGCATCCACAGTAAAAAGGAAAATAAAGACACATTAGAAAATTGTCAAATAAAAGTTAAAAAGCAAAAAAAGAAAACCCTTTAAAAATAAAGAAAACCTAGATTGGTTGATGAATTCTGTATACATTTACATCACCCTTTTCTTCTTCTTTTTTCTCTTTGTACCTCAAAAATTTTACTTGGCAGCTTCCTACCCCTCCTGAGTGGATTTAATGCCATATAAGTTTAGTCCATATTAATTCTATTTCCTCTGAAATATGTCAAAGCTTCATTTGATCTGTGTTTCTTTTGATGTACTCCTCCAGAACAAATTAAAATTTAGTCATGCCTTCTGCTTCTGTGTGACTTTTGTTCATATTGTCTTTACTCTCCTACAGGAGAACAACCCAATGTGCTACATTCTATCCTTTAGTCCTTTTAACATTTTGTGGGTGCCAGTACAGCAAAAGGGTTATCTCTGTCATTCACACTAAATGACCTTTTTTTTCCCCAATTCATCTCCTGGATGATAAGTTTTATAATACTTCTTGCACAGAAATCATCATTGATAATATGATTCAGCCTACACCTCCTTCCATTTACCTTTGGGTAATCCACAATACTAATTATTTAGAAATTAAATAATCTATAATTCACAGCCATATAGCAACATCTGAAAAATAATGACATTAAAAGGAGGATGTTTTGTTTTAGAAAACAGCTTGGAATCTGAAAATGCTATTAAATTTTCTAGATGACATCAAGCCTGCGGTGTTAATCCTATTCAATTGTACTTATAGGTCATTATCTATTTGGAATTTATGCCCAAAATATATGTACTAATGGACCCATTCAATGGACTATCCATCTAATAGCTTTCCCATGGTGTGAATACTAGATTAACTTCATCTTCTAAATTATTTCTATGTGAATTATTAGGCTTTTTTGAATTATTGTGGATCTCATTTAGAAGGTTCTGCAGTGTCCATGTATTTGATGCAAAAAGCACTGTTAGTTGTAAAAGAAAAGAACAGAGAGAAGATATAATATAAAGGAATTCTTTTTCCCAGCCTGATTATGTGCTAAGCATTTATATAACTGTAGCCAATGTCTTTGGAAAGGACAGATTTTTTTGTTTTACACTTCATTTGGTATTGGTAATCAATAGATAATCAAAGTTCTTTCTTCTATCGTATATACCCAAAAAACTTGTATGATCTTAATATATGAATATATCCTCTTATAAAAGCCAAAATTTGAGCTAAGATTTGAAGGGAGTAAAATATTTTAAGAGGTGGAAGAAAGGAGGGAAAAACAGTCTACTCACAGAAGGTCAGCCTGAGTATAAAACCACAGAGATGAGAGATAAAGATTTGCATTAAGAAACCAGCATATAGCATAGGATGTCTGGAAAGTCGAGTATATGGAAATAGTCAGAAGCCTGAAAAAATAGAGTGGAAGTAGATTATGTAAAGCTTTAAATTATAAACAAAAGCATTTATTTAATCATTGAGGAAATAGATACCTACTGAACCTATTGAGTAGAATGCAAAACATGATTAAAGCTATGCTTTAGAAAAATTGCCACAGCAGTTATCTAGAGGATGGATTTGAGAAAATTGGTGCAGAGAGATAAATTTAAAAGCTATTAAAATATTAATTGCTCTTCTTGTGACAGCAAAGAATTGGCAATAAAGTAGATATTCATGGACTGGGGAATGGCTAAGCAAATTGTGGTATATGAAAGTAATAGAATATCACTGAGCTATAAGAAATGACAAATATATGAACAGAGCACCAGCCCTGAAGTCAGGAGGACCTGAATTCAAATCTGGCCTCAGACACTTAACACTTCCTAGCTGTGTAACCCTAGGCAAATCATATTGCCTCAGCAAAAAAGAAAGAAAGAGATGATAAAGATGATGAATATATAGTGAGATAAAAGGGATGCCAAGTGAATTAAACATAGAAGTAATATAGATCACTACAACAGTGTAAAAAAAAGAAGAAGAAAGAAAGAAACAATCACACTTGAGTGTTGCAAAACTACAAATAATAAACATGGCTCCAAACAAGAGACAGAAAAAGACTTTCAACCTTTACTCCTTTACAGATGTGGGAAGCCTATGGTTATGATGCATTGCACATTTCTGAGACCCTTTTGACATATTAATCAGTTTTTCTGATCTCTCATTTTCTTTTATTTTTCTTAAAAAAAATAGTCTTTGTTATGTGAAATGATACTCTCAGATGGCATTAGGGACAGACCTAATACCAGAATCCTGTTAATTCGGGATCCATTTTAACACAAAATAGGGCACTTATCAGTCATTGAAAAGTTATATGTCCTCATACAGAAAGATATACAATAAGGATGCAGTGACATTTTATTTCATTATACACATCCCATCTCATCCCCAGAAGGAAGTTCTGGACAGGGAAGCAAGGAACAATGATTGCCATAGTCTTCAGAGATCCATTAAGTTTCAGGATTCCTAGATTCAAATGGTAAGACTTTTACCCTAAAGATTAAGCAGAAAGCTATGTCAAATGGAGAAGGGCAGTCAAGTTCTAGGACAGTTTTATTGCCTTTTCAGGAGGTTAAATCCTATTGTAAAGGAAACCAGGAATTCTGATCCTATCATAGAGTACAAGAAGAAAGATACTAAGGGAAATTTTCATATTTTTAAACAAACGATATCAAAAAACCCTAAAATTTTAAGACCAGTTGAGAAGAGGAACTGCAATAAAATTAATATGAAAACACTTCTATTCCTAGAAAAGACAAGGTAATCAATTGGCCTATGTCACCATCTCTATGAATTCTACCCCCATTAGACTTAGCTTGTAAGCTTTGAGCACATTGACAATAATTTAAAACAGGAACTATAACAACCATAGCTCTAATTATATTCTCCTTAGAGTTTGATGCTTAAAAAAGAAAACAACTATTTTACTTTTGCCTTAGCTCTGCATTCTCTAAAAAGTACCTTCAAGGTAAGTAATTTCCTAACATGTCAGAGCAGGGTTTGGGATCTCTTTTGTCAAAAAAAAAAAAAAAAAAAAAAAAAGAAAGAAAGAAAGAAAGAAACATGTTTATAGAAAGATTCTCTCATTGCTAGTCAAATCTGAAGAATTTAAGGACTTCTAAATTCCCAGACAGCCAATACTAAAGAGATCATCTCTGATATTTAGCTATCCAGAAAGAAAAACAAAGCACAAGAATCATCTAGAGACTCAATTTCTAATACTAAGTTCATCTAGGTCAGAATATGCATTCTCAGTGGAACATATGAATAGCTGTTAGAAACAAGACAAAGAGCTTGATTCTTCTTTTCAAAAGGCAGGTTCTTCAATGCCTGAACCTTGTTTCTAGAAGCCTAATAGTGGGCTTCATTTATGGGGAAAAGTGCTCTAACCTCCCTGGGCTATCAGTATTGTATTTTCTTACATAGACAAGCAAACATATTATATATTATTATATATGCATATATTATATATTATATTGTATTGTATTATATATTATGTGCATATATTATATATGTACACACATATAAATATAGGCATATTGTACATGTACACAATACAATATATATGTAGGTACGTATATGTATGTATACATATGTGTATATAGACATATGTTTATAGTGCACATGCATTTATACATGCACCTATATACACGTACATATTGCCTTGTATACATATACATTGTGTATATGTGCAAATATTCATGTATATTTATATATATGTGTGTGTGTAGAAGCATGTATATGTATTGTGTGTATACATATATGCATATGTGTTTAGACATAGACATTTTGTATGTGTGAATCTATACACATATACCTATGTATAATATATGAATATGCATATAAGTATATGCACTTATATGTATACATATGTACATGTATATGTATTATATGTATGTATATTTCTACTCAGAGTGTTTATCAAGACTCCATCTTGCAAATAATAATTCATATTATATAGCATATCATATAGCGCTTTAAGTTTTACAAAGCATTTTACATATATTATCTCATTTGATTTTCACAATGATCCTCTTAAGTAGTTGTTTATTGCTATTATTTAATATCTACCAATTTTATAGATGAAAAAAATCAAGATTAAGAGAGGTTAAGTAATTTTCCAAGGATTATTCAGCTAGTTTCCGAGGTGGAATTCAAACTCAAGGCTTCCTGATTCTGTCCAGCACTCTATTCATTATGCCATTTCTATTTTTTCTTGGTTTATTGCAATGACTAGTAATTTAAGTTTTCAATAGTCAAATTTTATAATTTGTCAGTAAGATCAAGGGAAATGAGGTTATTAAAATCTAAATTAAACAAGAAAATTAATTGTCATTATTTCAGTAATTGCATTGCTAACAAGGATCCTTCCCTTATCAGCAATTTAATGAGTATTTATTAAATACCTGTTATGTGTCCTCTCCGTAATGGGGGAAATGGATAGTACCAAAAAAATACAGATGACATGACATTTCTCTCAGGTGATTAACATTTTATTTCAGACCCTAATGAAAAGAACTTCAGAACATTAAAAAGTTAACCTCACCAAAATAAAACAAAACAAAACAAAACAAAAACACAAATTAAATATAGAAGTGGAAGGGAAGTGAAAGGAAAGGCAGTAGGATATATAAGAAAAAGCCTCCTTGTATATGAACCTTGGAGCCTATAAAAAAGGATATCTTGAATAAGAATTTGTGGGAAAGAAGGCAAAATCCATTTAAAAGAAAGAACATCACATAAGCAAATTTTCTTTTTTTTACTTTAATTTTTTCATTAACAAAAAAACCACCTTTCCCATTGGGAAAAAAGAAACCACCCTTGTTACAGATACACATTGTCAAGCAAAACATATTCCCACATTGGATGTGAATAAATTTTCATAAATATTCTTTTTTAAAAATAGCAACCAGACATCAATATAACTGTTAAAACCAACTGAGATTGTTAGATAGATTAATTCACTTTCATCTCTCACTCCTATATTAATTGATCAGGATCTTTCAGACCCAAGTCACATATTCCATGTCAATAACCAGCCAGGTCTCAAAGCTTTTCCTCAAAGACCAATAAAGATTAAAGTGTCAAGTTTCTGGCCGAGGTGCTCTGATGCTTGGAAGAAAAATCACTATCCAAATTGTTCGATTTCATGTCAAGTCATCTACTACAAAATAAATGACTAAATAGATCAGTGACATCTAGAGAAATTTATCTTACATGGTACCTCACATACTCATTAATTATAAACCAGATACATTTGAGGCAGACTGATAACTTTCAAAATTACATGAATAAAGACAGAATGGATTATTAGAAATCTCTTTCCTTACAAATTTGTAATATTTCAATTTATAAAATAAAGAAAGAAAAGTCCTTCCTATTTTCTTCTACTATTTTCTGCTCGTATACCCTTTTCCTTGTTTCCTCATTTGAGGTTGTTTTGCTGCAAATTCTATTAAAAAAGAAATTTGCTTTTTTTCCAATTCAGTATAATATAACAAGCAAGTATTAATTATATTCTTAGTATGTACAAGGTAGTGTTCCAGGTACTGAGCAAATAAGGACAAAATGAAAAATCACTAATGCCTTCAAAGGGTTTATACTCTACTTTCTAATTTTTATAGACCAGGAAAAAGGAATGCCCTAAGAAATAAGAGAGACTCTAGAGGGTATTGTCAAGGTTGCTGCATTTATTTACCTTTGGTTCTACATTCATCTCCAACAAATCTTTTTGTTGGGTTTTTTTTGCGACAAATATGTCATGCAGCTCTTCAACAAAGTCCTCAACACCCCTGCTCACCTACCCCAAGAAAATGCTCAGAGCATAATGGAAATACAACCATATTCATCAAGCAAATTACACCTAGGAACCTCTGACTCCTCAGCCATGCTTCTATGTGGCAAAATCTCACCTCTCTTCGCAATCACTCTACTAAGCATTGTTTGGCTAGCTTTCAAATATCAAAAATATTTTGGTACTACTCAGTCTCTGCTTATGTATACTAACTAAAGGTAGATATAGCATGGCATAGAGGTTACTATATTCCTCAGAGTTACTTACTATAGCTATTGTCGTCATATCTCTCTAGTTGAACTCACTGCTTTCTATGTTGGGCTAGTATTTATCATATTCCTATTTCTTCCTCAATCAATCCCTGAAACCTGAAAGTATAAAAGAAAATAAAAACTTCCCCATGTCCTGAGAGAAAGGAGAATCTGAGAGAACTAAATATATTAATAGATAGATTAGATAGCCTCCTATTCAATTTGATTTCAGAAGTACTAAGGAAGTTCCCCAGTTTATCTACATAAATACCTCTTCTTACCAACTTTTATTTATATCTGAAGTGGCTGTATGAAAAGGTAATATCTATCAGGCCACAATCAGAGATATGTATTAAAGTGCATCTCACATTAAAAGAGGTAAAAGTCAAATGTACCATCTTTCTACTTGCCTTCCCCATGGTGTTTCTCAAATAAAAGAGATATGTCTCGGATTAGTGGCAGAAAATGAGGAGACATGGCTATGGTAGGAAGTGTTTAGTGACTGTAAAGGTCAGAGAAAGATTCCATAATAATGGAAGTGATAGTTTCCCTTATCAGGGCTGTCTAATAAGCTCACCCACCTTCCCCTATGATGGCTTTCATTGTAATCAGAAGGGTTCCCAGAGATTCCTTAAAATAATAAGAAAGTCAAAACCAAGTTCCATATCCCACACTATGCCACATCCAAGCAGATCCTAAGTTCATGTTCCCTTTGCCACAAGCTATATATAATTTAGTGGTCCATTCTATATCTCAATCTGGGATCCTCTGGTTTTCTACAGATTGTACCTCTAAACCTAGTGAGTCAAATATCCATTCTTTTGTCTAGTCAAAGTTTAGCACCAGTGAAGAATTAAATAACCTCAAATTATATATATTTTAGAACTTTTGAATCCAGATCAATCCTAAATCCAAAGACAATCCCAATATCTGTATTTTATATGTTTACTATATATTATTCTTTATTTTTATGTACTATTTATTTCCTCACTGATTCTATGCTCCAAATTCATGCTACATAGAATATTCAAACACATCTGTCCACTTCTATAAAGAAGCAACTCCAGCTAGGTGGCACAGTAGGAAAATCATTGGACTTAGAATCAGGAAAACCTGATTTCAAATCCAACATCAGACATTTACTAGCTCTATCACCTGAGCAAGTCACGTAATCTGTTTGCCTCAGCTAAAACAGGATTAATAACACCATCTATCTTGCAGGGTTCTTGTGAGGATCAAATGAGACGATATTTATAAAACACTTTGCATAGTGCCTTGCACATGGTAGGTGCTATATAAATCCTTATTCTTTTTCCTTAGCCCCAACCATCTCATGCCAAGATCATAGTACTACAATTCACAAAAACAAAAGGAAAAAAAACACAGAAAGTTCAAATAAGGAGACAAAATTTTTAGAACGGGCAGTTCTCAAAGTTAAATTCTACTTGGATATATCCCAAGTCTACACATTCCAGGACAATGATTTAACACTGCTCCCTACAGAAAGAAAGAGGATTGAGGAATAGATTTATGTAACTTTTCAGAAACTTTGGAGAGCACATTTACTCAGAGTTTATGCCCAACACAGTATGTATAAACTTCCGGCTTGAGTTTAGGACTTTCCAGTGATGCTCCTGATAGCCTATGGATGAAACTTAATTTATACAAAAGAGAAGTGATAGCAGATTCTTACCTGAGATTAGGTATTTATAGGGAGAAGAGAATACTCATAGAGTAGAAAACAGGGCCACTGAACTCTTGAAGGAAAGTTTTGAAAGAATCTATGTATAATAGAATAAACATATAAAGGAGAGTTAGGGAAGTATCAGAAATGTACTTCATCTACTTTATAGTTTTTCCAAAGACTAGCCTTGTCTAAATGGCAGAGTAAAAAAAGTAAAAGGTCTTGTATGACATGGGATCTAATAGTAAGTTTCTTTCACATTCACATGCTTTGATTTTTAAAAAAGCTTCAAGAGCCTAATGAACTTCCCATCATTTGACTTTTGTAGCAGTGTATTCAGCTGACAGATTATATTTATCATGGTAGAATGAAAAGAATATTGGCTGTGCAGTTAAAGGAGATGAGTTTAAATCTTGACTCTGCTATGACTTATCATGTAACCTTTCTGAGGCTGTTTATTCTTCTAAAATGAGGAGTTAGAATAACCTCTGAGGTATCTAAGCTACAAATCTTTGATCTTCAAAACAGGATTGTTTATTATTGAGCATGATTTTTGGAGGAAAAGGTAGCTCAAAGGTAAATATGCAAATAATTATCTAAAATTGGAAATTAACTTAACCAAAGAACTACTTTTCATAAGAAATACTTTTAATGAAGTCTGGTAGTTCTCTGGCTTCCATAGTTTCTAGGCATATTAAGAAATATAAACCAATTAGATAGTATTTTCCTAGAAGCATATATGCTACAATAGGAAAACTATATTTAAGAGCAAATAAAAGAAAAGGGAGAGGGGAAATATATTGGCTTTGGCAGTAGTAAGAGCTACTCTTCAGATATCAGCCAATATAATAATCCTCTTGAAGAAATTTAATGAATGAGTTGAGAAGTTGGCCGGGGTTTCTAACCAAGCATAGATCATTTCTAAAACTTCAGCTTCAACATTTCCCTCCAATCATTGTAGAAGTTGGTTTCTTCTCTCAAATCTGAATGGGTAGATTGTTGAGTAGATGTCATTCATGACTGAAGACAGCCCCCTACTGGGAGAATTTGAGAAGTCCACTGCCAAACTCCTGCAAACTCTTGAAAACCCATTGGGAGCTAAAAAAGTAGAATTGATGTCTCTAACAAGGACAAAGAGCCTATGCAGAATTATCATAATATAGTTTAGAAGTAGAAGATACATTAGAGATAATTTAGTCAATCAGATTTCTTTATTTTTCCATATGAAATAATTGAGACCAAGAGAGAGTTAAGTGACTTGCTCAGGGTCACACAAGTAATAAGTGGCCAAACCAGTCTTCAAACCCAGTTTCCCTGACTCCAATACACTTTTTTTACTGTACAAAAGCTTTTAAATTCCAGTGTTTTTTGGAATTATAAATCAAGACAGATTTAAAAGAGTGGCTGGGTTGGAATTAGAAAGAGGATACTCTAGAATCTCTGCCAAGATGTAACTGTATATAAATTAATAGCTTGATTTAATGAATACATACACATTCTTGATATCGAGGTGCTGTCAAAAAACTAGTCCCAGGATATATAGAATTCGCCATGAGGGTTATTGATGGATGAGTTCCCTTGGGATTCAGAGCAAAAAAAAAAAATGAATATATTTGAAAGAAGCAGAGAGTATTAATGAGAATTACTGTAAATCAGGGAGATATTAGAATCCAGGAATTCTTACTTATGGATTTATGCAAAAGAATCAAGGAATTTACAAGGTTGGATCTATAGTCCCAGGTCAAAAAAGTTGGAGTCAGTGTTGTGATCTGTGTTCTAATAGCTCTTTTAAACAATAATACCATCACTGAACAATCCTGATTAATTACCTAGTAAAATTCTATATTGCATTTATAAAATGATTTCCCTACAGTCATCACAAGGAAAGTAAGAATAAGTACCCAAGATATGCACAAAGGGGCATAGAGCATGAAGTGTGAGAGCAATGTAACTTCAAGTAAAATTTCCTAACAAAAGCTTAACTTAGAATGAGACAAAGCCAAAGGAAGAAAATGCAAACCCCATTTTTCACGTTTATAAGAGTAGCATATAATCCCAATAAAGTTTTGTTTTCTCCATTGATAGCTCTTTGTTCTAATTCAAGACACCTGATTTGTTTGCCTTGTATTTTGAACAAGAAAACATAATCATCTCCAATCCCTCAAAACCTGAAAGAGTCCTTTGACTGTCAAGAAGGCTAAAGAAAAGTAGTTTTTCTCAGCTATATATAGCATGAGTAGTGAACACACACCAGGAAAGCCATCTGGGCAGAAGACGTAAACCAGATTGAGGGTAATTGACAGGCATTAATCCTGTCAATGAGTAAGAGAGATGTCTACTCCAAGTATGCAAAGACTTCCTCTGAAACTATGTGGAAATAACAACAATTTATTCTAACAGCCATGAAAGTAGCTGAAGCAATTGCTATGGAGTACAACTCTGGCTACTACCAGTCATCTTGACTTTTCTCCTACCAATGAACTTGGATAACTCAGGAAGAGAGAGTGAGGTCAATGACTTTGTGCAACTGTCTTATTCAAATCCAATTCACAAACAAGTCAAGGTATCACCTTCATGATGTCATTTGTCCTCTTTGAAAATGAAAGACAAAAATCAATAACTTTTTCCCAGCAGGAAAAAATAATAGGATGCAGAAACAATAAGAAACAGAGGTCTTAGGACTTGTAATCCCTATAGAGAGGATGGCTGGTCAAATCCAAGTGAAGGGCACTGCTATCTCAAAGTTAATAAAATCATGAACAGTTAGAAATTGACTGGGTCACTGAACTGCTCAAGATTCTGCATGGATAGATTTCTGAGTTTTCTTCAATTGTCAATGCTACTATAATCTAGTGAATTTATTCCTCTTTTTCCTGTTCTTTCCTCTCTCCTGCCTCATTGCTGTCCCAAAAATAGGATCACTCTCTCTTTTCTTCTTCCTTTTCTCTTTCTTTCCCCATTGTTGTTGTTCTTTTCCTTTTCTTCTCTTCTTTTTTCTTCTACTACTTCTTTCTTCTTCTAATACTACTACTATAACTACTTCTTTCTTCTACTACTACTTCTTTCTTCTTCTTCTTCTTCTTCTTCTTCTTCTTCTTCTTCTTCTTCTTCTTCTTCGGAGGGCTCAACTGTAAAAGATACATGGCCTTGGCTGACATTTCCTACCCATAAAATATTCGTTTATTATTCATCATTCTTAGTTTTAATAAGAGAATTTATAACGCACTTTAAAGTTAAAGTATTTTTCATATGTTATCTCATTTAATCTTCCCAGTAACCCCAGGAGGTAAATGCTATTATATCTGTTTTACAGATGAGAAAACTTATGGGTACAAAAAGAACAAATCTAATCTTTCCACATCACATCCCTTAAACCGCTTGAAGGCAGTTCTCATTTCCTTTTGTCTTCACAACCACAGTTTCTTTAAGCTAGAGACTATAATGGTATAGTCTCTAGTCCTCCCATGATCCTAGCCATAGTTTTCTACCTCTACTCTCATTTATTGATATATTTACTAAAATGAGGTGCTCAAAACTAACTCAACACAACTGTACTCTTGACTGACAGAACATAGCAGGACTACTACATTTCTTTTCTGGACACAATGTTTCTAATGCCTAACATGGCATAGAGATCATCCTGTGTGTTAAAGATTGTATCAGCTGAGGGAAACTCTAGGAAACTCTCTAAAGCTGGAAAAGCTCCAGGTGTAGTTCTGACAATAAACTATCTGCTTTTCCAAGTAGCATTTTGGCTAAGTAGAAAGAAATTTGTTTGCAGTAAGCTGAACATTTGGCAATAAATTCATTGTCCATGTCAACTCATGCAATCAAGACAAATATAAAATGTTCCTAGTTCTTGAGCAATCCTTTCTACTTCTTCAGTGATGGTGACAGAATGAAAAGCCAAAGGCACTAAGACTCACTCAGTTTTAGATACATGTAAACATCATTCTGTTGGTATTGTAAATGTAGTCCAAAGACCAATGGATATACAGCTCAGGGAACTGAACCAATCTTGACCTTCTTGAATAAATTAAAACAGAAAAGAAAAGGAAGTGATGGATAAATGGAAAAATGACTCACAAGGCATCCAGAGAGAAGAAAATGAACTTGATGGAGTTGGTTTTATTGTATTCGAAAGCAACAATAAACATTATTTCATTGTACATTTGGTCATCTCCAATTTCAGTATTTAAAATAAACATTTCTAAAAACAGCCCCTATGAAAACCATTATTGATTGTGTGCCATTTATTATATAAGCAGGAAGAAAAGTTCTAAAATGAATTCAGTAGTACCTTCCAAATTATATCTACATAAACTTTAAATTATTTTATTGTAAAGACAAATTCAAGAAAGGACAACAAAATATGGAAAATATCACTTGGGTAAGAGATGAGAAGGGACTAAAAGTTGCTACTCTACACAGAAAATCTACACCTCTATATCATTAATACATTCTTTAAAAAACATTAGAAAGTTCTACACATAACAATTATAAAATATCCTAAAAACTAAAAGTCATTGTACTTAGATGGACAGATAACTACTAGATATTGGGAGTGATACTTCAGCAGAAGTCTATGTCTGACCATTGACTTGTTAAAGCAAAAAACAAAATCAATACCAAACTACAAAACAACAAAAACATAGAAGTTATGGTGTACAGTTGAGGTGACTCAATCCTATGTTATTTAAACAAACTATTGGTAAGCCAAAAAAATTGGAAATAGATAAAAGAATAGACATGTGCATAACTTTCACATTTCCTAAGGAAGTTTAATTAATAGAAATCAGTTTCCATAATGAAGATATAAAAAGAGCCTAGAAATAATCTCAACTAGAAAACATTTTATCTTTTCTGGGAGAAATGATATAGCAGCCAAGAACAGTTTAGTATATAAATTCATGTCAAAAACATTTTAGATTAGGATGCCAGAAGATTATAAGGAATATTACTTCATAAATGTGAGAATTAGTAAAGGAAAAAAGAAGTTTTTAAAAATATGGCAAAAGACTCAAGTAAGCAATGTCTATTACAATGCTAGTTAAGATGAAACTGAAGGGGAATCAAGAGAAAAATTGAAAATTTCTGTAAAAATTTTTGTAAGAAGCTTTTGTCACTATGAAAGTGAGACTACCACACTTTTATTTTTTTTAATACTAATAACTTAGTCTTTAATGTACTATATGAGGAAGCAGAAATAGCCCTGAAGAAACAAGAATAAAAAAAAAAAAACTAAACTTGATAAAATATACCCAGAGGAGGTTCATGCTGGTAGTGGCACAATTTTGAAGACATTGAGGGATTCTCACTTTGTCTAAAAGAGGGGCTTCAGAAAAGTTATAAACTTTATTATTTCCAAAATGGTGATTGGAGGAAAGTTATCCACCAGGAACCCAATATACCCTTTCTGTGTTGCTAAATTGAAGTAAATAAAAGACACCAAAAAATGTGTGAAATACCAAATGCTGAAAGGATCATAGCAATTTTTAGTCATTAAGACTTTAGGCTAGGAAGAGATAGACCACCACTTTTATCTTTGCAGAATCTGACCAATGCAGTCAAGTCATCTACACCATTGATTACTGCATAATTCTTGACCATATCTTTTCATAAATTCTCTAGAATGTTCAATCATTGTTTTAATGGCATTTCTCTTGTTCTTTTAATATCTTTAAGATTTCTATTTCATTCTTAAACTTTTGATAAATATTTAATCATCCAAGTGCAAAAAATATAATATTCACATTGAACATCATCTTTCTTGCTAAAGTACTTTACAGTTAATAACAAAATAATCATTTAATGCCCTTAGAAAACTATTAGGACACACTACCCTTCCTGAGAGTTCTCAATGCAACTTTCAGATAATGTTCAAATATCTATATAGTTTTGTTCCTTTGGTGTGGTTTTTATTTCTGTAAATTGCACAGGAAGTTGGTAGCCATAGAGAAATAGTTCATTAAGGATAATTAATATTTAAAATTTTTCTCCCTTATATTTTTAGAGAGCTTTCATCAACACTACATATTCATAGATTTTGAGTTTACTAAAATTCTTAGCTAATATATATAACCTGTGACCTAATAGTTTCAACTTAAACCAGATTCAGCCTGGAGAGTTTCTCATAAAATGTTATCTTTGTCTTGGACACATCCAGTATTTCTATAGGGATACTCAGAATTATGCCTGTTGTAACCCTCTCCAAAGTTGCCCTGGGCCTATCCAAATATATATTAGATCTAGGTCTCCACAGAGATTAATAAAAGGGCTCCAATATGACGATTAGATCTCATAATATACTATAAATCAATCATCACAATGATTTGATGCTACACAAAAAGTAGAAATGTTGTATAATGGATTACTATTGTCAAGATTAAGAGACACCTTCTTTTCTATAATTATGTCCTAGCAAGGTATATAACCTGAGTTTGGCATAACAATAATCCTTTGCACTCACTCTCTGGATGATCTAAGCCACAGGAAAAATTAAAAATTGTTTCATATAATTATTGTATTGCTTTGACTAGCACCACACATTCTCTGAGTTTGGACAAGCAATTGCTATATCCATATTCTGGTCATGAAGCCCTGCTATAAATCAAACTTGTCTCATGATTGCTATTACCCATCATTATCAGGGTTACAGCTCACTGCATAACCACTGGTATGAGATTGAGATTTGCCTCTACTACCTGAGGTTTCCCCATTGGGGGGAGGAAGGGCATATATGTTTATATTCCCTTCTTGTTTGTAAGGCATTTTCCTCACTTTGAAATTAAACTTCTGTTTGATCCCTATCTCTCCTGTCTCTAGCCTACTCTGTTTGGCTCTAGTCATACCTAGGTAAGAAGTTGATTTGGTACAGTTGACACTGTGCTATAAGAAATTATGAACGTGATGAATACTAAGAAGTGTGAAAAATCTACATGATACAGAATAAAGTAAGCAGAACCAAGAAAACAATAAACATAATGATTACAACAATTGAAATGGAAAGTATAACCCACACATAAAAAAAATTAAAAACAAATGTTGAAGAATATTCCAGGAATATAGTAGAATAAAGCAGTGGCTCTCATAAAATCCTACACACACACACACACACACACACACACACACATACAGTAAAATAATACTTCAAAATGAACATTGGGTGGCAAAAATAATTAAAAGCCAGGGTAAAGCACTTGTCTAGCTTAAGAAACTTGGGAGAACATTAGGAAAGACATGCTCTCCTCAAGTGGTAGTCTAGACAGATTGAAATACATATACTTTCAGGCAGATGTATCTAAAGCCAGGGTGGGAAAGTTCCAGTCAGCAGACTATATAAAACTTACAGGATCATTTGATCTGGCCCTGCCAAAACAACCTCAGGCAGCAACAACCTCCCACTGCTTAAGTTCTTTAAATTGATCATTTTATATGCCCCCACACGCAATGATGTTATAAATATCCACATGGCCCTTGAAAGTAAAAGTCTAAAGTAGCAAATAATGAGCCCTGGGTGCAGATCAGCTTAAGCAGAGAGCTTAGGATCAAACAGCTGATGGGGAAGATTTCAGGGTTCTCCACTGGTGTTGAAAATGATGCTCAGAGTGTGCTGATGAAATACAGTCCCAGGCTGTGATTGCACATGAGGAGGAACTAGGATACCAATAAATGTGATGACAGAGGGAGGCTGGCTGTCAACACTTAGATGAAAGCAGAATCCCTGGTTTGGGTTCCATGGTGGAACAGTGAACTAAAATTTTAAGCCGCAGGAGGGACCTCAGGGAGTAAGAGTGTTTGCTGGGGACTCTGACTGTCGCTTAGGAGATGAGTGCTTAAGGTCACATCCTTAGATAGTGGTCAAAAAGCAATAGCATGAAAAATCTTAAATCTGAGACATTATGTTCATACACAGGACTAGAACCTAACTCAAATACAAAGTTAAAAGCCAAGAAATGTCAACCCCACCAAAAAAAAAAAAAAAAAAATGAGTAAGCAAAAAGAAAAAAAAAACTTTACTATCAAAAGTTACTATACTGTTAGAGAAGCTCTGGATTGAAACACAGAAGAAGACAGTGAAGAAATAGCTATTTCTTCTTCAAAGAATAATGCAAAATGGTAACAAAACCAAAAACAGTTCTTGGAGGAGTTCAAAGGAGACTTTAAAAATCAAATAAGGAAATTGAGTAAAAAATTGGGGTGGAGAAGTAATGCAAGAAAATAAAAAATGAACTATGAAAAGAAAGTCAACTAATTGGAAAAAAGAGACACAAAAACTTATGCAAGAAAATAACTATCAAAAATTAGAATTGGAAAAAAGGAAAGCTAATGACTTTATAAGACACTTATAAATAATAAAATGAAATCAAAAGGATGAAAAAAATAGAAGAGAAAGTGAAACATCTCATTAGGGGAAAAAAAAACTGACCTGGAGAACAAATAGAAGAAAAACAACATAAGAATTATTGAACTACTTAAAACTACTTATTTTTTTAAGAGTTTATACACAATACTTCAAAAATTAAGAAAATTTTGTCTTAAGTTTTAGAACTACAAGATAAAATTGAATTTGAAAAGATCCAATAAGCACCATTTTAAAAAGATGCCAAGATGAAAACTAACTACTATTATAGCTACTAAATCTTAAAGCTCCCAGGTCAAGGAGAAAACACTATAAGCAACTAGAAAGAAACAATTTAAATACTGTGGAGCTACAATTAGGATAATACAAGATTTAGCAACAAAAAGAACATGATTATTATATATCAAAGAATAAAGGAGCAAGGTTTGTAACAAAGAATTGATCACTCAGCAAAGTTGAATGTAATCCTGAGTGGATAAAAAAGATGTTTAATCAATTAAAGAACTTTCAGGTAATTGTAAAGAAAAGACCAGGACTGAACAGAAAATTTAATGTATAAGAATTAGGAGAAATATAAGAAGATAAGCATTAAATACCAATTATAAGGTCAAACTATTTACTTCTTATATGAAAAAATGTTACCTGTAACTCTTAAAAATGTTATCATTACTTATATAGATAGAAGGCTTGAGGTTGAGTTGAATATGATGAAATAATGCTAAAAGTTAAAATTGAGTAGGGAGAGGTAAAGTGGAGCAATTATTTCATACAAATGAAATAGTAATGGAATAGCTGTTACAATAGAGACAGAAGGAGGTAAAGGATTGGTAGTGGCCAGGACCTTAATCTCATCAGAACTGAATTCAAATGGAATAATAGATATAGATAAACATATAGAACATAGAGATAGATATAGATATGCATAAAAATCTTCTTAACTTACAAAAAAATGGGTGAAGGGATAAGATAATAGGGAGAGACTTTTAGAAGGGTATCTAGATCAAGACAAGGGAGGGTAGGAGAGAAGTAGGTAGGAATTCTTAGAAAGAGCACAGATTGGGAAGGAAGCTGTTAGAAGGGAATTAAATATTTGAGGAGATATAAGAGAAAAAGAGAGGGAGAAAAAAATAAACAGTGAGGAAAGATAAATGGAAAGACATGCACAAATGATACTTATAACTTTAAAGGTGAATGCAATGAATTCACTCATAAAATGGAAATGGATAACAAAAAGGAAAAACCAGAATCCAGTAATATGTTATTGGACAATAAGACATGTACAATATAAAACATATTTAAAAGTTGAGATACACATAGAATAAAAATAAGACTGATTTTTTAAAAGGGTAGCCATCATGATCTCAAAGTTAAAACTAAAATAGATCTAATTAAAAAAGATAAACAGGGAAATTGCATTATGGTAAGATTTCCCAGAGATGATGAAATAATGTCAATACTGATTTATATGCAGCAAATGCTATTGCATTTAAATTTTAAAGGAAAAGCTAAATGAATTATGGGTGCAAATAGATAGCAAAACAGTGGGGGGACTTCAACCTTCGGCTCCCAGGAATATATAAACCTAGTAAAATAAATAAATAAAAAAGTTAAAAAGTTGAATATGATCTTAAATATGCTACACATGATTAATAAATATTAGGAAGCAGAGAATTGAATGAAATATTCCTTTCTTTCAGTGACACATGGTACTTTTTCAAAATACTGACCATATAAGGGCATAAAAACTTTAAATTAAATTCAGAAAAGCGGGAACATTAAAATGATTCCTTTTATATCATAATGCAATACAATTATATTTAATAAGGAACTATGAAAATATGGATTAAAATTAATTGGAGACTAAACAACCCAAGAGAATGACAACAATGAGAAACACACCATAACTACTGGGATACAGCAAAAGCAGTAATCAAAGTTACATTTTTTTAAATTAAACCTTTATGTTTTCAAAACATATGCATGTATAATTTTTCAACATTAACCCTTGCAAAAACTTGTACTCCAATTTCCCTTTCCTTCCTCCACCTTCTTCCCTAGATGGCAAGTAATCCAATGTATGTTAAACATGCTAAAAATATATGTTAAATCCAATATATGCATACATATTTATACAATTATCTTGCTGCACAAGAAAAACCAGATCAAAAAGGGAAAAAAATGAGAAAGAAAATAAAATGCAAGCAAACAACAACAAAAAAAGTAAAAAGCCTATGTTGTGATCTACCCTCCATTCCCACAATCCTCTTTCTGGGTATAGATGGCTCTCTTCATCACAAGATCTTTGGAACTGGTTTGAATCATCTCATTGCTGAAGAAAGCCATGTCCACCAGAATTGATCATTATATAATCTTGTTGTTGTCATGTATAATGATCTCCTAGTTCTGCTCATTTCATTTAGCATCAGTTCATATAAGTCTATCCAGACCTCTCTGAAATCATCCAGTTGATCATTTCTTACAGAACAATAATATTCCATAGCATTCATATACCATAACTTATTCAGCCATTCTCCAATTGATGGGCATCCATTCAGTTTCCAGTTTCTGGCCACTACAAAGAGGGCTGCCACAAACATTCTTGCACATACAGGTCCCTTTCCTTTCTTATTTTTTTTTTATTTTAATAGCTTTTTATTTACAAGTTATATGCATGGGTAATTTTACAGCATTGATAATTGCCAAACCTTTTTGATAAGTTTGATAAGTTATCAAACTGTGCATACCCTTTGATCCAGCAAAGAGATCATAAAGAAGGGAAAGGGACCTGTATGTGCATGAATGTTTGTGGCAGCCCTCTTTGTAGTGCCCAGAAACTGGAAACTGAGTGGATGCCCATCAATTGGAGAATGGCTGAATAAATTGTGGTATATGAATGTTATGGAATATTATTGTTCTGTAAGAAACGACCAACAGGATAATTTCAGAAAGGCCTGGAGAGACTTACACGAACTGATGCTGAGTGAAACGAGCAGGGCCAAGAGATCATTATATACTTCAACAACAATACTGTATGATGACCAATTCTGATGGACCTGGCCATCCTCAGCAAAAAGATGAACCAAATCAGTTCTAATGGAGCAGTTATGAACTGAACCAGCTACGCCCAGCTTAAGAACTCTGGGAGATGACTAAGAACCATTACATTGAATTACCAATCCCTATATTTTTGCCCGCCTGCATTTTGGATTTCCTTCACAGGCTAAGTCTACAATATTTCAGAGTCCGATTCTTTTTGTACAGCAAAATAACAGTTTGGTCATGTATACTTATTGTATGTCTAATTTATATTTTAATATATTTAACATCTACTGATCATCCTGCTTTCTGGGGGAGGGGAAGGGGAAGGAGGGGAAAAATTGGAACAAAAGGTTTTGCAATTGCCAATGCTATAAAGTTATGCATATATATAACCTGTAAATAAAAGGCTATTAAATAAAAAAATTAATTAATTAATTTAAAAAAAAAAAAGACTTTTTGAGCATAATTCCAAATCGCTCTCTAGAATGGCTGGATGTATTCACAATTCCACCAACAATGTATCAGTGTCCCAGTTTTCCCACAATCCATCCAACATTAGTCATTGTTTTCTCCTGTCATCTTGGTCAATCTGAGAGGTATGTAGTGGTATCTCAGAGTTATCTTAATTTGCATTTCTCTCATCAATAGTGATTTAGAGTAACTTTTCATATGACTAGAAATAGTTTTAATTTCTTCAACTAAAAACTGTCTTTTCATATCCTTTAACCATTTATCAGTTGGAGAATGGCTTGAATTCTTATAAATTTAAGTCAATTATCTGTCTTAAAAACATAATTGGCAAAATAGGAAAAAGAGCCACAAAAATTCACAGAAGAAAAAAAACTTTAAAAATTAGAATTGTCTAAATGGAAAAGGAGGAACAAAAAGTCACTGAAGAAAATAATTCCTTAATAATTTGAATTAAGTAAATGGAAGGTAATGACTTTGTGAGAAATCAAGAAACAATGAAACAAAACAAAAAGAATGAATAAAAAGTTAGGACAATGTAAAATATCTCTTTATAAAAACAATTGACCTGGAAAACTGATCCAGGAGAGATAATTTAAAATTGGTTGAATTTATTGAAATACTTGAGACCCATAATCAACAAAAGAGCCCAGACACCATCTTTTAAGAAATTATCAATGAAAACTGCCTTGATACTCTAGAACTAGAGGATAAAATAGAAATTGATAAGAATCTATCTTCTGAAAGAGATCCCAAAATGAAGACTCCCAGGAATACTATAGCCAAATTCTAGAACTTCTAGATTAAGAAGAAAATATTATAAACAGCCAGAAAGAAACAATTCAGTATTTTGGAGCCATAGTCAGGATAACACAAGATTTAGCAGCTTCTACATCAAAGTATTAGAGGGTTTGGAATGCGATATTCTGAAGAGAAAAGAAGCTAGGATTACAATCCAGAATCACCTATCTAGCAAAACTGGATAGAATTCTCCAAGGAGGAAAAAAAAGTGACATTCCATGAAATAGATGACTTTTAAGCATTCTTGATGAAAAGACCCAAGATGAATAGAAAATGTGACTTTCAAATACAAAACTAAAAAGAAGCATAAAAAAGGGGGGGGAAAAGGAAAATCATAAGGAATTTAATAAGCTTAAACTGTTTGAATTTCTATATGAGAAGATCAGAGGGCAATTAGAAAAAGCATAGACACCCAAATAATATATTATTTATATATACATATACATATATTTATATATATGGAAAGAGAGACAGAGACAGAGAGAGAAGGAGAGAGAGGCAGAGGTGTGAATTGAATGTTAAGGAATGATAGATAAAAAATAAAATTAAGTGGTGAGACAGGAATGTAATGGGAAAAGGGGAACAAAAAAGGGGAAATTCTATAAATTAGAATTGGCTAAATTATCTCACATAAAAAAGGCAAGAAAAAGCTTTTCCAGTGGAAGGGGAGTGGATGAGAAAGGAGGAATGAGTGAACTTTATTCTCATCAGAATTAGTTCAAAGAGGGAATAATATATCCACTCAATTGAGCATAGAAATCTATAGTAAAATAGGAGGAGAAAGGAATAATAGATTATGATAAAAGGGAGAATGGATTGGGGGGAAGGTGTAGTCAGAAGCAAAATCCTTTTAAGGAGGGACAGGGTGAAAGGAGAAAGAAAACAGAATAAACAGGATTAGCAATAGGATAGAGGGAAATACACTTAGCTATAGTAACTGTGAAAAAAAATTGAAGCAAGTTTTTCTGATAAAGGCCTCATTTTTCTAACATATAAAGAACTGAATCAAATTTATAAGAATATGAATAGTTTCATAATTGATAAATGGTCAAAGTATATGATGCAGTTTTTAATGAAGAAATCAAAATTATATATATAGATAGATAGATAGATAGATAGATACATATATAATCATTTGATTAGAGAAATGCAAATTTAAACAACTCACTCCTATTGAATTTGCTAAAATGATAGATGGGTATAATTATAAATATTGGAGGGGATGTGGCAAAAGTGGGACACTAATACACTATTGATGGAATTGTGAATTGTTTCAACGATTTTGGAGAACAATCTAAAATTATGCCAAAAGAATTATAAAATTATGATTACCCTTTTACTGATCAATGGAGCTATTTGGACTATTTCCCAAGGTGATCACTGGAAAAGTAAAAGAAACTATATGTTGTAAAATATTTATAGCAGCTCTCTTTATGGTAGTAAAAAATAAAAGTCCATTAATTAAGGAAGGTTCAAATAAGTTGTAGTATATGATTGTGACAGAATACCACTGTGCTATAAGAAATTATGAGCAAGTTAGTTTTAGAAAAACATGGAAAAACTTTCATGAAATGGTGAACAGTGAAATAAACAGAAGAAATAAAAGAACATTGTACTAGAGGGGAAAATAAAATACTATTAAGAATGTTTTTAAAATATTTGTTACATATGATTGTTCTCAGGCTGATAGAAAGAGGGGAAAGAATACTGGGAAAACTGTGACAATATAAAGATAAAAATATTAATATTTATTTTAAAATAGAGAGATTTATC
Source organism: Sarcophilus harrisii (assembly GCF_902635505.1). NCBI lineage: Eukaryota > Metazoa > Chordata > Mammalia > Dasyuromorphia > Dasyuridae > Sarcophilus > Sarcophilus harrisii. The sequence goes on along the minus strand of NC_045429.1, from coordinate 170,142,742 downwards.
AGTGGAACATGGTAGGTACACAATATACCAGCAGCAAAAGAACATAGATAGCCCATTGTTTAACAAATCCAGACACAAGCTACTTGGGTAAAGACTCACTATATAACAAAAATCATTGGGGGAAAAAAAAACAGTCTATCAGAATCTAGCTTTAGACAATACCTCATACTATATTTAAGAATAAACTACAAATTAATACATGATGTAGATATGTTTTTTCTCTTTTTAATTTATTATACTCAAAACAAAATAAGAAAATAAGCAGAATAGAAAAAAGCAAAAAGCAAAAAGGAAAATTTTTAAAAATTCAAAACAAAACAGTTCATTGTCATGTACTCATCATCAGGGAGAATTCAAAATATATGCCAATAAATTTCCTTTCTAAGAAAGTATATATAATAATAAAAGAAATTATATTCATGAGTGTCCATTTTTTCTTTATTTCCTTGGAAGTTGTTCTTTTATTCTCTGCTGTGCACATTTTTTACTTTATTCTTTTTTTCCCTTTTCATCCTCCTACCTCCCCCAGCAGATGATAGTTAAGCACAGATATATATATATATATATAGAGAGAGAGAGAGAGAGAGAGATACATAGAGACATATATACATCTCTATACACATATACATACAGGTCTATACACATATACATATATCTATGTACACACATGCATACAGCTACATGCATACATATCTACATATATTTAGATACATATACATGCGCAAAGGCACACACTCATGCATTTAGCTATATGTAAACATGCATCTAAAACAATGTCAATATGGTTGATATATAATATAGATTTCTCTCTTGATTGAATCTTTAAGTTTGACTTTGTCTAAACTAGCTCTACTTTTTTTTCTAATTCTATTTCTAATCCTTATTATAATGTTTGTATATATCTCTTCTTTCCTATCCCTGCTAACTCTTACTTTAATTCTGCTGCTTAACTCCTGCTAATACTCATCCTCTCCTCACCTATGGATTCTCTTCCTTGTCTTCTTCTCCTTTGCTTATAATTTGCTTCCCCCTTTCCCCTTATCATTTTATAGATTTTGGAAGGGGCTATACCTTTCATGGTATATATGTTAGTGTTGCCTATTTAACTCATTCTCGATGTGAGTAGATTTTCAGAACTACTAGCCCTCTTCCCCCTTTCTAATGCCTGTGTGTCTATTCTTCCTCTGCACCTCATTTGTATAACAATTATTATTTTTTACCTTTTACTATAAAGTTTTGCTTTTTAGAGTCAGATAATATTAAACTCTGCCCCAGTCTTTCAAGTTACCCAATAAGGCATACATTTCCATGAAAATATATATACAATTTGTCCATGTTAAGTTCCTTAAAATTAATCTTTGATATCAGCTCTCATAAGTTAAATTTTCTATTGAAAGAAATTCCTAAAAATCTGCAAGTTCATTTGGATGTCCATTTTTTTTCATTCAATATTATGTATAATTTTATTGGATATGATATTTTTTTACCTCAAGCCTAGTTTTTTTTTTATTGTTTGATTCCAGGACTTGTAGTCTTTTATTGTGGCTGCTAAGAAGCTCTTGTACGATTTTAATTGTAGCTCCAGTATATTTGAATTGCTTTTTTCTTGATTTTTTGCAAAATTTTTCTCTTTGATCTTTGATGGGGATTTCAAAATTTGGCAAGACAATGAATGGATTTTTTCTATTTCTACTTTTCCTCCTATTCCATCATTCCAGGACAATTTTCCTGAATTATTTCTTGCATTATTGTATCAAAATTATTTTTTTTTTTTGGTCATAGCTTTTAGGTAGTCCAAATTCTGTTATTTTCTCTTCTTGATCAATTGTCCAGATCTGTTGTTTTTCTTATAAGCTGTTTCATATTCTGCTCTATTTTTTTTCATTCTTTGTTTTCCCTGAGGAGCATATTTGTACTGCACCATCTTCCCAAAATTCTTTCCACATGATATAGAAGTGAAAGTTCCTATTACAAACAAATTATAAAAGCAAGGAAAAAATTAACTTTCATATCTATGATTAGGGAGTAAATTCATCACCAAAGAAGGAGGAACACAATAAATAATAAATAAATAAAATTATTTAAGAGAAATAATTATTTTTCTTATATTAATGCTCAATTATTGAGGAAGTAGAAACAAGATGTCAGAGTAAAGGCAGATACTCATCTGAGTTTTTCCTAAAAACCCTCCACAGAAACCACAAATAGATAGAGCAAAATAATTTTCTAGCATATAATTTTTATGTGCTAGAATAATAATAATTTCAGGACATCTTGAAAGATCATCTGGAAAGCTCCATCTCACCAGGGTGAGAGTGGAGCACAGTCCATGACAGCACAACTCTGACCCCAGCAAATCAGGAACAGGCCTCATGTCCACTGAAGTGGCAGCAGTGGTTGTATCCAGACTTCGCAGCTCACAGACACCAAAGATAACTTAGAAGGTTAGCAGGAAATGTTTGTTGTCTCTAGATGAGTTGAAAACAGTTCCAGTCTGCTCCAGTAAAGCTCCAGCAAACCAGGAGTAGGCCTTGGAAGCCACAGAATTAGCAGCAGCAGTAGCAGCTTCTGGAATTCTTAGGTCACAAATGGTAAAGGAGTAAAACAAATGATCTGAAAGAAATTACAGTAATGTCTTTACTAGTACTAAGGCAGAACTTGCTTTGCTTTACCCACACTTAGATTGGTATTGCAGTCCTAGGTGAGGAATCCCAAGACAAGAAGGAGTGCTAGTACACCAGAGCTTGCAGCTAAAGTAAAGAGGAGACTTTCCTCAGAGTTTTAGAAAAGAGTGCTTGTGGTCTCTCACATATAAGAGCTAATCAGGAAAGTAAGAAATACCTCTCTTTAGATCATTTGACCTTGGAGGAAATGAAAATTTACAGGTCTTGAGAGTGATCATTGAAAACAGCTGCATAAAACCTCTGAAGTTTGGAACAGTGCACCCTCTACCCTGAAAGCAGAGTCCTACTTTAACAAAGAGTTGGAAAAATGATCAAACAATAGAAAAATATTCTGACCATAGAGCATTACTATGGTTACAAGGAAGATCAAAACATACAGTCAGAAAAAGACAACAAAGTAAAAGTTCCTGCATCCAAAGCTTCCAAGAAAAATACAAATTGGTCCAGACAATGGAAGAGTTCAAAAAGGCTTTTAAAAATCAAGTAAGAGAGGTAGAATAAATAATGGGAAGAAAAATGAAAGTGATGCAAAAAAACCATGAAAAACAAGTCAACAGCTTGGCAAAAGAGACCAAAAACACCTGAAGAAAAAAAAAAAAACACTTTAAAAAATAGACTAAGCCAAATGATAAACTACAAAAAAGCAATGAAGAAAAAATTGTCTTAAAAAGCAGAAATGGCCAAATCGAACAAAAATCTACTGAAGAAAAAAACTTCTTTAAAAGTAGAATTAACCAAATGGAAAAGGAGATACAAAAGTTCATTAAAGAAAATAATTCCTTAAAAATTAGAATCAAGCAAATGAAAGCTAATGACTTTGTGAAAAATCAAGAAACAATAAAACAAAACCAAAATAATGGGGGCGGGGGAAAATAAGACAATATGAAATATCTCTTTATAAAAATAACTACTCTGGAAAATAGATTCAGGAGAGATAATTTTTTAAGTGATTGGACTAAGAGCCATAATTTTTTTTAAAAAAAAAAGAACCTACCCATTTTTTTTCAAAAAATTGTTAAGGAAAACTCCTTTGATATTCTGGATACAGGGGATAAAATAGAAATTGAAAGAATCCACTGATTACTTCCTGAAAGAGGTCCCAAACTCAAAACCCCCAGCAATAAATAACACTAGTGGCCAAATTCCAGAGTTCCCAAGTCAAGGAGAAAATATTTCAAGCAGCCAGAAAAAAATAATTCAAGTACATTGGAGTCACTGTCAGGATAATACAAGATTCTAATTAAAGAATTTGAAGACTTGGAATATGATATCCTGGAGGGCAGAGAAGGTACAACCCAGAATCATCTACCCAGCAAAACAGAATATAATCCTTCAGAGGAAATAATAGATATTCAATGAAATGGAGGATTTGCAAGCATTTTTGATAAAAAGACCAGTAAATTTGACTGAATAGAAAATTTGACTTTCAAATACAAGGCTCTAGAGAGGCATAAAAAGCCAAACAGTAAAGGGTAATCATAAACTTAATGAGGTTGGACTGTTTGTATTTCTACATAGGAAAATGATAGTTGTAACTCAGAAGAACTCTCATAATTAGGTTAGTTAGAAAGAGTATATATAGACAGTGTCCAGACCTGCTCACTAGAGGATTTTAGGACCATCTGAAATCATGATCATGAGTAAGGAATGAAGGAGTGAAACTCTTGAAGATGGATAGAACAGGAATTTGTTTATTCAAAATTCTCTCAGCCTTATATGCCCTAATACCTTAACATAACTAGCACAGTACACATGCACTAGCTATATAATGTGCATGTATGACTACATAAACAACTTGCTATTGTGTGCAGATGTCTCTTTCCACTTTAGTAAAACTCTGCTTTAATTATAATACAGGTTGTTTTGCCCCCTGACTTCTCAGGAAGGACGAAACTCCCACAGGGGTGATGGGGAGCCAAACCAGACACATCAGCAGGTTCTCTTGCTGGGCTGTAGGCTTTATTCTTCACCCAGAGTTCCCCCACAAACAACAGAGGGCATGGCTATTAGTTGAATGTGAGGGGATGACATCTTAAAGGCAAATAAATAAGGGGAGAGAGAAATAAACCTTGACTGGGCTCAGAGAGGAGCACTCTGGGAGGAAGCCCACAAGCCCTCTCTCTGAGGCAAGAGAGATTCATTTTCATCTTCCACCTTGGTGCTGGCTGGAGGCTGAAGAAAGCAGAGGCAGGAGCAAAGGGCAAAGCTGCAAGAACTCTTAGAACCAAGCAGAAAGATAGGCCTCTAAGAAAACCAACCCAGGCTATTTTGAAGGAAACAATAAAAGACCTGAACTTTTATCAGCTGGCTGCGATTTTGGGTGATTATTTACTTGTAACTGAAACTAAAGCTGCCTCCAGAAAACCTCCCCGAGAAACCCTCTCTCCCAGAGAGAACCAACTATTATTATTTTAAAGAAGAAGAAAACACAACAAGAAAGGGAAAAGGAAAGGTAGAATGGGGTGAATTATAATACTTGGAGGAGGTAAGAAGGAGTTTTTATAGTGTAGGGGAAGAAAGGGGAAATAAACAGGAGTGAGTGAACATAAGTCTCATCTGAATTGGCTCGAAGGGGGAATAATATACAATTTTTACCCTACATACACACATATTTTTATGTATAAATAAATAACATACATATTTTACCCTACAGGACAGTGGAGGAGAAGAGAATAAGGGAATGGGATGATACAAGGAAGGGTAGATTGGGGGAGGGATGGTCAGAAGCAAAACAGTTTTGAGGAGGAACAGGGTAAAAGAAGAGAGAGAATAGAATAAATAAGGAAAATATAGTTATCAAGAGTAATTGTGAAAAAAATTGAAGCAATTTTCTCTGATAAAGGCCTCATTTTTAAACATATAGAGAATTGAGTCAAATTTATAAAAATAAAAGTCATTCCCCAATTTTTAATGTTTAAAAAAATAGAAGAAATAATTTTAGCTATCTATAGCCATATGAAAAAATGCTCTAAATCATTGTCAATGAAGAAATGCAAATTAAAACAAGTTTAAAATATTATTATATAACTAACTATTAGATCGGCTAATAGCACAGAAAATGAAAAAAAAAAAAAAAGCAAATCTTGGAGGGAATGTGGAAAAAATGAGACATTAATGCACCACTGATGGAGTTGTATATTGATTCAATCATTCTGAAAAGCAATTTGTAAGTAAACCCAATGAGCTATATGACTTTATACCTTTTGACCTAGTAATATCACTATTGGGTTTATGTTCCAAAATAGATAAATAAAAAGGGAAAGAATTTATATATACAAAAATATGTTTATAGCAGCTCTATCCTGGGGACAAGGAATTAGAAATTGAGGGGTTGCACATCAATTGGGGAATGGCTGAATAAATTGTCGCATATGATTATGATGGAATACTATTGTGCTAGAAGAAGTAATGAGAAGGATGCTCTCAGAAAAACTTGGAAAGACTTTTATGAGCTGATAAAAATGAAATGTACTGTGTGCAAAGTAACAGAAATATTGTAAGATAATTAGCTATGAATAACATATTCTCAGCAATACAATGAGACATGACAGCTCCAAAGGACTTATTATGAAAAATGCTATTCATACCCAGAGAAGGAACTGATGTTATCAGAATGCAATTTGAAGCATACTTTGTTTTATTTTTACTTTATTTTTCTTGATGGTTTTTTTTGTCTGTTTGATCTCACAACATAACTGTTATGGAAATGTTTTGCATGACAACATATGTTTAATCTATGTTGAATTGCTTCATTTTCAACAAAAGGAGTGGATGGGAGGAAAAGAGAATCTGGAATGCAAAAGTTTTAAAAAACAATTTTTAATTGTTTTTTTTTTTTCATGCAACTGGGGGGAAATAAAATACTAAAACTTTTTAACCTTACAAGAATTTAATGTAAGGAATTCTGTCCCCTTGTGTTCAACTCTGGGTTGGGTTGGGATAGATCCTTTGCCTAGATTGCCTGAAGCTGTGTGTGGTCTAAGAGTGAGAGTGATCAATTATATCCTCCAATCTCTTATCAAAATGAATCCATCTCTCACTATAACGTTCATTCTTCTCATTAATTGTTACCTAATCAGAGCTAATTGCCACTCTCAGGAGCATTCACTTTTTCAAAGGCATATAAGCATTGAGTGGATTAAATGAGGAGTCTAGGGCATTCAAGAGTGCCACTAACCCCTCTAATTAATTCTGAGCTAGCAAGATTTATAAAATGATGAATTACTCAAAATTTTATCTCTTTAACTTTTATATGTCACATATTATATGAAATTTAAAAGCTTCTATATAAATAAATCTAATGAATATAAGATTAGAAGGGAAATAGTTAATTTTAGGCAAAAGGAGGGAATCTGCAGCAAATTTCTCTGATAAAGGTCTCATTTGCAAAATATACAAGAAAGAAATTCAAATTTGTAAGACTATAATAAATTCCCTAATTAATAAATAGACAAAGCATATGAATTGGTAGTTCTTAAATGAAAAAATCCAAGCTATCTACAGCCATTTAAATAAATGTTCCAAATCACTAATATTTAAAAGAACTACAAATTAAAAGAATTCCAAGATTCCATCCATGATAATGACAAAACTGTCCTCCAGAAAGAAAACCGTTAATTTTTTTTGGGGGGGAGGGTTCAGGAAAAATAAGAATACTAATTAATATTGCTAGTAGAATCATTCTGGAAGATAGAATTATGACCAAAAAGTTACAAAACGTTTCATAATCTTTGATACATTAACATCAATACCTGGATCCATAACAGAAAGACAGCAAAGAAAGACATGTACAAAAATATTAATAGAAGCTTTTTGTCAAAATACCAGAAACTAAGGGGAAGCACATTAATTGGAGAATGAATTGATGTACAAATTATCTAATATGAATATAACTGAATAACTTGCATGAACTAATGCAAAGTAAAATAAGCAGAACCAGAAAAGCTTATATACATAAAAATGAACAAGTTTGAAGGACTGAAAAACTGAGATTGACTCAATAATCAACCATGATTCCAGAGGACTGATGATGAAAAATACCATAGACTTCCTGAAAAAGAGGTGATGAATTAAATATGCAGACTAAGACATAAAAATTTTGTCTTGATTAACTATGAATAATAGTTTCAAAAGTATCGTTTTCTTTTTTTCCTTTCTCAGGGAGAAGGAAGGGAAAGAAAATAAATATCCAGTCAAGACATTTTCTACACAGTATATTTATATGTCTCTATGTTGTCTCCCCTATTAGGATGTAACATTGTAGACAAAACTTTTTTGTTTTCAATTTTGTCTTTGCATCCCCAATTCAAAGATTTACAATGACTTGCAAATAGTAAGCACTTACTAAATACTTTAATTGATTGATTTAATCAATGGGAATATCAACCTATCAAGAACATGTAATCAAAGTTCTACACAATGGACCCATCTTTTAACCCTAATTAGTTACTCAGATCTTTTCCTGGTCACCCCTCTACACATGTAAATATTCTCCCTTCACTGCAGTACATTTTAATGTCAGAACATTGAAAGACAGAAAGGGAGAGAGACAAAGATTAGGTGACTTTTACTTGCCTTTACCTGAGATGAGACTTCTTAGCATTTTCCTAAATCAAACAATAATGTTTTGGTTTAGGATTGTTGAAAATGAGGAGATTTCAGTAAGAAACAAGTATTTACTGACCTGGGGAACAATGATGAAAAATGTAATTAATTAGTTTAAACACCTGAATGCAACCATAATATAAACATCAAGTTTTAGGCCACCATTTCTCTAACTATACTGCACATGATATGAAAACATTCTGGGAGAAAATATTGATGCTGACTATTTCTCCCTCTCAAATTTTAAACATGAAATTTTGTATGTGTTCAAAACATTTATCATCTATGGCAACTTTTCTGATATGAACACAATATTCCCTCTGATCAGGGATGTTCATCTCTGCCTAAAACATCTTCCCTTCTTTCACACTATCACCAGAAGGAATGAGAAACTGTGGAGGAGATTATTTAGCATGTGGAAAGTTTGAGAGATGAAAAGGAGGAAGTAAAAGAGTTGAGTCTGGAAATGGGGGACAGAGGAGCTGGAAAACAGGAGCCAGGGAGGGTAACAGAGGATACTAGTATGCTGCTGTTTCTTTCTTTTTTTTAGGATCACCTGCTTCAGACCCTATTCCCTCCACTTAACTTTTTTCAGTCTCCCTTAAACATTCCTTGTGCTAATATTTCATCATTTTAAGTAAGACTCTTTAGACTCAACAAACTTCAAATTCCAGAGAGTTTTGCTACTAAATATCAGTTTCTATAGTCCAGGTTTAAGATAGATGGATTTAGAAGATACGTTACATGAAAATACTAGCTAGCATTTATATAGGACTTTAAAGTTTGCAAGGCAGGGTGTGTTTGTGGGTATGTATGTATGTGTGTGTGTGTGTGTGTGTGTATACAATATATATGTGTATATATATATATAGTATATATACAATATATATGTAAATTTTCATTTGATCCTCACAACAACCTTGTAAGGTATAATTATTAATGCCCATTTTACAAATAAAGAACCTGAAGCTGACAGCACTTAAATGACTTGTCCAGGATACACAACAAGTAAGCATTAAGGAAGGATTTGAAATCAAGTCTTCTTGACTTAAATAATTCAGCACTCTGTACTACCCAGCTGTCCTTAATCAGATTAAAATCATTTTCCTCTACTTTTCCTCTGTTTTATTACTCTATTTCCCCAATCTTCTTATCTTACAGCCATTCCCTACTCCCCTAGAGTTTCACTTCATGATTTATAGACCAAATCAATGTATTTTAAGTGCCTGAAGAATGAAGCATTTCCTAAGATTGCTGCTCACAAGTACCCTGCTGGTGTACTATCCACACAACTAGGAAGGCTTAATTAGATTTTAGAAAAGGGTCTTTACCAAATTGGTGTAGTAAGAATAGTTAGTACAAAACATTCTCTTTCCTTCTCCAAGTCCCTTCCCATCTCCTAATTTAGGTGTTCACACACACACACACAGCAGAAATACTATTCCTCTATACACACAAGACTTTGAGGAGTGTATTTAACTACAAAGATAAAGAAGCATATATATAATGAATACATGTAGCAAAAGTGGTCCTTCACAAATTTTGTTATTAGAAGTTCTTTTCTCTTAATATGGAGTCCTCATTAACTTACTACTCAGCTTGGTCCCTTAATTCTTTTCACCTTGAGGAGTTAGGAAAATCACACTCTCTGAATTATATTTTGGATTAATATCTCCCACATTCTTCTGTGTTTGTAAGTGCTTGTCCTTTGTGTGCATGTCTCTCTGATTTAGATTGGATGGGTTGTTTGATATTGTGACAATCTCTCCAGGGACATAGTCAGTAGGAGTGGGAAGAAGGAGAGAGACAGGAAGAAACTTAGTCTTCTTCCAACTGAAAAAATTCCCTCTCAGGGGCTTGGCTCAAACTGGAATTTTCAACTTCAGAATTGGAATCTTCCACATCTGGAATAGACTCTTCTGGACTAAATTCACAGATGGACTGACTTATGTTATTTGAAGACCCAAGAGACATTCCTGTTAGAATCCATATTATACAAAAGAAGAGAACACCACACATTCCTAATACTTTCAACCAATCAAGTTGCTTTTTCTTTGACCCACTCTAAGAGAATCATACCTTATAAAGAGATCATAGGTATAAACCATCTGGTTTATACATTTTAAACTTCATCACAGTTTGTGATTGATTGGGATAAGGGAAGTAATCCTATCCTTCCATTTATTTAAACTTTCCCACGGCTATGCTTTCTGTTTCTGTATCTAGGACTAAATAGTTATCTATTTACTATTTTATAATAAAGTCTGAGATATACTAATGATATGTTTTCATGTCTACTTTTTTTTAATCTTCCTTGAGAGCTTAGATTTTTCTTCCTCTAAATAAATTATCATTTTGTCTATTTACATAAGGTATCTTTTTTGGTAATTAAATTCATATAGCCCTAAACTTATCACATAAAAGGAATTTGGTAGAGTTCCTTCTTTCTCAGTTTCTGAGAATAATTTTTTTTTTGGTATAACATAATGGTTAGAGAACCAGTTTCTTAGCCAGAAATATCTGGGTAAAATCTTGCTTTGACACATATCAATGATATGATTCCAGACAAGTCACTTAATCTCTTTATACTCCCATTTAAATCTCTCAGAAAAAAATGCCAATCTACATTGGTAGAAAGAATTTATGAGGAATTACTTGTACCAAAAACAACATAAAAACAAAAAGAAACAAACAAACAAAACTACACAAGCCTAGTATCGTCCTTATCTATCAATTTTTCTTTTAACATTTTATAACATTCATTTATAAATGGTATTATCTGGAACAGAGATTATTTTCCTTTTGCAGTTCATTTATGATTTGATTATTTTTCCTCTGAAGTTGAGTTGTTTGACATTTATTTTTTATTTTTGTATGTTCCCTTTAAATTCTCAGCTTTGCTAAGAAATAATTGTATATGATAATTTCTAATTGTACCATCTGGACTAGCTCTCTGGAGGATCTTGGTACCAACCTGAGTCCTTGGTCTTAGTAGAGGAGTGATGAGGCAGGAACCAATATGGATGAACAAATATGGAGTGTGCTTATTTCAAGTTCTTTCAGCCTTAAATATCTTAGTACAATTAAACCACAGCATACTGAGCATGTGCTAATTATAAACACCTTGCTATTATTATGTAAATGCCTCTTTACTGCAAGTATCTCTGCTTCAAGTAGAACACAGGTTGTCATGCCCCCTTGACTTCTCAGGAAGGCTGAGGGGAGATGAGACCCGAACCAGACATTGTCAGCAGGTTCCCTCTGGGCTAAAGGATCTTATACCTCACCAAAAGTTCCCCCTCTGTCTTTGACCCTCTATATCTTCTGCTTTCTTTTGTTTGAAATATTGTTCTTTAGTTGAAACAACTAAAATATGGGAGCATGGGAGGTATCACACAAGCAAGTAGTAATATCACACAGGCTAATAGTAATGTAATAAACAATATGAATCAGGATGAGAGCGATCACACAGGCAAATAGTGATGTAACAAACAATATGAATCAAGATGATACTATAAAAGACTTCCCTAAGCCCTAGAAGGAGGATATATAAATAACAATCACATACACCTCTTTCAGCAGCCAAGAAGTAGTCCAAAACTAGTCTATTGTCCATCACTTCATATGTCAGGGAATCCAATGATTCCTGCAGATTTTAAAATCCAGCATCAGTCTCATTAACAATTATTTTTGATATTCATTAGTCATTGCTATACACATAGGGTTAACTGTCAAAATCAATTGCCATACATGTAGGGTTAATTGCCATGCTCTTTCAGAGGCAAAGGCAGTCAGAGATGGAACCACTCCTTGTTTCTTGGATCTTCTTCGTTTCGAGGGTCTTCTCTTTTTCTGTCCTTCTCTGATGGACAAGGTGGATATGCCTTGTTGGCATCCATTGGATTCCTTCCCCATCTGTTGAGATACAAGCAAACCCTCTACCCCAAACAGTTAGTCTGTCTTGTCCCTTCCATTCATCACTCTTCAGATCTCTCCACATCACCTGGTGATTATCTAAACATAATTGGAGCTGCTCACACTGGACACTGCCCTTCTGCCAGATTATGAAACCTGTCTGCCAGAGCCAGTGCATCTTCATCAAAAATCAAAAAATTAATACTATAAAAAATCAAGTTTGGAAGTTCTCTAGGGTTACCTGTGGCTCCCCCTTTCTTTTGTTTTTGGAGGAGCATTTTGATATCTATTTCTCCTCTCTACTATTGCCTGTCCTTGAGGATTAAAGGGTATGCCAGTGGTATGTAAAATCTGAAATGTGTGTGAAATGCTTCCATTATCTGTTTTTATTGCTTGTGGCACATCCATAATTGCAAACGCCTATATAAGGAATTCAGTGACCACTCGGGCTGTCTCTTTTGCTGCTGGTATTGTAAAAGTGAATCCTGAAAAGGTGTCTACCACAACATGGATAAAAGACAGACAACCAAAACATTTATAATGGGTCATATCCATTTGCCAAATTTCACTGGGTCTCAAAGCACGAGGGTTCTTCTCTGGAGGGAGCATAGGAGTGTGGAAAGGAAGGCAAGCTGTACAGGCTTTTATTGTGCTCCTAGCTTCCTCTCTTGTTATTCCAAATTGTAAAGGTAAAGTTCGAGCAACGTTCCTTTTCAATATTTAGGATACAAAGTATATCCTAAGGTACTTAGAGTACAAAAACTTTAAGAACAGAGAAGTTGAACATCTTAAATGACTTTCAAAAATTGATAGGAGATATCCAATGGATGTGTCCAGTGTTATGCTTAACTACCTATCAATTACAAACATTATATGACATTTTAAGGGGAGACAATGCTTTAGACTCACCATGCCAGCTTACAAAAGAAGCTCAAGAGGCTCTGAGAGAGGTTGAACTGGCTTTATCCAATGTGGTTGAAAGAGTCACTCAAAAACCCTTGGAAACATCAGTTTTTACTACAAAAGAGGCACCTACAACAGTCCTTCATCAAGGAGACAGTGTGATTGAATGAGTGACCCTCCAAGCACAACCAGACCAAAGCCTTATTCCTTACCCAATGCATGTGGCTAGAATCTTTATTATTTTTTTAAATTAATGCTTTTTTATTTATAAAACATATGCATGGGTAATTTTTCAACATTGACCCTTGCAAAACCCTTCTGTTCCAAATTATCTCCTTCTTCCTCCTACCCCCTCCCCTAGATGGCAGGTAGTCTAATATATGTTAAATATGCTAAAATATATGTTAAGTCCAATATACATGTGTGTGTATGTATATATATATATATATATATATATATATATATACAGTTATCTTGCTGTTTTTGTACTGTAAGTACCTTAGGATATACTTCGTATCCTAAATATTGAAAAGGAACGTGCCTTTGAATTTTTCCTGGGGCTATATACAATTGGTAGTTCCTTAGTGTTTCTATGGTCTTTTGTAGACATGCTTCTAACATTTGTACCTCAGGTGCAAACCCCAAGATATCATCCATGTAATGTAACATAACTTTTGGAAATGCTTTTCTTACTAGAGTAAAAGTAGCAGCCACATACATTTGACACATGATAGGGCTATTTTTCATTCCCTGTGGCAAAACTGTCCATTCAAATCTTTATAAGGCTCAGCTAAATTAATGCTGGGCACTGAAAAAGCAAATCTTTTCATATCTTCCTTATCCAGAGGGCTAGAATAGAAACAATCCTTAATGTCTATAACCCAAAGAGGCCATTCCTTAGACAACTGAGTAGGAGATGGAAGTCCAGGCTGAAGAATTCTCATAGTTTCCATCTGTTCATTTACTTTTCTCAAATTTATCAACATCTTCCATTTTCCAGATTTCTTTTTTTTTTTTTAATACAGCAAATACAGGGGAATTCCAAGGACTTAGAGAAGGTTATAAGTGTCTGTGGTCAAGTTGCTACTATACTATATCTAATAAGGCCTGAATTTTTTCATCACTTAAGGGCCACTGTTCCACCCATAACAATATATTAGTTTTCCATTGAATAGGAACAGTGCTGTTCCTATTGCTGGCAGGCCTTCAACAGCAGCCCTGCCTAAAAAGCCAAAGTACTCAATTGTAATCCTAACTGTTGTAAGATGTCTCTTCCCCACAGATTGATTGGGATTTTTTTTTACTACAAAAGGAGTAAAAACTTCTGTTTTATCTTCAAATGTTCAATCTACAAAAGGATAGCACTAAGTTCAACTACTATAGATCCTCTTATGCCAGATATATGAGTGTGTCTAATCTTTGGCCAGTGACTGGGCCAGCTGGCACCCCTGTGACTATAATGTGACTATAATCTGCACCCATGTCTACCAACCCTTTCAATGGCATACCATTTGCATAGATAGTGAGCTATGGTGACCATAGATATGGTCAGCTGTAACAGCTACAGTCTAAGATATTCCTGGATTCTCTTGTTGGGAGTCAAAATCTGGGTAAATATCACCAAATTGCATTTCAAGAGTGTGTATCAGGAGGCCTGATGCTACTATTTCTCTTGGGTAATAGATCACACATTATCTACCTATATTAGTGACTGGGATATTAGCTATATATTCCTCAGTTTCCCAAATCAGTGTATGGATGGGCACTGTTTTTTAAGCACTCTCAGAAGGTGAAATGATCAAGCCAACTTGTGTGTGGAGGCAAGGGATCTATAGGCCAGACAGGGACAGGTTTCAACTCTGCAGGAGATATCTCAGTAGTCCCAATGGCATACAACTCTGTTCATCCTAATTGCAATCCTCTTTCCCCATCAAGATGCTTCTCTGCTGATTGATCATGTTGGACTACTGAAATTTTAAAGACTCTCTAGGGGTAACAGCAACTGCCATCATGCCCCAAGTGTTTTTTGCCTGGGTCCCTGGAGCCAAGCTCAACCTCTTGTAATGGGGATATAGGGAGTGCTTCATGGGTGGTGCTGTTGATGTCACTATCCCTCCCACTCTTCCTCCTCCCACTCAGGAAGGTGAAGTTGAGGGAGGAGGGTCAGGAGATGGGGAATACCCTAAGGAAGTATGCTCTAGTGTAGGCAGAAGTGAAACCCAAGCTGTGAAAGTGAGAAGCACCACACCCCTTAAGCTTCTTCACATGGTACTTAACTCCTTTCCCACCCAACTTGCCATATCCTCCAAACCTCCTAGAGCAGTAACAAGCAATATAAATCAATAAAATATTTTAAAAAAAGACTTCCTTAGCTCTGTCCCACATGGCCTCCAGGGCTACATGCACCAACCCTCTGCTTTATTTTCTCCTGACACTTCATTGTTTGGCCACCCCAATTAAAATCTTTACTTGTTTTAAAACTTGTGGGATTCCTTAAAGCCAATTTTGTCCCATTGTATTCAGTTAGTTGTTTTCCCATTACCTTCCACATCTCTGACTCCACATCTCCTCCACAACATCTGAGAACTCAGAGATCTGCTTCTGAGTTACTAACAAACCTTACTTCTCTATTAACCTAACTAAGCATGCTTTATACTTCCCTTGGGAGGGAGGCTCTTTTGTTAGTATATGCCCCATTTTCACTGAAAAATGAAAGTGTCTAGTTTAGTCCTTACTGAATCTTCCCACTTGCCTATTTTTATATTTACCCTATTCCTGGGTCACAGGGACTCCTCCAATGAACTTGCTGACTGTCAATTGAGCTGCTGTGTTCCTTATTTTCTAGAGCCCCATGTTGCTAGGTCCCTACATTGCTAAGGCCCCATGTACCAACTATACTGTCTAGACTAGCTCTCTGGGAGTTCTCGGTACCAGCCTGCGTCCTTGGTCTTGGAAGAGAAGTGATGAGGCAGGCATTCCAGTGGATGGTCAAATATGGAGTCCATTTATTTCAAGTTCTCTCAGCCTTAAATACTTTAATACAATTACATCACAACAATACACTGTGCATGTGCTAACTATAAGAATCTTGCTATTATTACATAAATGCCCTTTTACTGCAAATATCTCTGCTTCAAGTAGAACACCAATTGTCATATCCTCTTGACTTCTCAGGAAGGCTGAAATGCCCCCAAGGTGAGATGAGAGCCAAACCAGACATTATCAATAGGTTCCCTCTGGGTTGAAGGATCTTACATCACACCAAGAGATCCCCCACTGTCTATGGCCCTCCATATCTAATGATTCTCTTTATTTTCTTTATATTGTGGATTCATTTTGTTTATTTAAATTTTCCCCTTTTTATCATGTTCACTAAAGATTTGCAAATTTTGTTAGTCTTTCTAAACATAGCTCAGTTTTTGCCAGATCTATAAACCACATATTTTAAATTTCCTCTACTCTAATTTTTTTCTTTTAAATTTTGTTTTCCCCAGTTACATATTTTTTTTTTTAATTCTTTTTTGGTTATCCATGTACATTTAGGTTTTTTTATACATATTTTCTTATGAATCACATTGGTGGAGAAAAATCAAAACAAAAGGGAAAAATCATGAGAGAAAAAAAAAAAAGAAAAACATGAACACAACATGTGCTGATTTGCCTTCTACATAGTTCTTTCTCTGGATGGAGATGGCATTTTCCATCCAAAGTTTATTAGGATCACTTTAGCTCACTAAATTGCTGAGTTAGTCATCGTTGATTGTTACACAATCTTGTTATGTGTGTACAATGTATTCCTGGTTCTGCTGGCTTTGTTCATCATTTCATGTAAATCTTTCCAAGTGTTTCTAAAATCTGCTTGTTCATAATTTTTATAGAATGATAATATTCCATTACATTCACATATCACATATATGCTAATTTTTAAGGTTTATTTACCTATACTGCTTTACATTGTTAACTTGTTTATTTTTGAGTGTTTTAAATTTCACACTAAGTCCACTGATACTCCTTTTTTCTATTTTATTAAGTTTTAAGAAACAAACTTTTCTCTAAGGACTGCTTCAACTGCATCCCACAAGTGTTGATATGTTGTCTCATTATTATCATCTTTAGAATAATTATTTTTATTCTAACTTTTTTATATACTCATTATCCAGGATAATATTCTTCGTAATCAATTTTGATTTATATATTTTGTTTACATTTCCTTTATTTCTATCTGCTGATCAAGGAGAATAAAATCATCAATAGAATTAAAATCCAAAACTCACAAGTTAGAAAAAGAATCAGTCTTGGATAGCCTATTCCTCAAAAAACTTGATTTCCAGACCCCTTCCCATCCTGGACATTATCTTTTGACAACCCTTTCATTTGCTTGAAGACCTCTGAAAATGTATCACCTAGAGCTGAATACCATAGCAGTTCAGGGAAATTATTTTTCCCCTCCATTTAGCTACCACATTGTTCAATTTTTTTCATCTTTGTTTCCCCAGCAACAATGTGTTAAGGTGACAGGAAAATGAAGGGGAGGAAAAGTCAGAACTTGTGATTTTTTATTTCTTCAATTTGGAGAAATCCCATTATGGTAATTTACTCCTTCAAGGAACCAAAGATAAAAAAATTGAACAATTGAAATAAATTTTTGACTCCTAGCCATATACCTTTATCCATATACCATGCTGCTTCTTTCCTACATAATACAAATTTACCAAAATTTCCATCAAATAGAAAATTTCACATTGACAGATTCAATAACCATATCACTCTGTTCAGTCAACTGAGGCCCATGTCTTTCTCACTTGAATTTATGTTAATCCACATCTCCTCTCTCACATCTCTAATATTTTTGACATAGGCTAAGTATGGCCTATTTTTATCATACACCAGTTTAAGTATTTATGGAGCAGGATAGTACCATGAGCCAACATATATATATATATATATATATATATATATATATCCTCAACCTCTTTTTCCTCCTATTCTATTAGTCAGTCAGAATCATAGTTCTATCCCTTCTATAACTGGTCCCTCAAATCTCCAAAGGCAGAAGTAAATTATCTTTTATTTCTTTAGAACAAAAACTGAACATGTGAGTAAATATTTTAACAAACTAAACCAAGAAAATGGTAGAATAGAGATAAATGCTGATACATTTTTCTATAATATAAGAAATATTTTTTTCAAGGAAAGGCCAAATACTGTTTTAGATTTCTATATTCATTTAACTCTAATTCAAATGCTCCCCAAAGTGACCTGAAATTAGACTGCTAGAATTTTGTTCAGCATCTAACAATCTAAAATTTATTTCAACTTAAAAGGTAATACAAAACACATTTAGTCCAATTGCTTCATTTTTCAAATGACAAAAATGAGATTGTGGCAGCTTAGGTGATTTGATCAAAGTCACAGGATAGGGTCAATACAAAACAAGGGCCAGAACTAGGTCTCCTGATTTACAGTTCAATTGTCTTTCTACCACATTATGAATGGCATTTTTAAAAACAAGATTTTTCTGTATTCTCATGGAAGTGGATATCTTCGACAAAGAGAAGATCTAATTCAGTTCCAATTAGCAATGATGGACAGAATCAACTACATCCAGAGAAGGAACACTGGGAAATGAATGTGGACTGCTTGCATTTTTGTTTGTCTTCCCAGGTTATTTTTACCTTCTGAATCCAATTCTTCTTATGCAACAAGAAAACTGTATGGTTTTGCACACATATATTGTATCTAGGATATACCATAACATATTTAAGATGAATAAGACTGCCTTCCATCTAGGGAAAGGGATGGAGAGAGGAAAGGGAAAAGTCAGAACAGAAGGGAGTGCAAGGGATAATGTAAAAAATTACCCATGCATATGTTCTGTCAATAAAAAGTTATAATAAAAAAAAAAAACAAGATCCTTCTTCTGTTCTCCCTCCCCCCCAAAAAAAACATTTATCTGGTTCTAGTGCATTTGAGCCTCTGAATTATCTATTTTGGCAGTCTATTGTTTAAAAAATCAACAATATTATGTATCACTTTTCTATCTTCTCTATCACTGAATTACATAAGCAAACATGTAACAAGCTTACAGGATCAGGTTGAGAATAGGCATGCCTACACACACATAAATACACATATGATTACAGAATTTTTGTGATATACAGATATTAACTGGAAAAAAAATTACATCAACCCCTACTATAACTGTCATTTCACTAACTTCATCTATGATGCTATACCTTTCTAGAAACAATACTTTTGTGGTGCCTAACCACAAATGGGAAGAGTTTTACATATAAATAAGGAATATATGAAGTTATTCCCACCATCAACCACACATCTGCATTAGTGGAAGGAGTTTTCATATTGAAAGTGCTGTTGTGTGAATTAAAGCACAAATTCATAATAGATACATAATACATAATAGATAGATGATAAATAAATAGATAGATAGATAGATAGGCAGACAGATAGATAGATTCACCCTCATATTTAATGAAAGACAATAACTCTAATTTTTAAAAAGATTAGATTATTTCTTTTAAATCTTATTGTTGAAAGGAAAAGAAAAACCACTGTTATAACAGGAGATATGTTCTTTAAATTGAATATCAAAGAGAATCAAGCATATGATATGATTTGTGTTGGAAAACTAGACTAACTCCTATTGAAATAATATATTCACATCATTTGCTTTGACCTGATAAAACCTGAATTCTGAATTCTAGCTTTAAGCTGCCTCATATTGCATTTCTAAGTACTGTTCTCTTCATTTTTTTCTTTAATCATGTATTGTCTCATGCTCAAATATGAACTTAATTTAAAAATCCTCTCCAACAATGCGGATTATAACTCATCATGCCATTTTATTCTCTATGGCACTTGTCTATGTCTTCCCCAGTCTGCCATGGAGGTTGCCCCAGCATTTTAGAGAGTATCTTCACTTTCCCCTGACATTTTGGGAATATCAGTGAAGCACTCCATCAACTTTTCATCTTTTCCTGTTTCCACATGACTAGCCCACTTCTCTTTTTTCATGCTTTTTTTTTAATGCCATTTTTTACTCCTGTTCTTTGAAGTACTTTATTGCTTATGTAACCCCCATCATATGACATGCTGCTCACACTTTTCACTTGTCTAATCATCACTCTATGATAGTTGTTTTTAATTTTTCAGAGACAATTTATTCCATGTCTAACAAATTCCATTTATTATTTTATTTATTTATTTATTTATTATTAATAAATTATTCCAATTTATTCCATGTCTAACACCAATATACTGTTAGTTTTACAAGATGTGCCTTTGTTTTTGCAGAAAACTTGGAATTAATGAAGAAACTCTGTAAATTTTCCAAAGGCAATACAGCCCACTCTTCTCCTCCTCTTCAAGTCTAGGTCTAACTTACTGATCATTTGTACTATTTGTTGCAGATACACATAGTATTGGAAAGAACCTAGAGAGCATCAAACCAAATGTTTGCTGAAATCCTGGCAATTGACAATTTTCATCTGCTGGGTCTTTCCGGTGTGAATGGCCAGGCTGAACAAACTCTTCTGAGTGACTTTAAATTTCTT
Source organism: Sarcophilus harrisii (assembly GCF_902635505.1). NCBI lineage: Eukaryota > Metazoa > Chordata > Mammalia > Dasyuromorphia > Dasyuridae > Sarcophilus > Sarcophilus harrisii. Next base: position 170,122,062 of record NC_045429.1, on the reverse strand, counting down.
TGGGTTCAATGTAATCAGCAATATTTCACCTATGAGTAGAAACATCTGGAGGATTTTTACCTTTACAAAGAATTCTTTTTGACCCACACTTTAGGCTATTTCTCTTCCATTATAGTGATGAACATCTTTGTCGAGCATATATCTGTTTTATGCCTCACCTGATATTTTTGATCAGAGAAACATTGAAAAGGATGGGGGATTTTTAAGTTATAGTTTTCAAAGAATTTTGTATAACTTTATGTGTAGATTCCTACCTCATTTTCCCCTTTTGAAATCCCCAGTTTCCTTAAAAAACAAATAAACAAACAAACAAAATTCAAGTGCCACCTCTTACATGAGGCCTTTTTTGAATCTTTCAGTTGCTGGTAGTATTTTCCCTTAAAAATAAATTAAATTAAAATTTTAAAAATTACCTTGCATATATGTTGAAATTGTATAAATACATAATAAGTACATATGTGGAATACATTGGGAAAAGTGTTCACTAGGGAGTTAAAGGCTGTGGGTACAAATTCTTATTTTATGTCTTTAAACAAGTCATTTAAACTCTCTGGATCTTATCCTCCTTAACCTGAAAAATGAGGAATTTGGACTACTTTATCTCCAAGGCCTCTTCCAGTTTTAATTTGTGATTCTGTCACTTAAACTTGGTTTTTCTTACTCCAAATCCATTATTCTTCCCCCTAGAACACAAATCTATTATTCTTCCCCCTTTCAAGAGGTCTTGACAAATGCTTCAAGGATTTGCTTAGTTTAAATGTCTAAAAATTCTAGGACTTCTGCCATGCACAAAGGAAAAGAGCAATCAAGTATTTGTCTAAAAATTCCACCAACTAAGCCAATGGAAAACCATGTAGAAGAGAAATGGCTTGTCTTTCATTAGAAATAGTAAGAACACCAGTTTGATTTGACCATAAAATGAAGGGGAATAATCTATAATAAGGCTGGAAATACAGGTTAGAAGTGAATTATAAAAGGCTTTAAATGCCAAACAGAAAAGTTTGTATGGAATTCCAGAAGTAATAAGGATCCTAGAGTTTATTGAATAGAGTTAGGTATAGGCAGAAATGTGTTTTAGGGATATCACTTTGACAGCTATATGGAAGATGGGGGGAAGATGAAAACCCCCCCATATGGAGGGGGACAATAAAATAAGGTCAATTAGGAGGCTATTGCAATATGGAGTATAGCCACCTCAAGTATTCATAAAGCAGACTGCTAATACCATGGCCATTTTTTTCATAGTCTTATATTTGTTAAATACCTAAAGAGTCTAACAATGAGAGATAATTCAAAAGGATAAGGAGAGAAGAGTGAGAAGTAAATGTTCTTCTCTTTGCCACCTAAGCATCCACCTGAGTCTAGAAAGAATTAATAATCTAGTAAAGAAGAGTTTATTATCCTTATCCTTAAAGAAACTACCAGAATTTAGAATTCAAAAAATGAGAATAACTAACATCCTAATTATTATTCATTAAAAATTTTATATTTATGAAAACCACATGGCAATATATTATCAACATACACTGCTGAAAGTGACAAGGAATGAATATTTTGCTTTAAAATTCATGCTTCCTAGAAAATCATAGTATTATATTTCTCAGTAGGTGACAATTTGTCATTTCCCACCACTTAAAAAGAGATATAGCACCAAAATGTTTTAAAATAAAAATTCATGAGTGATTAAATTCATGTCTCTTGACTAGACTTTGAAGATGAACTAAAGGAACCAGACCTAAATAGAATATTTTAAAAATTCATATATGATAGCCTTGTTTTTATATTTCCTAGATAAATCAAGATAATATGCCTGTATATCCTTTTACCTTTCTTCTCCCAGAAAGTCATTTCTTATAGCAAAGAAATTTTTTAGAAAGGAAAAGGGGGGAAAAATAAACATCTCAATCAAAACATTGAAAAAAAAAATCTGACACTATAAGCAGTGATCCACACTCATAGATCTGTTATCTCTGTAAAGGAATTGGGTGAGATGTCTTTTCATATCTTTTTTTTTTTTTTGAAACCAAGCTTATTCTTTATAATTTTGCAACATTCTCTTTTTTGGTGATGTTCTAATTTTTTGTTGTTCTTTCCATTTAATTGATGTAATTGCTATATTTTTGTAATATATTGAGATTATATTGATGTAATTGTATTCTTCATGTTCTACTTACTTTCTTCTCCATCATTTCATATAATTTCATACTTCTCTGTATTTCCTCATATTTTTCTAATGTCATGGCAACTTTTGTTTCATTCATGTAACATAATTTGTTTAATAATTCCCCAATTGATGGACATCTATTTTGTTTTCAGATTTTTTTTTTACTTCAATAAGTATTACTATAGACATTTGGTGTATATGGATCTTTTCTGGATGACCACCTTTTAAGATATATATCTAGCAGTGGAATATCTGGGTCAATAGGTATGGATGTTTTAATCATTCTATTTGAATAATTTCAAATCGTTTTCTGGAATGGCTATGATAATTCACACATCTGCAATGTCTTAGTCTGCATGTCTTTCCACCTTCCCACCAAAATTGATAGATCTATGTTTGTCATTTTTACAATTTGTTGGTGAGAGGGGAATTTTGATTTGTAATTCTCTTATTAGAGAATTGGGGCATTCGTTAATGTGGTTGTTAATAGATTGCATTTTTTCTAAGAATTATTGGGTCACTTTTCTAGGGAAGAATGGCCTTAGACACTTTATCTTTCTGCTAGTTGTCTTTATATCCTAGTTTTCACATCCTCATCTTTATAAAATAATTCAAAAATTCTTTCCCCCATTGATCACTTGATTTCTTATCTTGTATTCAATAATAATAATAATAAAGCCATAATGTTTTAAAAAAAACATGCTTCATCATAGCTATTATCCTTAGTAAACAATGAAGGGCTCTTTTCAGAGATTTGTAAAAACGTTGCATTACTAAAGAGTGATTATAGTAAATAAATATAGCTTCAATGAGTATGGAAATCAACACACTACTTAATGTGTGTACATATTTATCAACTCTAGATTTCCAATGGTTAAAAAAAAAAGTCTAATGAAATTCCAAAAGCTACCCATATTTCTTGGCATTCATCAACAATCAAAATATGTTTTCTCTTTGTGTTCTATGGGCATTTCAAATTCAGCTTATCTTTGCATATTTTGGAGATGCTATGTCTATATAAGATCTCTAATTATATTCCAAACAGACTTTATTATCTTACCTTTTTCCCCCAAACCTACTCTAAACTGGCTTATCTCTATTGAGTATACCATTAAACTCTGACATCAGTCCCCCAGGTTATCAATCTCAATCATCCTTTACTCTCTTTTCTCCCTCATCTCTATAACCAATTAGTTGCTAAATCTAATTGAGACTAGATAGATAGATATATCTGCTCATTCAACTAATGTAGCAACCACGTTAGTTCAGATCTTCATCACTTAACAGAACTTATATAAGCATCTCCTAACTGAAATCCCTGCTGTCCTGTCAATTTATCTGTCACACAACTACCAGAAAAAAATCTTAAAATACAAGCCTTATCATATCACACCCTGCTCAAGAACCATCAATGGCTCCCTATTGTCTCTAGAATTAAAATTCATAGAGGCAGCTTGTGAAAGAAATACAGGGTTAGACGGAATCAGGAAATATTGCATTTAAATAATACTACAGAGTCTTACTAGCTGTATGACCTTGGGGAAATAACTTCTTTGTTCCTCAATTTCCTCATCTGTCTAATGAGAAGCTTATATTCAAGAGCCTCTATGGTTCTTTCTAGCTCCAAACCTATGACCTTATGATCCTCAGTTTGGAACTGTAGAAAATCTGGCTTCAGTCTACTTTCCCTGAGTCATTTTATGGTTTTACTTTTTACACATACTATTTTCCACACTATATGTTCTACATACTGTTCCCTAAACTTGATATTATATTTCTTGCTTCTGCACTTTTGCACAGGCCTTTATCCTTTGTCAAGAATATACTCTCTCCCTTAACTCTGTCTCTTTCATTCTTTAATTTCCTTCCAAGTTCAACTCAAGGTTTTACATAAGGTTTTTCCTAACTCCCCACCACCAGTTGCTAGGGTCTTTACTAACATGACACTGGGAATTCAGGGCCAGCTCTATTCTACAATTAAGCATTAAAATAGAACTTTAACTGAAAATCAGGTTCAACAATTGATGCAAAATTCCTTTGAAAATGATCAAGTATTCTATATATAAAGTATCATGTCATAGAAGAATTTTCAGCTGTCTGTTCTCTATTAAATGTGCAAATTTTTTCAGTATGGTCATGATTGTTTGTTTTGTTTTGTTTTGTTTTTCAACTCCAAACTAACTGAATCTGACAAGTTTATTCATTAGGACAACTGATTTACTTAATCATATACAGACATATCCTCATATAAATATTAATTGCTTCCATAAAATGGTCATGTTAGGTGAGATGATGTCAGTCAATTTTATAGGAACAAAGTTTTATATAGACCATAGCTGAATGATGTCACACACCAGGGATTTGATAGTAATGTATTACTGATGTTACTACCAGAGTGATGATGACATATATCCCATAAGAGCTAAAATATTGTTATGAGAAGGGCAATCACTAAGTTTGAGAGAAAGGGGAGAGAGATTCAAATTAAATCTCAATTATTGTAAACCCAAAGTCAGGCCAGGTCAGGAACTAATGTGTCTAAAAAGTGTCAAAAAATCATTGGAACCGAGACAGAAGAAAGAATCTGGTGCTGGAATAGAGGCTTTAGAAGTCGGCTTTAGGAAGTCTGATTAGAAAGAAAGCTACCAGGAATCTGGTATCTGATGGAATCAGCTTCTTGATAGCTTCATCACTTTTGGAGACAATATGCATTCCCCTACTTCTGAATTGTCTGGAATGTGTAAGCATTTCATGGGCCACATCTCTCTTTCTTCCAATCTTAGCTTTGCAGTTAAGATCATATATTTAAACATTACCCCTTGTCTAAAAAGTCTCCTTAAACCTAAAGGTTGTAAATTGCTAGGATAAAGTGAGTGGAAGGCCTCTACTAATTACTATGTTAGAAATGTACTGTGAGTTGGCTTCCATTTCTATTCTCATAGTCATATCTCTGACAGTCTTGACACTTTTGTTCATTAAGGTTATCACAAACAATGAACTCTTACTATCCGTCTACTATTGGCGGTAGTGAGCAAAACTCAAAGGATGTAGTTTAAGGCCAAGGTAAGTCCACTGAAACAAAGTATGTACTTATACAAGTCTACCTATTGGGCTAAAAGACTATATACTATGGAAAGATAAATATTTTTCTGGAGGCCTATGAACGCCATCTAGAAATAGGAAGTAAATTTGGGTCTAAAATTGAAGATGATATGAAAAGGAAGAATGTGAAGTCAAAAAAATTCCTTTCATACACTGTTCATGGGGGGGAGATTCAGCATATCATCAAAATGGCATCATTTTCCTGGGACAAGGACAATTCCATGACAAAGTCAAGTGTTACTGTTGCCTAATGATAGAGAATAATTAGTAGAGACTGTAATAAGTTTGCTGATTAACCCCCAATGGATCCTTGGTATGAACACATACATACTTAACACAAATGGACTGGAGTGGAACATATTATGTCAAAGTTGTGGCTAGTAAATATCTTGAGCAACCAAGTGTTAGAGTACTTAAAAAGGCAGGGGCTGCATCAGTCTCCATCATGAATTATTTCTCTTAACTGTTGGTATGATAAGATAAGAACAAAAGCATATTTTAAATGTATCTCACTACTAGTCTATAATGGACTGTTGAGATTTGAAAGTGATAGCAGCCACCTTTTTTGTATTCATCAACTTGCAGGAGTCTACTTGATGGAAAATTTTTGAGGTCAGGAATTTTTTTTTCCATTGGTATTAGTACCCCAGCGCATAGCACAGTCTTTGGCAGGTGGCTCTTAATAATATTTATTAATTAATTGACTTCTAAAAGGATGACCTTTATAGAGATTCAAACTACTCAGAATAAGGTAAAATATCTTGTCAAATAGAACTCTTCCAAAGGCAAATGACCTGAAACAACTTTGAAAATAGTTGTTTCCTTATACCCTATGAGGTCTTCAGATAGAAGCTGGATAGCCATGTATTGTGGATATTGTAAAGGATTCAGATATAGGTTGAACTAGTTCAGTAATTGGGTCATTTCCAACTGTGAAAGACTATGATTTTGTGAAAAATTGGAGACATTCCTATTCAGAATAAACTTTTTGTATGAATCTGATATAGTCACATAAACACAAAGATAAACCAGTTCTTCAGCTTACTAAGTTCAAAGGGTTAATTACATGAGTGAAGTCAAGCATTATTTAAATGCTTACTTTATGCAAGTGTTGAGAATACAAAGAAAAGGAAAAAGAATTTCTTCTTTCTAGAAGTACAGAGTCAAGCCGAAATGCAATTATGTGCAGATGAATTATATACATTGTAAATTAGAGATTCTTTCAGGGAGAGAGTACTAGCATTAAGGAAGACCAAGAAAGGCTTCTTTACAGAAGTGGGATTATAGCTGAGATGTAGAGAGAGCACCAAGGAATCCTGCTGAGATGAGAAGGGTAAATATTCTAGGTATGGAATTCAAGATAGTGAAAATATTTGAAGTAGATAAAACATATTGTATTAAGAACAACAAGGAGGTTATCACCAGACTGTAGAGTATGGAGGAGAGTAAAGTGTAAGAAGGTAGGAAATGGAGAACAGAACAAGGTGAGAAGTGACTATTCTCTCTCATCTATTCCTGATCATCAGGTAGTAAATGTTCTTCTCTAAGTGGATTGCTATGTGGTTACTGTGATCATTGTGCCATTAAAAAAATCAATTCAAGTCACAGCAGTCAAATAAACCAGTGGTTAATTAAAGGCCTCCAGGAACTATTTTGTATACCTAGTATCTCCTGAAAGGTTTTGAAACTATTTCAGAAAACTAGTGAGAAGAGCCATCAGAGTAGACAAGCTAGGAACTTAGCATCAATAGTTTCTTCAAACTTAAGAAATAATGTGAGAATTTCATGGAGGCCAAAGATCACCTGTAGAGGGCCACAAATGGTGGGGGAGCTCTGGGTAAGATATAACCTTCACCCCAGAAGGACCATGCTGACAATGTCTGGTTTGACTCCCCATCTCCCCTAAGGGCTCTCGGCCTTCCTGAGAAATCAAGGAAGGCATGACAACCTGTGTTTTACTTGAAGCAAAGGATACTCACAGTAAAGAGAGGCATTTACACATCAATAGCAGAGTGTTTATAGTTATGCCTTGATCAGTGGGATATGGTGATGTAATGGTTCTACAACTGGCACATGCTCAGTGTGCTATAGTGATGTAATTGTTCTAAGGTATTTAAGGGCTGAGAGGACTTGAAATAAATGTACTCCATCTTTGACCATCTTTGTGGTGGCTCTCCTGCTTTCATCACTCCTCCACCTAAGACCAAGACTTTTCCAGAGATCCTCCAGAGACCTATTCCAGACATTACAATCACCCATGGAAGTATAGAATACACCTGATATGAATCTAGGTCCTAATGTCCTACTTTAATGGGACCAGGTGAAGATTTCTCTAAAAGTCAATGAGATGGAGAAGACCAAATCCTAAGCCTAAATTTCAGGAAGTCATGTGATGCCTATTCTCAGAGGGCTGCAGGACAGAAAAGATCAGACCTTTGGCCTAAGCTTCAGAAAGTAACATAATCCACAGGAAATAGCATTACTGACCATTGGTCAATTGTTACTTCTTTTTCAATCTATCCAATGAACCCAAGTCTTTTGCTATTTAACTAATTCACTATTTCCAACTTGCTAGGCCAGGCACAATGCTGGAACATGGGAGCTGAAAGGTTCTCTGTCTGTTCAGCTGGTGTGCTTGGACCTGTACTTGAAAGGACTTTCAAGGACAAACAAATGCTTGCTGTTTCTATCTGAAGATGCCTCTGAGTAGTCAGTTTGGGTAAGGAGGCCTAGCATCCATCCCATACAGTTTATGGGGGCTCGTATGGGATCTGTGACTACCCAGAGAGATGGTTGGTGTTCTGATTCAAGAGAGGTGCCAGGTTGGGTTTTCTTTAACCATCCTTGAGATCAGACTTTCAGCCTCCTTCTCTATGAAGTATGGGCTTGATGAGAGGCATCCACATACAAACAGGAGCACAAGTCTTGCAAGAAGAAGAAGCCCGAGAACAAGTGGCCAGTCAGGTAATTTGTGTGTGTATAATCCAGAGGGAAAGAGGAAGGGATAATCCAGAGATTTGAGTTGCTAAACTAGAACTGTGTCTCCAGGGGACTGCCTGTGTCCTTGTGCTGTCTTTAGGCTGAGGGGAACTCTGGGATCATCAAGGCTTGGTGATCCAAGACTAAGTAAGATAGAAGTCCTGATAAATGGCACAGAGCAAGGACACTCTGGATGACTGCTGAATGGGGCAATCCCTCCAAGACTAGGGATCCGAATGGAGAGGTTGGCTCTGTGTACTTACAGGATCTCAAGCCATGAGATTAGAGCTGCTCTCCTCAGAAGGAGAGGGAAAGAAATAGTTAAACCAAATCTTGGGAGCAAAAGTATACCTGATGAGATATTGCTGCTTTGTGTGTGGGGAAGCAACAATACTCTTCCATGTAATTTTTGTCTTGAGTCTGTTTTTTGTATTTTTATGCAGAATGTCTGTCATATCTGTTCTGTGAGCAAAATTTTGTTTAACAACAACAACAAAAAAAAAAGCCCGACTTTTTCCTGTAGATTTTAGCTCTGGCCAAGCTGGGGGCTGCAGAAAAAAGTTAGCTAATTTTTGAGAGCAATGATTGGGGAGTTTGGCAATTGGTCATTTCAAGATTGCAAAAGCCCATAACATAAAACAAATTCTATATGAGTGTTAACTATTTCATTGTATTTAAATGCTTCATATTTGGTAGCTTTATATGGGATTTTAGATGTGACCAACATATAATACCAATGTTGAAAAAATGAATTTTTTGTGTGTGTAAAATAATTTGTAAGCAAATTCAACTAAATTAAGGCCTCCATGAGGAGTAGAATACATAGAATAAAGGGACACAGGGGAGGAGGGATGAGTGAAAGAGAGAAAGAAAATATACTCAATCAGTTCAATGAAATTTGTTATTTGAGATAAGATAGCAAAAGCAGTTTTTGATATAAATTGAGATTTGGGTACTTTGGGGGAAACAGAAAAGCACTTGGCTGCTTTTAAAACCTAGAAGCAAATAACCTAGTTTGCAATCCTTTTCTGATTCATAGGGGAAAAAAAAAGAGTAAAACCCTATCTGGATCAGATTTGCATTGACCTGAGAGTATGCAGCTCTGAATGGGAGGAAGTAAAAGAGAACAAAGAAAGTTAATGTCAATCAAAGAAAGTAAACAGATAGGAAGTGAAGAAGAGTCTTATTCTGGAATTCCTCTTAAATTGTAAATTTGTTAAGTTTCTTAATACTATTTTGTAAGGTTATCTCTGAGAAATAACTTGAGTTACATAGATCCCAATGAAGGAATGATTTACTGATAATCCACAACTTTGTTTAGTAGGAACAACTTATAATGATTGGCTTTTACATCAAGAATGTTGAACTTAAGACTATCTCCTCAGATATCAACATGAATTGTAAGTTTTATATGATGAATCTCTATTACAATTATATGAGGTGATCACTATTAAGTAGTATGTGCTAGAATTGTGAGTTTGTTTACTTCAAGCACAAGATCTTAGAAATGTGTATGCAAACATTGAAACGTTACTACTGGAATTTTAAATCTGTATTTGATTTGATTTTAAGTTTAAAAAATAGGTATGAAAACAACATTCTGGTAGCTTACTTTAGAGGGTCACATGTTTGTATTTCCTAATTAGGTGAAGTATGTTGCTTTCTAAAATTATTTTAGTAATTTGTAAAAATTATGAACTATGCTTTAAAATTTTGTCAGCTCTGCTGGATATATGTATAAGTTTTATGAAATTTGGTCCACGCTAACAAAATCCAACAGTCAGAGTTACAAAGAGAAATTCCATTTAAAGTAACTACTGATAATATAAAATATTTAGGAATCTATCTGCCAAGAGAAAATCAGAAACTTTATGAGCAAAATTACAGACCACTTTTCACACAAATTAAGTCTGATCTAACCAATTGGAAAAATATTAAATGCTCTTGGATAGGGCGAGCAAATATAATAAAGATGACAATATTACCTAAACTAATCTATTTATTTAGCGCTATACCAATCAGACTCAAAAAACTATTTTAATGACCTAGAAAAATAACAACAAAGTTCATATGGAAAACAAAAGGTCAAGAATTTCAAGGGAATTAATGAAAAAATCAAATGATGGTGGCTTAGCTGTACCAGATCTAAAATTATATTATAGAGCAGCAGTTACCAAAACTATTTGGTATTGGCTAAGAATAGATTAGTTGATCAGTGGAATAGATTAGGTTCAAGGATAAAACAGTCAACAAATATAGCAATCTAGTCTTTGATTTGAACCCAAAGATCCCAGCTTTTGGGATAAGAACTTACTGTTTGATAAAAATTGCTGGAAAATTGGAAACTAATATGGCAGAAAACTAGGCATTGATCCATACTTAACGCCATACACCAAGATAAGGTCAAAATGGGTTCATGACCTAGCATAAAGAATGAAATTATTAATAAATTAGAGGAACACAGGATAGTTTACCTCTCAGACCTGTGGAAGGGGAAGGTCTTTATGACCAAAGCAGAACTAGAGATCATTACTGATCACAAAATAGAAAATTTCGATTATACCAAACTGAAAAGTTTTTGTACAAACAAAACTAATGCAGACAAGATTAGAAGAGAAGCAATAAACTGGGAAAATATTTTTACAATCAAAGGTTCTGATAAAGGCCTCATTTCCAAAATATATAGAGAATTAACTCTAATTTATAAAAATCAAGCCATTCTCCAATTGAAAATGGTCAAAGGATATGAACAGACAATTTCAGATGAAGAAATTGAAACTATTTCTAGTCATATGAAAAGATGCTCCAAGTCATTATTAATCAGAGAAATGCAAATTAAGACAACTCTAAGATATCTCACTATACACCTGTCAGATTGGCTAAGATGACAGGAAAAATAATGATGATTGTTGGAGGGGATGGAAAACTGGGACATTGATGCATTGTTGGTGGAGTTGTGAACGAATCCAACCATTTTGGAGAGTAGTTTGAACTATGCTCAAAAAGTTATCAAACGTGCATACCCTTTGATCCAGCAGTGTTACTACTGGGATTATATCCCAAAGAGATTATAAAGAAGGGAAAGGGACCTGTATGTGCACGAATGTTTGTAGCAGCCCTTTTGTAGTGGCTAAAACTGAAACTGAATGGATGTCCATCAGTTGGAGAATGGTTGAATAAATTGTGGTATATGAAAATTATGGAATATTACTTGTTCTGTAAGAAATGACCAACAGGATAATTCTCAGAAAGGCCTGGAGAGACTTACATGAACTGATGCTGAGTGAAATGAGCAGGACCAGGAGATCATTATATACTTCAACAACAATACTATATGATGACCAGTTCTGATGGATCAGGCCATCCTCAGCAACGAGATCAACCAAATCATTTCTAATGAAGGAGTAATGAACTGAACTAGCTAAGAAATGACCAACAGGATAATTTCAGAAAGGCCTGGAGAGACTTACATGAACTGATGCTGAGTGAAATGAGCAGGACCAGGAGATCATTATATACTTCAACAACAATACTATATGATGACCAGTTCTGATGGATCAGGCCATCCTCAGCAACGAGATCAACCAAATCATTTCTAATGAAGCAGTAATGAACTGAACTAGCTATGCCCAGAAAAAGAACTCTGGGAGATGACTAAAACCATTACATTGAATTCTAATCCCTATATTTATGCACACCTGCATTTTTGATTTCCTTCACAAGCTAATTGTACAATATTTCAGAGTCTGATTCTTTTTGTACAGCAAAATAACGCTTTTGGTCAGGTATACTTATTGTGTATCTAATTTATATTTTAATATATTTAACATCTACTGGTCATCCTGCCATCTAGGGAGAGGGGGGGGGTAAGAGGTGAAAATTGGAACAAGAGGCTTGGCAATTGTTAATGCTGTAAAGTTACCCATGTATATATCCTGTAAATAAAAGGCTATTAAATAAAAAATAAATAAATAAAAAAATAAAAAAAGAAGGAAAAAAAAAAAAAGAAATTTGGTCCAAAGTTATTTAGATATTAGCTATATTGTGAATCTTAAAGTTTTTTTTTTCTTTTTTAAAAAAAGGAGATGATTTTTAAAAATAAAGGACAGGAAAGATTGATTTGCAAAAGCAATTGATAATTTGAATGGAACATCTAATTAGAATATCACAAGGTAAAGTAGGTTTTTAAAGTAACTTTAATTAGTATATATGTTATAATTCAAATGACTGCAAATTGCATGAGATTCCTATACATTTTTGTGATAAGCTATGTTATGTTTATTTGGCTATTACTTATGAAAAATTGTAAAATTGCTAATTAAATTATTTGGGATTATTGTAAATTGTTAGATATTATGTGGATTATGTAGACACCAGATGACAATAGGCACCAAATTTGGGGTTCAGTCATGTAGGAAATTCACACTGGCCACTGTTTTTGGCAAAAGTTGGATTTATTATAGAAACAGGCAAGTATCTAATAAAAATTCCCATTTGCCAGGAAAAAGAAGACACCTCATGAGGTTGGGGCATGTCCTTGGCTGGCAGGCTGGGTCCTGTGGGGAGGCTTGGCACCCTAAAAGAGTTAGCTATAAGGAGAAGTGGAATAGAAAACATAGTGCAGTTAGGGAAAAGGAAAAGGAAAGATCTGTCAACTTGGAAAGATGAAGATTTAACCCACCCTTCTCCCATGGGGTATGACTGCTTCTTAGAGGTAAGAAGGGGCAGCTAATTGGTGTAGTGGATAAAGCACCAGCCCTGAAATCAGGAGGATCTGAGTTCAAATCTGATCTCAGACACGTAACACTGTAGCTGTGTGATCCTGGACAAGTCACTTAACTTCAATTGCCTCAGCAGGGTAAAAAAAAAGTGAGAAAGCAAACCCATTCGCAGTAGCTCACCCCCCCCCCCACACACACACACAACACACACTTTGCTAGTTAAATGAAATTATTTTTACATTAATTATTTTTATTGTTTATATGAATAGCTTACATTTATATGGTGTTAATAACTGAATGCTTTTTTTATTTTTCAAGCATATTTTTGATGCTGTATCAAAAATTCTACTGCTTAACAATTCAAGAAACATTTTAAAGGTTTGTTAGAACTCAAAGGTCTCTGAAAATGATTATTTCTACCAAGGTCTCCATGTGACTTCAGCAAATTATTTAATATTTATTTAAATGCATAATGGTCTCCTTGTTTAATGAATATAACAAATATGAACTATAGCTTTCTAGAAGTATCTAGAGCAGAATTTTAACCCAATATCCCTGCACTAGCTTTGATTGTGTTTTGCAGGGGCATTTGATAGGTTATGCAAAATGGTTGACAAGATTTGGTTTCGTTTTTATATAGGCCTGAAATCTTCAAACATATGGAAAAGAGGAGGAACTGAATGAGAGCAGGTGAAGATTTCTCTAAAAATCTATGGGATGGAGCAGATCCAACCTTAGGCCTAAGTCATGTGATACCTATTTTCAGAGGGCTGTAGGACAAAAAAGATCAGAACCAAGGCCCAAGCTTCAGGAAATTACATGACCCACAGGAAGTAGACAGCATTGCTGACCATTGGAACATTCTCTACTAATAGACCAGGAACAAAATATCAGAGTAAAGATTTTAATAAGTTAAGAATAGCAAAGTAAATGACAAAGGGAAACCTCTTATATAACATACACACACACACACACACACACACACACACACACATCCCAAACCCAAACAAAACAAAAAATCTTAGACAATTCTCTAATTTGTGCCCCAAATGGAATACTTCTCATATTTCTATCTTCCAGAAATATTTTATTATGCCATTTCTATCTGTATCTGCCATTTTGGGCTTCTCTTCTAAGATCTTGTCATCTGATACAGACATTTTTCTTCCTTAAAATAAATTTAATTGTTTTCTATTTCATGGAACTGCCAGGACAACATGCCTGAGATTTAATCAAAAATTTGCAATTCATTTGTAGGTTCCTAACTAGCATTCAAAAGGGCCCCTCTGGGGGCTAACTTTTTTCTTATTAAAACCACGATCCTCTTCTCTTCACCCCAGACTCACTAAGGCTATTAGATTAGAGTAATAAATTCTTTTCTTTTTTTTTTTTTTTTTTTAATACACCCCTGGAAGCTTAGGTCACACAAATTGCTTTTAAACTTTAATAAACTTAAAGGAAGCAACTAGCAATAGTGACTATGGGTATGATGGCCTTTGTCCCTCACTATTTGTTAGAGGAAGTTCCTGGTGTCTAATTATGTAGTATGCAAATGGATATATTAACTACTAACAGCCTCCCAAATATCCAGGAAATCAAGAAGAGGTATATAAGGATAGATACAGAATAGCTTGACATACAAACAATTCTTTGCAGTGACCAAGAGTAGAGGGATATGCAGACAATCAAAACTCTGAAGCCAATTACTCATATCAGCCTCAAAGGAGCCCCTGAGACATTTAATGGTTTTATCAACTTTCAAGAGACATCTTTGTTTCAGAGACTCCCCAAACTTGATCATGGGCTCTCATGTTTCATGTTTTTTGAAGACATTTCCTTATCTTATTGTTTGTGCTCAGGATTTTACAGTTTTCAATCTGAAATAGGTAGTCCTTATATCTTAATTAGGTAAATGGACATTTGACCCTCTCTGTTACTAGATGTATATGTATGTATGAGTAAGGTCCTTAAAGGTTTCAAAATAATGTAAGAACAATTGATACAATTACCTGTGAAATCTGTTATTCTTTCTGATTATTTAAACTAAAGCTGAAACTCTTTCCTATGGTTTAGAGAAGAGAATTTTAGTGTTTTCAAGTTTTTTTAGAGGAATGTAACTTATTGCATGTTTTGTTACATCATTGGGTGTTATGGGCCAGAACTTGAAACAAAGTGTTAACTCATTAGAGTTGATGGAAACAGTGCTTGTGTGCTTAGGATTTACACCTTTGGGAGAATTCACACATTAGAGCTCACACCTTTGAGAGTTCACACATTAGCTCACACATTGGTGTTCACAAATTCAGGAGATTCACAAGTCAGAAACCCACAATCCCACTCTCTCAGAGGAGGAGTCAACCTTTGGGTTCACACCTTTAAGAGATCATATACAAGACGTTCTTAGAGCTTCAGTCAGTCAGTCAGTCAGTTTAGAAGATTGCCAGGAGTCGGAGTTGAGCTACAGGCAGAAGTTGGCAGAGGCAAAAGACAAGCTGCAAGAGCTCTTGGAACCAAGGAGGGAGAGAGGCCTCTAAGAAAGCTAACTGGACCCAAGGAAAGAGATAAGACTTGGAAGGAGAAAACAAAATTTTGAATTTTATGAGCTGGCTGCATTTGAGATGATTATTACACGGAACCAAAATTAAGGGTGCCTCCAGAAAACCTCCCCAAGAAACCTGCTCCCAGAGAGAAAGTATATTATATTATATGTATTATATTATAAAAAATATATTATATTTTATATATTATATATAATATATATATTATATATTTCATATATTATAAAAAAGAAGAGAACACCACAACTGGGAAGGTTAATTTTATTTAAGTTTATTCCTAATATGGAAATGATTGTACTGTGTGTCCTGTAGTACAAACATATTTTCTTATAAACAACTTATTTTATATGAAAAGCTTCTGGCCAATCTATATTAGTTTCTTCAATCTATCTTATAGCAGTTCATTGTGGACTGGTATTTCCATCTCAGACTACCCTAATCCCTGCTTATTAGGTTTGTTTTATTCTAAGTTTTGGGCAATTACAGCTGCTTCGACTAACTTCAGAGATATGATTTAACCCATTGGATCTTCAATCAGCTCAAACTCTTCCAAAATGGCCTGTAGGATGACCCAAGCTCAATACCCATTCTCAGCTGGAAATAGTTTTAGAGGATGAGATTACCCTCCACTCCAAAGGACTTTTGGCCCCATTTGTTTGAGAAGGAATTGGAACTAGTGGCGAATAGACACAAACTATCCAATGTCTGAGTAGGTCTCTGTAAGGAGTTATTGACCTTGTGAAAAGGAGAGATTATATGGTATTAATGCTCCTCCTCTGCTAAAATAGTATTTGGGATTTAGAATGGGGTTTATCAAGTTAAGGTTTGGGTAAATATTACTGAAAAAAATACCCACAAATGATTCAATTTGAGGCTTGTCTAATTATATAATGTAGAAGCTTGACTAGTCATGGAGAAGTAACTACAAGTACAGTACAATAAGTGATGTAATGGAGAAAGAGGATTTTATGGAACTGCCCATCAGAATTTGGAATAAAGTTTGGTTTGCTACAAGGACCAGACATTTAGAAAATGTAGATCGAAGTGTAAGTCGAACATATGGAATAGATGTAATAGGTATAGATCTCTTAAGAAGATTTGGAACCAAGCCAAGGACTTAAGGCAAATGATAGACACCATTGCCTGGGTAGAATTGGTAAAGTATTCTATAAAGAATCTGAGTAAAAAGCAATTTCTTTGCCTGTGCTATAAATTGCCCCATGCCCAGATAGTACCATTCCCTTTAGGTATGGAAAAACATGAGAATGAATTCAAATGCATGATCTTATTCCCAAAATAATACCCCTGGAGAGAAATGACCTATTCCCTTCTATGAAGGAATCAACCAACCTATGCCAGTCCTTTATCCCAGCTCTGGAAATCATTCTGTCATGGCAGAGTGAAAGATTCCAAAGCCTAAAGACTGTAGTGCCATGTACAAGATAGCTCTGACAATTTCTCAGAAATAAGCATATGGAGGCAGCACTCTCAAACCTGCTTTGCCTGGGAACTGAGTGGACACCTGGGCACTGATCCAGTTGGCCATTCCTTTTACCCTGACATTTGAAAAACACCAAAAATGAAGGGGATGTCAGGGGCCTCTCAGGACAAATTAGACTAAATTCCTTACTAAATATAAAATGACCAGAAAGGATCATTTTGTCTTTGCTTGAAATTCTCTATTGAAGAGGAACCCACTACTTTCTGAGACAGTCCATTATACTTTCAGATACCTCAATTTGTTGGAAAGTATTTTCATGTATCAAGTATAATCTGCCCCCCTGAAACTTTAACCTACAATTTATTGGTGCTGACTTTTGGGACTTAACAGAACAAGTATAATCTCTCTTCCACGGGACAAGTGCTCAAATACTTAAAGATAACTATCATTTCTCCCCTAAGTTTTCTCTTCTTTAGATTAAATATCTTTTTACTTGAATCAAGTTTCATTTGTCATGTTCTTAAACAAAAGAGAAAGTTATTCTACTTGATCAATCTTGGTTTTTTCTCTAACAGAGAGTGGCACCTTCTGACAATTTTTCTTCAAGGTACCAACTTCTGGTAGTTACAGAAAAACAATATATAGCAAATGGTATAAATTTTAAATTCAGAATTCCAAGAAAATTCTTTCATTGTTATTCTTTTTTTACCTCACTTTCAAAAACAAAACAAAACAAAACAAAACCTGATGACAAAGGAAAAAGGAATGTATTGGCAACATAGAATACGTGAATTATATGTATATGTATTTGCATGTTGTAGACTTATTCATCAATGCAATACAATGAAGGTTTGTCTGGTTCTGTGACTTTGGGCAAATCATGTAATTTCTCTAGCCTCAACTTTCTTATCTGTAAAATTAAATAATAGATCAGACGCTTTGTAAAGTCCTTCCCAGCAATAAAATTCTATGATTCGAAGTGTCCATTGGAGTCATGCTTATATATTCATAGATAATATCCTCTCTATATTATGGGGGGGAAATATTCTATACATTTTGGCATGTTAGTGTGAAAATGAAATGGCCAATCATCCCTGCTCTATGTCAAGTATTGTGCTAAATAATGGGAATACACATTTTTATTGAATTAAATAATCATTTACTTACTGTGTGTATATTATTGTGTTAAGCTGATAATTAAAAGGTAAAATAAAACTGAGACCTTTCCCTCTGGTGGGTTACAGACTGAAGCGAGAACTCATAAATACAATTAATCAATAAACATTCTTTAAGCACCTATTATTATATATTATGTACTTTATGTACTCTATTATATGCTGGTGTTTGAGAAATTTTCACATTACATAGATACCTAGCCTGTAAATTGGCAAGAACACAACTTCCTGTTAGAATACCCCCTTCTAGGTGAATGAACCCATGTCTCTGCTAAGTTGTATGTTGGGTCCCTTTTCCTCTTTCCTCATTTTAAACTCTCCACACCCCACCTCCCTGCCTTCCCCATCACTTACCAAAAACTTTGCACTGAACTGAATCCCGTTATTTTGCATGTTATTCTCAGCACCTGATCCTGACCCTGATATAGTGGCAAGAAAAACAAGCATTCTGCTCTCTCACTTTTCTAAAGGGAAGCAAACATCTTGGACTTATCTAAAGAATAGCAAACAAACAAACAATAACCAAAAAAAAAAAAAAAATAGAGCAGAAAAAAAAATGAACAGGCGAAAAAGAACCCAACCATAGGAACTTACTATGGGAATAGGGAAGACCGGGATTTATCTTCAAAGGAGAATAGTGAAGTTTTTTTTTTAAAAAAAAAAAGCCTCTTTTATCAAAAAAGTAATATCAAATAGCTACCTATTGAGAAAGAATTTATGGAAGAACTCAAAAGACTTCAAAAAAATCAAATGAGAAAGATTGAGAAAAAAATTAAACAAATAAATAAGAACTAGTCAAGAAAAACAAGATTATGAAAAAAAAAAAGGTAACTAGAAAAGGAGATACAGAATCTTAAAGAAGAATATAATTTTTTGAAAATTAGAATTGGGCAAAGGGAATCCAGTGATGCTGTAAGAGACCCAAAAATAACAAAACAATTTTTTTTAATGAAAAAATAAAAGAGGATGTGAAATATAAGAAAAACAACAGATCTGGAGAACAGATCAAGAAAACTTAAGAATAATTGGATTATGAAAAATAATGCTATAAATCACTATTGATTAGAGAAATGCAAATTAAAAAAAAAACAACAACAACTCTGAGCTACCACTTCACAGTTCTCAGATTGGCTAAGGAAAAGATAATAATAAACAGTGGAGGGGTTGTGGAAAAAGCAGGGACACTAATATATTGGTTGTGAACTGATCCAACCATTCTGGAGAACAATTTGAAGCTATGCCCAAAGGATTATTGAACTGCTTACCCTTTAATCCAATAATGTCTCTACAGGGTTTATATCTCCAAGAAATCATAAGAAAGGGAAAAGAATCCACGTGTGGAAAAATGTTTGTAGCAGCCCTTTTTGTAGTGGCAAGGAACTAGAAACTGAGTCCATCACTTGAGGGATAGCTGAATAAGTTATGGTATATGAATATAATGGAATATTATTGTTTTATAAAAAATGATCAGCAGGGTGATTTCAGAAAGGCCTAGGGAGACTTACATGAACTGATGCTAAGTGAAGAATAGAACCAAAAGAACATTGTACACAACAGCAATAAGATTATATGATAATCAACTGTGATGAGCTTGTCTCTTCAACAGTGAGGTGATTCAGGACAATTCGAACAGATTTGCGATGGAGAGAGCTATCTGCATCCAGAGAAACTATGGGGACTTAATGTGAATCCTAACATAGTATTTTCACTTTTTTGTTGTTGTTTGCTTTTTTTTTAATTTAATTTGTCTTGCAGAAATATTTTTAGAAGAATAGCACATGGTTAATCTATATTGAATTGCTTGCTATCTAGGGAAGAGGGGAGGTAGGGAGAGAGCAAGATAAATTTAGATGCAAGATTTTGCAGGGATGAATGTTGAAAACTATCTTTGTATATGTTTTGAAAAATAAAAAGCTATTATTATATAAAGAAAAAATAACTGAACTACCTAAAAACTGTGATTCTCCCCCACCCTCAAAAAAAAAAAAAAAAAAGAATCAACACAATAATTCAAAAAATAATCAAAGAAAATTATCCTGGAGTGATATAATATAAGGGGAAAGTAAAAATAGGAAAAATATGCCATTTACCACCTCAAAGAAATCCTGCATGAAAAACAAATAGGAATATTATTGCTAAATTTCAAAAACTCCAATTCAAAAAGAAATTTCTATAAGAAACAAATAAAAATAATTCAAATATGCTGAAGCTACAATTAAAATTGTACAAAATTTATAAGTAGCTACAATAAAAGACCACAGGTCATAGAATAATATATATCAACAATTTAAAGAACTAGGTCTGCAGCCAAAAATATCATAGTTAACAAAACTAACTGTAATATTGAATGAAAAATAAAATGAATATTTGACAAACTTGCAGATTGTCTCAACCAAACATATACTCAATAAAAAATTTAATATCTAAGAGCCAACATCAAAGATTAATTTCAAGGACCTCAACAAGGACATAATTTCAAGGACCTCAACAAAGACAAACTGTATTTTTTACATGGAAATGTATAACATATGTTTAAGAATGACATCAGTAATTGGGTAGCTCAAAAGAAAAACTGGGTCAGAGCTGAGTATGATCTGACTCCAAAAAGCAAAACTGTGTCGGCATAGGTAAAAATACTAATTATACTATATGAATGAGGTACAGAGGAAGAATTAACACAAAAGCATCAAAGGGGCGAGAAGGGCTGGTAGTTCTGAAAACCTATTCACATCAAGAATGGATTAAATAGAGAATATTTATATACACCATGAAGGGTATAGCATCCTTAAAAATCTATAAAGAAATAAAGGGGGAGGGAAAAGGATAGAGATATAGAAGGGCATATAGATTTATGGCAGTAGAACAAAGAGTGTAAATTCATGGGAAAGGGATAAGAATGGGATAGAATAAAGTGAGGCACAGAATAATGTTTAGATTAAGGGAGAGGGATAAAATCTATAGATTAATGGGAATGAGATAAAGAAGAAGGGAAAAGATAAAGGAGGGATCCTTGGGTGGGGGTAGGTTAAGTAATAGCAAGGCAAATTAAGGAGGAGAATTAAAGTAGAAGAATTAGCAGGAATAGGCAATGAAAAATATGTACACATACTCTATAACAAGAATCAGGAATAAAATTCATTAGAAAAAAAAGTAGGGCTGGTAATTACTGATCTCAAACAAAGTCAAACTTAAAGATTCAATCAAGAGAGAAATCTATATCGTATTTCAGTCATATTAATATTGTTTTAGATGTATATCTACATATATAAATGCACAAGTATATGTGTACATGTGCATGTGTACACATGTAGGTATGTGTGTAGATATGTGGGTACCTATGTGTATGTATATGCATATGTATATGTATCTATATGTATGTATGTGTATGTGGTATGTATGTATAAATATACCTATGCTTAACTGGAATCCATTTGGGGGAGGCAGAGGATTTGAAAAGGGGAAAAAAAGAATAAATTATAAAGTACAAAGCAGAGAACAAAAGAATAATCTACACAATAGCAAAGAAAAGATGAATAGTCAGGAATATATAATCTCTTCTATTACTATATATTCTTTCTTGAAGTGAATTGTTACTTATTTTGAATCCTCCCTGATGTTCTGCTGGGTACGTGACAATGTTTTGTTTGTTTTTAAATTTTTTTTCTGTCTTTTATTTTTTCTTATTTTCTATTTAGTTTTAAATTTTAAAAAGAGCAGCAACATCTTACTTTCTGAGTTATTATATTTACTTGACTTTTCAACTTACTGTGTTTCTCCTTTGGCCCTAACAGCTATAAATACCTCAAATATATATAAATACCTTACTCTTTCCCACTTCCCTTTGAGCGGATGAGAACACTACCTAATTGCTCAAGTTAGCAAACTGCTTTTTCTCAGGCAATAAATGCAGTTATAATCTTGGAAATTGTGATCTGCTTCATTCCAGGTTCCCCTTTTGGACCTGGAGTTTCTTCTGTTTTAGCAATTCACAAGGGTTTTTATTTAACAGTAATTAATAAAATAATAAATTAAGCTCTAGTGTGCAGCAACTGATTTCTGAAATGCTCATGTTGAAAATTTAACAATAGACTAGCAAGCCAGCTAGAGATGGCTCCAGCATATCCCTGTACCATATCTTTATTTTTCAAATTTTTGACAGCTATTCCTTTCCTACACATAAAAACAATGCTAAACTATTCAAAAGACTCCTGGCATACATAAGTAATCAACAATCTATGACATAATTACTATTACAATTTTCTGAGAGTTTTGACTCATAAACAATAGAAAATAAACTAGTTTGTGGTATTTTAGCAATAATCCCTATCATCAACAAGTTTTTTGTTAAGTGCCTACAGTAAGGATTGTTATATTTCTTGGCCAGAGTTGTAAAAGCAACTTTTGTTATCAAGTATTTTTTTATTATCATGGCCCGAGCTTGGGTCTTGCAAATGTCTGTTTTACAAGGGGACCTTCAAACCTGGATCTGCCATTTTAGGACTGATACTTACTCACCTAAAATCAGGAAAGAAGCAAGTCCAACTAAACAGAACATGGATTGGTTAACACATTTTTACTGTTTGTCTCTAAACTGAATAGCTGGAGCTGTACAAAGCAGACCTAGAGACAGGTTTTTAGAGATTAAGTGATTTAATTAATCACTTTCAGAGTAAGGAATACAGTATGAAAACTAGAAGCTCTCCTGCACAAGAAACTCTTGCCTATTGCAGTAAAAGTAGAAATTTTATACACAAATCATAAAGGGGAATAGAGGGGAAAGGGGATTTACACTACATACATTATCTGAACATGAATGGTTTCCCATGATAAGTCTTGGAGTGTAGGACAATATTGGTGTTCTCCAGTCCTCTTTTCTTTGCTTCTGTATAGGTTATTCTTTTGTTCTCTGCTTTGTACTTTTTATTTTATTCTTTTTTTCCCCTTTCAGCCCTCGCACCTCCTCCAAGCAGATTACAGTTAAGCATATTTATACATACACAAATACACACACATATATATACATACACACAGATATATAAATATATATACGCACACACAGAGCTTTCTGATAAAGTGGTAGTTCTGAAAAAATCTAGATTGTTAATATATTTATTATACATATATCAATAATTATAAAAGTTATAATTTTTTTCACAGATTTTAGTTGCAATGCACTCACAGAGATTGTTAGCCAGGGTAAGAGATGGGGAGAACTGTCTTTAACACCATTGTATTTAAATAGTTTAAAAGGACTAACTTGTCTTTCAGTAACTTTTAAGATCCTTTGTACACTATAATTGTACCTCAATTAGGTTTTTAAACTGCCTTTACCTCACAAAGAGTTCACCTTACAGTGGGGTTAGGTGGGATTATTTTCAATGGCTTTAGGAAATAAAAATACAAATGAACTGAGCTGGAATCTAGTAAGTATAGCAGGAATTTAATACCTTTGGCTTTCTTAGATTTATAAAATATACTATATAAACAATTGTTCAAATACTATTATTGTTTTTATATTTTAGAGGATTTTTCTTTCCTCATGATAAAAAATAAAAATAAAATGGCCCAAGATCCATTGATTAGGTATTGCTGTCAATCACACAATCTACAATGAAGAGATAGAGGGAAAACTAAAGTTTATAATGCTTACAGTACAGGCTTCACTGAACAAAATTCAGTGAACCTTGACTATCAATTTTAAACTATATTATGTAATTTTTTGGTTATATAAGCAGAATGGGTACAATGGAATTTCAAAGGATAAATGATTTGTAGATAAAAGAACAGGTGTTAGATGTATAACAGATAACACAGGAAATTAACTGAGTCTGTCTGTAGTTGATTGCTCAAGCTTGATTTTACTAAGGTTAGTTAACTAGTGACTTTATCTTAAGAAAATGGCAGTAAGAAAGTTGAGACAGAAATGCTTTTAGCATCCCTCCGTTGAAGTCTAATTTGCAAGTGTTTGAGAATTCATTAGCTAAAGAGCCTAGGGAAAATTTCACCCACTTGCAGACTAGTCAAATAAAGACTGTTGCTAAATTGAGAGGAAAAATTGGGGAAGCTTGCGTGCTGGTAGCAGCTTCAGTTTCAAGAATATAGATATGGCTTGTTCAGACCTGCTTAGAATGCAGTCAATTGGCAACATTTGCCACATTTCAATGTGCCCATATACTACCAACTGACTTTGTCTGAAAAGTAGGCAACTGAGTATTGAGTGCAATTTTGTGGGGTCAAAGACAGATAAGGAGCATTGTGTGCAGCAGGGATGGGTGTATGTAAGAAACTTAAGCAAGATAGAAGTAGTTGAACCAGGCTGTTGTTGTGCTTGTTTTAATTTAACTTATAAAAGAATACAATTTCATTAGGTTTAGTGTATTTAGTCTGCAGCAGAATTTTTTTGGGGTGGAAATTCAGTAAAATTGTACATTTCAATAACAAAGTTATTTTTTTCCTCCACACAGGGGTTCAGTCACCTTCTACTACCAAATAGTGTGAATATAGGTATAAGATAGTTGTTTGGTATAATTCTACTTTCAGTAGGTATGCTAAATAACAACACCCTGCCATCTCCAATGCAAACATGAAGTAATAGGTGTTATGGGCCAGAACTCTGAACTTCTTACAAGGTACTAAGTGGAACTGATGAGACAATGGTTAGTTTAGCATGGTGCTTAATAGTTCTCTAAATTCAGTATTGAAAAGGACTGGGAAACTCTGGAAATCTTTGAAGGATCTCCTTCAACTCTGCCTCAGTGAGGAACTCTGCCCCAAGGGATAAACAGTTTCACTCTTGTTATCTGGGTGGGGTGGCTCTGTCCTGAAACTCATTGAATTCAATTCAAATTCTAGCTCAAGTTGAAACCCAGTCAGGAGCCAACTTGGGACTCCACCCACAGGCCCCCTTCAAGTAAATCTCTCATTATAAAAAGAGCCAAACTAAAACCCTCTCTTTGCAGAGGTTCGGAACATGCCAGCTCCATGCTTGGCATGCTAAGGGCCTCTGTCCACTAGAATACTCTTTCCAGTGCCATCCTCTCTTTACCCTCACCTATTTCCCTAACCAGACTTTATGCCTCTCTGTCAGGATTTCTAACTTTACTCCCAATCCCCATAATAAACCCTTTTATCAATCTAAATTTTCAGGTCTGTAAATTCCTTTTCAGGGAGTCTCTGTGCTACCAGAAAAGAGTCCTCAAAACTCCCTATCCTTGCGTCGACTCTGAAGGGCTTGCAGGGGAGCCAAACCTCTCCATTTGGTTCCCTGAACCCCGAACCTGCCACTAGACCTTATCATTTAACTTCTTGACCACCAGAAACCCTAATTTCATTTTGGTTCCCTAAATATAAACCTCATCAATATGATTGATTTAATCTTACAACAAATAATGGTTTCCTAGAGATACAATGATTGGTTTATACTCAGTGTGGAGCATATAAGCAGGGACTGAGAGCAACAGAAGAGAAGCTCTCGGAGCCAAGGAGACAGAAATTCATTTCTACCTTTGGTCAGGCTGCTGGCGGCAGGTTCTCCTCCTGCATTTCTCCACTGAGACCAAGGCCAGATTGAAAGGCTTTCCAGAAAGCTGCCCAGCATCAGGAAGGAGATAATAAAGAATCTGGACTTTAACACCTGTGTGTTTTTGTGGTGATTACTGAACTGAAATGAAGGCTGCCCCAGAGACCCCAAGAAAACCAAACCAGAGTACACTCAAAATAGGAATTGTCAATAGCATATTTTACAAAGTACTCATAGATAGTAGCTTTCAGTGGCATATCTGAATATTGAACTGGTCTCAAGTTTAACATCAGAGAGTGATAAGGATAACATGAACAAGCAACCCCATGAATAGTGGTTAGATTCTTATTAGCTATACATAACTCAAAAACCAAAAAAGATTATAGAAACTAGATCTGTAGAGGGCTAGAGATAGTGGGGAATCCTGAGTGAGATAAGACCCTTAATCCAGTAAGGAACTTTGTTTGGTTTGGCTCCCCATCACCCTTAATGGTGTCTCAACCTTCCTGAGAAGTCAGGGAGCATGACAACCTGTGTTGTACTTGAAGCAGACTTATGCTAGAGTGGCAAGGAAACATCTGCACACAATAGCAAGTTGTTTATGTGGTCCTGCATGCACAGTCTCCTATAGTTATATAAGTGTATTATGTAAGCATAGGGTATATAAGGCTGAGGATTTTTTGAATAAACGTACTCTTGTTTGACCACCCTCATGAGTTCCACCTTATCACTCCTTACCCAAGATCAGGACTTGGGTTGGTACTGAAGTCCTCCTGTGAGCAGGTCCATAAATCCAATATGATAAATATAAAATGTATAGGGAAACTTCCAGAAGTCCTTGAACAAAATAGAAGTGAGAAAATATAAACTAAGTTTGATATGTTTTATGATGGGGTACTACCCTTCTCTCCACTGTCCCTTGCCTCACAATTGTACATACTGTTCTTAAGTATTCTGTAATTGATTATGAATATCATGATCCTTCTGAGGTCTATTCATACCTATGGCTCTTAAATCTGATGAATGTATAAATACTATACTAAAGGAATTTTTTGGGACTTTTAAAAAATGGCATTTGAAAAACCATTGAGAAATTGTGTTACTGGGTCATAACCTTTTGATTTTCTTTTCTTTTTTTTAATTAATTTTTATTTTTTTATTATAGCATTTTATTTATAAAACATATGCATGGGTAGTTTTTCAACAGGGATCCTTGCAAAAACTTCTGTTCCAACTTTTCCCCTCCTACTCTCCACCCTCTCCCCTAGATGGCAGACAGTCCCATACATGTTGAATATGTTAAAGTATATGTTAAATACAATATATGTATACATATTTATACAGTTGTCTTGCTACACAAGAAAAATCCAATTTAGAAAGAAGATAAAAATAACGTGGGAAGAAAAACAAAAATGCAAACAAACAATAACAGAAAGAGTGTAAATGCTATGTTGTGATCTACAGTCATGTCCCAGTGTTGTTTCGCTAGGTGTAGCTGATTCTATTCATTACTGATCAATTGGAACTGATTTGGATCCTCTCATTGTTGAAGATAGCCACTTCCATCAGAACTGATCGTCCTATAGTATTGTTGTTGAAGTGTATAATGATCTCCTGGTTCTGCTCATTTCACTCAGTATCAGTTCATGTAAGTCTCTCTAAGCCTCTCTGTATTCATCCTGCTGGTCATTTCTTACAGAACAATAATATTCCATAACATTCATATACAACAATTTACCCAACCATTCTCCAATTGATGGGTATCCATTCATTTTCCAGTTTCTAGCCACTACAAAAAGGGCTGCCACAAATATTTTTGCTCATGTGGGTCATGAGGGAAACCTCCTTTAAGATCTCTTTGGGATATAAGTCCAGTAGTGACACTGCTGGATCAAAGGGTATGCACATTTGACAACTTTTTGAGCATAGTTCCAAATTGCTCTCCAGAATGGTTGGATCTTTTCACAACTCCACCAACAATGCATCAATGTCCCAGTTTCCCCACATCCCCTCCAACATTCGTTATTATTTTTTCCTGTCATTTTAGCCAATTTGACAAGTGTGTAGGGTATCTCAGAGTTATCTTAATTTGCATTTCTCTGATCACTAATGATTTGGAACACTTTTTCATGGGGGGAGAAATAGTTTCAATTTCATGACCTGAAAATTGCCTGTTCATATCCTTTGACCATTTATCAATTGGAGAATGGCTTGATTTCTTATAAATATGAGTCAATTCTCCATATATTTTGGAAATGAGATCTTTATCAGAACCTTTAACTGTAAAGATGTTTTCCCAGTTTATTGCTTCTCTTGTAATCTTGTCTGCATTAGTTTTGTTTATACAAAAGCTTTTTAACATGATATAATAAAAGTTTTCTATTTTGTGATCAATAATGATCTCTAGTTCTTCTTTGGTCACAAATTCCTTCCTCCTCCACAGGTCTAAGAGGTAAACCATCCTATGTTCTTCTGATTTATTTATAATCTCATTCTTTATGCCTAGATCATGAACTCATTTTGATCTTATCTTGGTGTACGGTGTTAAGTGTGGGTCAATGCCTAATTTCTGCCATACTAACTTCCAATTTTCCCAGCAGTTTTTGTCAAATAGTGAATTCTTATCCCAAAAGTTGGGGTTTGGGGTTTTTTCAAACACTAGATCTCTATAGTTATTAACTATTTTGTCCTGTGAACCTAACCTATTCCACTGATCAACTAGTCTATTTCTTAGCCAATACCAAATGGTTTTGGTGACTAGTTTATAATATAGTTTTAGATCTGGTACAGCTAAGCCACCTTCATTTGATTTTTTTTTTCATTAGTTCCCTTGAAATTCTTGACCTTTTGTTCTTCCAGAAGAATTTTGATGTTATTTATTTCTAGGTCATTAAAATAGTTTCTTGGGAGTCTGATTGGTATAGCACTAAATAAATAAATTAGTTTAGATAGTATTGACATCTTTATTATATTCGCTCAACCTATCCAAGAGCACTTAATATTTTTCCAGTTGTTTAGATCTGACTTTATTTGTGTGGAAAGTGTTTTGTAGTTTTGCTCATATAGTTCCTGATTTTCCCTTGGCAGATAGATTTCCAAATAATTTATACTATCGACAGTTATTTTAAATGGAATTTCTCTTTGTATCTCTTGCTGCTGGATTTTGTTAAGTGATGTATAAAAATGCTGATGATTTATGTGGACTTATTTTGTATACTGCAACTTTGCTAAAGTTGTGGATTATTTCTAATAGCTTTTTAATAGAATCTCTCGGGTTCTCTAAGTACACCATCATATCATCTGCAGACAGTGCAAAGGAAACCAAATTACCTCATTACCTAAACCTTTAATTCCTTTTTCATCTCTTATTGCCAAAACTAGCATTTCTAATATAATATCGAATAATAATGGTGATAATGGGCAACCTTGTTTCACTTCTGATTTTATTGGGAATGGTTCCAGTTTATCACCATTACATATGATGCTTACTGATGGGTTTAAATAGATGCTACTGACTATTTTAAGGAAAAGTCCATTTATTCCTATACTCTCTAGTGTTTTTAATAGGAATGGGTGTTGGATTTTATTAAATGCTTTTTCTGCATCTATTGAGATGATCATATGGTTTTTGCTAATTTGGTTATTGATATAGTCAATTATGTTAATAATTTTCCTGATATTGAACCAAACCCTGCATTCCTGGTATAAATCCTACTTGGTCATAGTATATTATCCTGGGGATGATTTTCTGTAATTTTTTTGCTAATTTTTTATTTAAGATTTTTGCATCAATGTTCATTAGGGAGATTGGTCTATAATTTTTTTTTTTTCTGTTTTTGTCCAACTGGTTTAGGTATCAGTACCATGTCTGTGTCATAAAAGGAATTTGGTAGGACTCCTTCATTCCCTATTTTTTCAAATAGTTTATATAGCATTGGAGTTAATTGTTCTTTAAATGTTTGGTAGAATTCAGATGTAAATCCATCTGGTTCTGGGGATTTTTTCTTAGGGAGTTGATTAATAGCTTGTTCTATTTCTTTTTCTAAAATGGGACTATTTCATTGTTGGTGGAATTGTGAATACATCCAGCCATTCTGGAGAGCAATTTGGAACTATGCCCAAAAAGTTATCAAACTGTGCATACCCTTTGATCCAGCAGTGTCTCTACTGGGCTTATACCCCAAAGAGATACTAAGAAAGGGAAAGGGACCTGTATGTGCCAAAATGTTTGTGGCAGCTCTGTTTGTAGTGGCCAGAAGCTGGAAAATGAATGGATGCCCATCAATTGGAGAATGGTTGAGTAAATTGTGTTATATGAATGTTATGGAATATTATTGTTCTGTAAGAAATGACCAACAGGACGAATACAGAGAGGATTGGTGAGACTTACATGAACTGATGCTGAGCGAAATGAGCAGAACCAGGAAATCATTATATATCTCAACAGCGATACTGTATGAGGATGTATTCTGATGGAAGTGGATTTCTTCAACAAAGACAAGATCTAACTGAGTTTCAATTGATCAAGGATGGACAGAAGCAGCTACACCCAAAGAAAGAACACTAGGAAATGAATGTAAACTGCTTGCATTTTTGTTCTTCTTCCCAGGTTATTTATACCTTCTAAATCCAATTCTCCTTGAGCAACAAAAAAACTGTTCGGTTCTGCACACATATATTATATACAAGATTCACTGCAATCTATTTAACATGCATAGGACTGCTTGCCATCTTTAGGGAGAGGGCGGAGGGAGGGAGGGGAAAAATTGGAACAGAAGTGAGTGCAAGGGATAATGTTGTAAAAAACTACCCTGGTATAGGTTCTGTCAATAAAAAGTTATTTTAAAAAATAAAATAAAATAAAATAAAATGGGACTATTTAACCAATTTACTTCTTCCTCTGTAAATCTAGGTAACCTATATTTTTGAAGGTATCCATCCATTTCATTTAAGTTATCAAATTTACTGGCATAAAGTTGGGCAAAGTAACTACAAATTATTGTTCTAATTTCCTCTTCATTGGTGGAAAATTCTCCCTTTTCATTTTTAAGACTAACAATTTGATTTTCCTCTTTCCTTTTTCTAATCAAATTTACCAAGGGTTTATCTATTTTGTTAGTTTTTTCATAGAACCAACTCTTAGTTTTATTTATTAATTCAATAATTCTTTTTACTTTCAATTTTATTAATCTTTCCTTTTATTTTTAGAATTTCAAGTTTAGTTTTTGATTGTGGGTTTCTAATTTGCTCTTTTCCTAGCTTTTTTAGTTGCATAAACATTTGATTTTCAATAATGCCATTGAGAAAATGGCATAATCTCTTCATAGACCTTAAACCTTTCCAGAATTTGGGATATGGATAAATGTACTCTACTTACAGGTTTGAAAAGTAACAGGTTAGCATTTACATAGTGTTAGAAGATTTGAAAAGTGTTTTACAATGCTATTTTATTTAATTCTTACAAAACCCTATGGCAAAAATGCTATTGTTGTTCCCATTTTACAGATGAGGAAACTGAAACCGACTTAGATTAAGTGACTTGTCCAGGGTCACAAAGCTTTTAAGTGTTAGAGCAGGGATTTGACTTAAAATATAATGCCTATCTTCTATGACATTTAGCAGCTGATATAGTATGTGTTATTGTAATATACAAATTAAGTATTATTGTAATACATGAGAGTATTGCTGTAATACACAAGTATTTTTTAATTAATCACATACTATGTGCCAGGCACTGTGCTGAGCTGGGGACACAAAATCTTTTCTCTTAAGGAACTCACAGTCTAATTGGGAAGACAACACACAAACAACTACATACAAATAAAATATTGACAGGATAAATCAAGAGTATTTTCAGAAAGAAGACTCTAAGATTCAAGATTGGTAGGCTAATGGGAAGTCATTCTCTAACACTAATACACTATTTGTGAAGTTCCGAATTGATCCAACTATTCTCAAAAACAATTTGAAATTATGTGAAAAAAGTTACTTAAACAATCTTTTTATATAATAACTGGTTATTGACAAAGTAAAGTCCCAAATGTAATAAAATATTCATAGCATCACTATGTGGAAGCAAAAAAATGGAAACAAGACAAGTAGCCATGTCCTGGGAAATGGTTGAACAAACAGAATTATATGAATCAAATAGACCTTTATTGTTTCACAAAGAAACTATGAGTGTGAGGAATTCAGAGAAACATGGGAAGATTTGTATGATGAAGTGATACAAAAAAAAGAGAACAATATACATATAATAACTGCAATAAAGTAAATATAAAAAAGACTAATAGGCAGCTGAATTCAGTTTACTTAGAATGAATTCTTTTTGTTCTGGACAGCAAATGATGAAACATTTCTCCTCTTAGAGAAGTTCTGGGGAACTATGATTGCAGAATGTCATATACACTGTCAAATGAGGTTTTTGTCAAGTAGTTTTGCTCAATTGGTTTCTTTAGCACAAGCTCAGAAGGGGATCAGAGCATAGGGGAAGGGCTATATGCCAAGAACTGATTGTTATTTAAAAAATAAAAGGTACCAGTAAAACAAGTAAGTCATTGCTTACTTCTAAAGATAACTTAAAAAAAATAAATAAAAAGAGAGAACCTGCAATCTTTCTTTGGAACCATGAATTCTCTCTGTCTCCCTGTCTCTGTCTCTGACTCTCTTTCTCTTTGCCTTTTATCTCTGTCTGTGTGTGTTTCTCTTTCCATTTCTTCCCAGCTTCCTCCTCTTACTCAGTTCCAATAAGAGCATCCTGGAGATCTCAGGCCACAGATTTCTCACCCTACCCTCCCACCTCTGGTAGAAATACCTATTTGACTAGTACTTACATAAAACATAGTACATTGGTCTTGTAGAGTCTTTGTTGTATTTTTTTGTTTTTGCTTTGTATCTGCCTTTGAATATTAGGTGGGCAATTCTGAATTTCCTAATTTTGATGGCAGCCTTGAGAGTCCAGATATCAAGAGCTTTAGGTCATCTCTCTGTTGAGAGTTGATATCAAAAGAAATTTTCTACGTCAAAAAGGGTGACAAAGGAGAACAAATCCAAGCTCTGGGTTTATTGCCAGGAGCAATGATTCCCTGACCTGTGGCACCAGAAATGTGTAGTGAAGCTCAGAAAAATAGGGCAGCACAAAGTCCATAACAAAAGATTATCTCTAGATCTTTGCATGGGGAAAAGAGGAAAGACTTGCACTGGCAATAGCAATGCTCATGTCCCTAAACCAGGAGATTAATATCCATAAAACAGCAGCTAGGTCCATAGCAACACTGCACTTCTCCTTGCAGAGGGGAGTAAATCCAGGCCTCTACATGGTAGGAGATGGTATGGAGGCTAGGGGAGGGGGAGAAGAAACAGAGGGGCAGAGTGAGCCCCTTTATTGGCAGTACTCAGCACAGGATGGGACAGTGGCAATATCTGAAACAACTCTCAGGGATAGGGAGGAAACAACTCCACACAGCTTTATTAGTACAGTCATTAACAACAAGAAGAAGCATTTATTAAGCACATATTATATGTTGGGCACTGTACAGGTTTCAGTGGCAGTAGAAGTGGGTAGTGGCTTGAGTCAAATAGTGACAAAGACCCATTGTATTCTTTTGCTTACTGTAACCTAGAATTCTTGGCATCTGTACATTGCTATTAATACACATCCAGTAGTCATTGTACCATTTCTTCCCCCAAAGAGCTTGGAAGACCATGGAGTAGCTATGTTGGGAAGTAGCCTGCTTTCGATGACAGAGAGGAAGTAAAATAGCCCTCCACAGAAGAGGGACAATACAGAAGAGGCTTCTAATGGGACAAAACTCTGATATCACTCATCCATGAAGTATCAGGGAGGGTGATTTCTTAACTTCTAGGCCACCTAACAGATGACAGGTGATTTTTGACAGATATCTTGACTTTAGGACAGGCAACAAGAAAAAGGGTCTTTTAACTACCTGACTGTTGTGATGAGGTTAGATGACAACAAGTGCCACCACTTGCACTGTAGCCCTAATATTTCTGCTGCTGCTCCTACTGGTACTGCTTCAGTTGATCTTTCCCAAAATGGGAGGCAAGGCTTGGGATTTTAGATCTATGATTTCCCATATCCTATGTGTCTGTACTCTTTCTGTTTTTGTTTTCCTATTTCAGTACTGCCTATGTTAGTAGATGTCTCAGATATCAGGATTGCTTTGTAATATCTCTAACATCATTCAAGTGATGAAAAGTTTATTAGAAGATCATTTAAACCTTAGCACCAAGGGATAAAATGTGATAGAAGCAATATCCCAAAATTTTTAACCTTCCCTTCACTTTCTACTCCCTTCCAACCATGCAGGTCAGGCTAGTTTTTGCTTGTTTGTTTGTTAGACACTGATACTGTCTTTGAGATTTTACTGGATCAGGAGACTAAGGCTTAGACTACTGGCATACTTGCTTGTCATTTTGATCTAAAACAACCAGGATGTCATGGTCTAAGGCTACTCTCTAAGATGTTTGATTATAGAACAGCAAGATAATCAGCACTGTTTCTCAGTCTTCACTCTACTCTCTGGCTAAGTAGACTTCTTTTGTTAGTTGTTAGGAAGTCTCCAATTTCATTACAGAATCTAAAATACCAAGATACTCACCTGAATAAGGCCCTATCCAGGACCTGTTTATAGGCCAAGAACAACTAGGTTAGTTTGGTCTAAGTAAGCTAGGAGAGTGCCTCAGAATTAGAATCCAAGAGAGGAGCTCTAGCTTCCCATTTTTCAGTGGTGGTGGGGGTTATTTTTAAACCCAGGTGACCAAGAAGCTATACCAACAGCCTGAGCCCTAATGACCTGAACCAATTAAATATCAAGGACAATCTCTATGCCTTTAAAGGAAAACTATCTTCATTTGCATGGGGTGAGATCTTGGGATTTTACTCTCATTAGACCCCCATCCTTTGGTGCTGTTTTTAAGGTCTTCTAGCAGATATCTTTTGGTCACTTTAATTGGTTTATGAATGAAAAGACTGAGAGACAAAGTTTCTGGATAATTAATAATTAATTTATCAATTGGATTAGCTGATAACAAATTGATGGCTAATGGTTTCTTTTGCTAAGCAAAGACAAAAACCATGAAGATTCATGAATGCTTACATACCTTTGGAAAAGGAGGTGCCTCTAACAAATAAAAATCAACACTAATTGATGAATAATTAATGAAGGGGTAGACTTTCAAATGAAGAAGTGGGCTGAATGCTGCTGAGAATGTTTCTTGATCAAGAAACTTAGCCATCTCTAGCAGTCTGGACAAAGGAATCCATCTCTACTCAGAAGCCTGCGGTTAATTTTCTCCTTCAAAAACTGGATTGGTTATCTTAAACTTCAATGGAGAGGTGCAAGGACATGGATTTAGTGCTTTGGGGTTAGAATTAACCTAGATTAGGTTCTGTTTACACTCTAAATAAAATTAAGGTCTTCTAGTTGAGTGGGATCCTATCCAAAATCTAGGAGCCTGCTCCAAACCATGATGTAGGCAATTTCCTCTACCAACAATGTCTTTCAGAGACTGACTGATTTACAGTTTGGTCCCTACATGAGGACATGAAGAGAAAAAGCCTTGATATAATTTAGTGGTTTTTAAAATAATAGAAAAATAATCACTTTTCTTGTGGATTGTTATTGGATAACTCTGACATCATGGATGTAAGGATCCTGACTTAGAAGGCATTGAAGATAGAGAAAAATAAGCCAGTAAACTAACAAAAATAAAATATGAAAAAAATTTGTAATAGCCTCTTGAAGGAATAATTGAATAGTGAGAACAAAAACTAGAAATCTGAGGCCTCACCTCCCATTTTGAAAAGGACAGAATAATGGATTTAAATGATATGGTACATATGATATCAAATAATTGCAATTCACAGTAGGTCTCCTAATATGAAAAAGTCACTATGAATAAAATCTGAACTAAGCACATAAAGACTTTGACATTTGCTGATATCACTGATTTTCAATCACACTTTCTATGCAGAGGAACTATCCAAAAAAACAATACTAGTAGAGCCATAAAGGGATTCTTTCAGTTCTAGATTATAGTAAAATAAAAGGAGGAGGGGAGAAACTAGTGTCCATACTACTGTCCGGTGGTATAAGATTTGAGTCTTTGCCGTGCTGTTACCACAAGGCCCTGCTTTCATGGGGTTTAAGCAGACAGTTTCACCTCCTTGCTGTTACCAGAAAGCAAGTCTTCTCCCAACAATGACCCCTTGGGTTCTCTAAATTCTTTCTGGGAAGGAGTTCTCCAGTGACCATTGGATATTGTATTTGAAACAGTGTAGAAAAGTCAATCACTTCCAGATTATAGGAAACAAAGGACTACATTGGATCTGCTTTTGCTACTGTTCATGCCCATGTCCATTTTCTTGGGGTGGATGCCTTAGTTCATTTTTCTGCTGGGGTCTGAATCGTTGCTTGCTGCCACTACTGCTACTACTACTATAGCCTTTTTTGTTTCTACTATCATTGCCATTATACCTCCTGCAGCCACTCAGTCTCCTACCTGTTGCTACAAGGGTAAGGGAAGCTGTCTCCTGCCACTTCACTGGGTCCATAACTATGGCTCACTGCCCTTGGAATAAAGTATTGCTTCCTTGTGCCAAGACCTGAATGGAGTCATGGCTCCTTATGCCAAAGCAAAAATACTGTCCCAAGTAAAGGTACTGCTGGACTCTGACCCTATTCCCTTAAACAGGAGCCAAGAATTGTCCCATATGTCAAGACTTTATTTTGGGGATCAAGTATTGTCCTAAGTATCTAGTATTGGAGGACTAAGCACTCATTTTTTTTTTTTTTTTACTACAGCCTTGATCTTCCTATGCTGCTCCTGGTTATCTCTGTGCATCAGAAATGAATTTTGCATCATAGGGAAGAGAAGTGTAACCACCAGATAGACCAGATCTTTTAGTTCCAGTCTTTCTCAAGGGGCAATAGGGAAGGGAAGCCTGAGATTCTTGGATTTCATCCTTTCATCTTAGATCATTCCTTCAGGTAGTTTGTTACTTGTTTTGTTTTACTTTTTCTAACTTCATGATTTGTTTTTCTATTCCTCTTCTAATATGAGCAATGCCAGGTTTATCATATCCCTGAGGTTAAGTTTATATAGTGAAAGCTCTAAAGCTATTTGAAAGGTGAATAGTCCTCTAAAAGACCTTTGGGACCTTTCCACAAAGGATATGGTATAGTAGAAGATATTTATTAACATTTGGAGTCATGTGAGCAGATCTGTTTTTTTCTTAAGAGGAACTGAAATTATGTAGTTAGTGGGGGAAATGCAACTAGATGGCTACTTGGAGAGAGCACTGGTCTTGGAATCAGGAAGGCTCATTTATGAATTTAAATCCAGGCTCAGAACTTAATTAGCTGTTTGACCATGAGCAAACTCAGTTTTTCATTTATAAAATGATCTAAAGAAGGAAACGGCAAACCACTTCAGTGTCTTTACCAAGAAAATCCCAAATGGGATCATGAACTGAGTAACACTTAAAATTATCCTTGAGTTTTGTTTGGTTCAGAGAATTAAATCCATGATGTGGCTTCTTAGTTGCCTGGGTATAAAACAAAACAACTATAACAACAATAACAACAACAAAAAAACCATGAAGTCTTCTAGCAGACCTTAACAAAAGACAGATACAAAAAACACAGTCAACATAGGGAAACTTAATGGAATGAAATCAAGTTTCTTGATTAATATACTTGTTGAATATATTTCTCCTTCTATAGCTAAAATAAATCAATTTGCTAACTATCAAATGTTCCATGAATATAATTTCATTCAAAACCTAAATTGTGAAGGCATTGGCCCAAATCCGACTTCCAACAATATCCCCAAGGTATACCAACTCTCTACTGTGCAACTGATAAGCCGAATAGGAAGTCAATGAAATACCAATTAATCAGTGACAAGTATTAATGTAGCTCATATTTTATGTATTATGCTACCTAAAAAGACAAAATCTGAATCATTCCTGTACTCAAAAGACCTAAGAGTCTATGGGGAAAACAGCATATACATGTTTATGTAATGGGGTGTGGTTCCTGGGGATGTTTTGTTGAGGAATAGCCTTTTATGGGAGGAGTCACTTGAACTAAACTTTGGAAGTAGTTAAGAGTTTCTAAGAAGCCAGCCAAGGACTGAGTATTTTGAATATATCGGGAACAGCATTGTAAAAAATGGGAAATAGAATGTTGGATGTGGAGAGTATCAAGTAGTCCAGTTTGGCTAAAATGTAGTTTAAGAAAGGGAGGAATAGTTTAATGAGCCCAGAAACCCTGACTATGCAAATTTTCAATGTTAAAGTTTTAATTTTATCTTAGAGGAATTAAAAAATTAGCAAAACTTTCTGAGTAGTGGAATGACATGATCTGTATCATAATTATGAATAGAGAAAAACTGGGTATATCAAGAGGCTATTGTAGGCTGTTTATCTCAGTGAGCTAGTCTGATGCTTTAAGTCTGAAACTGAAATAATATGAGATACCCATGGGATATCCAACAGTTAATAAAAGGAAGTTTATCTAGCTATAGCATGGAAAGGATATATATCTAGGCTATAATTCTGAATTACATAAATTTATCAGGGGCTTTTTCCAGGGGGCCAAGAAGATGTCTCCTATTATTTTTGAGGACAGGTGAGTTAATTCATGTGGGATATAGTGAAATAGCAGTTTTCTTTTCGTGCCCTAGAGGTTTCACTCTACTTTGTTATCTAAGCTTCCAGAATAGACAAGGGTTAAGATGTTGGGGTGGTTCTTCACTTTAAAATTCTACTAATAAGTGAGACAGTTCTAGTCATGATAGTATACTGTGTACTTTGAAAGACTGTTTTTAAAAAGGCATCATAATGGTCTCTTCTATTTCTTCTGTTTGCAAACCTGGAAACATGAAAACACCTCTTGTCAGCAATGTTGAATATAAGTCTTATAGCACTTTAAACTATATCTGAAAGGCACTAATTACTCATGGACTAGCTTCTTTTATGCCTTTAGATTACCAGAAACTCCCATTACCCACTGGAATCTTAGGCCTCCAGACAAATCAAATTTCAATGATAGTTTATCTTCCTTTTAGGAAAAAAAGTCCTAACCTAATCCACATAGCAGTTTACTACTCCTACCTCATATAGAAGAGGTGGGGAACATCTGGCCTGCAGTCTGCATAAGGCCCTAGCTATCATTTAGTAAGGTAAGCTCAAGTGATGATGAGCTGAAAGCTACATAAAACCTCTTCCAACTGCTTGAGTTCTATAAGCTGTTAATTTTTATATCCCTCAAATGATGCTTAAATATCCAAATGGTCTTTGGCAAGAAAAAAAAAAAGTTCCTTAGCTTTCTGCCAGATAGACTATATGAACTAAGAGACTAATAGTTCTCCTGCCATATATAAGATAGCATAGTTCAGTGAAAAAACCACTGGCATGGGGAGAGAGAGGACCTTAGTTTATATCTTATGTCTGATGCCTACTACTTATTTGACTTTAAGCAAGACATTTTACCTCCTTATAGCTGTTTCCTTAACTGAACAATGAAAGTTTTAGGTTATTTGGCTTTCTTTCAGCTTAGAGTTCAGACTTTTCTATCCTCTATTTCTTTATTTGCAAAATGAAAGTAAAGCAGATGATTACTAAAGTCCTTTGTTATGCTGAAACAGATTGAGATAAGACCCAACAGAAATTTGGAAATTTATTGAAAAGGTCCTCCTGCAAAGGGGAAGGGCCCCAAATCTGAGCAGTTCTTAATGGAGAGAGGGTGAAGTTTATTAGGAGCAAAAACCTATTTAAAAAATTTGAGGATCCTTGTACCTAGAGGCTTAAGAGAAGGGGGAGCTTGCTGCCGTTTCCCAGTGTGGGGCTAACAGGTGTGCCTGCAAGGAGATTAAGCAAGGGATGTTGAGTTTGTGCTTATCCATTGTGCACAAGGAGTGCACGAGGCAGGTAGAGGTCTATCAGGGATTTTTACTAGGAGCCAAGAGGATGTCTCCTGTTGTCCTTGAGGACAGGTGAGTTAAGTACCTTGGGCTTTGATGAAATAGAAGTTTTCTTTGGAGCCAGGGGTTTTGTTGTACTTTTAAGTTATCTATGCTTCCAGCGTTAGGCAAGGGTTAGTTTAGATGTTGGGGTGGCATTTCATCTTAAAGTTCTAATAGTAAGTGAGACAATTCTAGTCATGATGATGTACTGTGCACTTAGACAGACTTCTTAAAAAAGGCATCATACTGGTCTCTTCTATTTCTTCTGTTTGCAAACCAGGAAATGATTAAAATTCACTTTTGGCAACATTTACTTTTAAAAGAAATGTAGGCATATTCAATTCACTGAAAAAAGCTAACATTTTTATCTTCAGGAATAGGTGATTCTCCTTCCATAAATGCCATTTACTTTGATGATTAACATCTTCACTCAGGGTCACCCCTACCCCTTTCCACTGCTGTGGGAATTACAAACTAGTGTCCTCCCTGGTCAAAGCCCTATTGACAGTGCTTTACTTCT
This sequence comes from Sarcophilus harrisii, assembly GCF_902635505.1. Taxonomy (NCBI): domain Eukaryota; kingdom Metazoa; phylum Chordata; class Mammalia; order Dasyuromorphia; family Dasyuridae; genus Sarcophilus; species Sarcophilus harrisii. The sequence continues at coordinate 170,081,891 of NC_045429.1, read as the reverse complement.
TATGTTACTGTGGGAAAGAGCTACTCAGCTACCACAGCCTCCATGCTAATATCTTACTTCTTACTTTCCTTATGGTTCAGAAGGAACTTGGGACTCAGAACTCAAAGGTACAATTAGTACTATTTCAGTTACATTATGAGTAAAAAGTTTTGTGCGCTTGCTTGGACACTGAATAATACTTTTATAACATTGTTTCTATGGGAAAATCTTTCAAAGTACAAATAACTCATTAGCATACTGTATTTAATACCCATAATTATAATCCACTCTTTGCCTATGTTCAAGTGGGTTTGGGACCTAAAATGTCTACCTTGAATATTTACTCTTAACAAAATAATTTTCAAATAAAGACCGGTCTAGATTACTGGACTCATCTTTCCCTAAGCTATATTTTATTCTACAGACTTTATTATTTAGGACAACCATTTATTTTTGGAATTTTGTAAAAATAAAAATAGCTAAAAGCCAACATGTTATGAATTATTTTAACAAGCAGTACAATAAGGATATTTGGAAAACATTTAGATACACTTTTAAAAAAATCAAATGTTGAAGTTTGGAAAATATATCAAGGGAAAATAAATTAATGCAAAAGCAAAAAAATGAAAGATTAAAGCTCAGTTATATAATCTAATTTATTTCTAAGGCATTATATATTTGCCCAACTTTGGGATGTGATTTGAGAGCAATATGAAATGTTTCAAAATATTTCTTAAAATTACCTTCAATCAGAATTACTGAATATCTTGATATAAAATTTCTCATTTTTGAACATCGGGAATTAGATGATCATTTTACTAAAGATGAAAGTGCATCAGTCATTAAGTTGTATATGATATTTAAATTAACCTTTTTTGAGGGGATAAACCTGATTTTATGTAGTTTACAAAAATCAATAGGACTATCTTTTTTTGAAAATAAAATTTTCAGGTGTTACTAAACCAAAGTGTCTGAATGCTGAAGCCTGCTAGTATCTTTAAAAAAAAAAAAAAAAAAAAAAAGTTAAGATTTAAAAAACAAATCCTCATTGTTTTCAGTAAAGTTTAGGTACCCTCACATTTTTAGTAAATATGAGAAAAATTAGCAATGTTGTCGGAAAGTTGGGGAAACTTTTATGAGTTCATAACTAGCATTTAAAATAGGAAACTAAACATATCTTACAGAATATGTATCTTTTCATTTTTATTTGTAATCGAAATTATGTCAATTTTGCCATTAATTTACAGAATTCAGGATGGGAAAATAGAACCATTAAAGCAAGCACCTTTATATGAGCCAGCAAACTTCTGAAATATTATATAGTGATTTAACTCCATCTCAAATAAGATAATAAAAGTGCTTTGCAAATCTTAAAAGTACTAATATAAATGTTAAAATGTAAGCAAATCACAGCTTAGGGGGAAAATTGTCCTCTAAGATGAAAATAACAGTATTGATGACACAATTGGGAAGAATCACTGAACAAAAAAGTAAACGAAACTTTAAAATGAAAATAGAATTCATTGGAAATGAGCTGTTCTTGAAAGTTATTTATTTGTAGTTTGATATGCTTTTCTAAGACTGCTTAGAAGACACTAACCCCAATTTCACTCTTTTCTTGCCTTTTTTTTTTTTTAATACAATAAGATTACATTTAGTTTCAGCAAAAAGATTTAAATGTCTATTACAATGAATGCAGAATAATGGAATGGTCTGAGTATTAATAATTCTTCAGCTTATTTGCTTTTTGCTAGCAGCATTGATAAAAATGGTTACTCTTGAAGTATCAAAAATCACTGTTGGGCTGCATTCATACGAAGGGAAACCAAGCACCGGGGTCCCCACTTTCCGGGCCTAGTAGAGAACTCCAGGGTTAGCCTGGGCCCGAGGCGTGACCAGTTCAGCTCCCACCAGCCGCAAGGGGCGTCCGGACGGGTTCTCTAGCCTTGGAGCCCCAGCGCGGGTCTTCTGGGAGACCAAGATGGCCTGCAGGATGGACATCCGTAACCATCGCACTCGGCCTGTTGAACTAAAGCATTACAAAAATTCAGTCGGTGAAATGATTTTCTGGAAGGGGGGAGGAGTGGAAGCGAGTTTCTGAGACACCACGCAAGGCAATAAAGTCACGCGCGGGCGGCGGCGAAGGCGAAGCCATAGGCCAACAACCCGCCTTCGGTCCGTTCCCACCAGGCCGAAGTGTAGGATGGAGGGGGGGGAGGGGCGGGACCGAAAGAATCAGGGAGGGTAACCGGCGCGGGAGGCACGCGGGACTGCGCAACCGTTCCCCCTCCCCCCCCTCCCCCTCCCCCCCCCCCCCCCCGGTTCTCGCGCGGCACCGCCTCCGACACGCCCTCTTTCCCTTCCCCCCTCCCTTTCTTTCCGGGCGCGCCGGCGCGCCGTACCGTCACGTGACGTCTCCGCGCGTCCACGGGTTCCGCGCTGCGGGGTTGTTGGCCGGAGAGAAAAGACTGCGAAGTGGCTTCGGCTGCAGCCCGGAAGGTGGGGGCCTGGGAGAAGTCGGCGTGGCTTTTGGCGGGCGGGCAGTGGCGCGAGGGGTCGGTGAAGGAGCATAGGAGCAAACTTCCCCAAGTGTCACCTCTTTTCCCCCTCGCCTCCCCTTTCCGCACCCTTCCTTGTCCCGTTCGCCTCCATGACGTGCCGGGATTCGGGCGCTCGAGGCCGAAGTGGCCGGGTGGCTGGGGGCAGGGGGTGTGGGTGCGTAAGCCCGACGTCCCCGATGTGTCGCGGGCTTTGCCCGGCCGACCGGCAGGGGGGAGGATGGGAATAGAGCTGGGCGGTCTCTGGCCCCTGGCTTCTTTCTTTCCTTCCTGCTTCAGCGGGTTCCGAGGGCCAGAAGCCGGTGGCGACCGTGGCCTTGGCCTATGTATCGTCCCTCGCCGTCTCTTCAGACGTAGGGAAGACGCCGGCAGCTGTGGTCCCCAGTACGAGAGGCGGAGCAGCGGCCATACTGCCCCACGGGGGGCACCGCAGCCGGGGCGGTGTCGGGCCTCGGCCTGGGAGGACTTATTGGTGGGGGGGATACGCTATCTCATCCTGGGCTGTTGGGGTAGGGCGCGATCGGCGTCTTTGGGGAGGTCACACACCTCCCCTCCCCCCATCCCCCCAGCCCGAGGCTCGTTTCCGTCCCGGCTCAGGGTCTGTGGGTATTGTAACCGAGGCCCGGAATATGGTTCCGGTCGCGATCTTGTCAGTGATTTGGAGAAACTATTGCTTATTACCTCCTTCCCTGCTCTTCTCCTCCCTCCTCCCCAGCCTTTGCTACTCTGTGCTCTGCATCCACCCCAGGAGTAGAACTGCTCACCCGCCCACTTGCCTTTCCCGGTTAATCTGGCCTGCGGACTGGCAGACCTTTGTTTTGGTGGGAGTTGAAGCAAACAGCTGATAAGTCTTTGAGAAAACTACCGGAATATAGAATTCACTCGATGCTTCAAAATACAGTGTTTTTGAAGCCGAGGCGTTCACTAGGTGCTTTGCCGGGGATAGAGTTCTAGTTCTCTCATTTTTTTTCTCCCTCTCTCCGTTTCTCGCTCTCTCCTCCCTCTTGCTCTCTCCTCTTCGTTCTTTCTTCCACTCCCTCCCCTTTTCCCTCCCTCTCCTCTCCCTCTCTCCGTCTCCTCTCTCCACCTTTCTTACAAAAGAGTGTTGTTTTCTTCCATTGTTGTAGCTTATTTTGTTCTCTGAAGGCTTCTGGAGAGGCAGATTTTGAGGGTGCGGGGAGATGAAACAGTCTTCATGGGTAAAATCTGGAGATGTGTAAGTTTTTTCACGTACTTACGAAATGGATTTGAAATTCACTCAGTTTTGGCGATGCTTTCCTCCCCCCAGTATTCTTCTGGCTTTGTTAAAGTGGCCCCTTAAATCTTCTCTTTTGGAAGTGCATACGTGTTACTTTGTCTAGATCCTCATTTAAGCAGCATATGAATTATTGAGATGAAAAGGAATTGAGTAAAAACGTTAAACAATCAAAACTAAAAAAAATCTATCTCCCATATGTGATTCAGGAAATAGGCATTTTTCCTCTACATTTGTGAATGTATCTGTCCCTTTAAAAAAAAAAATAGAGCACTGAAATTGTGAGAAGTTGGCTCTGTGTTTGGTTATTGAAACTAGCTGGTTTATGAAGATTGCTTTTTAAATGGAATTATTGTTTCGGTAACAGTAGATAAATATATGTACTTTTCCCTCCTAAGTGGTATAGAAAATAGCTGCTATTGATATTTGATGAAAATAGGTCAAGCAAATCATTAAAAAATAAAAATTTGATGTTGATGGTACTTTTAAAAATGTAGTTTTAAACTTATTGATGCTAGTATTAAATGTTTTCATGTTGCTAAATCTGCTCCATGTTTTACTAGAGCATTTGAAATTGGCTAAAGTCTGAATTGTAGCTGAAGTAAACATAAATGAAAAAAACTAAATTTTATCTTTATGTTTTTTGTTATATTTGATGCCTTGGATGTTAATCGGTTTAATTGGATTGTGTTGATCAAAAAAGAACTTATAAATGAACTATTTTCTTCTTATGTTAACTAGGGGAATACAGTATTTTCCAGTGGATTAATCAGTTATAACTTTTTTTCTATGTACTCCAAATTAATTTCTTGTTAACTTTCGTTTAGTCTGACTCCTTTTTTTATATATTGATTTAGAATTGTTCTTCCTTTTCTTACAGGTGACATTAGTCTTTCAGAGGTCAATCTTTTTGCCCAAGGTTACACAGCTAGTTGTAGGAGGAGCCTTTCATATTTATAAAAATATCATCAAATTTTTTTTTTTTTTTTTTTGTGAAATAGGATATATAGCATTGACATTTTTGAGAGAATTCAAACCCTTAATGTCCCTTTCATTAGAAAGATTAAGATTGCAAGTAGAATGTCAAACTATAATGAAGAATTTTTTTTTTACTTGTTAATTGAAGTTGTGGCCTATTGTTGAGAAGTGGAATTGAAATTAGTTTTAATGCAAGATTTTTGCTGCAAAACATAATTTGTACATTAGCAAATGATAGTAAGCCAGTATTGTAGTAGAGCTAAAAAGGTAAACATTAGGCCATTCATTTCCATGTAAGAGGGGAGAATGAGAGAAATTTCAGGTTTACTTACCAGCCAACACTTTTGCTTCCTTAACCCTCTGTTAAAAAAAATAATAATAATAATCTTTGTTAATTATATCGGGTTACTCAAGATTGAAAGGCTAAATTTTGTTCGCATAATTTGCTTCATTTTTTAAACAATTAAAATTTGGAGGATGGGATATTTTTGGAAGTTGGGGGGGAACAAAACTTTTCCATTAGAGAAGTCAGGGGAAAGTTTTACAAATTACGTTCATTCATTTGGAAAATCAGATAATTTTACACCTGTCCATTAATTAGTAACATTTTAGAATAAAAGTAGTAATTATTTCTCTTATGAATACATTTAATTTTTCTGACAGAAATATCCTGAATTTTTTAGAGCTTTGATGGAAACGACAACATTATCATCTTTAAGTTAACTGGTGATATACAGTCAATAATGCTAGGTAAGTAATTAATCTTAAGTGGTTTGCTTTAGATATGACAGAGAGAGAGAGAGAGCGCTTTAGATATGACAGAGAGAGAGAGAGAGATTGATTTTTAAGGCAGAGAGAGATTAATTTTTAAGGCAGAGGCCAATTTACATATATTTTACTGTCTTCCCATTTGTTTTGTGTGTGTGTGTGTGTGTGATTCTATGTCAAGGAAAAAAGAAATCTAATTTTAATTTTCTCTTCTACTCTTCTATCAGCTTTCCTAATGATTCTATCTTAATATAGATGTAAACAGGCAAGAAAAGAACAGAAAAGAGATCGGGGAGCAGGAGTTGTCATATATAGCTTACAGATTTCTAATTAGTCCCTAAATCAAAATATTTATAATTCTGCTTTAGTAATTAAATCCAATTTAGCATTTTGAAATAGCATTAATGCACAAATGCTTTGGTTTGAGTTTATATTAGATAATCCTTCAAGTTCAAAGATCCATTCCTCTTCTAAGGTCATTTGTGGTATACTTAATTACTAAATTAATTTCCACCTTCTAGTTCTATATTTGTACTATTAATAGTTTTATTTATAAATGAATTTGTATATCAAAAGTAAATAAATCATTTTTGATCAAATAGTAAAAGGTAATTTTCCCCCTTAGTAAAGGGGTGGGATTTTGTTAATGTTTTCTATTTTTAATGATAGTGGCTTTACAGTGTAATCTTCACACTTGGCTCTAATTACTGACTTGTGACTTCCAATGAATCACTTGATTTCACTAGATTTTAGTTTTTCCATCTAAAAAATGTTGGTTGGACTAGATAATCTCATTGACCTCTTAAGATTGATTCTTCCCTTGATTAATTGACCTGCTTGGCAACTTCATGGCTTAGCATATTGAGTTCATTTTATAAATCACTTCATTTTTAAGGAGGTATTTTTAAGGGGTTTCAGCTTTTGATTTTTATGTAGTTTGTGTCATTAGATTGCATTATGAAATTAGATTGTATTATGAAATTAGATTGTATTATGAAAAATTGCATTATGAAATTAGATTGTATTATGAAAAAAATCTTACATTTAAATTCCACTTGTTCTGCGCTTCACTGGATTTCTGAAATCTTTATTCTATATCTGAATTATAACCTGGGATATGGATGTTGGAGAAAACAAGATTTGATAATATATAGGAGATTGAAATATTCTTGATAACAGATTGTGAATTGTGAACACAGATTTTTTTTAGTTCAGGGATTTGGCAAGGTCTTTATTCATTCATTTTTTTTTTTTTTTTCCCCTCAAATATGATTTCATCTATATGGAGAAATTCACATAAAAAAACTTCTACCAGTACAAATTGATAATTTTTCTATAACTTAAAAGAGTTTTAGGAGAATCCCTGGGGTATTAATAAAAGATTAGGTGATTTTAATCAGTCATACAGTCAGTATTTACCAGAAGTAGGACTTGAGCCCAAGTCTTCCTAAAACTGTACTGTGTCTTTTAAGTATAGTCTGTAGGTTTATATAAGCTGTGTTTTAGACTGCTAAAAATTTATTGGAACAAAAGCAATAAAGATCAAGTTAATGATGACCCTAAAAGGTATTTTGGGAAAGATAAATTAGATATGAAATAATTTTAAGAATGTGTCCAACCCTCTGTGACTATTGTAAGATTGTCCTAAATGATCTTGCCCTATGAAAAGAAAACTTCAGAACCACTAGCATTTGTTATAAGTCTAGCAATTACCTTGCTTTCCTCACTGAAATTGATAGTAGGCAAGTAAATTAGTTTCAGCTTCAGTTTCCTTATCTGTAAAATAATATTAGTATCGTTCATAGGTTGTTATGAAGACAAAATGTGATAATATGTGAAAAGAAAGTACTTTTCAAATTTTATATAAATGTTAGTGGCTGTTTCTGACTCTTGGTGGGGGATGTCTCTAAACAATGGTGGTTTATCTTGGTAAATCACTGCCCTTTGTTTTATAGATCTTAAAAAGAGGAATATCATCCCTTGCAATCTGAATTAGGTAGAAGTTGATTTGATTTTTTTTAATCTTCATTCTCATGTGCTGGATTTTACCCATTTGTTTTTAGAATGCGAGACAAAGTATTCATATGACCTTTTTTAGAAATATTCTGTGATAGTAATACTTTGAGCTAAATTGAAGATCTCAAGATTTGTGGACCTCCTAAGGTTCCTTTAAAGCCCAGCTTCATTTGTGGTTGGTGATCTCATATGGGATCTTGTAACTGAATGTGTGGGTCACAAAATTAAAATTTATCAGTAAATGTTTGATTTGTGTATACTAATTTTATGTGCCTTTATACCTGGGGTCACTAAAAATTTCTCAGATGAAAGAAGATCAGGAGTGGAAAAAAACTTAAGAAGCCCTTCTCTAAAGAATATTTAGAAATTTAAGAAAGCCACTTGATCATGGAAGTGTTCATCAGATTAGAAAATCTCATTAAATACCAAGAACATACTTAGTTTCAGTTTTTAAAGAACTTTTCTCCAGAAATGGTTAAGTATGGATCATTAGAAGTAGAGTAATTGAGTTAAGAAGTTTGGAAATAAGGACAAGGAATGCACAATTTGAAATACCATCAGTCTTTTGAAGATAGCCTTCACAAATTGTTGCTTTTGTGTATGATCAAAAAAAAAAATCTTGAAAATTAAATGTTAAAATTTTATCAATGAAAATGTGCTGCTTTAGGAGGGAAATGTTAGGGTATATCTGATAGCATTCATGGTTTCAATTTTTTTAAAAAAAGTGTTTTTTAAGGAAACCTTCTGCCTTTAATAAAATTGTTAAGGAAAGAGAATAGGGCTATCATTATTAACAAAACACTTAAAGCATTATGATATTAATCTGATATTGTGCAAAAACGAAAAGAATCCTACATAAGTTTTCAAACATTTTATCTATTTGATGCATATTTCCTTTAAGTGACCTAATGACCCATAGCCATTTGATTACTATACTAAACATAATTGAACTTTTTAACAATGACCTCAACTTTAGAGACATTAAATACTCTGCTTGATTTGTAATTCAGTAATGACCTTGAAGGGCTGTTGACATGTTTAAAAAAGAGTTGTTTGTTCACTAATGGTTCCATACTGTCATGCTCTTTTCATTCCTGTCCTTTAAAAAATAGTTTTTGGTCTGTTGACGTTACTGTGTCCTTACTTGTCTCACTTTCCATTCTTCCTCCCCTCTCCCAGTTTCTAAGGTGTTGTTGATTTCTTGCCAGCTGAGGAATGCGGTAATTGTTCTTCAGAATTTTGTGAAAAATAAGAGTGAATAGATAGTGAGAGATGGTTTATGTGGGCTCCACTATGAGTTAAGAGGAGGATTTTAGTACGCATCGTAAAAGCTCAAGTTTGCCTATTTTCTTTTGCTTCCAAGTTCTTTTGAAAGATTTTCAGATAAATAGTCTTTGGTTAATTAAGGTATTGCTGTATTACTACTGTATTATATATAGCCTCAGTAGAAATATAACAACAACGATGATTGTATTTTACTGATTTGCATGTATGTTTGTGTTATTTTCTCTACTAAGTTGGGAACTCCTTCAGGCCAAGAATTGTTTTTTGGTTTGTTTTTGATTTTGTGTATTTGTCTGTTTTGGAGTTCTTAGCCTAGGACTTCGTAAATAGTTGGTCTCAGCTTTTTTTTTTTTTAATCTAAGTAAACAACACTAATTCTTTTGAAATTTTCTTCTCTCAACCAGAAAAAATGGAAATATTTGTGAGACTTTTAAATATAACTTTTTTTTAGCCAGCAAAAATCAGTTTTCCCTTCTCATGCTTCTCTATTCCCTAATTGAAAATGAAACAATGGGTGTGAAAGAATGCTACAAATGTATCTAGTCAAACAAAACCATTGACCTTGTTTAAAAGAGAAAAACTGTACATAAATAAGTATGTATTCTTTTGATTCTGTATATTCTGAATATGTTCTTACAAGTCTCACATTTCTTAAAGCCATTATTTCTTATGGCATAGTAATATCCCATCACATTTATATGCCATATATAATTTGAAGATCCCTGAACATCCCTCCCCACAATAACATTGACATGAAATCAATTCACATAGTGAAAAACATATACCACATTCTATATTTGAAGTCCTTCCATCTCCTGAGAGACAGGAATTTTGTTTCATTGTCATTTTCCTGGATTGTGATTGGTTATCTTAATCATTAATCAATTAATCAAAGGATTTTTATCTATTCTAGTTCTGCTTGTTTTGCTTTGTAATTCCATATTTTTCTGAGTTTTTCATTTAAAGCACGATGATCTATTAAATTCATAAGCCACCATTTTTCTACTCATTCCCTATTTTATGGACACATTGTTTCTAGTTTTTATTATCAATAAAAATGCTGCTGTGGATATATTTTCTGCTTTCAACATTCTCAAATAGTATCCTAAGTAATGAGATCCCTTTGTGAAAGAGTATGAAGAGTTTAGTCATACTTCTTAATTTCAAATTTTTTTTTCCTAAAACAATTGGACCAATTCACGTGTCCACCTACAGTGTATTAGCATGACTTGTCTTTCCATATCTTCCAGTGTCTTTTCAATCTTTTATCCTCTTTGTCAGCTTATTGGGCATGAATCAATACTGCAAGAGTTTAATTTTCATTTCCAGTTATTAGTGAATTGGAGCAAACTTTTATATGGTTTTTGGTGGCTAACAATATTCTTGAAAACCATAGTCTTTGATCACTTTACTGGTGGAGAATAGCTTAATCTTTTGTGTCAGTTCCCTATAGGTCTGACTCATCAGAGATGATTAATGCCAAGACTTTTCCCCTCATTTGACATATTTGCTTATTCTATCTGTATCAAGTTTTTGTTACGCAAAAACTTTTGAACATTTGAAATTGTCTACTTTAAATTTTATAGTTCACTTTTTATCTCTTGTTTGCCTAAGAGTTTTCACTTTAAATAGGGTTGTCTGGAGAGTATTTCCTACATTTAAGTCACTTATCCATTTGAAGGCAAGTTTTTCAAATGTAAACATTATTTACAAGCAATGTCAGAAAGGAGCTACATTGTTTTTTATTGCCATTTTGTTTTTTGAAAAATTAATTTTTAAGGTGTTTTTGTTTGTTTGATTGGAATGTGCTAATGATGTTTTTTGTAAACGATCTTACATATTTCACTAATTTAATCTTTATTTCCTTTAGTTCACAGAGAAGTTAATCCAAGTAGGGTCTCCCTTTGCAACACAAAGAATGAACCAGTGGTGAGGAAAAAAGTACTTTAACTTAACTAACTGCCTGTGAAGAGGATGTTATATTCTTATAATAGACATCAGTGGAATCTATGATAGGAATGTAAGTATAATATCACTTTTTGTCTAAAACTAAACTTATACTTATTGAAATATATATGTGAGCTAGATTATTTACAATGAGAAACAGAATGACTAGCTGATGCTTTATTCTTTTATTTATGCATAATTATAACGTTTTATTGACAGAACCCATGCCAGGGTAATTTTTTACATTATACCTTGCACTCACTTCTGTTCCGACTTTTCCCCTCCCTCCCTCCACTCCATCCCCCAGATGGAATCAGTCCTATACATGTTAAATATGTCACAGTATATCCTAGATACAATATATGCATGCAGAATCAAACAGTTCTCTTGTTGCACAGGAAGAATTGGATTCAGAAGGTAAAAATAACCTGGGGAGAAAAACAAAAATTCAAACAGTTTACATTCATTTCCCAGTGTTCTTTCTTTGGGTGTAGCTGCTTCTATCCATCATTGATAATTGAAACCGAGTTAGATCTTCTCTTTGTCAAAGAAATCCACTTCTTTCAGAATACATCCTCATACAGTATTGTTGAAGTATATAATGATGTCCTGGTTCTGCTCATTTCACTTAGCATTAGTTCATGTAAGTCTCTCCAAGCCTCTCTGTATTTATCCTGCATTTCTTATAGAATAGTAATTTCTTATAGAATTATTTCTTATAGAATAGTAATATTCCATAACATGCATATACCACAATTTACCCAACCATTCTCCAATTGATGGGTGATGCTTTATTCTTATGATTTCTGTTGAGAAACTTTAGAGGTTTAAATATTTTACCAACACTAAATCTTGGAAATAACCTCTTATTTAAGATAGGTGGTAGTTTTTTTCATCCATTTACATAGAAGGTATGATTAGGACCCAGGAATTTTCCTAGAACTGAAAGTGATCTAATTTAGTTAACTCTTTAGGCAGTAACATTTATTCAAATAGGAATAGGTTTTTACAGTCTCTCTCGATAGTTTATATTTAAACTACTGGTTTGGTTTGGGGAAAGTTGAGGGTAATCTTTTTTTGTGGGGAGGAGGGGAAGGTTGGTTATCAGTCGTTCAAAGAAATTCAATGTCTTAACAGCAATATAATTGATCTTTTGTATTTGCTGAGTTGTATATTACTAGCTTTATTAGTGACACATTATGGCCTTTGGATTTCTTTTTAAACTTGTGCTGTTGGTTATTTCCTATTACTCAGTTTGGGGTCATAAGTGTGTTCCTTGCAATTGGAAGAGAGATGTCAGTGAGAGATTTTTTTTGTTCTTAATATAACTATTGAGTGTCTTGTGATTTATCTACCTTCAACTCTTGTAGAAATTAAGTGAATTTGAGTTTTGCACAAATGTGACTTGTTATTCCTGTGGCTATAGAAGGAAAACCAAGTGGGGCAGCTAGGTGGCGCAGTGGATATAGCACCAGCTGTGAAGTCAGGAGGACCTGAGTTCAAATCTAATCTCAGACACTTAACAATTCCTAGCTGTGTACTGAGCAAGCCACTTAACCCCAATTGCCTTAGCAAAAGAAAAAGAAAAAAAAAAGGAAAACCAAATTAGAGGAATGTCAAACCAAAGGAGAAGAGGGAGATCAAGAAGAATGAGAATTGATAAAATTGTTATTAGATTTGTCAATTAAGAGATGATTAGTAATAGAAGAGAAAGGAATGGTTTTGAGGTTGAAGTGAGGAAAGAACATATTGACTAATTATTCTCAGTTTAGTTGTCATAAATTTAGAGCTGGAAGGAAGCTTGGACGTCAAGTGGTCCGACCCCCTCATTTTACATATGAGGAAACATAAGTGAAATGACTTGATCAAGGTAAGGAATAGGGTTTTAATTTGAGCTCAAGTCCTCTGATTCTATATCTAACACTCTTTCTACTGTACCATTAGAAATATAGAAAGATAGCATGAAGGATAACTGAAGATCAGGTGAAGGATTTTTGAGGACGGGAGAAATTCAGTCATTATTTGTACTAGGAAAAGGGACTACTTTTCACATTTATATATTTTTTTATTTTTATACTATCATGAAGTTGTTTTTTCCCTCTCCCTTCCCTTTTGTATTATTTACTTCATTTAGTCAAGGGTCATGAGGAAATTATTTTGAAAATAATCAGTGGTTGCTTGTCTTCTTGATGAGGAGGGGAGGGAAGGGAAAGAATCTGAAACCAAAATTTTAAAAAATGGATATTTTAAAAATTGTTTTTACATGTAATTGGAAGAAAATATTAAATTTAAAAAGGGGGAAAATCAGTCAGTTTCTTGAATTAAATCTTTAAAAATGTTGAAAATTATTAGACTTTGACTAGCCATATCTGTAAGGGAATAATAATAGTATGATGGATTATTTAAAATGACCAGTGGAAAAAATACCTGACTTTAAAACCGTTTTGTCCAGTATATCTTAAGGATTTGTTTAATATGATAATTTGCCACCAGGAGTTTCTCATCATCTCTGCCAGCAGATGAGAGTAAAGGCATAGACAATGCCAGAGTTATTTTTATTTAACTTAGTTGTTTATTGCATCATAGGTAATGCCAAAGTTATTTATATTTGACTGACTTTCATTACAGCAAGTAGCTTTCCTAATTCTAATTTCTGATACTCAGTACAATTCATAATTTAAAATTTTTGTGGGTAATAGTCATTTGTATAAATAACTCATTCTTTTTGATCTTTGCAACATTTGACACTATTACCCAGTTAACTGCTTTCTCCTTTTACTTTTTTCTTTTTTTGTGGGTGGGGTGGAGAGAAGGATCACTGCTCTTTTCCTGTCTGACCATTTCTTAAGTCTTGTTTCCTGAATCATCATCTGTGGCTACCTTTTATGTACTCTCTCTTGGTCACAATATATGTTCACATGCATTTAATTATCATGATTATGTACATAACTCCCAAACCCACATAGATAGCCCCTATTTGTAACTCCAATTCTGCATAACCAGCTGTCTGTAAGATATTTTAAACTGAATATCCCTTAAGAATATAAAAATTAAATTCTCACATCCATTCTTGTCTCTCCATTCACATGACTACAATCCTAATTTATTTTCTACACTTCTACATAGGACCATTGAAATAATCACCTTAAAGTATCTGTTCCTTAAGTCTCTATTCTCTCCAATCCAGTACCATGCTTGGTAAATTCAAGTGGCTTGTTATTTCCTCTCTTTCAAATACAGACTTTTCTATTCAACATTTAAAGCCCTTCATAACTTAGTTCCAGACTGATTTTCAGGGCTTTTTATGCATCATTCTATTTCCTGCACTCTACACTTAAGCCAAACTGTCCTTGCTGTTCCTCTCACAAGATACTCCATCTGTTGCCTCTGTACTTTTGGGTAGGCTGCTCCTCATATTTGGAATGCACACCCTCCTCATTTCTGCCTCTTTAAAATGTTGATTTCCTTTTAAAGCTCTTAGTGCCATTTTCTAAGTGAAATCTTTACTTATGTATTAAGCTGCTAGTATCTTCCCTCTCAGTTTTGTTTCTTGCCCAAGTCATTTCATTTTCTTATCAAAACACGAGACAGCATTCTCTACAGATAGATAACAGCTATCTTAAAAACAAAAAAAAAACCACTATCCTTAACTCAGAGCTGCTTAATTTTCTAGCTAGAACCATTTCTCAAAGTGAAGAGTCAGAAAATGGAAAAAAAATTATTAGAAATTTGAAAATATATTGAGAAGCATGCTTGAAAATACGCTACATGAAGTATGAGGCATATAGGTGGCACAGTGTCAGAGAGACTTGAATTCAAATTTTACCTCAGATACTTAATAGCTATTTGACCTTGGGCAATTCACTTTGCCTTTGTTTGCTTTAATTTCTTCAACTGTAAAATGGGGGTAATAATGGTTAACTGGCAAGGTTCTTGTGAGGTTCCAGTGAGATAATATTTCCTAGCTCTTAGCATAGTTCCTGACACAGAGCAGGTGGATATTTACTGCTGTTAATTGTCATCATGATAAGCATGTATATTTGCCATTCTCCTTTTTTTAAACTCAGTATCAACAGCTCAAAAAAAATCAGACAAGTTTTTAAAGCATTTTTTCTATCCTTCTTTGCTTAATCTTGATTTTATTTGTTGTTGTTTACTATTACAGTCTTAAGTATTTATATAGTTGTAACCTCTTCTGTTACCCACTTAAAGTAATTCTTAAGGCAGAGATTCTTAATCTTTTTTTGTGTGCCTTGGACCTTTTTGATAGTCTACTGAAACTTATGGACTTCTTAAAACAAAGTTTTTAGGTCTAAAATATGTGGTATTGAAAAGTAATCAATTATATCGCAATACTTTGTCCAAAATTTTAAAAAATGTATGCATCCCAACATAAGTTCTGCTTTAGAGCAACCGACAAAATGCTACTTTTCTTTTAGACACTGCATGTGGCACATTAGACAAAAGTCTGTTTGCTGAGGCATTTTTGGTTTGAAATATAATATGGTCTTTGGGGGAAAAAAGGGACAATGTGGTATTGTGTTCTCAAGACCATAGTTCAGATTCTACTTTGACACATATTGGTACTGTGACCTTAGACAAGTTAGTTTATTTCTCAGTGCTTCAGATGAATCTCTAGTATTATAAATTTCAGAGCTGGGTTTTGAAGGATGTGTTAGATATTAAAGGGCATTGAAGGGGGGGAAAGATGAAGCAAGACGCTATTTAGTGTATAGAAATTGATATATGTGTCAAACACGATAGATGGGAAAATGTATGATAGATTTAATTATGCTTTGGCCAAAATAAACCCAAAATACTTGAAAGAAAATAATAAAAGATTAAACTACTAAAAGAATGTAGGCATATTTTAGAGAATCTTTTAAGTGTTGAACTGAGGAATATGAACTTTATTTAATAGACCATAGACAATCATTAAAAAAAATGTTTTTAGCATAGATTAACAATCAGATCTGTGCATTATTAAAAAAAGATTTATCTGGCAACAGTGTATTCAGAATAATTAAGTTTGCTGCTGTAGTTTTTAAAAAATGTAAACATCTGGTTGTTTTCTGTGTGATTGTTTTCTTAATATATCCTGGCTGAAGTATCCCCTAAATATCCATAATCTAATAGAAAATAGGTCACTTCCATTTAACTTTGCAACTTAATGGTTCATTTGCCCCTGGTTTGGAAAAATAATTATTGATCTTAAGAGTTTTCTTAGAGAGTCGCAGAATTAATCTTGGGCAGAGGGGTGGGGATCATGGCTCTAAAATGTATTGCATACTTTCTAAAAATAAAATAGGGGTGAGACTCCTTGTAGTCTATCTGTAACTATTTGATTAACATCATATATATGCTCAATGGCTAGAACTAACGTCCATCTCAAATAGTATCTGATCTGGACTTCCAATTTTTTCAGATAAGTATTGGGAGCTCCCACAGAGGAAACTCCTATCAATGTCTCTTACAATCTTAGAAATTTGGGCATTGAGAGGTTGTTACTTTCCCAGGATTATAGACATTATGTGTCAGAGACTGGCCTTGATTCCTGAGTGAGGTGAGCTTTCTCTATCCACTCTGCCATACTTACCTCAAATTTTGAAAATTTTTCTAATAGAAATAAATTGAATAAACTGTGTTTTGGAATGAATTTTAAGTCTAAATGATTGTCTACCCCACTATTTACATTTTGTTTTTGAATTGTGTTAAGAAAAAGATTCTAGGTCTCTTCAGAATCTGTATTCAGCCATGTTCCATCTCTTTTCCTCTTTCAGATATAATTTATTCAGTATTACTTTAAAATAGAAATATCCCGTATTACTCAGCTTGAATACTCAGGTAGCCTTCAAAATGTGCCTTTTTCTTTTTGATTGGGAAAAGAAACTAATTAACCTATATAACCAGGTTTATATTGTGGAACTTAAGCCCCCAAAGTCAAAACTTGATGTGTATGTACCTGTCTTTTATCTTATTTCATTTGCTATCTTATTGTTAAACTCACTTCATCCCCAGGCCAATTTCATTGGTTTAGGTCCTTTTGTGTATTGGAGCTCTACCTCTGCTGTCTGTCAACTTGGCTTTTTCTTCTGCTTCTTGTCTTAGAGGGTTGCCTGGGACATAATCTCTTAAATGACTTCTCCTGGGTCATTCTGTAGGATTTATCAGATAGGAATTAACCATTTCCGATTCACTCACTAGGTCTTGCCTCTTTATTTCAAGGATTCTAAATTTTTTTTAAATCATGGACCCTTTTGTCAATCTGAAGCTCATGAACCCCTCAGGATGTTTTTTAATATTTAATAAATATATTTATGATGTTTTAAAATACAATACACAGGATTAAGAAGGAAACCAATATTGTTGAAATTCAGTTAGCAAAATACTTTAAAAAAAAACTTCAGACGTATTTATCACCATTCTCCTCCTGCCTTATCACCTCTTTGCTTATAAGCTTCTTCAAAGTTAGTGCTGTCATAACTATTTTCAGTGCTATGTACATCTTAGGTATTCAATAGCCTGTGGGATAGTTACTGACAGATAACTATATTTATACCAGCAGTTATAAAAGTGGTCCTATTTTCCATGATCTTTAGCTGCTAGTCTCTGCTCTTTTAAAAAGTGCCCTTTGTATTTCTCCCATAGGTATTTTGTATACCTATTAAAGTACATTTTGTATACCTGTTAATGTACTCTCCACTTACCATTAGCCCGTTGTCTAAAAATTAAATACTTGGTGATTCATTTAATTGATTTAAAAGGTCATAAGATTGAAAAACTTGATTAGCAACCTATATGCATTTAAGTTTAGTTACTTTTCTTTCCCTTTCTCCCCCTTTTCATGTTAAATTACTTTATATATTTGTGCTCTTGGGTTTGGGGTGTGTGTGTGTATACACAATGTTTTGAACATGGAATGGGGAAATTCATTGATCTCAGTCGATTATAATGCATATAAGACTTTTTTGGTAGTTTTTATGACTGAATGATTTTGAAAGCAATTATTAATATACTATGATAATGAATAACTTTTCTCTTTTTTAGGATGGCTGGCTGTGGTGAAATTGATCACACAATAAACATGCTTCCCACGAACAGAAAGGCAAATGAGTCCTGTTCTAATGCTGGACCTTCTCTTACTGTCCCTGAATGTGCCATCTGTCTGCAAACATGTGTTCACCCAGTCAGTCTTCCTTGTAAGCATGTTTTCTGCTATTTGTGTGTAAAAGGAGCTTCATGGCTTGGAAAACGATGTGCACTTTGTCGTCAGGAGATTCCTGAGGACTTTCTGGACAAGCCAACCTTGTTATCACCAGAGGAACTAAAAGCAGCAAGTAGAGGTAATGGAGAATATGCCTGGTATTATGAAGGAAGAAATGGGTGGTGGCAGTATGATGAACGCACCAGCAGGGAATTGGAAGATGCTTTCTCCAAAGGTAAAAAGAGCACTGAAATGTTAATTGCTGGTTTTCTGTATGTTGCTGATCTCGAAAACATGGTTCAATACAGGAGAAACGAACATGGACGACGTAGGAAAATTAAACGGGATATAATAGATATACCAAAGAAGGGAGTGGCTGGACTTAGGCTGGATTGTGACTCTACTGCGGTTAACTTAGCAAGAGAGAGCTCTGCAGATGGAGCGGACAATATATCAGCCCAGGCTGGGGCTTCGGTGCTGCCTCTAGTGTCTACTTCTGTTAGACCTTTAACTTCACTAGATGGTCAGTTAACAAGCCCTGCAACACCTTCACCTGATGCAAGCACTTCTCTAGAGGACTCTTTTACTCACTTGCAAATCAGTGGAGACAGCGTGGCTGAAAGGAGTCACAGGGGAGAGGGAGAGGAAGACCATGAATTACTCTCTTCAGGCAGGGTACCAGCACCAGATACCTCCGTTGAGGAAACAGAATCAGATGCTAGTAGTGATAGTGAGGATGTATCTGCTCACCTTGCACAGCACTTATCTTCAACTCAGCAGAGACATTTGGTTCCAAATGTAAATCAGATAGCAACTGATAGACCTACAGCAGGGGGTGGAGCAGTGAGTGCCAGTGTCAGGTCTAGAAGACCTGATGGACAGTGCACAGTAACTGAAGTTTAAAGATGTCGTCAGCCACATGTTCAAGAATACAAATACATCTGTAATGATATCTGTAAATTTCTGCCTATGAGACATTACACTCATCCCCTAGTAGTGTATTTTGGGATTAGAGGGTGGGAAAAGGGAATGGGAAGAATTGGCCTTTAACTAAAACGTCTAATGTGTCTGGAAAATTTATTTAAAAGTCAGGAACTTTGGGTGTTGATAGTTGAAAGATACTTAGCAATACCCAATTTTTCTCCTAAAAGTCTTTTTATTTTATAGTGGGTTTTTTTTTTTGTTTGTTTGTTTGTTTTTGAGATCCTCAATCCTTTTGGCCACTGTGTATTTTTCTGTGCA
The DNA here is from genome assembly GCF_902635505.1 of Sarcophilus harrisii. NCBI lineage: Eukaryota > Metazoa > Chordata > Mammalia > Dasyuromorphia > Dasyuridae > Sarcophilus > Sarcophilus harrisii. The sequence goes on along the minus strand of NC_045429.1, from coordinate 170,062,660 downwards.
TTAACTGTCTTCATTACCTAACTGTTGCATTGTGTCTTATTTCTCTGCATGGATCGACGTATGGAAAGAACACTAAATTTGGGAGCAATATGAGATATTGGTTATTGATAAGAGCAGGATATTTAATGTGAAAATAGATTATGTTTGGAAATTATGAGGGATACTTTAAATAGACAAACAGCAACCATTTTATCTTCAAGTTCTCAAAATGCAAATGTAAACAGCTAATAACTTCTGTTCCAAAATCCTGACTGTAACATACATTGTAGTGTTCTCATAAGCTTTGCTGTCTAGTCCTTGTAGTTTGAGGGTTCTCCTAATCTGTCTCATCTTTTTTCTTTCCTTTTTTTTTTGGTTAGAAAATTTATAATTTAATAAATACTACAGTTTGTCAAAATAACCTGTGGCTGCTTGTCCTTTGTTTGAATCTGAGGGAGGGGTTGGGAGGGAAAGGAATTTTTCCTCTCAGAATTTGTTTCTCCTAAAGGTTGGTCTATGGAACATTGTGCAATAATAGGAATCTGTTTTAAGACTTGTAACAGAGCAATGTATAGTTTCTTTGTTGCTGTATTAGAAAATTTACTACATGAAAATGAAACCATTGTTTTTTGGAAGCTTTGATTTCAGAAAAAAACTTTTTATTAGGTGAAGTTTCTTGATGTAATGAAAGCACTGAAATAGGAATTAGACAGCTAAATCTTCATTCTATTTGCTGGATAAACTCAGTTGAGCAAGTTACTGAACTTCAGTTTTTTTGTCTATAAAATGAGAATGACAATACTTGTACAATCTCTCACAAGCTCATAATAATGAGGAAGTTATTTTGTAAATTATTTTTATTTGATTTCAACGTGATCAGAGATCATGATATAGCAGTCACATAAGAAAATCCAAACCTGGACAGATTCTGTTAGCCTAAAGTGTGTTTTTTACACATGAACTCTAATTTTGAATAAGCCACATTATTTCCATTATTTCCCCACCCCCTTGCCCATAATGGATGTATATAATTAATTAGGTTGGTAATCTTGGATCTTGTACTGCAGAGCCATTCTGATAGCTTTAAATAGTTCTGAATTTGTTTTTGTATTTTACCAACTCACATATTTAGGTCTTTGACTTGGCATTTTACATGGATATGAGATTTTTCATTACCTTTACGTATAAATAACTTTGGAAGTCCTCTTATTGTCAATCATGAGTCTTTCTGACTAACAATTTTTTATTACTACTAGAACTTTATTATATTTGACACAGACTTAGGAGTAATACTCCAGCAACAATTGAATCAAACCACAGAGGAGCTCCTACCAGTCTTTGGGGAAACTTCTCAGCCTTTTTCATGGGATAGAGGCAAGCCTTTTACAATCAAGTATCAAGAATTCTTCATGGACTATTAAATCCTGGTTCTGTTACTTAACTACTTTTGACATTTTACCTCTCTGGTTTTTAGTTTCTACATCTATTAAATGATATTGGAGTAATTGATCTCAATTTGCTTCCAGTTCTGTATCTATGATCTTGTGACCTTCCCTCACAGGATTTCTGCCTAGATAATATAGAGTGGTTTGCTGTATCTTATCTGATGTGCCCTATTTCCACTACTGAATGATACCCAATGACTTGGTGCCAGTGGAGACTTGTGGTGATTCCTTGTGCTCCAAACAATTACAGCATTTTCTGGATCAGACATAGATCAAAGCATTGTGATGTACTATTCCAACTCCTTTAGGATTCCTAGATTTCGAATGGACCTGCTTACCTTTGTAGATTACTTCTAGATTACTTTTTAGAAGGTCTGGTGGATCCTATCTGAGATGAATTAATGTTGGTGAAAGTTAATACAGACATATCAGCACTCCCAATAGGATTAATACAGGATGATATCTAGTAAATGTGATGGTGTGGAATATTTGGATGCCAGCAAGATATTTGTTAGTGTTTCTCTTAATAGCACTGTGGAGAAGATGAAGATGTATAAGATGGCTTACAGTAAAAAATTGTCTGCAAATTGATTATTGGGTCCCATATCAACCAAGAAAGAGGTTTTCTCAGGCACAGTACCTCGAACATGTATCTTGACCTGAAGTATCAATTGCCATCTTTCTCCTTTTGATCCCATTCTGTTCAACATTTTTATAAATAATATGGATAAAAACATGGTACTGCTTTCATGTTGGAAACGGCTGATAGCACTGTGAATATAATCACTGGTTATAGAGTCAAGAGACCGGAGTTCAAATCTACCTCAGACACCAACAGTACAAACAAGGCACCTAACTTGGCATGCCTCAGTTTCTTCAATTATAAAATGGAGAAAATAATTATACCTACCTTTTTATGGTTGTAAGAATCAAAAGACATTTGTTGCTTATTCAAAAGAAAAATAAGGAAGATAGCTAAAATATTGAATAAAAAATTAGGATTTGAAAAGATCTTGACAAGTTAGCACAATGAGGACAAAAAATTGAGGAACAAATGCTAAAATCTGTATTATGTTACAGGTTTTACTAGATAAAAATTCATATTAAAAAAGACCGAGGGGATTATTGACTGATTTTAAGCAGTCAAGTTTGACATGATAGACAAAATATTTAAATTTAGCTTATATTGCATTAATAGGAAACTAGGTTTGACATGAAAGTTGTGGTCCTATTATAATCTATACTAAACAGGCTAAATAGAGTTTTATTTCTGGGTATCATTTTAGGATGGGTATTGACAAGTAGAAGCATATTCAGAGGATGATGAGGAATTCAAAGCTATGCCATGCTATGCAAGTACTTAGTTGAAGGATCTGGGGAATTTCCATCATGGAGTTGTTTAATTAAAAAAAAAGGTTTATTGGGAGTGAGAATGGGAATATCATTAAATTTTTGAAAGGTAAAGGAAGGTGGGATTAGTCTTGGTTTAATATAGTGGTAGGGAGGGTATAAAAAGGAACACTTGGTAAAAAATTGCAGACAAGTCAGATTACAACTCAATTTAGTGAAAACTTCCAGATTCTTCCAGAAATAACATGGGCTGCTAGAGCCTATTCTCCATTTTTGAGTGAATGAAAACTTGGTAGGATGTACTCTAGCAGGTAGATAATATTCCTTTATGATTTGGGCTTAAATCATCTGAGTTTCCTTCCAGCATAGTTTTTAAGTTTATTCCTTGATTTCTCTTACATGAAGGCTAAAGTTTTTAGTCTTGCATACACTGTGGTTAATGGGATAGACACTGATGTAGCAACAAGCAAAAATACTCCAGCAGTGTGAAACTAGCATTTTATTTTTCAATAGGTTGACGAGATCAATGTAATTGTAGAGAATTTTTTTTTCCCTTATTAATCACTGGATCATAGAAATAGAGCTAGAAAGGATCTTAAAGGCCAGCATGTAGCCCCCTCTTTTTACAAGTTGACGCTGAGGTAATGGTTAAGAGACTGCAGGGTTATGGAAGTCACAGTTCTAATGGGATTTAGATTCTAATTCTAAAATTCAGTTTCCTATCTGTTCACAATGCTGATCTTTTTGACCAGATTTCTAAAAAGCTTTATTCATGCCCCTTGTTTGTTACACCAGTTATTAACCAATATGCCTCATCTAACTATTCCTTTGTAAAAACAAAACAAAAAGCAAAACTAACAAAATCTAATTTTCTAGTATAAACAGAAGATATTTGGCACATATAGCCAACCTATATTCTTCTAAGAGGAAAGGAATGAACATAATATTAATAGATAAGAAAGAATCGAAAACAGCTTTTAGTGTTCTCATCTTGGTTATTTAATGAAAAATAAAACAATTTCTCGACAACTTTCAGGATAAGTATAGTTTTCTGTTTTAAGATGTACTTTTAATCAGATTAGAGTAACAAATGATAATTTCCTCCCAATATAGAAAAATTGCTACGGCTTATGTTTAATACAATATAAATGTTATACTTAAGTTTTTAAAACATTTTTTAGTAGGAAGTGTTTATAAAATATGGTCTCTACAAACTACTTGTTAAATTTTTTGTTTTTAGCAACAGCTTCCAAATTAGCAGGTCCACCCCAAAGTGTGCTTAAAATGTCTCTTTCAGTCTCTAATGCCTCTTCTAAAGCAAGTTCTCTCCCTGATGAAACCACAGTCTTCAAAGCTCTAATTACTTCTGGTGGACCACTGATAAACTGTTGTAGCCATCTTCGTGCTTCTTCTAAAGATTGACTTTCATCAGATGATTGTAGAATTTCATCAGCTATTCCTATTTTCAGGGCTACTGTAGACTCCAATTTGAGAGCCCCACTCAATATTTTGAGAGTTTGTCTGCTGCCAACAATTTCAATCAGTCGGGCAGTTCCACCCCAACTTGGTATTATGCCCATTTCTTTATGGACAAATCTGATCTCACTTGATGGAGTCATAAGTCTATAAAAGGGAGAAAATAAATGACTAGTTAAATGTCTAAATCTAAAATGATTTTCATTTTTTAATTTTAAAAACAGGTTACTTTAAATTCTACCTTTGAATATGAGTCAAATTCTTTTTTGCAATATATAGATGAATGAGTCAAAAAAATTTGATTATGAAATCTGTCTTCATTAACTATGGATTCAGTATATACACACAGTATTACACAGTATTTTATCCTAGAAATACAATCCCTTTGAAAACAGTGCTAAATTTTTTAAGAAGAGCCTAATTTTTTTGCAGTGGTAGAGCTTTTGTGACTGCTACATTATTTTCATTTAGTTTTAAGAGTGTAATGGAGAGATTATATCCCAAAGAGATTATAAAGGGAAAGGGACCTGTATGTGCACGAATGTTTGTGGCAGCCCTTTTTGTAGTGGCTAAAAACTGGAAACTGAATGGATGTCCATCAGTTGGAGAATGGCTGAATAAATTGTGGTATATGAATATTATGGAATATTACTCTTATGTAAGAAATGACCACAGGATGATTTCAGAAAGGCCTGGAGAGACTTACACGAACTGATGCTGAGTGAAATGAGCAGGACCAGGAGATCATTATATACTTCAACAACAATACTATATGATGACCAGTTCTGATGGACCAGGCCATCCTCAGCAACGAGATCAACCAAATCATTTCCAATGGAGCAGTAATGAACTGAACCAGCTATGCCCAGAAAAAGAACTCTGGGAGATGACTAAAAACCATTACATTGAATTCCCAATCCCTATATTTATGCACACCTGCATTTTTGATTTCCTTCACAAGCTAATTGTACAATATTTCAGAGTCTGATTCTTTTTGTACAGCAAAATAACGTTTTGGTCATGTATACTTATTGTGTATCTAATTTATATTTTAATATATTTAACATCTACTGATCATCCTGCCATCTAGGGGAGGGGGTGGGGGGGTAAGAGGTAAAAAATTGGAACAAGAGGTTTGGCAATTGTTAATGCTGTAAAGTTACCCATGCATATATCCTGTAAATAAAAGGCTATTAAATAAAAACAAACAAAAAAACAAAACAAAACAAAAAAAGAAAAAAAAAAGTGTAATGGAGAAATGTAGAATAATTTTATAAATGTTTTGATTACACAAGGAATGTTAAGTATATATAAGAAGGGAAAAACTAGCATTGTTACTAGTCAGGACACAAAAAACATGACATAATAGACCTTATTTTTCTTTCCACCCCTACATTCACAATGATAGTATAACATGATTTCCAAGAACAGGGGTAAATCACATTTTGATAAGGAGCCATTTATTTTTAAAAAATCACTTGGGGAAGGTGGGCAAAAGGAAGAAAGGTATGCTATGCCAAAAAATAAGAATACCACGAACAGGAAATTGACTATGTGAGCCTGCCATGCCCCTTTTCACCTTAGAATTTATATTTCCATAAACAATTTTCTCACAGTATTGTTGATCCATCTTTGTTGGAACAGCTGATCGCCACCAAGAATCTCTACTTCAGACAATCTGATGCTTATAATTGGACTAATTCACTCAAATAGACTACCTCAAGGAAATGCATTTAATAATAAAACAAAATATGCACTCTACTCTCTTGGGCTTTCTTTGCTAGACTTATCTCCAGTAACGACGAATTTCAAGCTGTAATATAATATCTTAGTGTTATAATAAAAAGAAATAAGACAGGCAGCTAGGTGGCACAGTGGATAGAACACCAGCCCTTAAGCCAGGAGGACCTGAGTTCAAATTTGGCCTCAGACACAACACTTCCTAGCTGTGTGACCTTAGGCAAGTCACTTAACCCCAATTGCCTTAGCAAAAACAAAAACACGTAAAAAGAAACACTTGGAGATACTCATTTATGGGGAGTCTCTTCAATTTTGTTTCTGTACCCAGTGCACCCTTCATTTCTGTAGCAATCATTTCAATTGATATTGTAAATCAGAACTGTGGTTTTGTCAGTGAATCTTTTTATGACTACCATATTACAAAGAAACACTATCAGAAGAAAGACTTTTAAAACTAAGTATATGATTCAGTAAAATAGTACAGTTTTAAAATTGAGTCAACAGATTTCTGTTGTATATCAGGAACTATTAAATACTGTGGATTAAAAAAAAAAAAAAAAAAAAAGGGAAAAACTAGGCCCTGTCCTCAAAGACCTCAACTGTCTAATGGAAAGACAATACACAAATAACTCTGCACTGAGGCAAAGGATAAATTGAAGACAATTTTGAAAGGGAAGGCTTTTGGCAGAAGGTAAGAAATTTTACCTTAAAGGAAGTAAGGAAAATTGGGAGTCACTATACTTTTCAGTACATTTTATGATTAAGAAAACATGGTTTATAGAAAACTGCAGAAGTTTGCCTTTTTCTAATTTTCAAAGAAACCTTTGAGACAGATTTTGGCTATCAAAGTTTTAGCAGAAAGGGGAAAGGCAGGTACATGGATTGGTAGCCCCTTTGGGGGAATGTGTTTTTTTTTTTTTTTTTAATTGGTAGCAATTTTCCATCCTAAAATATTTAAAATTTAATCTTTATGAACCTTTGGAATTATAGGAACTCTGGCACTGATTTCTTTGATTTGTATTTGTCAGGTCTGCTGCTTTGATTTTATCATCCCATTTTCCACTTACTAAGATGGCAGAATCCACACATGGTGTTTTCCACCATCGATAATTAAAGCTCAGTAAGAATGCTGGCAAACATCTTTTTCATTTTCTCCAGTTCAGTTTTTAAGCATTTATCAGGTACCAGTTTAAGGGTGATCCAAATGCAAAAGAGTTTTACCCTATGGAAGGTCAAATCCATTGTAGTGTTAATTAAGGGAAGCAGGAGTACTACCAGACTTTCACTGATCATAATGGGTATATTCAAATTAAATTACTCATATTTGGGGGAGAGTTCTAAAAAGTCTGGATTTTCAGAAAGACTTTGTAGGAGATACAAATGATTGTAGCTGGGGTTAAAGGAATGCTTTATTCAGAAAAGGGCTAGCAAGCTCTAAGGAAGTGCAGGTATAATCATGGAATGCAGCAAGTTAACTGGTAAAGGGATTTAAATGATAAACAGAATTTTTACATTTTATCCCAGAGGCAACTGAGAGCTTCTGAAGCTTGAACTGGAGGATGAGAAATAGACTTCTATCAATTTGATAAGCTGTATGGAGGATGACTTCGAGAAAGGAGAGGCTTGAGGCAGGGAGACTGATAGGCAATTATTGCAATAGTCCAGGTAAGAAATGAAGAGAGCTGGAGCTAGCATGGTGGTAGTGTGACATAGAGACCAAAGTAGCTAAGAGGAGAGAGATCCACGACTATTTGTCACCATCATGTGATGTAACCTATATATATCTCCAGTTAATTGGAAAAGTAAATTGAAAAAACAATAACACCAACGACCTGATTCACAATCAGAACTGAGAAACACCTCTAAACTTGTCAAATATCTGAGGTTCTCCTTCTGCTCTAAACACTCAAAACTGCCCCAAAATATCTTTTAAATAGATTTTCTTGTAGAAAAATAAGAGGAAATTGAAATGACAAAAGATAGAAAATCATTTTTTCCTGAATTTTTGAGTTAGTATTCCTAACTTCTAATCAAATGATGCTTTAATCCCATCACCAAAAACAAACAACTTTTTCTCAGTTCCCAATTTAATCTAACAAATTCTTCCAACCTGAGAATTTAGAATAGTAAATTCAGCCACCTAGAAGAATAGAAACTTTGTCTTAAACATGTGTGAATGCCCAGCTGAGTATTAAACTACCACTCACAAAGAAAAATAGCTATTAAAACCACTTCAAAATTAATTTTTCCCTTTTTGTCTTCCTGTTTCCAGAATAGATATACTTACTGTTCAGAAAGATAGAGACATTACTTTTATGTAAAAGCAGAAAATATATAACTTAACTTGCTAGTTGATTAAAAAAATTAAATAATAATGGAAATGAAAGACCTAAGTGATATATTTTTTTAAAAACAGGATTCATGAGAGCATTTTTTAAAATAGCTTACTGTTCTAAATCACTTAAGTAAAAGATTATCCTTATATAATATGGCATCCTTATATGATACAAATTAATGAGGCTTAATAGTCTTGAACATTTTATCAAGTTCATTAAATCTATCCTTATACTATTGTAGCGTAGTCTGCAATTGATGACTACAGGAAGATGCAACAAAAAATACATAGTGATATGCCAATTAGGAAAATCACATGGATTATGATAAACATATAATGAAAGCTGTAGATTTTAAATTGCAGGGCAAGAAATTATTCTCATATGTATAATTAAAGGCACTCACAGAAAGGCAATATTCGTTGTTTTAACTATTTGCTAATGGCTAAGATGGACTTCGTTGCCCTCTGATATTTTCCATTTTTGAAAGCTAGGCTTTTCTGAACTAAAACCTGAATACAGAGATGAAATCTTTTAAAATTAAAAAAAAAAGTGTCTAGACAGCTTGAATATTTGTCCATTAGCACAACTGCTTAAAAGTTGACATTATATTCAAAGCTGGTCTCAGACACTTAACTAGCTGTGTGACCATAGACAAGATATTTAACCCTGTTTATCTCAGTTCCTCATCCATAAAATGAGACCAAGAAAATCTAAATAGGGACATGAAGAATCAGTCATAACTGAAATGACTGAACAACAAATTACTAATTTTTTTTTAAACGGCATCATTGCATTGATTTTTTTGTTTTGTTTTGTGAATAGATTGATTCTAAAAACTGGGATGAAAGTGTTCCTTTTAGGGGCAGTTAGGTAGTGCAATGGTTAGAGCACCAGCCCTGAAGTCAGGAGGACCTGAATTCAAATCTGGTCTCAGATACTTAATATCGCCTAGTTGTGTGACCCTGGGCAAGTCACTTAATCCCAATTGCCTGAGCAAAAAAAAAAAAAAAAAAGTCTTCCTTTAAAAAACTGGCTATTAAGGAATAAGGAAACTAATTTTTTGATTTAAAAATGTCCAGATGTAACATTTTGAATAACATTTCTTTGTCACTGAGGAGATTGGACTCTAATATATGAAATATCTTGCATATGGAATAATTGAATATAAGAGATGGAAGAAGCCATATAGAACACCTCATCCAATCCTCTTATTTTATAGATGATGTAATTGAAGCCCAGGTAGGTATTATGATTTACCCAAGGTCATAGAAGCCATAAAAAGTGTACAAAAGTGTAAGAGCTAGACTGGAGCCTGAGCATTCTCTTGATCCAGTCCTTTTTCTAGTTTGCAGCATTTATAATAAGTTATGGATAATTTTTTTGAGGGGAAAGATGGTGTCAAACAGTGACTTTTTCCTGCTTTTTTTTTGGGGGGGGGGGGTGGGGAAGTTGATTAGAGGCTAGGAAACAAAGCCAAATCCAATGTCTACCTATAGGAATGATCACATCTCAAATGCCTGGTAAAAATTTTTCCTTCTGTTCTTTTAAGTGTCTTTGTCCAGCTTTTATTCTTAATTAACACATTTACTTTTTATAAACTTCCTCAATGCCTTTTGGAGTTTAGGTGTATTAGAAATCCTATTTTTGAAAAAAACAACATTTAAAATCATGATTTGCTGATGTGGGGAAATAGATATTTCTGCATTGCCTTACTATACTAATCAAGAAGATTTAATTTAGATGCATTCATTTTTTATTTTAAAATTTATTTTTAGGTATGTGTATATATATGTATGTATATATATACACACTAATACACGTATACACATTCTTTTTATTACATTTATTACCATGTGCCAGGCACTGTGTACTAGGCATTACAAAGAAAAAACCAAAACAAAAACGATTCCTATTCTCAAATACCTTGCATTATATTTGTGTGAAAAGAACACTGACATCATAGTTATATATAAGAACAAATAAAATATAAGATAATTTTTGATAGGGAAGTCAGGTCTTATGTAGGAGGTAGCCCTAGATCTGAGTACTGAATGAAGGTAGAGATTTTGTGGGGTGGAGATGAGACAATACATTTCTATGGGAAACAGACTATTCAGTGTCATGAAGGCAGGCATTGGTTTGTTGTGTGAGGAAATGGAATTAAGTCTATTTGAATTGTAGAGAGTATCAGGGATATCAAAGTATAATTAATGAGCCTAGAAAGGTTCTAGTAGAGTCAGAGTGAAGTACCTTAAATGCCAAACTTGGGGATTTGTATGTGATCATAAAGGTAACTGAGAATATTTGTAACTTGAGTAGGGAGCAACATATTTGTGCTCTAGGAAAATCAACGTGGCAGCTCTGAAGATTGTATGGTCTGGGAGATGACTAGAAGCAAGATCACATAGGCAACTTGCAGCTAATCTGAGGAACTCGATCAGAGATGTGGTTGTGTGAGTGGAAAAAGGACAAATTTTAGAAAGTGGAGAAAAATGATTAGATGGAGGAGGGGGAGGCTGGAGGAAACAGCTGAAGACAAAATAGCAAAGTCAACCAAAGCAGAGGGTTTAGAGTAGAAAGAGAAATGATGAGTTCTGTTTTAATCTCTAAATTATCTCTAAATCTCTAAAAGGTACAGTGATAATTTATCCCAAATACTTAACTTTAACCTGAGCATAATTTATGTATTAAACTAAGAATGTCTCTCTGAATTCTTACTGGTATACTACCTAATCTTGATTTTATAAAGTTGCATGACAATTATAGTTATATATATATATATATATTTATATATAATTATACTATAATTCATTATCATTTTAACAAATAGAAAGAATCTTCCAGCTATAAACTATTTCTGAAATTAGTAGTTTTTTATTTTTTATTTTTTTATCTTTTTTTTATTTAATAGCCTTTTATTTACAGGTTATATGTATGGGTAACTTTACAGCATTGACAATTGCCAAACCTCTTGTTCCAATTTTTCCCCTCTTTCCCCCTACCCCCTCCCCCAGATGGCAAGATGACCAGTAGATATTAAATATATTAAAATATAAATTAGATACACAATAACTATACATGACCAAACCGTTATTTTGCTGTACAAAAAGAATCAGACTCTGAAATATTGTACAATTAGTCTGTGAAGGAAATCGAAAATGCAGGAGGGCAAAAATATAGGGATTGGGAATTCAATGTAAAGGTTTTTAGTCATCACCCAGAGTTCTTTCGCTGGGCGTAGCTGGTTCAGTTCATTACTGCTCCATTGGAAATGATTTGGTTGATCTCATTGCTGAGGATGGCCAAGTCCATCAGAATTGGTCATCATATAGTATTGTTGTTGAAGTATATAATGATCTCCTGGCCCTGCTCATTTCACTCAGCATCAGTTAAGTCTCTCCAGGTCTTTCTGAAATCATCCTGTTGGTCATTTCTTACCGAACAATAATATTCCATAATATTCATATACCACAATTTATTCAGCCATTCTCCAGTTGATGGGCATCCACTCAGTTTCCAGTTTCTAGCCACTACAAAGAGGGCTGCCACAAATATTCGTGTACATACAGGTCCCTTTCCCTTCTTTATGATCTCTTTGGGATATAAGCCCAGTAGTAACACTGCTGGATCAAAGGGTATGCACAGTTTGATAACTTTTTGAGCATAGTTCCAGATTGCTCTCCAGAATGGTTGGATGTATTCACAGTTCCACCAATAATGTATTAGTGTCCCGTTTTCCCACGTCCCTTCCAACATTCAGCATTATCTTTCCCTGTCATTCTTGAAATTAGTAGTTTAAATTTATTACACCATATTGAAGGAAAGAAGTTTGTTGAAGATGTCAGACAAATTTCGCACACTCTAATAATATGCCTGTGCCATTATTTATAGGTAGACAACCATCTAGAATTGTTGAAATGGAAATCTCAAGTAGTAAAAGGAGACTGGGATGAGAGAGAGGGAGAGGGGAAGCTAAGCATTTATATAGTTGGGATCCTTCTGTTGAGAGGGAAGGTGAAAGGGATGTGGAAAAATTGGAGATTTTAGGGGAGGGAAAGGACAAAATGTTTGACAGCATACACAGTCCTTTGCCAGTTGCTGGTGGGGGGAGAGGGGAGAATATGACATTTGTGCAAGATCGTGATTCTTTTTATAGATTAATCACAGGAGGACATTTCAGCCTTTGTAGTGAAGGATGAGAAGTAGGTAACTTATTGGAACTATAAAGCCATGATGTTTGTACTGTAGAGTTAGGATTATGTTGTTTCTAGGCTTGAATTAAAGGGTTTCGAAATCCAAGTGGTGTTAGGTGATAGAACTACATACACCCAGATTGTATAGCCTGGCATATAGTTCTAAAGCTTTTATATAATTATTATACTACCTCTTCAAGATCTATACAAGACATAATAGATAATGCTTTAAAAAAATTTTTTTATTGCTATCTTACATTTTTTACATTACCCTTACATGTGCCCCTGTATTCAACCCACTCTCTTAGAAAGCCATTTTCTTCCTCTCAGTGTTCATATCATTAAAATGAGGGATATATACTACAACCAAAAATCAACTACCCAGCAAAATTAAGCATTGTGTTTCGGGGAAAAGATGGACATTTAATGAAATAGGGAATTTTTGATCATTTTTGATAAGACGTAAACATAAAAAAGGTAAAAAGGGAAGGAAAAAAAAACATTTTTTAAATGTTAAAATGCTTATATCCCTACATGGGAAGATGATACATGTAAGTCTTGAGAACTTTATGTTTGGGCATTTAGAAGGGGAATATTTGGAGGGTATAAATTGAGTTTAACATGACGATATAAAAAAGAAATTAGGGATGGAAAAGGGATTCTACTAGCAGAAGAGGAAAGGGGAGGTAAAATGTGGTAAATTACATCAAATGGCAAGGCATAAAAGACCTATTACAGTTGAGGGAAAGAAAAGGGGGAATGAGCAGCATCTGAATGTTAATCTCATCCGATTTAGTTCAAAGAGGGAATGAGATACATATTTAGTATAAAAATTTGTCTATAAGGAAGTAGAAGGAGGTAAGGAGAAGGGAAGGCTTAAAGGAGAGTATACAGAGATAAAGGAGAGAACTAAAAAAAGGCAGATTGAGGGAGGTGGTGGTCAGAAGCATCTTAAGTACAGCATCATTGACTAAAATAATCTCTTATTCTCAATCCCAATTAACTGCAAAACCACAGAATATTAGAAGTGATTTTTTAAGCACATTCTACATAGGATATTCTGTTTACAGTTAGAGATACAAATGAATACAGTTTCTGTTCTTGAGGAGTTTACAATTTAATAAAAGGAAAGAGATTTTAGTTCCTTAAATCAAAGCATGAGGAAACAAACCCTCAGAAGTTAAGTAATTTGTCCAAGATTAAACAAGAATCTTGTCCTATTCCTCTATAGAATTTTTAATTCTACATAATGATTATTAGTGTGAGGATTTGGGAAGATTTTCTTGGGGGGGAGGAAGGACTGATCATGAGAGAAAGTTTAATTGTATTGATTTAATAAGCATTTATAATCATAGTGCTACTGTATATTGATTTTCATGATTTCTACACAACCTTCCTGAGGTAAAAGACCATATTTGTTAAATGGGAATAACTAAGCAGAGGTCAAAATAAAGGCAAGACAAACTGACTGTTGCTTCCCGGATAGGTGTAGTCTTTTAGATTCAGCAATGTATCCAAATACAGGCTCAAAGAATGGAATAAAGGCCCAGTTGAGCTGTTTGAGCTCAACATCATAGGGAGTTCTACTAATATAAGGAGAATCTGTGAAATAACTTCCATCAGCAGAATCATACCAGATCACAAGTGACCTAAAACTTAAATATTCATATTAAGCACCCACCAAAAATGTTGAAGAAATTGGGAATATTTTACCTGGTGAAGAGAAAACTAAGGATAGACATTTTAAGTTTTCAAAAATTTAAAGGGCTATTAGATGGAAGAAGGTTTAGAATTGATTTTGCTTAGCTCCAAAAGACAAAATCAATAGGCAAAAGTTTTAATAAGATTTTAACTAAATAAAAGGAACAATTTCATAGCAATAAGAGCTCTTTGGAAACTGCATGAGCTGTCCTGGAAGTCTTAAAGTGTCCATGATGTGCAAGGCATTATGCTAAGCATTTAACAAGTATCTCATTTGAGCCTCACAACAACCTTGTAAGGTAGATGCTGTTTTTTCATCCCCATTTTACAGTTGAAGAAACTGAAGCAGAAGAAGTTAAGTGACTTGTCTATGATCACAAGTTTATTTAAGTGTCTTATGACTCCAGGCCAAGGGTGCTATGTTGCCTTGTGTAATTTAGTTCTCATTTAGTGAAGAACTTTACACACAAGCTGGCTGATGATTACTGCATTGCAGAGGAAGTCATACTTTAGCTATGGTTTAAACTAGAAGATCTCTTGAGTTCTCATTCAAACCTGAGAATCTTTGAGCTTTGGAAATGAGGGGGAGGGTAACTAGTTCCTTTTCTCTCTTCTAAATGATCCTGTGTACCACACTTTCTACAGAAAACCATTATCGAAATAAATTCTAATGTATATCCAAAACTTTTATTTTATATATTTGCCTATTTTTATGTTTATTCCCCTCTATCTTCCCCACAACTCCCAAACACACATGAATGTAAGCTTGATGCCAGGAACTTTTTTTCTTTGTATCTCTATAATCTATCACAGTGTCTTTTTTTTTTTTTTTTTTTTTTTTTTTTAATAGCCTTTTATTTACAGGTTATATGTATGGGTAACTTTACAGTATTAACAATTGCCAAACCTCTTGTTCCAATTTTTCACCTCTTACCCCCCACCCCCTCCTCCAGATGGCAGGATGACCAGTAGATGTTAAATATATTAAAACATAAATTAGATACACAATAAGTATACATGACCAAACCGTTATTTTGCTGTATAAAAAGAATCAGACTCTGACATATTGTACAATTAGCTTGTGAAGAAAATAAAAAATGCAGATGGGCATAAATATAGGGATTGGAAATTCAATGTAATGGTTTTTAGTCATCACCCAGAGTTCTTTCGCTGGGCGTAGCTGGTTCAGTTCATTACTGCTCCATTGGAAATGATTTGGTTGATCTCATTGCTGAGGATGTATCACAGTGTCTTACACGTGGTATGTACTTAATAATATTGAGTTGAACTAAAGATATTTCCTCTAAAGATCAGTCACTTTTTTTCTACATTTAGAATGCAAAATGGAATAAATGTAGTATACTAATTTAAAAAAAAAACTTTTTGTTTCAATGGAATATAACATCATCACCATTTTCAGGAGTGGTTAAGAATAAGGGAGAATGAAAGGGGAAGCATATGTTCTAATTGAAAACTGATCATTAAATGAAAACAATGACTATATGTAGATCAGCATCATTTTAGAAAATCTGAGGAAAAATCATGTTTCTGGAATTTAGGGGAAAAAAAGTCCTGGAACTCTTTCCTCATTAAAAGAAAAAAAAAAAGGGGCAAGTGCCATACCTGCCTAATTGGAAAAATGTTTATAAGATATATGTTCATTGCTTTTTTATTTTTATTAAAGCTTTTTATTTTTCAAAATATATCTGTGGACAATTCTTCAACATTACCCTTTGCAAAACCCTGTGTTCCAATTTTTCCCTCCTTCCCTTACTCCCTCCCCTAGATGGAAAGTAGTCCAGTACATGATAAACATAGTAGAAATATATGTTGAATCCAATATATGCATACAATATTTGTATAACTATCATGCTGCACCAGAAAAATCAAATCAAACCAGTAAAAAAAAAGAGAGAAGCAAAATAAAATACAAGCAAACAACAACAAAAAGTGTTCGTTGCTTTTTTAGAAATATGTAATCTTTGACATATTTCATAAAGGAAAATGTAAAGCAAATCAATTCCTATTTATTGGCAGTCCCTAAAATGTTAATTATAACATCATGTTTTTGGTTGTACCTACTCTATTAAGGTATAATTTTGGAGCTACAAAATTGTATTTTTATTCAGAACAGGACATACTTAGGAGATTTTATCATGATCACAAAGGGGCTAAAGTTAAAGAGTCAAAGAAAAAAATCACTGGAGAGCCATGACTATTGACATTTAGGCATAAGTATGAAACTGAGTAACTTTTAAGGCTCCTGGGTTAGGTACCAGCCTAGAAATCACATTCTCAAAAAAAGCTTAAAATGTTTTTAATAGTTGAGCCTTTGTCTTCTACCAGTAACTTAGTATTTATAGAAATTGGCAAATATTTTGCAGGGGGGAAGGTGGTAAAAAAGGGGAGGGGAGGACAGCAGTAAGGCAATCAGAATTAAGTGATTTGCCCAAGGTCATACAGCTAGTATGTGGCCAGTGTCTCAGGCCAAATTTGAACTCGGGACCTCCTGACTTCAGGACTGGTGCTCTATCCACTACACCACCTCGCTCCCCCCCCCCCCCCCTTATTTTGGTTGAGGCAACTGGAATTAAGTGACTTGCCCAGGATCACACAGCTAGAAAGTATTAAGTATCTGAGTCTGGATTTGAACTCAGGTCCTCCTGACTTCGGGGCCAATACTCTAGCCACTGAACCAAATAGCTGTCCAACTGCCTAATATTTTTAAAAATACCTCTTTGAGAGTTGAAAAAATAAAAATACTGATTACAAAATTTTAAGTAGTTACAAAACTAGAAAAGAATACTGGCATTCTTCACTGATTATTTAGGATATATAAATCAAATTACATTCATAAACTTTTTTACCACAAGGGCTAACTTTATCATCAATTGTATGATATTCTGAATATGTTAAAAAGTATGACTGAAAAAATGGGAAAGAAATTATTGGAAATTAGTCACATTTTTCTGTTTCTTTTAGTCACTTGAATTTTTTCAGATGAAAGGAAGTCTATTACCTGTGATGAAAAGGATTCTAAGCAGCTAGGGATACTAGTTTTCAAATCATATGAATCATCTGAGTTTAAAAAGTATCAAGTTGTCTTACTAAAAACTAATTTCCTCATGGAATATTTTATATTAAAAATGGTCATGGAGTATATAACCTAATTTAGTATGCCAGAGTCTGATTTACCCTCAGTCTGATATATCTTATCAACTAGAGTTTGTATGTAGTTGGGAAAATATAAAATGTTTTAAGTTCCTGTTCTTTTTGGCTTCAGACATTAATTATATCTTATATAATGAATTTATCTCACAACTCTGTCAGTCACTAATGAAATAGAATGACACTGAATGGATGAGTGTGCCAATCAAGTAAGCACTTTTCAGCATTAAGTCAAAGCTGTACTCCAAGGAAGACATGCTAAACACTAAAAAAGGAGCCCGCAATATGCCTGAAAAAGATGCCAGAATGCTGCAGATGAAAACCTTTCTAGTGTTCTTTTGCAGCAACTATATCTTTATATAGACACATATGATATATAGATACACATATACACATATATAAACGAATAAATTAAAACATTTTTGAATGTATAATAATATATGTGCCAAGCACTGGGAATAAAATATGAGCAAAACAACCCTTGCTCTCAAGAAGCTTACATTCTAATAGGGGAAGACTAACCACATAAAGAATAGAAGATTAGGGGAGAAAATATGGCAACATGATTTAGAAATGGCCAGAAAGTGATGTGGAGGCCTGATTTCATGCAAGTGAAAGCTAAAAATCCCCTGTCAGAACCCACCATTCAAGGGGCAGAGCAGGTTCCCATGAGCGAAATGAAGATGGCCAGAGTATATGTGTAGCATGGTTTGGAAATGGGCAGTGAAATTCTGTATACTGTACATACATACACATGGGTGTACATTTGGAAGCTGACTTTCAAGATTGATTCAAAGTATCAGAGAAGATCAAGTGGAGCTAGGCTATTTGGAGACCCCACAACAAAAATAATTGTTATTTCTGAGAATAAAAGGATAGAAAATCTTCAGAGAACTCAGTGGGGCTTTATGAACTAAATCACCACAAATTTTAAAAGGTTTAATATTTTGGATGAGAGACAGCATGCTGCATAGTTGATACAGTTGAGACTTGAGGAAAAGATCTGGATTCAAGACCTTCCTCTGACACAAATTGGCTATGTTACCCTACATAAGTTACTTTACTACACATAATCCACAAGGAACACAAAGTATAAATTGCAGAAATTTCCTTTCCGGGGAGTTCTCTACACACTAAATTAAAAAAAAAAAAAAAAAAAAACCCTCAAATTCTTGATTTATCTTTATCATGTTTTGTATGTGTGTAAATACTTATGTACATTAATCAGAAACATACATACACAAACATCTTTCTAGACTTTATGTAATCTGTTATAGGATATATTTTAAAGAAAAAATGAAAAGCAAAATTTAAGTATCTTAAAAATCATTTTCTTGGGTTTTGGACTCAATTTATAGTCCTCTGGATTTTAATTATTATAATATAATAAGAGGCATAACTAATGGAGAGTGATCACAATAATCATTAAAAATGACAGTAGCAAGTACGGTTTAAGTACAATGTCTTCAGTTAGAAATTTTGAAGAACCAGCTATTAATGGAGAACCTATCTTTGAATTTTATGTAGAACATCTTCCTTGACAATAGTAAACACATCTCCCTGTTTCACATCTCAATAGATGGTGAATACAAAGCTGGCCTTGTACTACTGGACATTTTTTACCAATAAATTTGATGATTATATTGAAGATGTGTTATCTGTCTTAATTAGATCTGCAGTTGACACAAAACTTCACAGAGAAAAAAAACTATGTTAAATAACAATCACATTTGCAGAATATATGAGTATTAGGTCATGTACATACACACACATGGGTGTACACTTGGAAGCTAGCTTTCAAGATTGATTCAAAGTATCAGAGAAGATCATAGGTCAAAATTGACAATCACAGGTATTCAATAAACATTTATATTCAATATATTTACTATGATGTACTTGCTATTCAATACACTTAACATTCAATGCATTGTACTAGGAATGAAAAAATACTACTGTAAACTTTTTTATAATGTTTTATAATTTTTAAAAAAATACAGTGCTTCATAAAATAAAAAACCTAAAAAATAAACAGAGCACAGTATTATCTTCATTTTAGAAGAAAAGTTTAATGAGGTTAATGCTAATAACGTAGTTGACAAAGCCAAGACTAAACCTAGGCTAGGGCTTCTAATGTCTAACTAACTTAATTCTTTTTATTATATCATGTTACTTTTCAGATTAATATAAAGTATTGCATTTAGGAGAAAAAACAATCTACAGAACATGTTATATGATTAAAAATTAAAATCTGAGGATAAATTTTTACAAATTCCATGTTAAAATAATACATTTTCTCAGAATTATCGATCCTATATTGTTAAATGTGCCTCTAGCCTATTTCGTTACATGAGTCTTTCCAAGGAGCTCTATTTTCAAGCCACCTGCCTTTTGTGTCTTTGGTACAGAGCCTTCCAAAGGGAGATCTATGTCATCTCTGGAAAAAAGCCATTTGGCTCTTGGCCTCAGGAAACACTGCAGGGACTGCTCTGAAAGTCCTCCCAGGACCAGACCCACCTCAAACTACCAGGTCCTGATTCTTTCTAGACTTTGCCAAGTCATAGCTTCAGCTGTCTTGCTACCTGTGAGGTGTGTGCCTTCTAGGCCTTCATATAAGATCACCACCTGCTACAAGATTGGGCCTGAAGGAAAGGGCCTTGAAGTACCTAATCATCTGCCTCCCTCAAAAGACCTTCCTCAAGCCACCAATTCTCTACCTCAACTTATTTTATAATGATTAGCATAAATCCACCCCCAAATTCTTCACAGTGTAATGCCGGAGAAACTGAGGCAGGAGAGAGATTAGAGAGTTTTCAATATTTTACTAATTGGAGAGTATAATTGACTGGACAGGACTCTCGTCTCAAATTATCCAGTCAGATAAAGATATACTGGGACCACGGAATCCATGTTGGTCCCAGGGCTGGAGGAGACTGTCATAACCAGTAGCCAGCCTCCAGCAATGAATAGGAGAAACCCAATTTCTTAAATACCTTTTAGAAACAAAGAATAAAAAGGGCGTGAAAGTTTCTTGTCAGGATAGGGGAGGCCATAAATCCTAAAAACCTAGAGACAGGATGTCTGAATACCCAGAGATAAAGATGTCAGTGAGCTATCTTGGAATATTTTAGAAGGATATTGTAAATTCTTGAGGACAGGGAAGAGTCAGAAGGTCTGCTCTCTTGTTTATCTTGCTAACAATTTATAACCTTAGAGTAAACGGTTCCCAATCTTAATGGATCAGAAGGGGGTTATAACTAAAGGAATTTACTGAAACAAGGGAAACTAGTGCAGGGAAACTGAGTCAGAACAGTTAAAGAGAACTGTGGCAAAACAACAGCCTAGTGATTTTAAACTCCTGGATATCAAACAAAATCCATTTACCAAGCCCAATTCCCTTACCCTTATCTTGCAAATCCCACTCTTAAATCTATGTGACCCTTTCACTCTATCCTCTGTAATGACTGCTCTAAAATAAACAAATTTCCTTTCATATTAAACTATTTCCTAATGATATCACATCCTTGGCAACCTTTTACATACTAGTGGTATTTTCTGGTGGTATTTTCACTCATAATTCCCAATGTATGAGTTATATTGGGAGAATTGGATTACTGTTAAGTTTCTCACAGCCATTTCTAGACTTTCTACTATCAGTCAGTAATCTCTCCTTCTTTGAGATTTATTTAATGTATTTGGACACAACACCCATTCTATTTCAGAGGCTATTTATATAACAATTCCCCTAGGATATTCTCTTTCCTTTCTTAATGAGTTAAATGCCAGGCTCCAAGTCTCTCTCCCCTCCAACTCCTGCCTTCACACTAGAGAACTTAAATGTATATACTGATGCTCCCTTAGTCCAACTTGCCAGTTCCTTAAACCTAATTAATTTCTAAAACTATTACTCTACTCTACCTTCAAGGTCACATCCTTGAAATTGCCATCACTCACAAGTGTTCCTTCTCCATGTTCACGAAGTTTGAAATTCCTTTATCTGATTATCATTCCATCTTTCCCTCTACCTTGCTTAACTTTGCTCTTTCTCCTCACTGAGGAGAGAGAAAAAGAGGGAGAGGGAGGGAGGAAAAGAGAGAGTTTTTGTAAATAAGTCTGAATAGGCTTTTTTTTTTTTTCTTTTGGTCAGAAAACTAGGCAGGGCAGTCTTGAACTATAGCCCCACTTACTGAGGAGGAAAGTACCTTGTTAAAGAAACTTCTATGGTTTGAGGCTTAAAAGTATTTTGTAATCTTTGGATACATGCAAGAGAAAAGTGTCATCCTACACTTTGATACTAGCATTAAGGCAAGGTAATGAACCATTAATTGGTTGTATTAATGGGCTGCCTCTCCTAGGAGCTATTAGGAAACACTGCTGATCCAGGATTTCTGGAGGGGTTTAAGTGCTATCTCATTCATCAGTTAGCTCAGCATGTGGAATCACAGTAATTATTTGGACCTAAAAATACAACTAAATGATTGATTGGAGAATGGAAGAGGAGTTGGATCTTTACCAAAAAGGCCAGAAGTCAGTCAAGGAAAAGTGAGAAAGCCTTAAGCTAATGTAACTGACATCTAGCCAAAAGCCTCAGTCACCCAGTTTGCTAGATAATAGATTTTGAAATCACTCACTTGGCTTGGCACTTCAGCTAAAACAGACATAGATAGAAATCATCAATACAAAGACAAGAAAATAAATCTGGCTGAGAATGAGGTGGGAATTTTTAACTAGGGACAAGGGAAAATGAAGGAAAGGAAAGACCAGAGGTAATCAGAAACTGAAAGAGAAAGTTGGGGTAGGGGGTTGTATGGAATAGAGAGAGGTAAGGTGAAGAACTTACAGGGATGTATGAATTCTTTTTCTGTATTTTATTTTCATTATTTCTATGTTTCCCCTATGACCTGTATAATATGTTCAGGCTCATATCTACTTGAGCTTTGGCCAGCTAGAAACACATTTGCTTAACTTGAGCTGATGACATTTATTGGTATTTGACATTTATTGAAATTTAGTCTATTAGCTGGACCACTGTCTGCTTGATTAAGCCTGAAGGCCTGACTTTCTGTTTCCTTGAAATCAGAAGATTTCGGGGAAACAGAAACCTTCTATTCCAATCTCCCCAAATAGCAACAACCAATTAGATACCTCCCCCTCCCCTTCTCAATGCTCTCTTACTTGTGATGTAATTTCTTGTATAAAAGCTATGTATCTTTACTACTTTTTTAGCCCTCCTACAGTGAGCTTTCTCTTTTTTTTCTTTTATCTCGCGATGGGATGGCTCATCCTCCGGAGGTTTTCAATAAACAACTTTTCTGCCTTCTACTGAGTGATCTCTGAGTAGTCATTTTGGGTAAGGGTCTTCAACATCCCTCACAGGATTGACAAAAGAATCATTGTACCATATTTAATCACTTAGGAGAAATGCTTTAGAACCTTAGGTAGGGGGCAATTAAAACAAGTAAAGTAATAAAACACTAAGGCTCCAGAGAGGTTGAGATCCTGGTATGAAAACAACAGTAGGGAACATAGGAGTATCATTAAAAGAGTTATGTTGCCAACACTTACATAGTATTTTCAGGTTTGCAAACTGTTTTATTTATAAATTATGTGTGTCTGGTGTTTGATTATCATGACAACCCTAAGAGGTAAGTTCCATTATGTGATCCTCATTTTTACAGATGAACTAGATTAAGGGACTTATCCAGGGTCACATGCCTCGGTAGTGTTTTTGGTAGTATTTGAATGGAGGTCTTTCTGACTTCATTTACCCATTGATAGTCCTTGACAAACATAAATTTTTATTATGTTTTAAAGAAGCATCTATGTTGTCTGAGCATCAGTGTGATAGTTGTTTCTCTTCTCCCATTTCTTCTAGGTAAGTCAGATAATGTGGCCTAGAATAGGAAAATCTCTGCAAGAGGCAAACAGATTACATTTGCACTACAATTTGTGCAGGGATGTAGTAAAGTTTCAACAGTAAGGTGACTGGGATGTTATGGAATGGGAAAAACTGCTATTCACAGTGTAGGAAATCCTCTCCATTGTATTGACTTCTGTGGAAGAAGCTGGGAGTTGGGCAGAGAAGAGTATCAGTAGTTACAGATCTGAGAAACGGATTGCTGATGTATGGCATACTGAGGAGAACATGGAATCTAGCTTTGGTTTGGAGATAGCAGAATATAAACAGAGTGAATAGATGGTATAGTGCAAGGCATAATGTATTATTAGTTGTGAGTAGATCCACTGAGTGTAATGCAGGAGTAGGAGAAGCTGGGAGGGACAGAAGTAGTAAAGCTGAAGTGAAGAGGTGTGAGAATTGGGATGGGAATCCCCTCTGGTCTGCGCAGGTCCAATGGGGAAGAATTGGAAAGAATTTGCAAATCCGAAATCTGTTGTGGCAAGAAAAGGGAAGTTTATAGTTTACCAAGAAGAAGCTCTCTTAGTGGGCAAAAATCCTCATTAGGAATTTGGCAAAGGAATTTGCCCTGGTGATATGGGCAAATGTTGGCTTGGGGCTGGGAGCTGTTTGGGCTAATCAATAAAGGACCATAAAACAGAGATCTCCAATTAAATAAAATCACTTAATTGGGAGTTTGAAGGCTTCTTCCCAGAGTTTGGGAATTCCCTGAAGGGATCTGGGCCACTCCCAAAAGATGTTTCAATGGAGATCTCCCATTGAATGAAACCACTTAACCTGGGAGTTGTAGGCCTTTCCCAGGGGAGAGCCTGAGACACCAAATCTCCCTTTTACACATTTATTAAAGGGGACACAGTTTCAGGGTTCATCCCCATCAGAAGAATTGGTTTATCTTCTTTCCCTGTTCCTCAACATCACAATGTTAGGCATGGTGTCCAAGATATATTTTTCTTCTGTTTTTTTTTTTTTTTTTTTTTTAATTTGGTTTTATTAGATTGGTGAGGATTTATGACTTGGGTACTCAGCTCTCACTGAGTACACTCTAGTGTAAAATCGAGAAATGGTGACAGTTCTAAGAACAGTACAGGATAGTATTACTAAAAAATAGTATTACTAACAAAAGTTAGGGAAGATTGCTTCTAATTTCTATCTAAAAACAAGTCTTAACAGAAGCACGATGAGTCTGTTATTTCATTAGATGAATGATATTGTCTTGATAAGGTAAAGTAGTCATGTATCACATCAAGGCAGTGAATATACAGGGAAAAGTTAAGAAACAGAATGAATCTAGTTTTACAGACTAGCTACATAACATCCATTTGGCATTAAATGAAAGGCTGTGATAAATGCCAGCAAACTGAAGCCCCAATGAAAGCTCCTGCCAGTTTCCTCACAAATGATTCTGAACAGGACTAGTATAAGAATTTTTTTAAAGTTTGTTTTTTTTTTTTTTTTTTTTAAAGACTGGACTTAATAGGTTATATTATACTTCAAATTACATTAGAAGAATTAAGATACACATTAATGGTCAACTGGTAGTTGAGACAAAATAGCTATCAGGCTAGATTTGACAAAATCCTGTATAGAAAAGTTTCTTTGTTTATTAGGGAAGCTGGATGAAACCAAAGTCTTTATAAGTGAGGCACAATTAAAAGAGTCTGTAGAAATGTTTCTACAAGGCCTACTGGTAAAGCATGAAATGACCCTTAACTTGTAGAGTGGTATCCCTATATCTCCCAAAAGGAAAAAAGCACATTCAAACAAAACATTGGAATGTATTAGAAAATCATTAGAAAATTTGGGATATACTGGTACATGTAAAGGTTTTTTGCTCAGCTACTGTTACATTTGGATATTTGTAGACTAGATTCACTTTATGTACTGGTTCTTGTTAATAGTCTGGCTGATTCTTTTTTATGCTCTTCCACTCCCCTCAACCACATATCAGGTTATAGAGAGAACATGAAAAAAGGGAGATTCAAAATATTAAATGGCAGCTAGGATAAGGATATTGTTACTACCAAATAGCATGATCCATGGATCAGACATGAAGATTAGTAGAGGTAGAGGATGTACTTGCACTTGCACTGTTTAACATTTGCTGATTAATTATTTTTACTAATATGTTTAAAGTTCAAGAACACGTGAAAATGTCAGGAAATACATAGCATTTTTCAAGGATATGAACAGGAAGTTTTCAAGAGAAGAAATTCAAGGTATCAATAATCACTAATAAAAAGAGAAAGGCAAATCAAAACAACTCCAATGTTATATGTCACAACCACCAGATTGACAAATATGGAAAAAACGAAAATTACAGATGTTAGAGGGGTTATGGGGAAGACTTGTCCACTAATAATGGAGCTGCAAATTGGTACAATTATTGCATAAAATAACTTAGAAATACATCCTTAAACAACTAAAGTGAGCAAATTCTTTGAGTCATGATATTGCTGCTGGATAGATACTGTAATGAGATTAAAGAAAGTGAAAAAGGATTCATATGTATAACATTTATAGCAGTACTTTTTTTATAGCAAAGAACTAGAAACAAGGGAGGTACAGAATACAGCAAAAGTACTGGCATCTAGGTGATGTAGTAGAAAGATTGTTGGACCTATACTCAAGAAGACTCAAGTTCAAAATCTGCCTCAGATACTTCCTTAGCTCTATTATGTAATTCTAAGCAAATCACTTCATATTTCTAGTTTCTTATTTTTGTTTTTGTTTGTTTTTGAGGCAATTGGGATTAAGTGACTTGCCCAAGATCACACAGCTAGGACATATTAGGTGTCTGACACCAGATTTGAATCAGGTCCTCCTGAATTCAGGGCCAGCACTCTATACACTGTGCCACCTAGATGCTTTCCACCCCCCCACCTCCACAAAAAAGGGTATAAAAGTAATAGGATCTCCATTATAGGGTTGTTGTGGAGCTCACATGAATTAACATATGTAATGCACTATGCAAACCTTAAACAAAGCTAACTATTATTACTATGTAATATAGTAATACATATTATACATATGGAAAAAACAAGAAATCTGGAAAGACTTTTATAAACTAATGAAGACTGAAGTGGACAGAAGTAGGTCACAATTACGTATACAAAGACCACAGTATTATAATGAAAATCAACTTTGAAAGTCCTAAGACCTCTGACCAATGTAATGATCAATCATAACTCTAGAACCTCCTGTATGTTTTCAGGCACAAACATCATAACACAAATTTATTTTGCTTGACTACTTTTGTTACATGGATACAATTATTATTTAACTTTTATTTGTGAATGAAACATTTAAAAACCACATAGAAAAGAACATTAGGAAGTTTAGAGGGGAACATAGACAAGCAGGTTAATGCTGGTGTATGACAGTTAAATTTAATAGTAAGAGGGATGGGACTAGTGATTTCACAAATATAAGAAAGGTAAAGAAACTCCAGATATGAATGCAATCAGCCCCTTTTTCTTCAACCTGGCTTTAGAAAGCTGCCTAGGGCATTGAAGTAATTTGCCTAGGGTCACGTAGCCAGTATATGTCAAATATAGGAAATCAATGCAGGTCTTCTGGTCTCCAAGAACAACTTTTCATCCACTGTGACACTACCTTTCTTCTTTGTATTCTGGGAATCTTTATGTATGGAAATATTTATGTTCATTTAATGATTTTCTATTTCATGATGATATTTTATAAAAAATATGGCTTCGTTTCCTATTTGGAAGAATTGGAGATGGTACTTAAATGGAAAGGGTGTTAACAACAGGTTCAAGCAAACAAAAAAGGCTATAGCTTTGGAGATATTTCCTGTATGAAGTATAAAGAAAAGGAGGTATTTAAAATAAACTCCCAAAGTATTCAGTATCAATTGTCTAGCCATTCTGTCTTCTGAGTGGTTTATGTCTTAGTGTGTGGGGAACAGAGAGTTAATAACTAGCTAGGTAAGGCTTTGGAATGCTTGCACCTCAGTTGTGGTGGTATAGGATTTTTCCCCTATTTTCTTCTGTGTTTGTCTTGTAGCACTAGCTACCAAATCTTTAGAGAATGGAATAAAGAAGTTTTGTGGTACCTCTGTATTCCACTGAGAATGAGGATGTGGTCCAAAGTCAATCCCTTTACTGATTTTGTCAATAAAGGGAATACATAAGTGATGTCTGAATAATGATGATATATCCTGAAAATATGATCTGCTAGGTATCTGATCTTCAGCAAGGAAGTTCCTTCCCCCATCACTGGGCAAGGCTGCCAAGCAGTGAATGTGTACCATAAAGTACTATATTCCACACTACCTCCTCTAATTAAAAGGAGGAAAAAAAAGGGGGGGGGGGATTGGATTCTTATGTAAAATAAGTGCATATAAAAATTCTAGAGAGAGAACTATGAATGAATGAAGATGGAAGCTTACTATTTTGATCTTTTTTTGTTGTTGTATGCTTTCCCTTTCTTGAGGTTTTTCCCTTTTGTTCCAATTTTTTCTTTCATGATTAATATGGAAAAATTGAAACTAAAAATCTTACAAAAATGAATGCTGAAAACTATCTTTACATGTAATTAGAAAAATAAAATACTACTGAAATAAAAATTTAAAAGAGGTTGGTGTTTTTTTTAAATGTATAATATAAAACTGTTTTGTAACGGTCATGTGATTTACATTCAAAACAATGCATACAATTATACTGATTTTATGAAATGTGAATATACAAAAAGCTAAAATACTAAAAACTACTTAAACATGAAGGTTTTAAGCTGGAAGATAGGCCTCTGGTTAAAATAAAATAACATTATTTTGAAAAAAAATAAAATACTTTTTTCGTCCCTCACCTTCCACACACTATTCCCTCTGTTTTATATTATCTCAGTTGCCATTTTAGGGAAATAAAAGCTCATTTTATAGAGCACTTAAGATTTACAAAGTGTTTTCTCATAATAATTTTGTGCAGGTTAAAACAAGTATTATTATCCCAATTTTATAGATAAAGAAATTGAACCTTGGTTCACTTGGCCAGTTACAATTAAAAAGTATTATGGCCAAGGTTTAAACAAAGACCACTGGATTCCAAAACCCATGACTCTTATCACTATACCATTATGTCTCTTAAGTTTCTAAAAGATGTACGATCTTCCCCCATGGGAAAACTGAAGCACAATAGGATCACAAATTTGGGAACGCTTCCTACCTTGATATTTGAAAGAAGTTCATTACTTTTTACCTCCCTATACCTTCTACAAACTTGTCCTGCTTCCCTAAAATTTTCTGAGTCCATAATAGCATAGTTATAAAGTATGACTTGGATAAGAATCTAGCAGTGTCAGAATTTGGTGATTACAGATGTTAAAGATTATGGATTAGGCAGAACCACAAGGGGGAATAACGGAGATGTGTCCATGGAGGCAAATTTCCCTCTTATGGCTGAATTTTACTGGTTAGCCACTACTATTAGTGGCTGGCTTACAAATAATATAATTACAGATAGTCTGCCATTCATTGAATTTTCTTTGCCAATGTGAGCCAAAATGAAGCTTCCTTAAACAGAGTAAGTTCTGCACCTATCCCTAGGATAAGCAAGAACATGAGATATATCAGCTAATCTTCAAACTAAATTTACATATTATGTTAGGTAAAATCAAAACTAACTGCTAACTGAGCTTATTTAACACTATATGGGACTGAGTAGCCAGTGTGTGTTCATTTCCAAAGTATGCCCTAGACTAGAAGCCCAGAATAAGCTATTACAATCTAAGATGTCCCCATACTTTTGTGGATCCTTGATCCACCAGTCAAGCCTTTTTAAGACTCTTTACCTTTGGTGTCCAACTGCCGCCCAACTCTCTCACCTGTATAGCATGTGCAGTAGTTATACTTCCTGTAAAACCATCTCAACAAGAAGGCTAACCCAGGTCAAGGCAGGCCTCAAACCTATCAATGAGTTAAGGGAGGGGTATCTACCCCAATCATGTGAAGATTTTCCTGGTAGAATAGGCAGATGTGAATAATTTTTCCAACAGGCCATTAAGACAGCAGAAGCAAGTTCTATGGAACATGATAAATGCCAAGGTTATCCCAAGCCATTGGGATCATCTTGACTTTTGTCTTTATTTTATTTTATTTTATTTTTTTTAATTTAATAGCCTTTTATTTACAGGTTATATGCATGGGTAACTTTACAGCATTAACAATTGCCAAACCTCTTGTTCCAATTTTTCACCTCTTACCCCCCCCACCCCCTCCCCCAGATGGCAGGATGCCCAGTAGATGTTAAATATATTAAAATATAAATTAGATACACAATAAGTATACATGACCAAATCGTTATTTTGCTGTACAAAAAGAATCAGACTCTGAAATATTGTACAATTAGCTTGTGAAGGAAATCAAAAATGCAGGTGGGCATAAATATAGGGATTGGGAATTCAATGTAATGGTTTTTATTGACTTTTGTCTTTAATGATTTTGTAAGACAGAGTGAGGCCAACCAATAGGGCAAT
Source organism: Sarcophilus harrisii (assembly GCF_902635505.1). Lineage (NCBI taxonomy): Eukaryota > Metazoa > Chordata > Mammalia > Dasyuromorphia > Dasyuridae > Sarcophilus > Sarcophilus harrisii. The sequence goes on along the minus strand of NC_045429.1, from coordinate 170,032,869 downwards.
TTTACCTCACTTAAATCCAATCTCTGAGCAAGTCAGAAGACATCACCCATATTATTTTACCATCTTATATTTTTACTACTTGATTATTTTATTATTGTACTCCTATTTAAAGTCCAGTGATGACAAGCAAGTGTTGAAGCAGCAGGTACAAATACACTGGAAGCTATAGTCACAACCCTACACACAGGCAGCCCTCTGGGAATCCGAGTAGCCTTTTTTAAGAACCATAATGCTCACCTTCTAATATAAGGGGCAAGAAAAAGTGCCCTAAAAATTGTTTCATGTAACCTAACCCTGACCTACCTGCTGCAGTAGGTAAGGATCCTATCCTGTACTTGAAATACAAAAATGTATAAAAACTTTTGCAAAGATGATTCTACTAAATCACTGACTGGTACATAGAATATGTGTGTGCTTACGGACAACAATAAAACCTAGACCTAAAAGACAAAAGGCTTTAATTATGAGAGAACACAGCAGGTATTGCATCCAAATAGCAGCCCTTGAGTTAAACAAAGCTGACAAATGAAGTACAGCTTACTGAAGTCAGAGCTGAAAACATTTTTCTGGAGTAACCTGAGTGCCACACTAACATCATCAGTGTGTATGCTCCCACCATTACAAAGCTTGAAGAGATCAAAGAAAAATTTTATGAAGATGAGGAAGACCCTCATCACCAATGGCTGAAAGAGGACAAGCCTGTATTTCTGGGTGATTATATACATTACATTGAAATCAATCCCTCTCTAGCCAAATTTGTAACTGAAGATGAGATTTGAATGCCATTAGGTTCTTCCCATGTGGGCAAGTGCCTGATGCTGATTCCATTCTAACCAAGATTTATAAGGCAGGGGCTACTGCTCACAAAAACTTACTGAAGTCTTTTGGGTTATATGGCAAGAGGAAGTTATTCCCCCAGGAAATCAAGGATGCTTCCACTATCCATCTCTATAAAGAAAAAGGAAATAGGTTGTATTGTGATAATCACAGAGGAGTCTTTCTCTTAGTCACAACTGACAAGATTCGTGCCAAATATCCTCTTTAATAGGTTGATCTTTCACCTAGAAAATGGTCAACTCCTTGAAAGCCAATGTGAATTCTGAAAGGGCTGGAGAATGATTGATAAACCGTTTGCTGCCCAACTCCACAAGAGATGAAAGAGCAGAACAAAGATCTAAACACAATGTTTGTCAATCTGGCCAAGGCTTCTGACACTGTTGATCATAAAAGTTTGTGGAAGATAACATCAAAATTTGGTTGCCCAAAGAAGTTGATCAATATTGTATACCACATTTATGGAATGACATTATTAAATGGGATCTGGATAAAGGATTATATAGTTATAAACATGCTATTTTAACATAATGTTTTTAGTAATGTTCTAGGGAGCATTTAATGGCAAAGAAAACAGCACCAAGGTGAGCTATTGCACTGAGGGTAAATTATTTAACTTAAAAAGCCTACAAATGTCAAGGCTACAGGGGAGGGAGAATTAGTGTGTGATTTTTTTTTTTTTTTTTTTTTTGCCTATGACTGTGCACTCAATCCACCTCTAAAGCTGAAATGCAATAAAACGTGGATCAATTCTCTGTAGTAATTTTGGTTTAACAAAAAAACACATGTTCTTTACTAGCTATCACCAAACCATCCCAATATGAAACCATCAGTTGTAGCAAATGGAGAAATTCTGAATACTGTAGATAAATTCACTTGGCAGTATAGTTTCCATGGATATACACATAGACAACGAGGTTGATTCACACAGTGCCAGAGCTAGCTCAGTGTATGGGACAGTCCAAAGGAAGGTGGGAGAGAAAAGATATTAGACTGCCTACCAAACCAATGGCCTACAGAGCTGCTATGCTGACCTCATTATTATATGCCTGTGAAACCTTGATAGTATAGCAAAGTCATGCCAGAAAACTCATTTCCATTTGAATTATGTTAGGAAGATTCTGAAGATCTTTGGACAAAATAAAGTATCAAATACCAAGGTCCTTTCTCCAGCTAAACTGCCAAGCATTCACACTACTGCAGTTATGCAACTTCAAAGGGCTGGCCATCTTGTTTGAATTCCAAATGTACATTTGTTTAAAAGATTACTTTATGGAGAACTTATGCAATGAAGATGCTTACATGAAAGTCAGGAGAAATAATAAAAGGACAGTTTCAAGATCTCTCTGAAGAACTTTGAA